>NC_135234.1:321153703-321753703 GCF_051348905.1 Ranitomeya variabilis
TTGTGTTTGTTATGGAGCTATGAGTTGTCACAAACTAATATAACTAATAAGGGGGGTGATCGGGAGGTGACCCAGCTTTATTAAAGAAAAAAAAAAACAGCAACAAACCTTGCATAGTGCGGGACAACTAATGTCCCTCCCGGGATCGCGGGGCTGACTGTCAAAATCAGGACAGTCCCGCGGGATCCGGGACGGTTGGGAGGTATGCCTTTACCCCCAAGGGTGGTTTGCACGTTAATGACCAGGCCAATTTTTACAATTCTGACCACTGTCCCTTTATGAGATAATAACTCTGGAATGTTTCAACGGATCTCAGTGATTCTGACACTGTTTTCTCGTGACATATTGCACTTCATGATAGTGGTAAAAAAATTTTGATATTACCTGCGTTTATTTGTGAAAAAAAATGGAAATTTGGCGAAAATGTTGAAAATTTCGCAATTTTCCAACTTTGAATTTTTATGCAATTAAATCACAGTGATATGTCACACAAAATACTTAATAAGTAACATTTCCCACATGTCTACTTTACATCAGTACAATTTTGGAACCAACATTTTTTTTGTTAGGGGGTTATAAGGGTTAAAAGTTGACCAGCAATTTCTCATTTTTACAACACCATTTTTTTTAGGGACCACATCTCATTTGAAGTCATTTTGAGGGGTCTATATGATAGAAAATAACCAAGTGTGACACCATTCTAAAAACTGCACCCCTCAAAGTGCTCAAAACCACATTCAAGAAGTTTATTAACCCTTCAGGTGTTTCACAGGAATTTTTGGAATGTTTAAATAAAAATGAACATTTCACTTTTTTTCACAAAAAATTTACTTCAGCTACAATTTGTTTCATTTTACCAAGGGTAACAGGAGAGAATGGACCCCAAAAGTTGTTGTACAATTTGTCCTGAGTACGCCGATACCCCATATGTGGGGGTAAACCACTGTTTGGGCGCATGGCAAAATTGACTGGAATTGAGATGGGACGCCATGTTGCGTTTGGAGAGCCCCTGATGTGCCTAAACATTGAAACCCCCACAAGTGACACCATTTTGGAAAGTAGACCCCTAAGGAACTTATCTAGATGTGTTATGAGAGCTTTGAACCCCCAAGTGTTTCACTACAGTTTATAATGCAGAGCCGTGAAAATAAAAATTATTTTTTTTCCCATAAAAATTATTTTTTAGCCCCCAGTTTTGTATTTTCCCAAGGGTAACAGAAGAAATTGGACCCAAAAGTTGTTGTCCAATTTGTCCTGAGTACACTGATACCCCATATGTGGCGGGGAACTACCGTTTGGGCGCATGGGAGAGCTCGGAAGGAAAAGAGCGCCATTTGGAATGCAGAATTAGATGGAATGGTCTGCAGGCATCACATTGCGTTTGCAGAGCCCTTAATGTACCCAAACAGTAGAAACTTCCCACAAGTGACCCCATATTGGAAACTAGACCCCCAAGGAACTTATCTAGATGTGTTGTGAGAAGTTTGAACCCCCAAGTGTTTCACTACAGTATATAACGCAGAGCCGTGAAAATAAAAAATCCTTTTTTTTCCACAAAAATTATTTTTTAGCCCCCAGTTTTGTATTTTCCCAAGGGTAACAGGAGAAATTGGACCCCAAAAGTTGTTGTGCAATGTGTCCTGAGTACGTTGATACCCCATATGTTGGGGTAAACCCCTGTTTGGGCACACGGGAGAGCTCGGAAGGGAAGGAACACTGTTTTACTTTTTCAACGCAGAATTGGCTGGAATTGAGATCGGACGCCATGTCGCATTTGGAGAGCCCCTGATGTGCCTAAACAGTGGAAACCCCCCAATTATAACTGAAACCCTAATCCAAACACATCCCTAACCCTAATCCCAACGGTAACCCTAACCACACCCCTAACCCTGACACACCCCTAACCCAAATCCCAACCCTATTCCCAACCGTAAGTGTAATCCAAACCCTAGCCCTAACTTTAGCCCCAACCCTAACTGTAGCCTTAACCCTAGCCCCAACCCTAACCCTAACCCTAGCCCTAACCCTAATGGGAAAATGGAAATAAATACATTTTTTTAATTTTTTTATTTTTCCCTAACTAAGGTGGTGATGAAGGGAGGTTTGATTTACTTTTATAGCGTTTTTTTTAGCGGATTTTTATGATTGGCAGCCGTCACACACTGAAAGATGCTTTTTATTGCAAAAAATATTATTTGCGTTACCACATTTTGAGAGCTATAATTTTTCCATATTTTGGTCCACAGAGTCATGTAAGGTCTTGTTTTTTGCGGGACGAGTTGACGTTTTTATTGGTAACATTTTCGGGTATGTGACATTTTTTGATCGCTTTTTATTCCGATTTTTGTGAGGGAGAATGACCAAAAACCAGCTATTCATGAATTTCGTTTTGGGAGGGGCGTTTATACCGTTCCGCGTTTGGCAAAATAGATAAAACAGTTTTATTCTTCGAGTCAGTATGATTACAGCGATACCTCATTTATATCATTTTTTTATGTTTTGCCGCTTTTATACGATAAAAACTATTTTATAGAAAAAATAATTATTTTTGCATCGCTTTATTCTGAGGACTATAACTTTTTTATTTTTTCACTGATGATGCTGAATTGCAGCTCGGTTTTTGCGGGACAAGATGAAGTTTTCAGCGGTACCATGGTTATTTATATCTGTCTCTTTGATCGCGTGTTATTACACTTTTTGTTTGGCAGTATGATAATAAAGCGATGTTTTTTGCCTCATTTTTTTTTCTTTTTTTTACGGTGTTCACTGAAGGGGTTAACTAGTGGGACAGTTTTATAGGTCGGGTCGTTATGGACGCGGCAATACTAAATATGTGTACTTTTATTGTTTTTTTTATTTAGATAAAGAAATGTATTTATAGGAACAATATATATATTTTTTTAGGAATTTTTTTTTTTTTTTATTTTACACATGTGAATATTTTTTTTTTTTACACTATAACATTGCCCCAGGGGGGCATCATGTGATAGTGTAAGATCGCTGATCTGACACTGCTGTGCACTGTGTAAGATCAGCGATCTGACGTGCACTCCTGCAGGCTTACCAGCGCTTGCTCTGAGCAGGCGCTGGAAATCCACCTCCCTGCAGGACCCAGAAGGCCCCCCGCGGCCATTTTGGATTTGGGCCTGCTGCAGGGAGGAGGAGGTAAGAGACCCTCGGAGCAACGCGAGAGCCCCCTCCCTGCGCGATGCTTCCCTATACTGCCGGAATACTGCGATCATGTTTGATCGCAGTGTGCCGGGGGTTAATGTGCCCGGGGCGGTCCGTGACCGCACCTGGCACATAGTGCCGGATGTCAGCTGCGATAGTCAGCTGACACTCAGCCGCGATCGGCCGCGCTCCCCCCGTGAGCGCGGCCGATCGCTATGACGTACTATCCCGTCGGTGGGCATACAGGCCCACCCCACCTCGACGGGATAGTACGTCACATGTCAGAAAGGGGTTAATCTATGTGATGCAGACTGAAGAGACAATGGAGGTAATACAAGGCATATCTATACTCACCTGAACAGCTGCCAGAAATAGTGAATTCAGGATGCACAAAACCAAGCATCCTGAACTCACTATTTCTGAAAAATGGCATGGTGAGTATAGATATGCCTTGTATTACCTCCATTTTCTCTTCAGTCTATGTAATCTATTTCACACAAACTGAAGAGACGATGGAGGTCATACAAGGCATATATATACTCACCTGGACAGGTGTCAGAAATAGTGAATTCATGATGCTGGGTTTTGTGCATCATGAACTCATTTTTTTTGACACCTGACCTGGTGAGTATAGATCTGCTTTGTATTATACCTCCATCTTCTCCTCAGTCTGCGTTCAATAGATAATGCAAAAGAGACTCAGGATGTAATGACGTCAACTACCTTACCACTGACATCATAAGTGATTGCAGCGCCCCCAATGCCGCAGGGCCGAGGGGTACCCGGTACCGGGCCTCTGAGTCTCTGTTCGGGGATTGTCACGGTGGCTAGGCCCGGTCCGTGACCCTGCTGAGGGGCGCCCAAATAATAGGGTGTGGATGGTGGTGGTAGTGCGGTGCAGTAAATAACGAGGACACCAGGTTGCAGTCTCTTTACCTCTTTACTGAAGGCTTCAGGGTCCTCAATCCGGAATATGGTTAACCGGGCTGCGCAAGCCTGGCCGGTCCGATGGCACATCCAGAGCTCCCTTTGCAGGTGGAAATCTGTGCCTACCTTCTAGCGCTTGTGTGTTGTAGTCCTTCCCTGCTAAGCACCACGGGATAGTCCTCACAACTGTTGTGTCTGTTTCTCGTGTTCCCTCACAACTCGATTCTGATGTTCTTCCACGTCCCCCCAGATCTTATGGTTAGGATGCACCCGTATGACGGGGAGGCTCGGAGCTCTTCCGGGACTCTAGCGTCGCCCCACTCCTGTTGTTACCCCCCTGTGTCTTCCTAGGTCAATTGGGTGAGACAGCCCGCCTATAACTGACTGTCCTGCCGTAGGTTTGAAGTTTGGCCTGGAGCTCTATACTTCCTCGGCGTTCCGGCCACCGGTTATGCGCCTCAATAGGGTGTGGCCTCGTCTTACAGCACGACTCCTACTGGTATTCTCCTTGTTGCGTTGATCTCGTTTCTCACTCAGCACAATAAACCTCGCTTCTTGTCCTTTCTTGGGGTACCGCCGCTATATCGTGCAGGCGCGGTCCCGTAACGTTCTCTCTGGTTGCTAGGCCTCTGTCAGGATCCCAACCCTGACAGGGACCCCTCTGAGTCTCTCCCCGCAACACCCCCTGCCACAGGGTGTTGCCTGTTCGATTCCCAGTCAGCTTTCTCATCTAACTTCCTGCCTAACCCCCAGTTTTACCAGATTGTGAGGAGTGGCCTAATACATAGAACCCTTAGCTCCCCCTGGAGGCCAGACTGTGAAGTGTATTGGTGTCTGTGATACCTGGTCAGATGAACTCCTTCAGTGCCATCAGACGTACCATAGCCCCCCTTAGCGGCGGAGCAACAGTACTGCAACGACCAGGACTCTGGGGCGCTGCATGATTATGAGAGGAAAGACATAGGAGACTCGGTATAGGTATCAAAACACGTTGTTTATTAACAACAAACATTAGGAACATTTAAAACCTGACTGGTACAGACCCAAACCCAACAGAACATTTTACACAATATCTTGCCATGCCACACATCCGATGTCAGAAACAAAGTAGGCAGCAAATTGGTCCCGCATGTGGGCAACTTCTACAGTTGACTGCAGAGGGTGATGTTGGTTCTCTGGCAATGGGTTTGAACTGGTTCATCCAGTTCAATGTTGGGTCACTCCTTAGCCATTATGTAATTGTGGAGAACCACTCAGGCTTTGACAACCTCATCGACTGTCTCCATTTTTAGATTAATGGCTGTCCCAAGAATGCGCTATTTTGAGACAAGAATCCCAAAGGTATACTCAACAGTTGTTCGGGCCCTGGTCAGTCTGTAGTTAAAAATCCTTTTAGTGTGGTTCAAGTCCGGACTGGAATATGACTTCAGTAGGTTTTCACACATCTGAAAGGCCTCATTCCCAACAATAACAAATGGCATTGGTAGGCCTTGAGTGTTTGGGAGAGGCCGTGTTAGTTCTTGAAAGTCTGGGAGTCATTGCCACAGCCAAAAGCTCCAATGTCCACGGCGATAAAGCGACAGTCCACACCTGCTATTGCCATGAGCACTACAGACAAATATTTCTTATAGTTAAAGTACTTCGATCCAGATCTGGTGGGTTTGGTAATCCGTATGTGCTTTCCCTCCACTGCTCCCAAACAGTTGGGGAAATTATACACTCTCCAGAATTCGTCAGCAATTTCCAGTGACATTTCCACGGTGGGTAGGGGGATAAATTCATCCCTGAGAACGTTCCACAAAGCCCGGCAAGTGTCCGCAACTATTCCAGACAAGGTGGAAATTCCAAGCCGGTACTGAAAATGGAGCGATGATAAGCTCTCTCCAGTAGCCAGGAATCTGCCAAAAAAAGAAATAAACAAATTACGAACAATTATATTTATGATGGGGTTTTGCTAAACACATAAAGGAAAAAACAAATAATACATGGCAGAACAATCATAATTATGACAGGCGTTTGTTTAGAATTATTACGTACCTTAATGTGACCAGGAGACGTTCCTCTGCAGGAATCGCTCTACGGAGCTGGGTGTCCTGTCTCCGGATGGCTCCTTGGACACGACCAAGCAAATTCCAATAGGTCTCTTGAGACATCCTGGTATATTCTGGAAATTTGTCCAGGTTGTCATTGAGCTCGCTGTGTGGGTGTGGTAGGCTCCACGGCTCTCCCGGACTTCAATAATGGGGTGTCTCCAATAACGCCTACGCCATGTTATTCTCTGTCTTTCTCTATTTCTTTGTTGCTCACAAGCAAACGCAAAGGCAAGAAACAGCTTTATACTTAAATCCAGCTTGAACTAAAAGCTCTCCATGCGAAGATCCATCGTGACACAGGATACAGTAGCACAATTTGAAGATTTTAGCTGTCCAAGGGTCTATATAAAGATATCCCATAACACACGCCCACTGTTGTCCCATTGGCGGTGTCTGTTTATCTAGATTTTTCTCCTGTAGAATTTTCCACCATGCGCACAAAAAACGCAAACGCATGCAAAACGCATGAAAAAGCATGCAAACACTGTGCTTTTTTGAAGGCATGTGTTAGCTTATGCGTCTAAAAACCGCTGCATTTGCATGCAGTTATCGTGCGTTTCAGGTTGCGGAAGATACGCTGCGGATTATACTGCAAATGTGAAACTAGCATTAGAGTGCTTTTTTGCCTTGGAGTCAAACTTTCATTGCTTTGAGCCAACAGCTATCCCAGACAGGTGACTGGCATGGACCTCAGCTGCAGAAACAATTGCAGCTCTGCCACCCACTGATTGCAGTGAATAGTCAGTTACAAGATGGTTGACCAATCATAGTGCTAATCATCATAATGATTGGAGAAAATGCTGTTCCCAGTGATGGTCTCACTCCTGTCAGTGCTGATAAGGAGATCAGAGGTGTGTTGCTTCTCACTGTCAGAAAGTTAAAAACCAATATAACCCCTTAAAGGGAACCTGTCACCCGGTTTTTTCGATATGAGATAAAAAATATCGTTCAATAGGGCCTAAGCTCTGCTTTACATTAGTACCTTTTATATCCCCCAATTCCCCACCTTTGCAGAAAAAATACCTTAGTAATCTCGCCGTTTTCGTCTGTCAATCACCCCGGTCCGGTCCGATGGGCGGGGCCTAATCGCTGTCTCTCTCTCCCCGCTCCTTGGCGTGTCCGATGTAACTCGATCTGTAAATAGCACAGATTGCGCTCATTTTTTGCGGTTGCGCAGTGCATTAGCCTCTAGCGCCTGCGCAGTATGTATTGCCCAACAGTGGGCAAAGCATACAACACATTATTGCGCATGCGCCGGCTTTTGACGCTAACCTCTGTGCCCCAGAAGTCTTTATATGCAAATTGTGTTGTCCTGGACGTCGGAAAACTTTTCCCATCCAGGACATAATGTCGTAACCCACTGCTAGCGTAAGTTTTGTGACAATTTCGCTAATCTATCTATCTTTCTATCTCTTTACATCTATCTCTATTTCTTTACATCTGTCTATCTCATTCTATCTAAGTTATTCCTTCTAACTTTCTGATTCCTTCTTTCTATCTGTTTATCTCATCTAAGAGTAGAGTACATACAACATACACCCTACAACATACACCATGCAACATACCACATACACCATGCCACATACACCATGCAACATACAACATGCAATATACACCATGAAAAATACACCATGAAACATATACCATGCGACATATGACATGCAACATACGACATGCGACATACAGCATGCAACATAACACATGCGATATACAACATGCGACATGCGCATTGCAACATACAACATGCGACATACCACATGCAACATGCACCATACCACATGCGACATGAGACATGCAACATACGACATGCGACAGGCGACCTACAACATGTGACATGCGACATGCTACATGAGACATACTACATGCCACATACGACATGCAACATACCACATGTGACATGCGACAAACGACATGCTGCATGATGCAACATACCACATGCGACATACAACATGTGGCATATAACATGTGACATGCGACATACTACATGCGACATACCACATGCGATATAACACATGTGACATGCAATATACCACATGCAACATACAGCATGCTACATACAACATGCAACATGCTGTACATACATACAAAACATGCAACATACAGAACATACATACAGTACATACATACGGTACATACATACAGACATACAGTACATTAAACATAGAGTACATACTCACCATCACCTTGTCACCTTGATCCCCAAAGCCATTGTCACATGTAACAAATAATAAAATAATAAACAAACAATATACTCCCTTATCCGCGGAAATCCAATTAAAATGAGTGTCCCTCGACGATCTCCTATGGAGAGCAGCCACATCAGCTGATGTGACCGCTCTCCAGGGGCTCCAGGAATACAATGATGGAAGGTATCCTTCCACAATGTATTCCCCACAATGTATTCCTCCACCCCTGTAAGAAAATAGTCCCTAGTCTCACTTGTGGCACTGCTGTGTGGGAAAAATCCCAGGCAGCTTTGCCATGAAGTGAGACTGAACTAAGGTAACCTCAGTGATGCACTGCAGGAGCCATTGTCTCCTGTCAGTGTGTCAGTGGAGGTCTATAGAGCAGTGACATCACCTGATGTCACTGTTCTATAGGGGAGACACTCGTTATTAATTGGACTACAGCGGAAAGTAAGTATACGGTTTCTTTATTATTTTTACTTTTTTTGCAGGCGATCAAGTATGGTGAAATTGAGAATAATAAAATACTTTTTTCTGGCTGTGTCTTTATTTTTTTTTACACTTTAACTACAGTAGGATTAGTAATGGACTTACACCTCTCCATTATTAACCAGGCTTAATGTCACCTTACATTAGCAAGATGACATTAACCCCTTATTACCCCATATCCCACCACTACAGGGGAGTGGGAAGAGAGGGGCTACATGCCGGAATTGGCGCATCTTACAGATGAGCCTTTTCTGGGGCTGCTGGGTGCTGGTATTTGTAGCCGGGGGGCAAATATCCATGGCCCCTCTCTAGGCTATGAATATCAGCCTGCAGCTGTCTTCGTAGCCTTTCTGGCTATAAAATATAGGGGGACCCCAAGTCATTTTTTTTGGGGGGTCCCCCCTATTTTAATAGCCAGTAAAGGCTACGCAGACAGCTGCAGTCTGATATTCATAGCCATTCTGTAATGCTGTAGATAAGCCCCCAATGTATCCTGAAAGATGAGAAAAAGAGGTTAGATTATACTCACCTGGGGGGCTGTCCGATCCAATGGGCGTCGCAATCTGAGGCCTCCTATCTTCATAGTATGACGTCCTCTTCTTGTCTTCACGCTGCTGCTCTGGCGCAGGCGTACTTTGCCCTGTTGAGGGCAGACCAAAGTACTGCAGTGCGCAGGCGCTGGGCCTCTCTGACCTTTCCCGGCACCTGCAGTACTTTGCTCTGCCCTCAACAGGGCAGACAAAGTATGCCTGCGCCGGAGCTGCAGTGTGAATACAAGAAGAGGACGTCATCATTTAGAAGATGGGAGGCCCCGGACCGCGACGCCCATTGGACCAGAACCGGACCGGGACCACCCCTGGGTGAGTATAATCTAACCTCTTTTTCTCATCTTTCAGGATACATCGGGGGCTTATCTACAGCATTACAGAATGCTTTAGATAAGCCCCTGATGCTGGTGGGCTTAGCTCACCTTTGATTTTGGGGGTGACAGGTTCCCTCTAACATAACGTTAAAAAGATGGCGTGGGCTCCTGCGCAATTTTCTGCTCCAGAGGGGGAAAGCCGGGGGCCAATATTTGTAGCCTGGGAAGGGGTTAATACCCATGGTCCCTCCGAGGCTATGAATATCAGCCCGCAGCTGTCTGCGTAGCCTTTAATGGCTATTAAAATAGGGGGACCCCCCAAAAATGACGTGGGGTCCCCTATATTTTATAGCCAGAAAGGCTCTGCAGACAGCTGCGGGCTGATATTTATAGCCTAGAGAGGGGCAATGGATATTTGCCCCCCCTCTCTTCCCACACCCCTGTAGTAATGGGATATGGGGTAATAAGGGGTTAATGTCACCTTGCTAATGTAAGGTGACATTAAGCCCGGTTAATAATGGAGAGGCATCAATAAGACGCCTATCCATTACTAATCCTATAGTAGTGTAAGTGTAAAAAAAAAAAAAAAAAGACAGCCAGAAAAAAGTATTTTATTATTCTCAATTTCACCGTACTTAACATACTCGATCGCCTGCCAAACAGTAAAAATAATAAAGAAACCGTATACTTACTTTCCACCGTAGTCCAATTAATGAGTGTCCCATGATGATCTCCCCTATACAACAGTGACATCGGGTGATATCACTGCTCTATAGACCTCCACTGACACACTGACAGGAGACAATGGCTCCTGCAGTGTATCACTGAGGTTACCTTAGTTCAGAGTCTCACTTTATGGCAAAGCTGCCTGGGATTTTTCCCACACAGCAGTGCCGCAAGTGAGACTAGGGACTATTTTCTCACAGCGGCGGAGGAATACATTGTGGGGAATGCATTGTGGAAGGATACCTTCCATCATTGTATTCCTGGAGCCCCTGGAGAGCGGTCACATCAGCTGATGTGGCTGCTCTCCACAAGAGATCGTTGAGGGACACTCGTTTTAATTGGATTTCTGCGGATCAGGGAGTATATTGTTTGTTTATTATTTTATTATTTGTTACAGGTGACAATGGCTTCGGGGATCAAGGTGACAAGGTGATGGTGAGTATGTACTCTATGTTTAATGTACTGTATGTCTGTCTGTATGTATGTACTGTATGTTGCATGTTCTGTATGTATGTACAGTATGTAGCATGTTGTATTTTGCATGTCGTATGTTGCATGTCACATGTAGTATGTCACATGTAGTATGCGCATTTTGCATGTCGCATGTTGCATGTAGCATGTCACATGTAGTATGTCACATGTAGCATGTTGTATGTTGCATGTATCATGTCTTATGTTGCATGTCGCATGTGGTATGTTGCATGTCGTATGGTGCATGTGGTATGTCGCATGGTGCATGTCATATGTTGCATGCTGTATGTTGCATGTCACAATGCGCATGTCACATGTTGCATGTCGCATGTGGTATGTCACATGTGGCATGTCACATGTCTCATGTTGCATGTAGCGTGTCACATGCGGTGTGTCATATGTTGCATGTGGTATGTTGCATGCTGCATGTCGTTTGTCGCCTGTCACATGTGGTATGTTGCATGTTGTATGTTGCATGTAGTATGTAGCGTGTTGCATGTTGTATATCGTATGTTGCATGTCAGGCCCTATTGAACAATATTTTTATCTCATATCGAAAAAACGGGGTGACAGGTTCCCTTCAAGGGCCTTTGCTGATTCTCTCATTGCCCATTTGATTCTTCCAGTATCCCCAAATGTCTTACCACCTGCCTTTGCTTCCTTTTTCTTTTAATTGTTCTTGCAATTGTTAAAAATAAAAAAGTAATTGATTAGCGTTGAATAGTGGGAAAGATCCCTATATACCGTATGAGCACACAGACCTTCCTACATTCAGTATGAGTCCCCACATAACCTTCTAAATTCAGTATAAGCCTCCACAATGACTCATATATACAGTATGAGCTTCTACATAAACTCCTATATACAGTGTGAGCCTCTACATAGACTCCTAAATACAGCATGAGCCTCAACATAGACTCCTATACAGAGCATGAGCCCCCATATAGCCTCCTATATGCAGCGTGAGCCACCACACAGCCTCCTATATGCAGTGTGAGACCCACATAGCCTTCCTATATACAGTGTGAACCCTCAAATACAGTGGGTACGGAAAGTATTCAGACTTAAATATGAGTGTCTGAGCAAAGGGTCTAAATACTTATGACCATGCATTATTTCAGTTTTTATTTTTTATTGAATTTGCAAAAATTTCTACAGTTCTGTTTTTTTCCAGTCAAGAGGGGGTGCAGAGTGTACATTAATGAGAAAAAAATTAACTTTTTTGAATTTACCAAATGGCTGTAATGAAACAAAGAGTGAAAAATTTAAAGGGGTCTGAATACTTTCCATACCCACTGTAGCCTCATTACATACAGCAGGATCCCCACATAGCCTCTGATATACAGATGGTGCCCCACATAGCCTCCATATGCACAGTGAGTGCCCAAATGAGTGATTCATTACTTAAATTTAAGAGGGGACTGGATGCCTTTCTTGAAAAGTATAATGTTACAGGGTATATATACTAGATTCCTTGTTAGGGTGTTTATCCAGGGAACTAGTCTGATTGCCGTATGTGGAGTCGGGAAGGAATTTTTTTCCCCAGTGAGTGTGGAGCTTACTCTTTGCCACATGGGTTTCTTTTTGCTTTCCTCTGGATCAACATGTTAGGGCATGTTAGGTTAGGCTATGGGTTGAACTAGATGGACTTAAAGTCTCCCATCAACCTTAATAACTATGTTACTATGTTAAATAACCTCCCAACATACAGCGTGAGTCCTCACATAGCCATTGATACAAAGCATGTGCCCTATATAGTCTCTTATATACAGCATGTACCCCCACATAGCCTCACTCTATGCAGCATGAGCTCGTCTCAGTCTCCAATATTCAGTATGAGTCCCCGACATAGCCACCATATATGCAGTGTGAACCCCACATAGCCTCCATATATACATTGTGAGCCCCACATAGCCTGCTATACAGTGTGAGACCCACATGACCTCCTATATACAGTGTGAGCCCCACATAGTCTCTATATAAAGAGTCCCACATAGCCTCCATATACACAGTATGAGCCCCACATAGACTTCTATATATAATATAAGTCCCTACATAAACTCCTATATACATCATGAGACCTAACAAAAACTCCTATATATAGCATGAACCCCCACATAGACTCCTATATGCAGTGTGAGCCCACATAGCATCCAAATATACAGAGTGAGACCAACATAGCCTTCTATATAGAGTGCGAGACCCAGATAGCCTTCTATATAGAGTATGAGACCCACATATCCTCCTATATAAAGTATGAACCCCACATATCCTCCTATATAAAGTATGAACCCCACATAGCCTCCCTATATAAAATGTGAGCCCCCACATAGCCTCTGATATAGCCTCTGATATACAGCATGTGCCCCACATAGCTTCTATTCATACAGTGTGAGCCCCCACATAACCTCTGATATATGGCATGTGTCCCACATAGCCTCAATATGTACAGTATGAGCCCCCACATAGCCTCCAATAAACAGTATGAGACCCACATAGCCTCCATATATACAGAGTGAGCCCCACATAGCCTCCTATATACAGTGTGAGACCCACATAGCCTCCGAAATGTAAAGTGTGAGCCCACATAGCATCCAAATATACAGCCCCACATAGCCTTTATATATACAGTTTAAGTCCTACACAGCCTCCTATATACAGTATGATCCCCCACATAGCCTGTGTTGTAGATCAACTCACTCAGCTGTACACAGAGGTAGACACGGGAACACTGTCTCTTTAAGATCTTCACTGGTTTATTATATATGTGGCATGAATCAAGGTGAAGTAAAAATAAACATGACCCTTTTGGCAAAAACATTAAAACAAAACAAATTGGTAACACAAAACACAGTCCTTGTAGTAGCAGGGATCTGCATGCTCAGTGTTAGCAAAACACACAGTTTAGGTTAGCACAAACACGAACACTTCTCTGGGGTTAGCCTCTCCAGACATACTGAAAGAGAGAAAAAGGGTTGGACTAACACAGGCTTGCACAGCCACATAATATGAAAAATGTCAAACTTTTATTAAACACCACAAACAAAACATATAAAAACAATTAAAACCACATCATGTGTGCATGAAACACTCCCATTCAAAAGCGATATCTCAATCAGAGCATTAGTAAATCTGATGTTAATATATGCAAAAAATATTGACATATATAAATAGCACCGTCTTCCCTCATATACATAACCTGCTACCTTAAAGGAAGCCCATATGGAAAATCATTATAATACAAGGAACGTCCAAAATCCTATACAATGGGTCCTTATACTACCTGATAGTAAATCCTTATGTTGTAGTGACACCAACCAAAATAATCCGGACAAGGTGCAATCTAAACAGATATACAGGACTGGTTAAATAAAGCATATGCACTGAGGAAAGGGTGGAAAAAAGGTGCTCCCGAACAAATAAGATGAACCTCACGTCATGAATGCCCAGAGAGATAAGGCGAAATAGCCTGGAGCCCAAATGCTTTTCGGCTATAATAGTCAAGCCAGTCTACATGCTGTAAGTAGCTGAGATGGAGCTGGAATGGGGTGTGAGGAAAAGACCCCACGCGTATCGCTGCCACAGCAGCTTCGTCAGGGGAAGTGGCACTTCCACATAGCCTCCATATACAGTGGCATGTAAAAGTTTGGGCATCCCTGGTCAAAATTACTGTTATTATGAACAGTTAAGTAAGTTGAAGATGAAATGATCTCTAAACGTGTAAAGTTAATCATGATGCATTTCCTTTGAATTTGAGGCAAAAATACATATATATTTTCATTTTTTAAATTTTAAAAATTACAAAAAGGAAAATTGGCCTATGCAAAACTATGGGCATCCTTGGAGATTTGTGTGCTCAGAAAACTTTGACCAACTTTGCAGACCCTAATTAGCATAGCATAAAAAGTTTACCTATGGTCACAGGTGTCAGTTAATGGGACTAATACTCGCATCAGCCTATGCCTGCTGCCGCTAATAACAGCAAGAGCAGGCGGTGGCTGATGGTAGTATTCATCAGCCGACACCTGTGGTATAAATTTGTTAATTAGAAAAAAATGCCATGTGTTCCCCTGTGTTTTTGATGACCAGCCAGGCAAAACTGGCAGCTGTGGCCTGCAACTCTCAGCTGTTAACTTTAGCAAGGCTGATTATTAAGACTAGAGGACTTCCCACTCTGTTTTTAAAATT
Source organism: Ranitomeya variabilis (assembly GCF_051348905.1). Taxonomy (NCBI): domain Eukaryota; kingdom Metazoa; phylum Chordata; class Amphibia; order Anura; family Dendrobatidae; genus Ranitomeya; species Ranitomeya variabilis. Next base: position 321,168,817 of record NC_135234.1, read on the forward strand.
ATTTCATTAAATAATTTTAAAAACCGGCATAGTGTCCCCCCATTTTTGACAACCAGCCAAGCTAAAGCAGACAGCTGAGGGCTGGTATTCTAAGGCTGGTAAGGGGACATGGATATTGCCCCCCCCCCCAGCCTAAAAATTGCAGCCCGCAGCTGCCCCAGAAAGGGCGCATCTATTAGATGCAACATTTCTGGCATTTTGCAAGGCTCTATTACTAATTTGTGGTTATGCTGCAGCCAATGGCACAGAGAACATTTCACGGGTAGAGGGAAGAATGGATTCGATGAATTTTCAAAAAATTCTTGATGCAACACCAACTGAAAAAACTCAAGTTGAAAAGAGGATGGCTTCTACAAATGGATAATGATCCTAAATACATGTCAAAATTTTACAATGACCCTCACAGTCCCCTGATTTGAACATCATTAAAAATCTGTGGCTACACATCAAAATAGCAGTGCATGTGGCTTCTTTCACACTTCCGTCTTCAGCTGTGCGTCTTTGTGCAGTAAAATGACGTATCGACGGACGTCACGAAATAGTGAAAAACGTATGTGATGCATCCAGTGTTATGACGGATGCGTCATTGCCACAATTTCAAAGGAGAAATTTCCGGGAATGAGAGAGAGAGAGAGAGAGACTTTCCCAGATCTGAAAATCCTTCCGGGCATGCTCAGAGGGGAAAAACGTGATACGTCGCTGGATTCCTGTGTGTGACGGTCAGCGACGGATCCTGCATCCATAGGCTTCCATTATAGCTGAGGACGGACAGCTCAGGACCCGTCGCTGACCGATTTTCCGACGTGCAGGAAAAATGTTCCTCTGAATGTTTTCTCCGCACGACGGACCGCTGTTTTCTGACGGATCCAGTGCACGACGGATGAAACAGAAGGCCATTCGTCACAATCCATCGCTAATATAAGTCTATGGGAATGTGCAGCATCCTGCAAATTTTTTTGCAGGATCCTGCATTCTCAAAAAATGACGGATTGTGACGGGAACTGAAAGATGGAAGTGTGAAAGAGGCCTAAGATGACCCAAGAATCTCTCAGAACTGGAAGAATTTTCCAAGGAAGAAAAAAAAATTTTTTTTACAGTCAGTTACTGCAGTTACTGCTCTGCGACTAGTCCGACTCCCAGCAATGTGTGTGTCCCAGCAGGTCAGGAGACTGGGCACCGCCTCTGCACCTCAGCCCGGGTAAGTAACAGTCACCTGCCGGGCACGCTTAACGTTAGGTTGTTGTGACACTGCCAGGGGCTGCTGGCAAATTTTGGCCTGAGGGCAAGCACCCAGCAGTGGCCCATGAGTAGCGGCCCATCCTTAAAGGGGTTGTTGGATCTTAAGCTACATGTCTACAGTCACTATGTGTGAATTCTCATATCGTGCGCACTGAGCGCTGTGAAGATTCTCTGGTGTCGGGAACAGGTGGTCTTGTGACCGCAAGCATGCGATATATATATTTCCAGCCACATTCCGACTAGACTGTTTTTGGCTTTGTTCAATACAGTTGCATTAGGCCATGCAAGTCTAGTCAGCATGTGACCGCATGTATGCAAATCACAAACTTGCAGCCACACACCCGCCGAATAACCACAGAACTGCGAGCAATGTGAGAAGCACAAGTCTGCAGCCATATAGAATGACACAGAGTGAATGCACCAATGACTGAAACACGTACAGCCCCACTGTATAATGACACACACACGCACAGCCCACTGTATAATGACACACACAGCCCCACTGTATAATGACACACACAGACCCACTGTATAATGACACACACACGCACAGCCCCACTGTATAATGACACAGCCCCACTGTATAATGACACACACACAGCCCCACTGTATAATGACACACACGCACAGCCCCACTGTATGACACACACACACGCACAGCCCCACTGTATAATGACACTCACATATGCTCAGCCCCACTGTATAATGACACACACAGCCCCACTGTATAATGACTCACACAGCCCCACTGTATGACACACATGCAGTTCACACACACGCAGCTCACACACACACATCACACACACATGCAGTTCACACACGCAGCTCACACACACACACGCAGCTCACACATGCATCTCACACACACACGCAGCTCACACACACGCAGCAACACACATGAAGCTCACACGTGCATCTCACGCAGCATCACACACATGCAGCATCACACACATGCAGCATTGCAAACACGCCGCTATCACACACAAGCAGCTATCACACACGCAGCTATCACACACGCAGCTCACACACTCAGCTCACACACACGCAGCTCACACACACACAGCATCACACGCGTATCACACGCAGCTCACACGCAGTTTAAACACTCACATCACACACATGCAGCTCACACATGCGCAGCTCACACATGCATGCAGCTCACATGCAGTTCACACACGCAGCTCACACATGCATCTCACACACACAGTTCACACACATGCAGCTCACACACACCGCATCGCACACACGCAGCATCACACATGCAGCTCTCACACGCATCACACAAGCAGCTCTCACACACAAATCTCACAGGCGCAGCATCACACACACAGCTCTCACACAAAGAAATCTCACATACGCAGCTCACATACACACGCAGCATCACACATGCATATCTCACAGGCAGCATAACACACAGCATCACACACACGCAGCTCTCACACACGCAGCATCACACACGCAGCATCACACACATGCATCACACGCATCACATGCGCAGCATCACACACAGCTCTCACACACAGCATCACACACATGCAGCATCACACACACAAGCATCACACGCGCAGCATCACACACAAAAGCATCACACACACAAGCATCAAACATGCAGCATCACAAACACGCAGCTCTCACACACATTCAGCAGCACACACACAAGCATCACACACACAAGCATCACACACAAGCATCACACACAAGCAGCTCTCACACATGCGCAGCATCACACACAAGCATCACACACGCAGCATCACGCACACACAGCATCGCACACACGCGCAGCAACACACACGCACAGCAACACACACACAGCATCACACACAGCTCTCACACACACAAGCAGCATCACGCACATCAGATACCTCACACACATTACACACTCGCCTCTGTGGTGCAGGGGCGGCTGATGTCCATGTGCAGCTCTTCGGTTTCTCTTGCTCACAGCTCTGCACTGTCCCAACACCTCCCCCGGTCTCTCCTTCTCTGCCAGGATAGCAGATAAGAGCAGGAGGAGCTGGGGCTTCTCTCTCCCTGGGAGCTCTGCGCGCACACACAGGCCGGTATGCTGATCTTTCATCTTGATTGCTGCTGGCTGTGCTGTCTCCCTCAGAGTGGCAGTGCTGCACAGGAGCCTGCTCATCACATACTGCTGCAGCCTGCATGTCGAGGCAGCTGGAGGGATGACGCAACCGCGCACTACAGGTGCGCTATGTATTATAATCACTGCCAGTCCTCCAGCGGCCCTGTGCAGCTGCTTAGGCACCGGCCCGGGGGGGCATATGCATTCCTGCCACCCGGCCCAGCCCGCCCCTGGACACTGCACTGTCAGCAAGTGTCAGAGCAGGGATTACAGGGAGAGTCGGCACCATGTGTTATGACTGCCGCTCTACCGCCCCCTGTCTTTAAGGATGCTCCGCCGCCTGAGGCAAAGTATTCAACTTGCCTCATAATAGCAGCGCCACTGCTACTAGATATTAAAGAAGTTGTCCACTACTATAACCTTTTTTTTTTTTTTCATAAATCTTGCTATTATGTGCCACTAAAAACATCTACTGTGTTTATTTTAGCAATATTACCTTTTATCATGCTGTAGCAGCACATCTTTAGTGCTGGATCCAGCTCTCATGGGGTTAATCGACAACTTCCTTTCTCCTGACTTACTGTGCTCTAATACTACAAGTTCCATGATGTATTGCACTCGCCTGTAACTCTGCACCTGGCACACCCACTCCAAAACACACCCCAACCCCTCCCTCCTCTCCCCCCTCTATCTTCAAAAAGATTTGTGATGTCATTTCTGTCCATCCTCCTCTTTTACATTTGTCCAACCCACACTCCATTACACACGGATAGATAGATAGATAGATAGATAACAAATAGATAGATAGATAACAAATAGATAGATAGATGCATACATACAGATATCTCTATATATCTGTCTATTTCCATAGATATGTCCATATCCATGTTTCTAAACCCCTTCACCCCTGGAGCTTTTTTGTTTTCGGTTATCGCTCCCCTTCTTTCCAGAGCCATATTTTTTCCGTCAATATGGCCATGTGAGGACTTATCTTTTTACGGGACAAGTTCTACTTTTGAACGACACCATTGGTTTTACCATGTCGTGTAACAGAAAATGTGAAAAAAAGGTAAAGTGCAATGAAATTGCAAAAAAGTGCAAATCCCACAGTTGTTTTTTGCTTGGATTTTTTGCTAGGTTCATTAAATGCTAAGGTTGTGTGCACACGTTGCGGATTTGATTGCAGATCCGCAGCGTTTTTTGCCGCACTGAATTGCATCAAATCCGCAGTGTAGTGCACAACCAATGTAAGTCTATGGGAGCTGCAGACTTGTGCACATGCTGCGGAAAAAGCCGCACCGAAACGCAGCTTTTTTTTCTCGCAGCATGTCACTTCTTTTGTGCGGAACTGCAGCGTTTCTGCACCTTTAGACTTTCATTGAGTCGGGCACATCCACAGCAAAACCACAGATGTAAAAAAGATCTACAGTTTAGATGCGGATGTGGGTCCGAGAAACGCTGCAGTACGGGAGGAGGGAAGTGTGTTGGGCGGAATGTGGGCAGTGACGGTGTGCGTGTATGTGTGTGCTGGGTCTGCAGGCTGTTCGGATGTGTGCGGGGTCTGCGGGCTGTTCGGATGTGTGCGGGACTGTTCAGATGTGTGCGGCCCTGTGCGGGACTGTTCGGGTGGCTGCGGCGCTGTGCGGGTGTGTGCGGGACTGTTCAGGTGTGTGCGGGGCTGTGCAGGGGGACTTTTGTGGTGTGTGTGCAGACATCATCCGATGGGACTACAAGTATGCAGCACCCAATCTGCAGCTCATTCGGATGTAATCCGGACAGTGGACTGTTGTGGATTCTGTTTGTGGGCTCCCTCTGGTGGTTACTGCTGGTACTGGGTGACTTTGGTGGGTTGCGGCCTTTGGTTTCCACCTGTCCATCAGAGGCTGGGTGTTTCCTATTTTACCTGGCCTTTCTGTCATTCCCTTGCCGGCTATCAATGTATTCAGATGTGCTCTGTTTGGTTCCTGCCTACCTGCTCCCAGATCTTTCAGGATAAGCTAAGTGCTGATTTTCAGTTGTTGGTTTTTTTGTCCAGCTTGCTTATTATGTCTCTATGCTAGCTGGTAGCTCTAGTGGACTGAGGTTCTCCCCATGTGCCATGAGTTGGCACATGGGTTCTTGTAATCTCAGGATGGTTTTTTGATTAGGGTTTTTTGCTGACCGCTCAGACCCCTTTTGTATCGTTCTGCTTTCTAGTTTACAGCGGGCCTCAATTTGCTGAACCTATATATATCATCTCTATGTGTGTGCCTTCCTCTCATTTCACCGTCAATACATGTGGGGGGCAACTATACCTTTTGGGGTTCATTCCTCTGGAGGCAAGTGAGGTCTTTATTTTCTCTGCAGTACTAGTTAGCTCTTAGGCTGGTGCGTGGCGTCTAGAACCAACGTAGGCACGCTCCCTGGCTATCTCTAGTTGCGTTTGTCAGGCGTAGGGCAGCGGTCAGCCCAGGTTCCATCACCCTAGAGCTCGTCCGATATTTTGTATTACTTTGCTTGGCCCTTGCTATCCCTAGCCATTGGGATTCATGACAGTATAGCCGGCCCACAAAGTGTTAATTGTTTGGGCTGAAGCAGGAGAAAAAGAAGTGTTTAAGGGAAATTTATTTATTTTTTTTTTTTTTTCCTTCAGAGTTTTGCTGCCAAGCCCTTAATTGCTGTCTAGCTGCTTCTTACCTCCTCTTAACCCTTGAATGGCTCTGATATTAGCTGTTTAACATGGATGTCCAGAGTTTGGCTTCCAGCCTGAGTAATCTCGCGGCAAAAGTTCAAAACATACAGGATTTTGTTGTTCACACTCCCATGTCTGAACCTAGAATTCCTATTCCAGAGTTCTTTTCTGGAGATAGATCTACCTTCCTGAATTTCAGGAACAATTGTAAATTGTTTCTTTCTTTAAAATCTCGCTCCTCTGGAGACCCTGCTCAACAGGTCAAGATTGTAATATCTTTCCTGCGAGGCGACCCTCAGAATTGGGCATTTGCATTGGCACCAGGGGATCCTGCATTGCTCAATGTGGATGCGTTTTTTCTGGCATTGGGATTGCTCTATGAGGAACCCAACCTGGAGATTCAGGCTGAAAAGGCTTTATTAGCCCTCTCTCAGGGGTATGATGAAGCGGAAATATATTGTCAAAAATTTCGGAAATGGTCGGTGCTTACTCAGTGGAATGAGTGCGCCCTGGCTGCAAACTTCAGAAATGGTCTTTCCGAGGCCATTAAGGATATTATGGTGGGGTTCCCTACGCCTACAGGTCTGAATGAGTCGATGGCTATGGCCATTCAGATTGATCGGCGTTTACGGGAGCGCAAACCCGTGCACCAGTTGGCGGTGTCTTTTGAACAGGCACCTGAGACTATGCAATGTGATAGAATTCAGTCCAGAAGTGAACGGCAAAATTATAGGCGGAAAAATGGATTGTGTTTTCATTGTGGTGATTCAGCTCATGTTATATCAGCATGCTCTAAACGCACAAAAAGGGTTGATAAATCTTTTGCCATTGGTACTCTGCAGCCTAAGTTCATTTTGTCTCTGACTCTGATTTTTTCACTGTCTTCCATTTCCGTCGATGCCTATGTGGATTCGGGCGCTGCCCTGAGTCTTATGGATTGGTCATTTGCTAAACGCTGCGGTTTTAGTCTGGAACCTCTGGAAGTTCCTATTCCTCTGAAGGGAATTGACTCTACACCATTGGCTATGAATAAACCGCAGTATTGGACACAAGTGACCATGCGCATGACTCCCGTTCATCAGGAGGTGATTCGCTTCCTTGTACTGTATAATTTACATGATGTACTAGTGCTTGGTCTGCCATGGTTACAAACTCATAATCCTGTCCTGGACTGGAAAACAATGTCTGTGTTAAGCTGGGGATGTCAGGGGGTTCATGATTATGCACCTCCGATTTCAATCGCTTCATCTACTCCTTCTGAGATCCCTGCGTTTTTGTCTGACTATAGGGATGTTTTTGAGGAGCCTAAGCTCAATTCGCTCCCTCCGCATAGAGATTGTGACTGTGCTATAGAATTGATTCCTGGCAGTAAGTTCCCTAAGGGTCGTTTATTTAATCTGTCACTGCCAGAGCATACTGCTATGCGGAATTATATTAAGGAGTCCTTGGAAAAGGGACATATTCGTCCATCTTCGTCCCCTCTGGGAGCAGGTTTTTTTTTCGTGGCAAAAAAAGATGGTTCCCTGAGGCCTTGTATAGATTATCGCCTTCTGAATAAGATTACAGTCAAGTATCAGTATCCATTGCCATTATTGACTGATTTGTTTGCTCGCATTAAGGGGGCTAGGTGGTTCACTAAGATAGATCTTCGCGGTGCGTATAATCTGGTGCGGATAAAACAGGGTGATGAGTGGAAAACCGCATTTAATACGCCTGAGGGCCATTTTGAGTATTTGGTAATGCCTTTTGGACTCTCCAATGCTCCGTCAGTCTTTCAGTCCTTTATGCACAATATTTTCCGTGAATATCTGGATAAGTTTATGATTGTGTATTTGGATGATATTTTGGTGTTTTCTGATGACTGGGAGTCTCATGTTCTACAGGTCAGGAAGGTGTTTCAGGTTCTGCGGGCCAATTCTCTGTTTGTGAAGGGCTCAAAGTGTCTCTTCGGAGTCCAGAAGATTTCTTTTTTGGGGTACATTTTTTCTCCTTCTACTATTGAGATGGATCCCGTCAAGGTTCAGGCGATTTGTGACTGGACACAACCTACATCTGTTAAGAGCCTTCAGAAGTTCTTGGGGTTTGCTAATTTTTATCGTCGGTTCATTGCTAATTTTTCCAGTATTGTTAAACCTTTGACTGATTTGACTAAAAAGGGTGCTGATGTTGCTGATTGGTCTCCTGCGGCCGTGGAGGCCTTTCAGGAACTTAAGCGCCGGTTTTCTTCTGCTCCTGTGTTGTGTCAACCAGAGGTTTCACTTCCTTTTCAGGTTGAGGTTGATGCTTCCGAGATTGGAGCGGGGGCGGTTTTGTCACAGAGAAGTGCTAATGGCTCGGTGATGAAGCCATGTGCATTCTTCTCTAGAAAATTCTCGCCCGCCGAGCGCAATTATGATGTGGGTAATCGGGAGCTTTTGGCCATGAAGTGGGCATTTGAGGAGTGGCGTCATTGGCTTGAGGGTGCTAAACATCGTGTGGTGGTCTTGACTGATCACAAGAATCTCATTTACCTTGAGTCTGCCAGGCGTTTGAATCCTAGACAGGCTCGTTGGTCGTTGTTTTTTTCTCGTTTCAATTTCGTGGTTTCATACCTGCCAGGTTCAAAGAATGTGAAGGCAGATGCTCTTTCCAGGAGTTTTGTGCCTGACTCTCCTGGAGACTCTGGGCCTACTGGTATCCTTAGGGATGGGGTAATATTGTCCGCCGTATCCCCAGACTTGCGACGTGCATTGCAGGAGTTTCAGGTGGATAAACCGGATCGTTGTCCACTAGAAAGACTGTTTGTTCCGGATGATTGGACCAGTAGAGTCATCTCCGAGGTCCATTCTTCTGTGTTGGCTGGTCATCCTGGAATATTTGGTACTAGAGACTTGGTGGCCAGGTCTTTTTGGTGGCCTTCCTTGTCTAGGGATGTGCGTACCTTTGTGCAGTCTTGTGAAGTGTGTGCTCGAGCTAAGCCTTGCTGTTCTCGGGCCAGTGGGTTGTTGTTATCCTTGCCCATCCCGAAGAGGCCTTGGACGCACATTTCCATGGATTTTATTTCTGATCTCCCGGTTTCACAGAAAATGTCCGTTATCTGGGTTGTGTGTGACCGCTTTTCTAAGATGGTTCATTTGGTGCCCTTGCCTAAGTTGCCTTCCTCCTCTGAGTTGGTCCCTTTATTTTTTCAGAACGTGGTTCGTTTGCATGGGATTCCGGAGAATATCGTTTCTGACAGGGGATCCCAGTTTGTGTCTAGATTTTGGCGGACGTTTTGTGCCAAGATGGGCATTGATTTGTCTTTCTCGTCTGCATTCCATCCTCAGACGAATGGCCAGACGGAGCGAACTAATCAGACCTTGGAAACTTATTTGAGGTGTTTTGTTTCTGCTGATCAAGATGACTGGGTTGCTTTTTTGCCACTGGCCGAATTTGCTCTTAATAATCGGGCTAGTTCTGCCACGTTGGTCTCTCCTTTTTTTTTGTAATTCGGGGTTTCATCCTCGTTTTTCCTCTGGTCAGGTGGAGTCTTCGGATTGTCCTGGAGTGGACGTGGTGGTGGACAGGCTGCATCAGATTTGGAACCAGGTGGTGGACAATTTGAAGTTATCTCAGGAGAAGACTCAGCAGTTTGCTAATCGCCGTCGCCGCGTGGGTCCCCGACTTCTTGTTGGGAATTTGGTGTGGTTGTCTTCTCGTTTTGTCCCTATGAAGGTCTCTTCTCCTAAGTTCAAGCCTCGGTTCATCGGTCCTTATAGGATCTCGGAGATTCTTAACCCTGTATCTTTTCGTTTGGATCTCCCAGCATCGTTTGCTATTCATAATGTGTTCCATCGGTCGTTGTTGCGGAGGTATGAGGTGCCCGTTGTTCCTTCGGTTGAGCCTCCTGCTCCGGTGCTGGTGGAGGGAGAATTGGAGTATGTTGTTGAGAAGATCTTGGATTCTCGTGTTTCCAGACGCAAACTCCAGTATTTGGTTAAGTGTAAGGGTTATGGTCAGGAGGATAATTCCTGGGTGGTCGCCTCCGATGTTCATGCGACTGATTTGGTCCGCGCCTTCCATAGAGCTCACCCTGATCGCCCTGGGGGTTCTCGTGAGGGTTCGGTGACCCCTCCTCAAGCGGGTGGTACTGTTGTGGATTCTGTTTGTGGGCTCCCTCTGGTGGTTACTGCTGGTACTGGGTGACTTTGGTGGGTTGCGGCCTTTGGTTTCCACCTGTCCATCAGAGGCTGGGTGTTTCCTATTTTACCTGGCCTTTCTGTCATTCCCTTGCCGGCTATCAATGTATTCAGATGTGCTCTGTTTGGTTCCTGCCTACCTGCTCCCAGATCTTTCAGGATAAGCTAAGTGCTGATTTTCAGTTGTTGGTTTTTTTGTCCAGCTTGCTTATTATGTCTCTATGCTAGCTGGTAGCTCTAGTGGACTGAGGTTCTCCCCATGTGCCATGAGTTGGCACATGGGTTCTTGTAATCTCAGGATGGTTTTTTGATTAGGGTTTTTTGCTGACCGCTCAGACCCCTTTTGTATCGTTCTGCTTTCTAGTTTACAGCGGGCCTCAATTTGCTGAACCTATATATATCATCTCTATGTGTGTGCCTTCCTCTCATTTCACCATCAATACATGTGGGGGGCAACTATACCTTTTGGGGTTCATTCCTCTGGAGGCAAGTGAGGTCTTTATTTTCTCTGCAGTACTAGTTAGCTCTTAGGCTGGTGCGTGGCGTCTAGAACCAACGTAGGCACGCTCCCTGGCTATCTCTAGTTGCGTTTGTCAGGCGTAGGGCAGCGGTCAGCCCAGGTTCCATCACCCTAGAGCTCGTCCGATATTTTGTATTACTTTGCTTGGCCCTTGCTATCCCTAGCCATTGGGATTCATGACAGTGGACACACACCCTACGCTATCCATACATCTATCAATAGATATATCTATCCAGATATGTTGTGAATTCTATTTTTGGGCTCCCTCTAGTGGTCACAAGCGGTACTGTGTAGTGTTGTCTTTCTGCAGGTTGGCTGCATCAGCTGGTTCGTTATCCTTGGTTGGTTTCCTATTTAGCTCACCTGGAGACTCAGTTCCTTGCCTGCTATCAATGTATTCAGTGCTCTTCAGATTCCTTGTGGCTACCTTGCTCCCAGTCTCTTCAAGACAAGCTAAGTTTTTGTTTGATCATTTTTTTGATTATCAGTGTTCATTATGTTTTTAGTCCAGCTCGCTAAAATGTGATTTCCTCGCTTGCTGGTTGCTCTAGGGGACTGAGTTTCTCCCCCCACACCGTTAGTTGGTGTGGGGGTTCTTGAAATCTCAGAGTGGATATTTTGTAAGGGTTTTTTACTGACCGCATAGATTCCCTTTTCTATTTTCTGCTATCTAGTATTAGTGGGCCTCATTTGCTGAATCTGCTTTCACCCCTGTGTATGTGCCTTCCTCTTACCTCACCGTTATTATCTGTTGGGGGCTTCTATATCTTTGGGGATTATTTCTCTGGAGGCAAGAGAGGTCTTTCTTTCTCTCTAGGGGTAGTTAGTTCCTCAGGCTGGCTCGAGACATCTAGGATTTTTAGGCACGTTCACCGGCTACTTCTAGTGTGTTTGGATAGGTTCAGATTTGCGGTCAGTCCAGTTTGCCACCTCCCTAGAGCTTGTCCTATGTTTGTTACTTAGCTGGAGTAATTTGTGATCCTCAACCACTAAGGATCATAACAGTATAGCAGGCCAAAAAGTGTTTTATGCATCGCAGAAGTGGGATAAAAAGAAGACCTGAGTACATTTTTTTTTTCCTCCCGCTTTTCCTTTGCTGCAGTCTGTTTAGCTTCTTTCATCCCCTTGAACTCTGGGTGGTTTTGAGCTCAGCTGCCGACATGAATGTTCAGACACTGACTTCTAGTGTGGATCATCTTACTGCACGGGTGCAAAGTATTCAGGATTTTGTTATTCGTAGCCCTATGTCAGAACCAAAGATACCCATTCCTGAGTTGTTTTCTGGAGATAGATCTAGGTTTCAAAATTTTAAGAATAATTGTAAGTTATTTCTATCTCTGAGACCTCGTTCCTCTGGTGATTCCGCTCAGCAAGTTAAAATTGTTATCTCCTTGTTGCGTGGCGACCCTCAAGATTGGGCCTTCTCTCTGGCGCCAGGAGATCCTGCTTTGCTTAATGTAGATGCATTTTTTCTGGCTCTTGGACTGCTTTATGAGGAGCCTAATCTTGAGAATCAGGCAGAAAAGGCGTTGCTGGCTATCTCTCAAGGTCAGGATGAAGCAGAGGTGTATTGTCAAAAATTTCGGAAATGGTCGGTGCTTACTCAGTGGAATGAGTGTGCCCTGGCTGCAAATTTCAGAGAAGGTCTTTCTGAGGCCGTTAAGAATGTTATGGTGGGGTTTCCCACCCCTACAAGTCTGAGTGATTCTATGGCTTTAGCCATTCAGGTTGATCGGCGTTTGCGGGAGCGCAAATCTGCTCATCCTTTGGCGGTATTTTCTGGACAGAGACCTGAGTCTATGCAATGTGACCGAACTCTGACCAGAATTGAGCGACAAAGTCATAGACGTCAAAATGGGTTGTGCTTTTACTGTGGTGATTCTACTCATGTTATCTCAGCATGCTCTGAACGCTTAAAAAAAATCGCTAAACCTGTCACCATTGGTACTATGCAGCCTAAATTTATTTTGTCTGTTACTTTGATTTGTTCTTTGTCGTCCTACCCGGTTATGGCTTTTGTGGATTCGGGTGCTGCCCTGAATCTGATGGATTTGTCGTTTGCCAGGCGCTGTGGTTTTGTCCTGGAGCCTTTGGAATTTCCTATTCCTCTGAGGGGAATTGATGCTACGCCATTGGCTGAGAATAAGCCTCAGTATTGGACGCAAATGACCATGTGCATGACTCCCGTCCATCAGGAGGTGATTCGCTTTCTCGTTCTGCATAATTTGCATGATGTTGTCGTTTTGGGTCTGCCATGGCTGCAAGCTCATAATCCAGTTTTAGATTGGAAAGCTATGTCTGTGTCAAGTTGGGGTTGTCAGGGAATTCATGGCGATACTCCGTTGGTGTCTATTGCTTCTTCCACTCCTTCTGAGGTCCCTGAGTTTTTGTCTGACTACCAGGATGTATTTGATGAGCCCAGGTCCAGTGCCCTGCCCCCTCATAGGGATTGTGACTGTGCTATAAATTTAATTCCTGGTAGTAAATTCCCAAAGGGACGACTTTTTAATTTGTCTATACCAGAGCATGCCGCGATGCGGAGTTATATAAAGGAGTCTTTGGAGAAGGGACATATTCGCCCATCCTCTTCCCCTCTTGGTGCAGGATTTTTTTTTTGTGGCCAAGAAGGACGGTTCTTTGAGACCTTGTATAGATTATCGTCTTCTAAATAAAATTACAGTCAAATTTCAGTATCCTTTGCCACTATTGTCTGATTTGTTTGCTCGGATTAAGGGTGCCAGTTGGTTCACCAAGATAGATCTCCGTGGTGCGTATAACCTTGTGCGCATTAAGCAGGGAGATGAATGGAAAACAGCATTTAATACGCCCGAAGGCCATTTTGAGTACTTAGTGATGCCTTTTGGACTCTCTAATGCTCCTTCTGTGTTTCAGTCCTTCATGCATGACATCTTCCGAGAATATCTGGATAAATTTATGATTGTTTATTTGGATGACATTTTGGTCTTTTCTGATGATTGGGAGTCCCATGTGAAGCAGGTCAGGATGGTGTTTCAGGTCCTGCGTGCTAATGCTTTATTTGTGAAGGGCTCAAAATGCCTCTTCGGAGTACAGAAGGTCTCCTTTTTGGGTTTTATTTTTTCTCCTTCTACTGTGGAGATGGACCCAGTCAAGGTCCAGGCTATTCATGACTGGACTCAGCCCACGTCTGTTAAGAGTCTTCAGAAGTTCTTTTGGTTTGCTAATTTTTACCGTCGTTTCATCGCTAATTTTTCTAGCGTGGTTAAACCTTTGACGGATTTGACCAAGAAGGGTTCTGATGAGACTAATTGGTCTCCTGCGGCCGTGGAGGCCTTTCGGGAGCTGAAGCACCGGTTTTCTTCAGCTCCTGTCTTGTGTCATCCAGATGTCTCTCTCCCCTTCCAGGTCGAGGTTGATGCTTCTGAGATTGGAGCAGGGGCTGTTTTGTCGCAGAGAAGCTCTGATGGCTCTGTGATGAAGCCATGTGCTTTCTTTTCAAGAAAGTTTTCGCCTGCCGAGCGGAATTATGATGTTGGTAATCGGGAGTTGTTGGCTATGAAGTGGGCATTTGAGGAGTGGCGACATTGGCTCAAAGGAGCTAAACATCGTGTGGTGGTCTTGACGGATCACAAAAATCTGATTTACCTTGAATCTGCCAAGCACCTGAATCCTAGACAGGCTCGTTGGTCGTTGTTTTTCTCCCGTTTCAACTTCGTGGTCTCATACCTGCCTGGTCCGAAGAACGTGAAAGCTGATGCACTTTCTAGGAGTTTTGTGCCTGACTCTCCGGGAGTTTCTGAGCCGGCTGGTATTCTCAGAGAGGGAGTGATTTTGTCTGCCATTTCCCCAGATTTGCGACGAGTGCTACAGAAATTTCAGGCGGATAGACCTGACCGTTGTCCACCAGAGAGACTGTTTGTCCCGGATAGATGGACCAGCAGAGTTATTTCCGAGGTTCATTCTTCGGTGTTGGCGGGTCATCCTGGGATTTTTGGTACCAGAGATTTGGTGGCTAGGTCCTTCTGGTGGCCTTCTGTTATGATCCCAATGGCAAGGATCTCAGAGATTACAGCAAAGTCTGCAAACATAAATACCAGCTCATAGGGACGTGGTAACTAGGCTGACCATATACCTGATCCTAGCACAAACACTAACAGTAGCCGGGGAACGTGCCTACGTTGATCCTAGACGTCTCGCGCCAGCCGGAGAACTAACTAACCCTATCAGGGAAAATAAGACCTCTCTTGCCTCCAGAGAAAAGACCCCAAAGTAATACAAGCCCCCCACAAATAATAACGGTGAGGTAAGAAGAAAAGACAAACGTAAGAATGAACTAGATTTTAGCAAAGAGAAGCCCACTGACTAATAGCAGAAAATAGTAAGATGACTTATATGGTCAGCAAAAAACCCTGCAAAATATCCACGCTGAATATCCAAGAACCCCCAAACCGACTAACGGTGAGGGGGGAGAATATCAGCCCCCTAGAGCTTCCAGCAATATCAGGAATCACATTTTGTACAAGCTGGACAAAAATATGAACAAAGCAAAATAACAAAAAATAAGAAAGCAGGACTTAGCTTATCTTGCAAAGAACCAGGACCTGAAGACAGGAGCAAACAGAAATGAACTGATTACAACGATGCCAGGCACTGGACTGAGAATCCAGGAAGTTTAAATAGCAACACCCCAGGCCTAACGAAGCAGGTGAGTACCAACCTGGTAAAAGACAATCCAAGTGCCAAATCACTAGTGACCACAAGAGGGAGCCAAGAAGTATAGTTCACAACAGCCTTCCTTGTCACGGGATGTGCATTCCTTTGTGCAGTCTTGTGGGATTTGCGCTCGGGCTAAGCCTTGCTGTTCTCGTGCCAGCGGTTTGCTTTTGCCTTTGCCTGTTCCGAAAAGGCCTTGGACACACATTTCCATGGATTTTATTTCAGATCTTCCAGTATCTCAGAAAATGTCTGTCATCTGGGTGGTGTGTGATCGTTTTTCCAAGATGGTCCATTTGGTGCCCTTGCCTAAGTTGCCTTCTGTCTCCGATTTGGTTCCTCTATTTTTTCAGAATGTGGTTCGCTTGCACGGCATTCCTGAAAATATTGTGTCTGATAGAGGATCCCAGTTTGTGTCCAGGTTTTGGCGGACTTTTTGTGCTAAGATGGGCATTGATTTGTCTTTTTCGTCGGCCTTCCATCCTCAGACTAATGGCCAAACCGAACGAACTAATCAGACGTTGGAAACTTATTTGAGATGTTTTGTTTCTGCTGATCAGGATGATTGGGTGACTTTTTTGCCTTTGGCCGAGTTTGCCCTTAATAATCGGGCTAGTTCTGCTACTTTGGTTTCACCTTTTTTCTGCAATTCTGGTTTCCATCCTCGTTTTTCCTCGGGTCAGGTTGAGTCTTCTGACTGTCTTGGGGTGGATTCTGTGGTGGATAGGTTGCAGCAGATTTGGAACCATGTGGTGGACAATTTGAGGTTGTCACAGGAGAAGGCTCAGCGCTTTGCCAACCGCCGCCGCGGTGTGGGTCCCCGACTTCGTGTTGGGGATTTGGTGTGGCTGTCTTCTCGGTATGTTCCTATGAAGGTCTCCTCTCCTAAATTCAAGCCTCGCTTCATCGGTCCTTATAAGATCTTGGAAATCCTTAACCCGGTGTCTTTTCGTTTGGATCTCCCAGCATCGTTTGCCATTCATAATGTGTTCCATAGGTCTTTGTTGCGGAGGTATGTGGTACCTGTGGTTCCTTCTGTTGAGCCTCCTGCTCCGGTGCTGGTCGAGGGCGAATTGGAGTACGTGGTGGAGAAGATTTTGGATTCTCGTATCTCTAGACGGAGGCTTCAGTATTTGGTTAAGTGGAAGGGCTATGGTCAGGAGGATAATTCCTGGGTTGTCGCCTCTGATGTTCATGCGGCCGATTTGGTTCGTGCCTTCCACGCGGCTCATCCTGATCGCCCTGGGGGTCTTGATGAGGGTTCGGTGACCCCTCCTCAAGGGGGGGGTACTGTTGTGAATTCTATTTTTGGGCTCCCTCTAGTGGTCACAAGCGGTACTGTGTAGTGTTGTCTTTCTGCAGGTTGGCTGCATCAGCTGGTTCGTTATCCTTGGTTGGTTTCCTATTTAGCTCACCTGGAGACTCCGTTCCTTGCCTGCTATCAATGTATTCAGTGCTCTTCAGATTCCTTGTGGCTACCTTGCTCCCAGTCTCTTCAAGACAAGCTAAGTTTTTGTTTGATCATTTTTTTGATTATCAGTGTTCATTATGTTTTTAGTCCAGCTCGCTAAAATGTGATTTCCTCGCTTGCTGGTTGCTCTTGGGGACCGAGTTTCTCCCCCCAGACCGTTAGTTGGTGTGGGGGTTCTTGAAATCTCAGAGTGGATATTTTGTAAGGGTTTTTTACTGACCGCATAGATTCAATTTTCTATTTTCTGCTATCTAGTATTAGTGGGCCTCATTTGCTGAATCTGCTTTCACCCCTGTGTATGTGCCTTCCTCTTATCTCACCGTTATTATCTGTTGGGGGCTTCTATATCTTTGGGGATTATTTCTCTGGAGGCAAGAGAGGTCTTTCTTTCTCTCTAGGGGTAGTTAGTTCCTCAGGCTGGCTCGAGACGTCTAGGATTTTTAGGCACGTTCACCGGCTACTTCTAGTGTGTTTGGATAGGTTCAGATTTGCGGTCAGTCCAGTTTGCCACCTCCCTAGAGCTTGTCCTATGTTTGTTACTTAGCTGGAGTAATTTGTGATCCTCAACCACTAAGGATCATAACACAGATATATCTATAGATAGATATATGAATAGATAGATGTATGCATCTATAGATCTATCTATATGTAGATCTGTCTATCCATTTCATCTATCATCTATATGTCTATCTGTGTGTGTAATGGAGTGTGGGTTGGACAAATGTAAAAGAGGAGGTTGGACAATAATGACATCACAAATCTTTTTATTTTTTGTTCAATAATACATCTTTATTTAGCTTTCCAAAACGCAGAAAAACCGTGCAAAAACCGCACCAAAAGCGAATTTAAAAATGCATCAAAACTGTGCAAAAAACTGCATAAAAAACGCATCAAAACTGCACAAAAAAACGCATCAAAACTGCACCAAAAACTGCATCAAAACCGCACCAAAATTGCATCAACACTGCACCAAAACCGCACCAAAAACTGCATCAAAACCGCACCAAAATTGCATCAACACTGCACCAAAACTGCATCAAAACTGCACCAAAAACTGCATCAAAACTGCACAAGAACTGCATCAAAACCGCACCAAAAACTCCATCAAAACCGCACCAAAACTGCACCAAAAACTGCATCAAAACCGCACCAAGAACTGCATCAAAACCGCACCAAAAACTGCATCAAAACCGCACCAAAACTGCACCAGGTTTTGATGCAGTTTTTGGTGCAGTTTTGATGCAGTTTTTGGTGCAGTTTTGATGCTTTTTTTGGTGCGGTTTATGCGCGGTTTTAATGCCGTTTTTGGAAATAAATAAATGGAAAATGTGAATGATTTGAATGGAAACATGCATGAAAAAACTGATTCCAAGGCCGGATTAATCATTTCACATCTCAGTTTCATACATTTTTTGCCGGATCCGTCGCTGTGCATTTTTTCGCCGGACAGAAAAAACGTTCCTCTGTATGTGTTTTCCGTCCGGCGGAAACAGCTTTTTTGACGGATCCGGCAAAAAACGGATGAAACGTGTGGCCATCAGGCGCAATCCGGCGCTAATACAACTCTAAGAGAAAAAAACGGATCCGGAGGAAAAAATGGATCCGTTTTTTTCAAAACTTGCCGGATTGTGCCTGACGGCAAAAACCTGATGTGAAAGCAGCCAAATATATGGATAGATACATCTATGTATCTAGAGATATATCTATCTATAAATATATCTATGGATAGATATATCCATAGATATATAATACAAACGCCGATGTTTCTAAGGCTACTTTCACACTAGCATCGTGCACTGCACATCGCAATGCGTCGTTGTGGAGAAAAAACGCATCCTGCAAAGTTGCCCGCAGGATGCGTTTTTTCTCCATAGACTTTTATTAGCGACGCATTGCAATGCAGTGCCACACGTCGCAACCGTCGTGCGACGGTTGCGCCGTGTTTTGGCGCACCTCCGGCACAAAAAAAGTTACATGCAACTTTTTTGTGCGTCTAGTCCGCCATTTTCGACCGCGCATGCGCGGGCGAAACGCAGCCCCCTCCTCCCCGGACCTTGCAATGGGGCAGCGGAAGCCTCTTAAGACTGGACCAGTATGTGTCGGTACGTCGGGCCGACGCAGCGCGACGGCCCCTTACCAACGCTAGTGTGAAAGCAGCCTAAGGCTACTTTCACACTTGCGTTTTTAGCAATCCTTCTTTTTGGGAAAAAAACCGGATCCTGCAAATGTGCTTGCAGGATGCGTTTTTTACCCATAGATTTGTATTAGTGACGGATCGCGACGGATGGCCACACGTCGCGTCCGTCGTGCAACGGATGTGTCGTGTTTTGGCGGACCGTTGGGACGAAAAAACGTTCAAGTGAAAGTTTTTTTCGTCTGTCGCGTCCGCCATTTTCTACCACGCATGCACGGCCAAAACTACGCCCCCTCCTCCCTGGACTTCAGAATGGGCAGCGGATGCGTTGAAAAACTGCATCCGCTGCCCACGACGTGCACAAATTTCACAACGTGCGTCAGTACGTAGGCCCGACGCATAGCGACGAACCCGTACCGGCGCAAGGGTGAAATAGGCCTTTATGAGCGTTTAATTAAAACAAAAACGGCGTGGGCTCCCGTGCAATTTTCTGCACCAGAGGCGGAAAGACGACGGCCAGGGGCCAATATTTGTAGCCTGCTATGAATATCAGCCCACAGCTGTCTGCGTAGCCTTTACTGGCTATTAAAATAGGGGGACCTCCCAAAAAAATGACGTGGGGTCCCCCTATATTTTATATCCAGAAAGGCTACGCAGACAGCTGCGGGCTGATATTCATAGCCTAGAGAGGGGCCATGGATATTGGTCCCCCCTCCCGGCTACAAATACCAGTCCGCAGCCGCCCCGGAAATTGCGCATCTGTAAGATGCGCCAATTCCGGCACTTAGCCCCTCTCTTCCCACTCCCGTGTAGCGGTGGGATATGGGGTAATAAGGGGTTAATGTCACCTTGCTATTGTAAGGTGACATTAAGCCGGGTTAATAACGGAGAGGCGTCAATAAGACGCCTATCCATTAGTAATCCAATACTAATAAAGGGTTAATAAAACACACACACATTAGGAAAAAAGTATTTTAATATTCTTCATTTCACCATACTTACCATACTTCAGCGCCTGCAAAAAATGTAAAATAATAAACCGTATACTACCTGTCCGCCGTAGTCCAATTAATAACGAGTGTCCCACGACGATCTCCCCTATGATCTCCCCGGTGATGTCACTGCTCTATAGGACCCTCAGTGACACACTGAAAGGAGACAATGGCTCCTGCAGTGCATCACTGAGGTTACCTGAGTTCATAGTCTCACTTTATGGCAATTGCTGCCTGGGAAAATTTCTCAACAGCAATGGCATAAAGTGAGACTAGGGACTATTTTCTCACAGGGGCGTAGGAATACATTGTGAGGAATACATTGTGGAAGGATACCTTCCATCATTGTATTCCTGGAGCCCCTGGAGAGCAGTCGCATCAGCAGATGCTCCTGCTCTCCACGGGAGATCGTCGAGGGACACTCGTTTTAATTGGATTTCTGCGGATCAGGGAGTATATTGGTTGTTTATTATTTTAATATTTTTTACAGATGACACTGGCTTCGGGGATCAAGGTGACAAGTGATGGTGAGTATGTACTCTATGTTATATGTACTGTATGTCTGTATGTATGTTGTATGTATGTACGTACTGTATGTGGCATGTTGCATGTCGCATGTCACATGTTGCATGTAGTCGCATGTCATTGCATGTTGCATGCAGCATGACGCATGTCATCGCATGGTGCATGTCGCAATGCGTCACATGGTGCATGTCGTCCATGGTGCATGTCGTCGCATTGTGCATGTCATATGTTTCATGTCGCATGTTGCATGTCTTTGCATGGTGCATGCCGTCGCATGTTGCATGTCGTTGCATGGTACATGTCACATGTCGTCGCATGGTGCATGTCGTCGCATGGTGCATGTCGTCGCATGGTGCATGTCGCATGGCGCATGTCGGTGCATGCCGCCGCATGGCGCATGGTGTCGCATGTCGTCGCATGGTGCATGTCATCGCATGGTGCATGTCGTCGCATGGTGCATGTCGCATGGCGCATGTCGGTGCATGCCGCCGCATGGCGCATGGTGTCGCATGTCGTCGCATGGTGCATGTCATCGCATGGTGCATGTCGTCGCATGGGGCATGTCGCATGGTGCATGTTGTCACATGGTGCATGTTGTCGCATGGTGCATGTTGTCGCATGGTGCATGTTGCATGTCGTGGCATGGTGCATGTCGCATGTTGAATGTCGCATGGTGCATGTCGTCGCATGTCACATGTTGCATGTCATCGCATGCTGCATGTCGCATGTTGTTACATGTCACATGGTGTGTGTTGTATGTATGTATGTATGTATGTACTGTATATGTGGTTTTTTGGGGGGGGGGTTTACGTTCAACACATTAGCCGGTTGATGGGACTACTACTGTCCCATCATTGGCTAATGTGTCACTCACTGTCACTGTAGCAGGCAGAGCCCGATGGGACTTGTAGTCCCATCGGACAATGCCTGCACACAGAGAGAGACACACACACACCCCAAAGACCACCCCCCCAGAAGACCCAGCACATACCGGCGCCGGCACGCACATACCGGCGCTGGCCCCCACATACCGGCGGCGGCACGCATAGCCCCGGCACCGGCACGCACATACCGGCGCCGGCACGCACATACCGGCGCCGGCCCCCACATACCGGCGCCGGCACGCACATACAGACCCCGGCGCCCGCACAATCATCCCTGCCTAGCCCAGCCCACCCCCAGCACAGCGCCGCCCGCCCCCAGCACAGCCCCGCCCGCCCCCAGCACAGCCCCGCAGGCAGCCACCAGCCCAGCCCACAGCCCAGTCACTCTTGATGAGTGACTGCTGGCTGTGGAGGCTGGCTCACGCCTGCTGCTGACGTCACGTCAATTTCCAGAGTCTGGAAATTGACGTGACGTCGGCGGAAATAAGCGTTGGCTGCAGCCTGGGGGTCACGTGACCCAGACTCAGCTGCCGGAATAGCGCCGCTCACAGGTGAAAACGGCAACGGAAGTTAATTACACAATTCATCAGGGGCCCCGGGGGGATACATTGGGGGGTTAATTGAAAGTAGTGGACAACCCCTTTAACCATGCAGGGTGCTCAAACTTATGAATCAACCCATTTTCCTTTTTTGTAATTTTTAAAATGTAAAAGATGAAAATGTACTTTTTTGCCTAAAATACAAAGAAAATGTGTCAGCTTTAACTTTAGGCCTTTCAGAGATCATTTCATCTTCAACTTGCTTAAATGCTCACAATAACCATAATTTTGTAATTTTGCCTAAACGTTTGCAAACAAAATATATTATACAAATCGATATATGTTTGTATGTGTGTATATATTACTTCCATGTTACTGGTAACACAAAGACTCCTGAAAAGCGAATTGCTTCCCCCCCAAAAAAAAAAAAAAAAAATCCAGCAAAATCTGTGTCCCAAATCTAAATTCCCCTCACCACTCTGATCCCCACAATGAGCGTAAACCACATTTAGTTTCCACATGTTTGTCAGTACTGTGGTGATGAGAGTTCCCTTTAATTTATGGGGTGCATGTCTCCAGAAGCACGAGCTGGGCCCAATGTATGGGCACTATAATATATGGGCACTACAATGGCAGATTTGCAATTTTCACTCTGCAACATCCACTGCTGATTGTTTCTGAAAAACACCCATGGAGTCAAAACTGTCACTACACCTGTACATAAATTCCCAGAGGGGAATTATTTATTTGAAATAGATTCTGGAAACTGATTTTCATGGACATCTGTGTCCGTACCAAAGCTCTGAACAGCCCATTTACATATAAGAAAAGCATGGATTTCTGTGGAGTAAGGCGTTGCTTTACAGGTATCAAGGTATCAGTTTACTCATCTTCCTATGAAATAAATGACCATACAGTTTAGGAAGGTTGATCCTACATACAGATGCCCTTTAACATATAGCAATTAAAAATAGTTACAAAACCAACAATTTGTTTCTTTTTTTATCTTTTCTAATTTATCATGATTTTTCATACAGAGACACAAAACATATTCACTTACCGTAATTTTATTTCCAAAAGAAATTTGGGTCATGAAGACACAAATAGGCTGGGTCCTAAAGAGGTTACGGTACTTAACTACATTCTAGATATTATATGTGTCAGTATGTCTAAATTACTACTTTATCATTATTTTATTTACGTTTCGTTTGATTATCATGTAGCATTGCAGCTGTAAATAAAGTACTATCTGTCTTTCAGCATCACCCAGAGAAGAGTCATGGCAAGTTGAATCCAAGACCAGGAAAGGTAAGAATATAAAAAATATAGGATTATCATGCTTCACTGCAAAACAATAATTGGGCAAATTCTCACACAAGCAAAAATGCATGCCTGTAAATAGTTAAAGGGATTGTCAGAGACCGGCTCGAACTGGCCCACTGGGGAACCGGAGGATCCTTCAGGGGGTGGGGCCCGGACTCCGACCATCTGTCTCTTCTCAGCATACAGCAGAAACAAATGGCCGAGTTAAGCAGCCCCCAGTCCATCAGAAGAGACAGGGAAAAAGGTGAGCGTAACTTAGGTGAATTTCGGCTTCTGCACTGCTTATACAGTCTGCCCAGAGACATGGAAAGCAGAAGCTGAACAGGCTTACCCTGGGGCATCAGAACATCATGTATTCTTGGTTGGGCCCCTTCCATAAATTGTGCCTCCTTTATTAGAAACTCCTGACAGGTGCCATGTCCCCACCACATCTTAGGTGTTGCATCCTGGAGCGGCAAAGCAGAGCCCGTTTTCTCTCTCCATGAGCACTGCCTCCTTTAGTTTACCTACATATTATCAATATTATCATGCATGTGAGCCTAATGAACTGCACAGTAAGGTGTTATAAAGTATTCTAATTTACTGAGATAATGACTTTTGGGTTTTCATTGGCTGTAAGCCATAATCATCAACATTAACAGAAATAAACACTTGAAATAGATCACTCTGTTTGTAATGACTTTATATAATACTAGATGGTGGCCCGATTCTAACGCATCGGGTATTCTAGAATATGCATGTCCATGTAGTATATTGCCCAGCCACGTAGTATATTGCCCAGCAACGTAGTATATTGCCCAGCCACGTAGTATATTGCCCAGCCACACACAATGGTGATTTCCCCATCCCAAACAATGTATTGAAAGAAAAGACAACAACAGTGGTGGATATGACGCACCCGCAAGGGCCGTGGGGTACCCGAAATCGGACCGGACAGTTCTATGGGGAGGTCATGGGGCCATGATCCATTTCCGTGGCTCTGGCCATGTCATAAAATGGAGGATATTTATGTAGTGTTTGATCATGACGCCACCCGTGGTGTTAGGCAATGGGTGGCTGACGCTGCAGTTTAGGTCCACTGGGGCTGATGGTGACCCAGCAAAGATGGTTCAGCTCCCCATGGGTAGATCGGGGCCCTAGGGCAAATATATTTGATTGTTCAGATGGTGGTGAACGTTGGGGTGCAGAGAATAAATGAAGGACACAGAGAGGTGCGGTTTTCTTTACCTTTTACTTGAAAATAGCTGCAATCTGGGGTACCAATTACAGATGACGGATTGAGTCCGGGTTGCCTGGAGGCTTTCAGGGGATCCATCCTGCCAGGTGGGGTTGGGGACTTTCCTTCTGCGCTCTCTTTTAGGGTCCCTGCTGCTTGTAGCTAAGCTGTGGCCCTCTCCTGCGTGATGATTTCTAACCTGTATGGAAGACAGCGTGAGCCTATTTCACGGGCACTGTCCTTTTTACTGTTAGCCCCTGGCTCTTGGTCTGCTACCGTGCCTTCAGATGTTCAGTGTGGCCAGGGGACTTGCCCTCCAGATTTGGCTGTCAGGGCGTACAGCACTTGCCCAGCCAAGGACTCTGGAGTCCCTTTTTATCAGCGCTCCGCTCTGGGGTCAGCTATAAGCAGTTTTTAATCCCCTGAGCTCTTGTCTCTGCTCCTGTCCCTTCTCTCTCCACAGACCAACTGCCCACTATTCTTTCTCACTGTCCTGTCATGAGCCCCAGCTGGCTTCCATTTCCATGACAACTCCCCTGTTTACGCTCTCATCTGACTTCTTTCTGACTCACTATCCCCACCTGCTGGCCAGAATTTATAAGAAAGCTCCCCTTTCTGGCCTGGAGCAGGAACTGACATGTACACTGTGTTACGTGGCATGGGGACCTTCCTTCTTCCTCCAGGCATGACATCACCCCTTAGAGGGAGGCAATGTCACCATAACAACTAGACCCTGGGGTGCCACAGATATACCCCAACAAAAAATGTCAGTATCTCAATAACTTGTCATGTGGCCTTCAGCATCAATTACAACTTGACAACAATGACTAATGCTGTTCACAAGTCTAGTTATTGTCTGATGAGGCATGGCATCCCGCTCTGGGGTACAGAGATATGAGCCTATACACCGCAACTCAGCTGATCCCATAGGCTTTCTATGGGATTCAGGTCTGGAGAAAGTGGAGGTTACCCATTCTCCAGCAGCCATTCCCTAATGATGCAACGTCGATGAGCCAAAGCATTGTCGTCCATGAAAATTAAATTATTCCTGTGTTGTTTATGCTGAGGCACAATGACTGGATTAATGATGCTATTCAAGTAGTAAGGGCTTGTCACTGTACCATTTGCAAAGTGTAGGGCAGTTCTGTATTGACAAGACACTGTAGCGCTACCACCACCAAAGGCTCATCTGGTGAAAACAGTGACTACTGCATAGCGCTGTCCTTTATGTCTCAAACATCATTGGTGGCCATCATTTCTGCTTAGCGTAAATCAACTTTAATTATTTAACAGCACTGAGGCCCACTGGTGTTTCATCCAGCGTAGATGCTCCCTGGCCCATGCAAGACGGGTCTTTCAGGTCATCTAGCATGCAGACCACGCTGATGTAAGCAGTCTCGGATGGTCTGACGTGGCACTTAGGTGCCTCTCTCCTCTCTTAAATGTGCCTCGAGTTGTGTTGCATTCATCATCCGGTTCCGAAGGGCATTGTTCACAATGAAGCAGTCATCACTCAGTGTGGGATGTGGCCAAAGGACATCTACTTCTCTGACTTTCTGTGACTCTTCCAGTCTCTGTATCTCTGTTGCAACCTGCTGATGACACTGTGAGACACTCTAAGCTCAGTGGCCACTTCCGTCTGACAGCATCCTGCTTGAAACCTCGCAATGGTGAGGTGCTGTTGATCAATTGTTAGGTGTCGTCTTGGTCTCATGATGTCAAAATGTGAACAGCATGATGTGGAGGACTGTTTAAATGCCAATTTTAATTGAACCCCAAGATTTATTGGCCGATTCATGGATCAAACACCTGTTGTGAATTTTGGTATTAAGCTCTTTGCTAGAGAACAGCAAGTTGTGTAAAAAGTACTGCAACATTGAACAATTGGACATGTGTATTAAAAAGCTTAGAGATGTTCACATTAAGTTCACCTACAAAGCTTTCCGTACATTTAGGTTCATCCTGAAATTTCACCCAAAAGCCAAATTTCCCTAACTTTTTGTTAGTAGTGTATGAGGTTTAGAACATTATATTCATAGTTATGAATTGTGATCACAGTTTTTAATGTGAATCTATCTGAAGTGTCTTGCTGGTCAATGTAGAGGTGTCGTAAATTGATGACAGGCTTCCTCCTTACAGAAAGCCATGTATTATTCTTTTAAAAACGGTGGTTGAGACTAGGTCTAGTGAAGAGAGTCCAGTGAGCAACTCCCTCCGGCTTATTGCTGCTCGGTTCAGCTTGATTGACTGGTCACTCCCTATACTTGAGGGAGCTTAAGGGTGAAGCTGAAAAGCTGAAGGAAGCTTAAAAAGAGACCAGTCAATCAATATAAGCCAAAAAGCATTTTTTTTTCCTTTTTTTCCATTCTTTATTTAAATTTTCAAATTTAAAGAACAAACAAACATTACAAGTACTATAGGACGATGCAAGCAATACAAAAAGAAAATCAGGCTCACAACTCTCATCATAAAGAAATGCAGAACATGAAAAACTAAACAATAAAGGAGATGGGAGTGGAGGTGGGGGGTGATCTGACCAATAATCACTGAAAACATATCTAATCAGGTAAAACAAATATAAAGGTCTGAAGCCTTAGGGTACTGTCACACAGTGCAATTTTGATCGCTAGGACGGCACGATTCGTGACGTTCTAGCGATATCGTTACGATCTCGCAGTGTCTGACACGCTACTGCGATCAGGGACCCTGCTGAGAATCGTACGTCGTATCAGATCGTTTGCAATTTTCTTTCGTCGCTGGATCTCCCGCTGTCATCGCTGGATCGTTGTGTGTGACAGCGATCCAGTGATGCGTTCGCTGGTAACCAGGGTAAACATCGGGTAACTAAGTGCAGGGCCGCCCTTAGTAACCCGATGTTTACCGTGGTTACCAGCGTAAAAGTAAAAAAAAAAAAACCGTACATGCTCACCATCTGATGTCCGTCCGGTCCCTTGCCGTCCGCTTCCCGCTCTGACTGTCTGCCGGCCGGAAAGTGAGAGCAGATCACAGCGGTGACGTCACCGCTGCGCTCTGCTCTCACTGTACGGCCGGATCTCAGTCAGAGCAGGAAGCGGACGGCAAGGGACCTGACGGACATCAGATGGTGAGCATGTACATTTTTTTTTTTTTTACTTTTACGCTGGTAACCAGGGTAAACATCGAGTTACTAAGCGCGGCCCTGCGCTTAGTAACCCGATGTTTACCCTGGTTACCCGGGGACTTCGGCATCGCTCCAGCGCCGTGATTGCACCGTGTGACCGCAGTCTACGACGCTGGAGCGATAATCATACGACGCTGCGACGTCCCGAATCGTGCCGTCGTAGCGATCAAAATTGTACTGTGTGACAGTACCCTTAAATAGAAGGAAGTGGGAGAGAAGTAGCATATTTCTAAGAGGACCACAGTTTCCACGTCTTGGTGATTTTGGATCTGGATATATTGTTTTGAGCAAGATGAAACTCCATATGAAAATGAGTTTTAATTTTATCACAGAGTTTAGAAAGGGATGGAGGAACATAGAAGAAGCAATACACTGTCTAGCAGCAATAAGGATGTGTACCACCATGGTCCTGTGATCCATGGGGAGGCAATTGAGTAGCCCACCAGGGCCGTGGGGCACTCGGTACCGTCGCTCTTGAAGGGGATGTAACGGTGGCTGCGACCCGGTCCGTGGCCCTGGGCGCCCAATTAAAGGGGAAAGGTCTTTTAAGGGGTATTGTGAATAAAGTCTATTGTTCGTGACGCCACCTGTGGTGTTCGGTCAGTGGGGACCGATGCTGCTTAAAGTGGTCCTCTGGGGTGATGATATGCAGCAAGATGGTAACGCTTCCCACACGTGAAGCGGGATCCCCAGGGCTTCCCAAGCGTAGGGCACCGATGGTGTGGTGGATGGTATGGCAAAGAACGAGGACACAGGTTTGCAGTCTTTACCTGGTTTACTGATGATAGCAGTCCTTAGTCCAGGGTACCAAGTGCAGGGTAGCTGTGGTCCAACTGGCTTGGAGGCAATAGGGGATCCCTCTCCCAGGTGAGGTCTGTAAGCCTTTCCTACTTGCGCTACTTTAGTTGGCAAGGTTCCTGCCGCTTGAAGCTTGGTTGCAAAGTCCCCTCTCTCCTGTCCTAGGACAGATGTCTGTACGATAGGCAGTGCGAGCCTGTTTATAGGGTCCCTATCATGACCCGGGCTCTCAAGTTACTGCCTCACCTCAGACTTGATGCGGGCAATTGACATAAAGTCCTATGCCCTCCGGTTCTGTTGCTCGTTTTGGAGAACAACACGACCTTGGGCTCCTGGTACCCAGTTTCTGCGCTCTGGCTCCTAGGGTGTCCTTCTGCTGTTCCCTTCCTGAGCCTCTTCCTCCTCTGTGCTTCTTCCCTCTAAGCTCCTCCACTATTTAACTCCTTCAAGTTCTCACTCTTTCCAGGGATCGCAGCCCCCACGTGACTGCTCAGCCCCTCTGTCTGTTCCAGACATCCTTCTCCTCTCACTCTCTCCTCTAGACTCCCTACAACTGGCTGACTCCTCTTCCAAACCAGGATACATAAGGTTTAAGGAAGCTCCCCTGAATCCGGGTCCTGAGCTCCCCTTCCTGGCCTAGATTCAGATGTGTTGAATGTGAGTGCCTTACCTGATAGAAAGAGTCTCCCTTGCCTCCAAGCGTGACATCACCCTCCCCGAAAGGAAGGCAACATCACTGTAACAACCGGTTACCTGAGGTGTTAAACAATCAGTTCCCATATTTAGAACTGCCAAAGCAGGGGAAGGGACAGTTTTAAAATTTATAAGCTCAGATATCAAATCAAAAACACCAGCCCAGAACAATTAAATCGGGACAAAACCAGAAATTATGAGCTAAAGAACCCACAAAACCACATCCCTTCCAACACAAGGGGGACAGATTTTGAGATCCATGAGCTAGTCTATCAGGTGTCATATACCACCTCACATGCACCTTCTTCAATTGTTCTAAGTGATTTATGCAACGTGAAATTTTAAGTATACAACTAGAGGCCTCCTGCCACTCCTGAACTGAAAAGGAAAGGCCCAAATCCTGTTCCCATCTCACCATATACTCCACCTGACCAGATGAGGCCAAAACCCTGTAAATTATAAAAAGGTATCTCGTAGTGGTTTCAGTACAATCAAAGTACCTCCCAAATAGAGATATACTAGGTTTCCTATTAAATAATTGGAGGGGAGTAAGGAAGTGTCTGATTTGGAGCTATTAATAAAAAAAAAACTTCCATTCTAATTTATGGGTTTTCACTAGAGATTCAAAAGCAAAAAGTGTTTTGTTATTAAATAAATCAGTTAAGGAAGTGACCCCCAATCTGGACCAGTTACTTATATTGAGATGTGGGATATGGGCCTCCATTGACCTAACAGAAATTTTTGCAGGGGACGGAAAGTCACCCGTCTCCACATGGACAATGACGATCTCATAATTGGGAGAATTGGATTAAAATTAGTCGGCGATAGAAGTTCGGCTTCCAAAAGAAGTCTATTGGAGCCCCGCCATGCGAAACAGTTTTCAATTTGGAGCCATCTATGTGAGGACGACTGAGACCACCAGATCTCCGCGCTTTCAAGTATCGCTGCCCTGTGGTAAGCCATAATGTTGGGTTCTCCCAAAAAGCATTTCTGATAGAAGCAATATATATTTTTGAAACACTGAAACACTGCAGTTCACATGTCAGTCTTTTTTTCTCTTTACACAAAAAGAATGGCAATTTTAATCAGTGTGCTGGGTCCAATTTTCATCCGTTTTAAGGCTGTGTATCCATTTTTATCTTCTACAAAAAACTGATGGAAGTTTCTGAAGCTTTTCCTTGCAACCTTTTAGTGGAAATCAGAAGGCACACTCATGCAACTCAGATTATATCAATGCGCTGTCCTTTTATTCTGGTGCAAAGTAGACATATCTCCATTTTTATGCGGACCATCAGTCAGCAAAAAAACCTACATAGAGTATAATGCATTAGGGTATGTGCACACAGCATCCTTTTCAGGTGGGCAAATCCACCGAGTTTTTCAAGAGGCACAGGTTTCAAAATATCCCAGAAGCATCTTTTTTTAACATTTTTTTTGTTGTCTCCAAAGCGCTTTCTCAATGGGAAGGGGGGGATGGGGAGGGGTTAGCATTTTTCCAGTGCTTCTGTGGCTTTTTTTTCTGGAATTTTCCAGGCATTAAAAAAATAAACAAAAAACAAGTTACATTTAAAACAGACAAAAATGCTAGTAAAACTCTCAAAAAGATTCCTTCCTGTCTTTTGCACCTACCCATTGAATTGTAATGTATGGAGCATTTTCAGAGTGGAAGACATTTAGGGTATGTGCACAGGTTGCATATTTGTCTGCAGAATTTTCTACACAGAATCTGCATCTCTTGGCAGAAAACGCAGGTAAAAATCCGTGCATTTTTTATGCGGTTTTGATGTGTTTTTTGTGCGGATTTTCATGCGTTTTTTCATGCGGATTTGCCTGCGTTCTTGTAACTTAAATAAAAAAAAGAATTGTGATGTAATTTCTTTGCCCAACCTCTTATTTTACATACTTCATTGAAGAATAATGTTTACACACACACAGACAGACAGACAGATATAGACAGACAATAGATGATAGATAATAGATAGATGAATAGATAGATAATAGATAGATATAAAAATAATACCAAGGCCGATGTTTAGTAATGAACCTAATAAAATGGTACATAAATAGTTAAATAAAGACACACACACAAAATCTGCACGCAATATCTTTAATTTAAAAAAAAAAGGGAAAAAAATGGCATGGGCTCCTGCACAATTTTCTGCACCAGAGAGGGAAAGCCAACGGCTGGGGGCCGATGTTTCTAGCCTGGGAAGGGGTTAATACCCATGGAGCTTCCCAGGCTATGAATCTCAGCCCACAACTGTATATTTAGCTTTTACTAGCAATTAAAATAGGGGACCCCTTAAAAAAAAGATGTGGGGCCCCCCTATAATTAATAGCCAGAAATGCTATGCAGACAGCTGCGGGCTGATATTCATAGCCTAGAGAGGGGCCATGGATATTGACTGCGCCTGTGAGGCCACCCAGCTTGTGAATCCCAGCCCCGCACTGTGCATAACAAAGAACAAAACAGCGCAGGCGCTGGATTTGATTTGAAAACAGCGCGGAGGGGGCGGCGCCCGGCGCCGAAGAAGCCTTGATTGACGGCAGTGTGGCGTGTGCAGCAGGGGGGTTAATATCTGCCTCCAGGACTAAAGACAGGTATTTTTGCGAAATTATAAAACGCTTTATTTCTGCTTTGACTGCACCAATAACTAAAAGAGCCACCTTGTCAGAAAAGCAGCATTACTGTTGCACAGGGTGGCTCTTTTAGTTTCTAACGGCTGGAGGGGGTGACAGAGTCCCTTTAAAGGTCAGGCAGGCACCTTTTGGCATGTTTGGAAACCTGAAAAGGTTAAAAGACACACAAAAGACAACATCTGAATAGTAAGTCTTTTTTTCACATAGAGATTCACATATCCCTTTATTGAGAATTTTCGGGACTGTTCTTCAGGCGAGTTTTGGATTGGACCTTTGTATACCCTCAAAGTGCTGTTTGTGAAGAACACTGATAACACGTGTGTCATACTGTCTCTGTTATTCTGCCCATGGTTTGGCAGCATTAGACTTCTGACAGATCTCTTTAAAAGGATTGTACCATTAACAAAAGTTTTTAATCAACAGATCTTGGAATAAAAATAAACTCCACAAATGGATGTGCTTAAAAAATGTTCCTGCGCTGAGATAATCTTATATCATATGCTCCAAATCATCTACTATATAATTGTCTAAGGGTCACTTCCGTCTTTCTGTCTGTCTTTCTTTCTTTCTGTCATGGATATTCATTGGTCGTGGCCTCTGTCTGTCATGGAACCCAAGTCGCTTATTGGTCGTGGCAAAACAGCCACGACCAATCAGCGACGGGCACAGTCCGGCGGAAAAATGGCCACTCCTTCCTCCCCGCAGTCAGTGCCCGCTCCGTACTCCCCTCCAGTCTGCCCTCACACAGGGTTAATGGCAGCGGTAACGGACCGCGTTATGCCGCGGTGTAATGCACTCTGTTACCGCCGATATTAACCCTGTGTGACCAACTTTTTACTGTTCATGCTCCCTATGCAGCATGAATAGTAAAACGATCTAACGTTAAAAATAATAAAAAAAATTAAAAATCGTTATATACTCACCGTCCGTCGGCCCCCGGATCGACAACAGGCCTTTCCCGCTCGCGACGCTCCAGTAACCGGTCCATGCTGCGATCTCGCGAGATGATGACGTAGCGGTCTCGCGAGACCGCTACGTCATCATCTCGCGAGACCGGAATGCACGCTAAAGACCGGAGCGCATGAGCGGCGTCGGGAACCACTTCGATTGGATCCGGGGGCTCCGGAAGGTCAGTATATAACTATTTTTTATTTTTTTTTAACAGGGATATGATGCCCACATTGCTGTATACTACGTGGGCTGGGCAATATACTACATGGGCTGGGCAATATACTACGTGGCTGGGCAATATACTACATGGGCTGTACTATATACTACGTGGCTGGGCAATATACTACATGGGCTGTGCTATATACTACGTGGCTGGGCAATATACTACATGGGCTGGGCAATATACTACGTGGCTGCGCAATATACTACATGGGCTGTGCTATATACTACGTGGCTGGGCAATATACTACGTGGGCTGTGCTATATACTACGTGGGCTGAGCAATATACAACGTGGGCTGCGCAATATACAACGTGGGCTGCGCAATGTACAACGTGGGCAGCGCAATGTATAACGTGGGCTGCGCAATGTACAACGTGGGCTGCGCAATGTACTACGTGGGCTGCGCAATGTACAACGTGGGCTGCGCAATGTACTACGTGGGCTGCACAATGTACTACGTGGGCTGCGCAATGTACAACGTGGGCTGCGCAATGTACTGCGTGGGCTGCGCAATGTACTACTTGGGCTGCGCAATGTACTACGTGGGCTGCGCAATGTATTACTTGGGCTGCGCAATGTACTGCGTGGGCTGCGCAATGTACTGCGTGGGCTGCGCAATGTACTGGGTGGGCTGCGCAATGTACTGCGTTGGCTGCGCATTGTACTGCGTGGGCTGCGCAATGTACTGCGTTGGCTGCGCAATGTACTGCGTTGGCTGCGCAATGTACTGCGTTGGCTGCGCAATGTACTGCGTGGGCTGCGCAATGTACTGCGCGGGCTGCGCAATATACTGCGTGGGCTGCACAATGTACTGCGTGGCTGTGCAATGTACTGCGTGGGCTGTGCTATACACTACGCATACATATTCTAGAATACCCGATGCATTAGAATCGGGCCACCATCTAGTACTATATATTATTGTTCCAATCTCTGTCAGATGAAAGAGAAATAAAATGTTTAGCTATCTGTAACAAAAATGAGTCCTAAAATATTAGTAAAAAGATGAGAGTTGTAAAAATCCTGTTTTTCATGAAAGTTGAAGGTATTTTTTGGATAGCATTTAATGTGGAGTAAGGACCACGGCAATATTATTGGATAGATACAAAAGTAATGTATCTTCCCTCTTGCATTTCTTTATCATCAGATCATGCTATTTTCAGAGCCCGGTTTCAAGGGCCACGTATATGAGATCTTTAGTGATGTGGGTAACATGTGTAACTGGGAGTTGCAAGGAACGATCTCTGTTCGGATTATTCGAGGAGGGTAAGTAACATTTGTTAAAAAAAAAATCGTTTGACATGTCAAGTTTGTTTTTTTACCCATGTGGGCATACATCTTTATAGGGTAAATATCTTTATCTTTTAGTAAATCAGTCAATTATGCAGGCAACAAAACAAAAAATATTAAGTTTTCTACGTTTTAATATGTTTTACATTTTGCTATTTACATTTAGAGAAAAGGGGGGTGATTTAAACTTTTATTTTTACAAATTTTAAAAAAATTATATATTAGAAGTTTTAAAAAATGTTTTTTAATGGTACTTGAACCTATGAGCGCCTCTTATCAGATAAGCTGGGCCTCGTAGGAGTTTTCACATTGCAGGCCCCTGAGTGCTATGGCAACCAATCAGCACCTCAAAATCAAAAGTGACAGCCGCCAATTTAAAACTTTTTAAAATGCTGCTTTCATTCTTAAAGAGGTTTTCAACTATTTTAGCCTCTTCCATGATTTCAGCAATGTGTCACTTACTTTACAACTTGCTGTTGTTTTGATAAAATCATTAATTTATCTGCTGTAGTTCTCTGAATGCTGAGCTCTGTATAGCCCCACTCAACCACTACATAGGCATATTTCTGTGCATGCTCTGCATAGGCAGACAGCTGCCAATCAGTGGAGGGAGCGAGTTATGCAGACCTCAAGAATATGAAGGACTACATGGCAGCAGGTTTACTAGTTCTCTAGTGATAATCTCCTGCTGATAAAACAGTGATTTGATCAATACTACAACAAGCAACCCAGTAAAGGTACCGTTACACTAAACAACTTACCAACGATCACGACCAGCAATACGACCTCGCTGTGATCGTTGGTAAGTCGTTGTGTGGTCGCTGGGGAGCTGTCACACAGACAGCTCTCTCCAGTGACCAATGATCAGGGGAACGACTTCGGCATCGTTGAAACTGTCTTCAACGATGCCGAAGTCCCCCTGCAGCACCCGGGTAACCAGGGTAAACATTGGGTTACTAAGCGCAGGGCCGCGCTTAGTAACCCGATATTTACCCTGGTTACCATTGTAAAAGTAAAAAAAAAAAACAGTACATACTCACATTCTGATGTCTGTCACGTCCCCCGGCGTCCACAGGGTTACGCGCTGCTGCTCAGAGCTTCCTGCACTGTATGTGTCAGCGCCTGCAGTAAAGCAGAGCACAGCGGTGACGTCACCGCTGTGCTCTGCTTTACGGACGGCGCTGACACAGTCAGTGCAGGAAGCTCTGAGCAGCAGCGCGTAACCCTGTGGACGCCGGGGGACGTGACAGACATCAGAATGTGAGTATGTAGTGTTTTTTTTTTAACTTTTACAATGGTAACCAGGGTAAATATCGGGTTACTAAGCGCGGCCCTGCGCTTAGTAACCCGATATTTACCCTGGTTACAAGTGAACACATCGCTGGATCGGCGTCACACACGCCGGTCCAGCGATAGACAGCAGGTGATCAGCGACGAAATAAAGTTCTGGACTTCTAGCTCCGACCAGCGATATCACAGCGGGATCCAGATCGCTGCTGCGTGTCAAACACAACGAGATCGCTATCCAGGACGCTGCAACGTCACGGATCGTCGTCGTTCTCGCTGCAAAGTCGCTTAGTGTGAAGGTACCTTAAGTGACACATCGCTGTAATCAGGGACTCAATCTCAGACTTAATCTCAGACTAGGTGGTAAAAACTTGGTTATAGTTTAATTTTCATTTTTTGTCAGATTCTTGGTGCTTTGGATATCTTAACTTTACAGAAAACATTTCTCTTAATTAATGAAGCTTCTTTTGGAAACCCTGTA
This sequence comes from Ranitomeya variabilis, assembly GCF_051348905.1. Classification (NCBI taxonomy): domain Eukaryota; kingdom Metazoa; phylum Chordata; class Amphibia; order Anura; family Dendrobatidae; genus Ranitomeya; species Ranitomeya variabilis. The sequence goes on from NC_135234.1 coordinate 321,204,779, forward strand.
TATGCACTATATATTGGTTTATGTTTGTGAGTAAGAAATTAAAACTTGCACGCTACTGAAGCTATAATTTTTCACGTTCAACTGGACACACAATGTAATAGTGGCTGCACAGCTGAGATTTTTTTTTTGCTTCACCTATACATAGCGGAGATATTAGCAATCAAATCATTTGGAATCTAACATCCTCATGGACTTAAAAGTTAGCAGAGATTTTACGTGTTCTTCTCCCTGCTTCATGCTGATCAATTATAAGCACCTTAGCTTAGAGTGGGTCTCTCTTTTTTTTTATTTCGTTCAGCCGCAGCTATTACTTTGTATGTCCAGTACAGCTAAAAAAAATCGGTGAAAGGACCCCTCAAAGATGTTTTCAGAGAAATGTAATAAAATACATACAATATATAGTGAACATTTAAATATTTAACATATTTCTCAACACCTTTTATTTAGTAATCAGGTATTCTTTATCTACTGTGCTCTGTCAGGATTTCAAAGATGGCAACTGCCAGGTATCTCATTGTTCAGCCTGTCCTAGATTTCAGAAGACACACAGTATGAGGGACAGAAGCACTAAAAACTGTCACACTGACTGAGGAGGACGTTCATTCTCAATCAGCTAAACAAAGAGATTTATCTTCTCCTTTAGTCCTTCCTGTGCAGTGTCCTGTCAGGTTGACTGAACAGAGGATTGTGTGTTCACAGATGCCTGACAGGGCGCTGCTCTGATGTGACCTCTGTCACGGGCAGATGTTCTTCACCCAGCCAGTCTTGCTGCATGTCTTCTGAAATCTAGGTTGGGTTGTAATTTACTGCAGTTGTCATCTTTAAAATCCTGACAGTACAATAGATAAAACATGCCTTATTGCTAAATAAAGATATTTGGAAAAATGTTTAATATTTAAATGTGTATTATTTATTTTATTATATTTCTCTGAGAAGCCCTTTAATCCCTTAGTGACCACCAATGCAACTTAAAACTGACCTGCGATATAAGAGACTAGCATGCCCCTGCCATGACAATACATCAGCTATCAGCTGTACACTATAGCTGACAACTTGCTGCATCAGTCATACTCAGTGTTGGCACCGACCATGGCCGTTTAACTCCTTCAATGCTGCTGTCAATAGTGACTACAGCACCTAGATAGTTAACAGATTATGGGGGCTCCCTTTTTCACCCCATCCACACCCTGAGATCTTGATTGTGTGGTTCTGCTGTTTGCTATGGCAGTTCAATGACCTAAGGGTACTGTCACACTAAACGATTTACCAACGATCACGACCAGCGATACGACCTGGCCGTGATCGTTGGTAAGTGGTTGTGTGGTCGCTGGGGAGCTGTCACACAGTCAGCTCTCCAGCGACCAACGATGCCGAAGGCCCCGGGTAACCAGGGTAAACATCGGGTTACTAAGCGCAGGGCCGCGCTTAGTAACCCGATGTTTACCGTGGTTACCAGCGTAAAAGTAAAAAAAAAACAAACACTACATACATTCCGGTGTCTGTCCCCCGGCGTTCTGCTTCTCTCCACTGTGTCTGTGCCAGCCGGAAAGCACAGCGGTGACGTCAACACTGTGCTCGCTTTCCGGCTGGCCGGCGCTCACAGTGCAGAGAAGCAGAACGCCGGGGGACAGACACCGGAATGTAAGTATGTAGTGTTTGGTTTTTTTTACTTTTACGCTGGTAACCACGGTAAACATCGGGTTACTAAGCGTGGCCCTGCGCTTAGTAACCCGATGTTTACCCTGGTTACAAGCGAACGCATCGCTGGATCGCTGTCACACACAACGATCCAGCGATGACAGCGGGAGATCCAGCGATGAAAGAAAGTCCCAAACGATCTGCTACGACGTACGATTCTCAGCAGGGTCCCTGATCGCTGCTGCGTGTCAGACACAGCGATATCGTATGGATATCGCTGGAACGTCACGGATCGTACCGTCGTAGCGACAAAAGTGCCACTGTGTGACAGTATCCTTAGAGTCTACCGACTAAAGCGGCCTGTTCATAAGTTAGAAATATTTAGGTGGTAAATAATTTTTTTCATTCCTGTCACGTCACTTTGCATTCATTCCTGAAAAGCACCCGAAGGGTTAATAAACTATCTGACTGCACATTGAGGGGTGTCGTTTTTAAAATTGTATCACGTTTGGGGGTTTCCAATACATAAAACCCGCAAAGTCATGTTAAAAATAGGTCCCTAAAATAATAACTTTTGTAAATTTCCTTGAAAAAAGGAAAAATTGCTTATTACAAAATAAAACAACATTTTACAAATGGTGCTGATGTAAAGTAGACATGAGGACATGTTATTTATTAAAGTTTTGCTGTGGTATGACTATCTGGATTAAAGGGATAATCATTCAAAATTTGAAAATTGCAATTTTTTTAACATTTTTGTCAAATTTCTGATATTTTGTTTATAAATAAACCCTAAACATATCAATCTAAATTTACCATTATCATATCGTATAATGTGTCACGAAAAAAAAATCAATGGGATATGTATAAGCATTCCAGAGTTATTACTACAGTACATAAAATGACACTGGTCAGATTTCAAAAATTTGGCTCTGTCATTAAGGGGTTAAGGCTTGAAACAAAAAAACTGGGATATATTTTGTGAAAGGACTTTTACTGACAGTTCAAAACTAACTAACATATGTATTTTACATAGATGGCTTTTGTATGAGAAGCCACATTTTAGAGGAAAACGTGTCATGCTTTCAGAAGGTGATACAGATCTGTCTTGCCCATGGGAAATTCAACACAAATCAGCTGAAAACCCAGAAGATACTCAGAAACCCAAATCATGGATTGGATCATTGCGTCATATCGTTCGGGTAAGTGAAAGGGAATGACAAAAATTGTCTTTGATTTGCGAAAAACAAGTCAAGTTCATACAAAGAAGAAGAAATTAATTTCACTTTGACAGTTTGTCATTATGTCTGCTTTCTTCCATGTTAAGGATTTCCAAGTCCCACGAATAAGTCTATTTATGGATGAAAATGGAGAAGGTAATAAAATTACAATTTTGGGGGCCACTGCTGATTCATGTGTTAATGGACAACCAACCAAAACGGAATCTATCATAGTGCACAGTGGACTGTAAGTGATCAGGGATTAAGCTGGTAAATGATGGTATATGATCATAGAGATAATTAGCTAGGTTAAGTGATTCATAGATTTACTGTGTAAGTTAAAGCGAAAATATACGGTTTCCCACAGCTGGCTGGTATACAGTAAACCATTTTTTGAAGGCGATCCTTATATTTTGGAACCTGGAGGATATCCTAACAGAAAAGCCTGGAATGGGCATGACTCACATTTATGCTCCTTGCAACCTGCACGTATTGTGAGTTATTTTATTCTTTTTTTCCTTTTCAACTCATTTCATATTTATATTTTACTCTGACTATACTGTTGCAATGTTTGTTTTCTGCATTTGTAGGGAGGGCCCGCCGTGGAAAAGCCTAATGAACCCAAGGTGAGATCAGAGGTTTGGTATACTATAATTATCTTCACAAAGATAAAGCTTGTGATACATGAAATAGCTTTTCAAATATTTTCCTTTGACAATTAAATTCAACAATGACCTATCGCCTCCTGGGAATAGTTGTGCGTAAAAAAACACATTTTGTGCTGCTCCCAAAGTTCAGCTTTGCTTCCACCATACAAACATGAAAATGCACGGTGTAGGCCACCAATGCAAGACATATGTGAAAACATAAAACATTTTTGGAAAAAATGGAGATTTGATCAAATTATTTAATGGAAAAAGATTTTTATGTCTGAAAAAATAGTGACTATTCGGAAAAAAAAAGTTCATAAGTTCATGAAAAAATACACAATTGCAAATGTGAAAACAACAGGGGAGTTGAATTAGGTTGAGAATAGTTTATCTAAGACATTAGCAGTGCATTTTGTAGGTCCGACACTATTTATTTTCACTCATTGGTAGTGCATTGAGATGGTCAGGTATTGTTCAATGTCACACATTGGTCAGCCAGTGTTTACTTTACACAAGTCATTAATTTAATGAAACTGTACTAATCCTAACTGCTATTTTCATGTGAGGAGATCAAGACATTTTGTTTTTAAGAAAAAACCGTAAGCGCTACTGTAGTCGATGCCCAATTAGGTTCTCAAACCATCAATAAGTAATAAATAAACTTGGCACTCAACTGATGAAGATATTTTAATGCAGTCGAAACAATGTAGTAAACGAAACGTTTCAGTCAAATTGACCTTCCTCAGTCACTACAAACAAAAGAAATATAAATACATAAATGAAATAATTGAAGTATTTACATCAAACTAATTGGTCATATTTTAGGAAAACATGGACATATGCAGTAATATCACCAGTATTACCAGTCAACATAGATCATCAGCATGAGATGTAAGCAATCTAATACTAAGGGAAAATGAGGGATGGAGTAAAAGGAAAAGAAGGGAGGAAATGAGGAGACCTACCCGACGCCTGTGTGGATGGTAAACTAGAAGAGAGCAGTATAGTAAACTGTTAAATATGTATATGACCTGTCAGAAAGACACATCAAATTAGCATCCGCGTATCAACTGAAAATGCTGACAGGGTGACTCTTATCAAAATGAACAAAGACTGGATTGGGCCAGACTTCTGTACACCACTGGATAACGACAGTGGAACATACAGTCAAATTCGGTGGTTTATTTTTGTTTTTTTCTGGCCCATTCACATGCACTCCTTTTCACCCAAACATAGGTATATGCTTCATAATCTCTTTTTTGTGTCGTCCTCCTCCTCCACCACCATATCAACAGCATGATCATGCTACCCTCGCTATACATTTTTAAGGATGTTTATGATTAACAATTTTTAGAGGCCTACCAGGTTTAATAAATACAGATGTTACTGAACTTCAACACAGAACTAGGATACAAGGGGGAAAACTGACCCTGCACTGAGACTAGGCTGATACCCTACGATGGAGTGGGTGACCCATTCCTTGCGAATAGACCCACCGGCGATCCTAGGTTAATCTCAGCGAAGACCTATAGATAGGGGGAAGGAGGTCCCTGAAAGATCTAAGGACTGAGTATAAAAACAGGTCACCTCCTAATAGAAAACACAGAGACGGCTGCAGAAACCAACTGAAAACAGAAACTAAAGATAGCAGAACCAAAGATCCCAGAACTGCACAATATCAAACACAGAAAGCTATCAAAGCACCTAGCCAGAACTCTAGCGGATTAACACTGTTGTCCAGCAAGGAATAGGAGGCAGGTGTTGGGTAATAAAGGGTGATACAATCACCTGACCTAAGGCAACCCAGCACCAGGGGAAAAAGACCAGCAGCCAGAAAACCACAACAAGATGGCGGATGGTTGAAACAAAACTGATTCTAACAACAGGTGCTTCTCACAAAATTAAAAAATCATCAAAATGTTAATTTATTTCAGTTCTTCAATACAAAAAGTGAAACTCATATATTATATTGAGTCATTACAAACAGAGTGATCTATTTCAAATGTTTATTTCTGTTAATGTAATGATTATGACTCACAGCCAATGAAAACACAAAAGTCATTATCTCAGTAAATTATAATAATTAACAATAAACACCTGCAAAGGCTTCCTAAGTGTTTAAAAAGGTCTCTTAGTCTGTTTCAGTAGGCTCCACAATCATGGGGAAGACTACTGACTTGACAGATGTCCAGAAGGCAGTCCTTGAATCACTGCACAAGGAGGGTAAGCCACAAAAGGTCATTGCTAAAGAAGCTGTCAGTTCACACAGTGCTGCATCAAATCATATTAATGGAAAGTTGAGTTATAAAGTATTCTAATGTACTGAGCTATTGACTTTTGGGTTTTCATTGGCTGTAAGCCATAATCATCAACATTAACAGAAATAAACACTTGAAATAGATCACTCTGTTTGTAATGACTATATAATATATGAGTTTCAAGTCTTGTATTGAAGAAGTGAAATAAATTAACTTTTTGATGATATTCTAATTTTGTGAGAAGTACCTGTATATGTACACCTCTTAGGAGTAAATGTTTTCCAGCCCAAGCACTTAGTGCATGGGCATTACCAGTTTAGGATATCTTAATAATATGAAAACAAATGCTTTTGAGGCCCTCCGCTACAGCTCTTCAAAGGGGTATTGGAGTGCCTTCTCCTAATTTTTGGAATCCCTTGCACTTAGTGCATACGCTTTACCAGTTTGGGAGACCCACTCCTTAGCAATGGGAAAAAATGCGTTTCTGTGGATCCAACTTCTAGTTGAGAGAAAATTTTTTGAAACCAATAGAGCCAATGGGTTTTATTACTATATGATCCAGTGCTTTCTTGTGGGCTGTCAGGTGGTCTTTACATAGGGAGTTATCACATTGCATACAGGATTTTGCAGCTGGGATAGTAGAGTTTGTACAGTAAGTACTGAAGATCCAGGTCTCCTCCATATCAGGCTGAGTAACTGCGAAACGCTCCACTATATTCTCCAGTAAGGTTGATGAAATAACAGTCCTTGATGCTGCTAAATTAAACTAATCTCTTTTTTCAGGGCCAATTCAAATAGATTCTATTGTCATAATAATATCGTTCTTATCTGCAATTCATGTATGGTGAGGTATTGCAATAGGTTTATGCTTAATGGATGAAATCTTTCACTCAACCTAATGATGTGATGATTTATTTTAGTACGCTTAACAAAAGTTTCGGTCACGTTTGACCTTCATCAGTGACTACAACAATTGGAAGTGAAATTCAAAAAACAGAAAGCAAAATAACACATAAATAACAGAAGTATATACATAATATATACAGTAATGGTCATAAGAATATAGCTTCAACGTTAAATGCTGGCTGTATGATAATGCAGCACAATGCAGTCTAATAGTGCCCAGTTTTCAGAAAGAAATAGATTTTGAGATAGAGATCATGAAAGTGTATGGGACGTACCATACTATATTAAATAGTGTATTAGGGTATCGGTGGGGATAGTCCCTGGTATGTCTGCATCTGAACAAGAAAATACTGTTAATGCATCCTGTTATACGGAAGGGATAGTTAGTGTATTGAAGTGAACACTTATAGTAGGTTAGAAAAAAGAAATTGTGTGGGGTTATTCTCTGAAAAGAAAGGACAGGGCTGTCAGCTCTAAAGGGTAGGGAATCTTATGGGTAAATTCAAGCCAAATGAGACCGCCGTTATTGATTACCTTATTTTCGTATGATGCTAGGGCGCAGCCACCTAAGCTATCTGACGTGGGAACTGCGTTGCAACCCATATCTGACAGATATACATACATACAGTTATATGAAAAAGTTTGGGCACCCCTATTAATCTTAAGCTTAATGTTTTATAAAAATTGGTTTTTTTTGCAACAGCTATTTCAGTTTCATATATCTAATAACTGTTGGACACAGTAATGTTTCTGCCTTGAAATGAGGTTTATTGTACTAACGGAAAATGTGCAGTCTGCATTCAAACAAAATTTGACAGGTGCATAAGTATGGGCACCCTTATCATTTTCTTGTTTTAAATACTCCTACCTACTTTTTACTGACTTACTAAAGCACTTTTTTTGTTTTGTAACTTCATTGAGCTTTGAACTTCATAGCCAGGTGTATGCAATCATGAGAAAAGCTACTTAAAGTGGCCACTTGCAAGTTGTTCTCCTGTTTGAATCTCCTCTGAAGAGTAGCATCATGGGCTCTTCAAAACAACTGTCAAATGATCTGAAAACAAAGATTATTCAACATAGTTGTTCAAGGGAAGGATACAAAAAGCTGTCTCAGAGATTTAACCTGTCAATTTCCACTGTGAGGAACATAGTAAGGAAATGGAAGAACACAGGTACAGTTCTTGTTAAGGCCAGAAGTGGCCGGCCAAGAAAAACATCAGAAAGGCAGAGAAGAAGAATGGTGAGATCAGTCAAGGACAATCCTCAGACCACCTCCAGAGAGCTGCAGCATCAACTTGCTGCAGATGGTGCGCCGGTGCATCGGTCAACTATACAACGCACTTTGCACAAGGAGAAGCTGTATGGGAGAGTGATGCGAAAGAAGCCGTTTCTGCAAGCACGCCACAAACAGAGTCGGCTGAGGTATGCAAAAGCACATTTGGAGAAGCCAATTTCTTTTTGGAAGAAGGTCCTGTGGACTGATGAAACCAAGATTGAGTTGTTTGGTCATAAAAAAAGGCGTAATGCATGGCGGCCAAAAAACACAGCATTCCAAGAAAAACACTTGCTACCCACAGTAAAATTTGGTAGAGGTTCCATCAAGCTTTGGGGCTGTGTGGCCAATGCCAGCACCGGGAATCTTGTTAAAGTTGATGGACGCATGGATTCCTCTCAGTATCAGCAGATTCTTGACAATAATGTTCATGAATCAGTGACAAGTTGAAGTTACACAGGGGATGGATCTTTCAGCAAGACAATGATCCAAAACACCGCTCCAAATCTACTCAGGCATTCATGCAGAGGAGCAATTACACTGTTCTGGAATGGCCATCCCAGTCCCCAGACCTGAATATCATTGAACATCTATGGGATCATTTGAAGAGGGCTGTCCATGCTCGGCGACCATCAAACTTAACTGAACTGGAATTGTTTTGTAAAGAGGAATGGTCAAAAATACCTTCATCCAGGATCCAGGAACTCATTAAAAGCTACAGGAAGCGACTAGAGGCTGTTATTTTTGCAAAAGGAGGATCTACTAAATATTAATGTCACTTTTCTGATGAGGTGCCCATACTTATGCACCTGTCAAATTTTGTTTGAATGCAGATTGCACATTTTCCGTTAGTACAATAAACCTCATTTCAAGGCAGAAACATTACTGTGTCCAACAGTTATTAGATATATGAAACTGAAATAGCTGTTGCAAAAAAAAACAATTTTTATAAAACATTAAGCTTAAGATTAATAGGGGTGCCCAAACTTTTTCATATAACTGTATAAATATACAGTCATGGCCAAAAGTATTCATACCCCTGCAATTCTGTCAGATAATACTCAGTTTCTTCCTGAAAATGATTGCAAACACAAATTCTTTGTTATTATTATCTTCATTTAATTTGTCTTAAATGAAAAAACACAAAAGAGAATGAAGCAAAAAGCAAAACATTGATCATTTCACACAAAACTCCAAAAAGGGGCCAGACAAAAGTATTGGTACCCTAAGCCTAATACTTGGTTGCACAACCTTTAGCCTAAATAACTGCAACCAACCGCTTCCGGTAACCATCCATGAGTCTCTTACAATGCTCTGCTGGAATTTTAGACCATTCTTCTTTGGCAAACTGCTCCAGGTCCCTGATATTTGAAGGGTGCCTTCTACAAACTGCCATTTTTAGATCTCTCCACAGGTGTTCTATGGGATTCAGATCTGGACTCATTGCTGGCCACCTTGGAAGTCTCCAGTGCTTTCTCTCAAACCATTTTCTAGTGCTTTTTGAAATGTGTTTTGGGTCATTGTCCTGCTGGAAGACCCATGACCTCTGACGGAGACCCAGCTTTCTCACACTGGGCCCTACATTATGCTGCAAAATTTGTTGGTAGTCTTCAGACTTCATAATGCCATGCACACGGTCAAGCAGTCCAGTGCCAGAGGCAGCAAAGCCACCCCAAAACATCAGGGAACCTCCGCCATGTTTGACTGTAGGGACCGTGTTCTTTTCTTTGAATGCCTCTTTTTTCTCCCGTAAACTCTATGTTGATGCCTTTGCCCAAAAAGCTCTACTTTTGTCTCATCTGACCAGAGAACATTCTTCCAAAACGTTTTAGGCTTTTTCAGGTAAATTTTGGCAAACTCCAGCCTGGCTTTTTTATGTCTCGGGTTAAGAAGTGGGGTCTTCCTGGGTCTCCTACCATGCAGTCCCTTTTCATTCAGACACCAACGGATAGTAAGGGTTGACACTGTTGTACCCTCGGACTGCAGGGCAGCTTGAACTTGTTTGGATGTTAGTCGAGGTTCTTTATCCAACATCCGCACAATCTTGTGTTGAAATCTCTTGTCAATTTTTCTTTTCCGTCCACATCTTGGGAGGTTAGCCACAGTGCCATGGGCTTTAAACTTATTGATGACACTGCGCACGGTAGACACAGGAACATTCAGGTATTTGGAGATGGACTTGTAGCCTTGACATTGCTCATGCTTCCTCACAATTTGGTTTCTCAAGTCCTCAGACAGTTCTTTGGTCTTCTTTCTTTTCTCCATGCTCAATGTGGTACACACAAGGACACAGGACAGAGGTTGAGTCAACTTTAATCCATGTCAACTGGCTGCAAGTGTGATTTAGTTATTGCCAACACCTGTTAGGTGCCACAGGTAAGTTACAGGTGCTGTTAATTACACAAATTAGAGAAGCATCACATGATTTTTCAAACAGTGCCAATACTTTTGTCCACCCCCTTTTTATGTTTGGTGTGGAATTATATCCAATTTGGTGTTAGAACAATTCTTTTTGCATTTTTTCATTTAAGACCAATTAAATTAAGATAATAATACCAAAGAATTTGTGTTTGCAATCATTTTCAGGAAGAAACTGAGTATTATCTGACAGAATTGCAGGGGTGTGAATACTTTTGGCCATGACTGTATATATATATATATATATATATATATATATATATATATATATATATATATATATATATATATATATATATATATAGGGTGGTCCAAAAGTAGGTGGACAGTATGTGCAATAGGATTATGAAGGGGGAGCTTTATCAAACATGGTGTAAAGTGAAACTGACTCAGTTGCCCTTAGCAACCAATCAGATTCCACTTTTCATTCTTCACAGACTCTTTGGAAAATGAAAGGTGAAATCTGATTGGTTGCTAAGGGCAACTTCACAGATCTAGTTTTCACAGATAAATCTCCCCCACATCTGTTTTCTTTTCAGATAATTCAGATAACCCATAATGGCAAATAATTAAAATACAGAAAATGGATTTGAAAAGAGTATTGGAAATCTCAAAATGCTGAAACAGTTAGAGCAAAGTGGGTTGAAACGTTTGGTACTCAAACCCCAAAGAGACATACCATTTACCGAATTTGTGACAAATTTGATGCCACTGGCTCAATCCTTAATGCTCCAAAAACTAGTCGACCCAAAACAGCCTGTACAGAAAATAATAAACAAATTGTTGTGAAAGATTTGTTCGGAGTCCAAAAAAGTCCAAGAAAGTCAAGAAGAGGACATCATCGTAACATCATCTATAATCTAACCTCTTTTTCTCATCTTTCAGGTTACATAGGGGGCTTATCTACAGCATTACAGAATGCTGTACATAAGCCCCTGATGCCGATGGGCTTAGCTCACCTTCGATTTTGGGGGTGAAAGGTTCCCTTTAACAAAATTGAAGAAAATCCAGTAATTTTAGATAACATTATATGGAGTGATGAAGCTTCTTTCAAATTATCTGGCCATATTAACAGACATAATTGTATTTACTGGTATAATGAGAACATGCATTTAACATTAGAGCAACAACTAAATGAGCCTGATGTCAATGTTTGGGGTGGTATTTCAAGTTTTGGTGTTTTTGGACCATTTTTTTTATGGAACAGTCACAGGAGATAAGTATCTCAAAATTCTAATGAATCAAGTTGTTCCCCAGTTACAGCAACAGTCTAATTCAAATTACCATTATTTCCAACAAGATGGGGCCCCTCCACATTATTCAAGAGTAGTCCACGAATATCTTGATGAAACATTTCCTAATAAATGGATTGGCAGAAGAGGCCCACTTGATTGGCCAGCAAGTTCACCAGATTTGACTCCAATGTATTTTTTCTTTTGGGGAGTACTCAAGGACAAAGTTTATAGTCGAAAACCAAAAAGTGTCAGTGATTTTAAAAATTACGTAAGAGATGCATTTCAAGAAATTAATTCCCAAAGAGACTTGTGCAAAAATGTTTGTTGAAGCGTAAGAGGCAGACTTCAAAGCTGTGCAAATTGTGATGGAAAACAGTTTGAAATACAGCTGCAGCTTGAAGAACCCAAGCTGTTGCACAACTCTTAGGGAGAGCAATAGTATTCAGCTAGAAGAGTATAACCCCTATATTTAAAACATAACTTTTACTAGTGATGATTAAAATGAACAAACAATTAATAAACAAAGGTGCTCACGTCGATAACAGTGCAGTTAAAAAACTGGTTGTATCTCACCAATTGCAGACTGGAGTACCACATAGATAGATCAAGGGTCTCCGGGAGGGTCCAGCAGTAAACAAAGAAATGGAGCAATGTGTACAGGGATGGGGAACCGTTATCTACTCCCCTGTCGTGCCCCAGCATTGACTCCTGTCCTTACAAGGACAGGCCCAGATGAGCCCTGCACTGGACACCCCCCACCAAGTATGTTAGAAAGTAACGCCTCCCAACGCGTTTCTTCTCCACTCGCAGAGATTCATCAGGGGAGTTTCATAAGTCCGTGAGCTCAGTTTTGCTCAGGTATATAATCCTGAGGACCCCAGCAGTGGCTATGTGTCCTCTGGTCTCAGAAAGATTTCTGTGTGGCCGTCTGCCACAACCGGAGACCCTTGATCTATCTATGTGGTACTCCGGTCTGCAATTGGTGAGATACAACCAGTTTTTTAACTGCACTGTTATCGACGTGAGCACCTTTGTTTATTAATTGTTTGTTCATTTTAATCATCACTAGTAAAAGTTATGTTTTAAATATAGGGTTATACTCTTCTAGCTGAATACTATGGAAAACAGTTTGAGCACCTTCGTTGATAAAATTTAAGGGCTGTTGTATTATTGTTCAGAATAAAATGTAATTGTCAATGTTATGCTTGTGTTAGTAAATATAATTTTATATATAAATCAAAATAAATGTTATTATTTTCTGTTCACCTACTTTTGGTCCACCTACTTTCGGACCACCCTGTATATATACAGTACAGACCAAAAGTTTGGACATACCTTCTCATTTAAAGATTTTTCTGTATTTTCATGACTATGAAAACTGTACATTCACACTGAAGGCATCAAAACTATGAATTAACACATGTGGAATTATATACTTAACAAAAAAGTGTGAAGCTGAAATTATGTCTTATATTCTAGGTTCTTCAAAGTAGCCACCTTTTGCTTTGATGACTGCTTTGCACACTCTGGCATTCTCTTGATGAGCTTCAAGAGGTAGTCACCGGGAATGGTCTTCCAACAATCTTGAAGGAGTTCCCAGAGATGCTTATCACTTGTTGGCCCTTTTGCCTTCACTCTGCGGTCCAGCTCACCCCAAACCATCTCGATTGGGTTCAGGTCTGGTGACTGTGGAGGTCATTTGGCATAGCATCCCATCACTCTCCTTCTTGGTCAAATAGCCCTTACACAACCTGGAGGTGTTTTGGGGTCATTGTCCTGTTGAAAAATAAATGGTAGTCCAACTAAATGCAAACCGGATGGAATAGCATGCCTCTGCAAGATGCTGTGGTAGCCATGCTGGTTCAGTATGCCTTCAATTTCTGCGTCGCACAAAGACACGGTGGTTGGAACCAAAGATCTCAAATTTGGACTCATCAGACCAAAGCACAGATTTCCACTGGTCTACTGTCCATTCTTTGTGTTCTTTAGCAAAAAACAAGTCTCTTCTGCTTGTTGCCTGTCCTTAGCAGTGGATTCCTAGCAGCTATTTTACATGAAGGCCTGCTGCACAAAGTCTCCTCTTAACAGTTGTTGTAGAGATGTGTCTGCTGCTAGAACTCTGTGTGGCATTGACCTGATCTCTAATCTGAGCTGCTGTTAACCTGCGATTTCTGAGGCTGGTGACTCAGATAAACTTATGCTCAGAAGCAGAGGTGACTCTTGGTCTTCCTTTCCTGGGGCGGTCCTCATGTGAGCCAGTTTCTTTGTAGCGCTTGATGGTTTTTGCCACTGCACTTGGGGACACTTTCAAAGTTTGCCCAATTTTTCGGACTGACTGACCTTCATTTCTTAAAGTAATGATGGCCACTCGTTTTTCTTTACTTAGCTGCTTTTTTCTTGCCATAATACAAAATCTAACAGTCTATTCAGTAGGACTATCAGCTGTGTATCCACCAGACTTCTGCACAACACAACTGATGGTCCCAGCACCATTTATAAGGCAATAAATCCCACTTATTAAACCTGACAGGGCACACCTGTGAAGTGAAAAACATTCCCGGTGACTACCTCTTGAAGCGCATCAAGAGAATTCCAAGAGTGTGCAAAGCAGTCATCAAAGCAAAAGGTGGCTACTTTGAAGAACTTAGAATATAAGACATAATTTCAGTTGTTTCACACTTTTTTGTTAAGTATATAATTCCACATGTTTTATTTCATAATTTTGATGCCTTCAGTCTGAATGTACAATTTTTATAGTCATGAAAATACAGGAAAATCTTTAAATGAGAAGGTGTGTCCAAACTTTTGGTCTGTACTGTATGTGTATATACAGTTAGGTCCATATATATTTGGACAGAGACAACATTTTTCTAATTTTGGTTATAGACATTACCACAATGAATTTTAAACAAAACAATTCAGATGCAGTTGAAGTTCAGACTTTCAGCTTTCATTTGAGGGTATCCACATTAAAATTGGATGAAGGGTTTAGGAGTTTCAGCTCCTTAACATGTGCCACCCTGTTTTTAGGGGGACCAAAAGTAATTGGACAATTGACTCCAAAGCTATTTCATGGACAGGTGTGGGCAATCCCTTCGTTATGTCATTCTCAATTAAGCAGATAAAAGGCCTGGAGTTTATTTGAGGTGTGGTGCTTGCATTTGGAAGGTTTTGCTGTGAAGTAAACATGCGGTCAAAGGAGCTCTCCATGCAGGTGAAACAAGCCATCCTTAAGCTACGAAAACAGAAAAAACCCATCCGAGAAATTGCTACAATATTAGGAGTGGCAAAATCTACAGTTTGGTACATCCTGAGAAAGAAAGAAAGCACTGGTGAACTCATCAATGCAAAAAGACTTGGGCGCCCACGGAAGACAACAGTGGTGGAGGATAGAAGAATAATCTCCATGGTGAAGAGAAACCCCTTCACAACAGCCAACCAAGTGAACAACACTCTCCAGGAGGTCGACGTATCAATATCCAAATCTACCATAAAGAGAAGACTGCATGAAAGTAAATACAGAGGGTTCACTGCACGGTGCAAGCCACTCATAAGCATCAAGAATAAAAGGGCTAGACTGGACTTTGCTAAAAAACATCTAAAAAAGCCAGCACAGTTCAGGAAGAACATTCTTTGGACAAATGAAACCAAGAGCAACCTCTACCAGAATGATGGAAAGAGAAAAGTATGGCGAAGGCATGGTACAGCTCATGATCCTAAGCATACCACATCATCTGTAAAACACGGCAGAGGCAGTGTGATGGCTTGGGCATGCATGGCTGCCAGTGGCACTGGGTCACTAGTGTTTATTGATGATGTGACACAGGACAGAAGCAGCCGAATGAATTCTGAGGTATTCAGAGCCATACTGTGTGCTCAGATCCAGCCAAATGCAGCCAAACTGATTGGTCGTCGTTTCATACTACAGATGGACAATGACCCAAAACATAAAGCCAAAGCAACTCAGGAGTTTATTAAAGCAAAGAAGTGGAATATTCTTGAATGGCCAAGTCAGTCACCTGATCTCAACCCAATTGAGCATGCATTTCACTTGTTAAAGACTAAACTTCAGACAGAAAGGCCCACAAACAAACAGCAACTGAAAACCACCGCAGTGAAGGCCTGGCAGAGCATCAAAAAGGTGGAAACACAGCGTCTGGTGATGTTCATGAGTTCAAGACTTCAGGCAGTCATTGCCAACAAACGATTTTCAACCAAGTACCAGAAATGAACATTTTATTTAAAATTATTGAATCTGTCCAATTACTTTTGGTCCTTTTAAAAACAGGGTGGCACATGTTAAGGAGCTGAAACTCCCAAACCCTTCATCCAATTTTAATGTGGATACTGTTGTGAATCCGCTTTTTGGGCTCCCCTGGTGGTTGCTGGTGGTACTGGTGACTTGTGTGTGCTTTGCTGTCTCAGGTCACCTGTTCCCATCAGTGTTTGGGAGTTTCCTATTTAGCCTTGCTCTCCAGTCATTTCCTTGCCGGTCATCATTGTAACCAGAGCCTTCGGTTGCATGTTCCTGCTACTAGTCTGCTGATCAGCTAAGTGGACTTTGTCCTTTTGTTTTGTATCTTTTGTCCAGTTTGCAGTTTTGTTATTCTCTGTAGCTGGAAGCTCTTGCGGGCTGAAATTGCCACTCCTGTGTCATGAGTTGACACAGGAGTCTTAAAGTAATTTCAGGATGGTTTTTTGAAAGGGTTTTCAGTTGACCGTGAAGTCCTCTTTTGTATCCTTCTGCTATCTAGTAAGTGGACCTCACTTTGCTAAATCTACTTTCATACTGTGTATGTCTTTTCCTCTTACCTCACCGTCATTACATGTGGGGGGCTGCTATCATCTTTTGGGGTATTTCCCTAGAGGTAAGCCAGGTCTGTTCCTTCCTCTACCAGGCGTAGTTAGTCCTCCGGCTGGAGCGTGGCATCTAGGAAGTCGTAGGTATGCTCCCTGGCCACTATTAGTTGTGTGGTAGATTTAGCTCACGGTCAGCTCGAGATTCCATCACCCAGAGCTCGTCCGTTATTTTTGTGTTCTTATGTTTCCCTGCCATTGAGAATCATGACAGTATGACCGGCCCGTGTTAAAGTTATTGGCAGAAGAAAGGAGAGAATAAAGAAGTCTGTAGATTTTTTTTTTTTTTTCTTCTTCCCCCTATGCTTGCTCCATAGTTGGATCAGTTGTATTTCAGCTCTAATTACAGCCTTTGCCTTTCTCTCCTTCTAATCCTTGAATGGCTCTGATCTCACCTGTTTAAAGATGGACCCTCAGAGTTTAGCTGTAGGTTTAAATAATCTTGCTACCAAGGTTCAAAATTTACAAGATTTTGTTATACATACTCCGATGTCTGAACCTAAAATTCCTACACCAGAGGTGTTTTCCGGAGATAGATCTCGGTTCCTGAATTTCAAATATAATTGTAAATTGTTCCTTTCTCTCAGACCTCACTCCTCTGGAGATCCTGTCCAGCAGGTTAAGATTGTGATCTCTTTGCTGCGAGGTGACCCTCAAAATTGGGCATTTTCATTGACACCAGGGGATCCTGCGTTGCTCAATGTGGATGCGTTTTTTCTGGCTTTAGGGTTGCTTTATGAGGAACCTAATTTGGAGATTCAAGCTGAAAAAGCTTTGATAGCCCTATCTCAAGGGCAAGATGAAGCTGAGATATACTGCCAAAAATTTCGTAGATGGTCTGTGCTTACTCAGTGGAATGAGTGCGCCCTAGCGGCAAATTTCAGAGAGGGCCTTTCTGATGCCGTTAAAGATGTTATGGTCGGGTTCCCTGCGCCCACAGGTCTGAATGAGTCCATGACAATGGCTATTCAGATTGATCGGCGTTTGCGGGAGCGCAAACCCGTGCACCATTTGGCGGTATCTACTGAAGAGACGCCAGAGAAAATGCAATGTGACAGAATTCTGTCCAGAAGCGAGCGGCAGAATTATAGGCGTAAAAATGGGTTATGCTTCTATTGTGGTGATTCTGCTCATGTTATATCAGCATGCTCTAAACGTACAAGGAAGGTTGACAAGTCTATTTCAATTGACACTTTACAGTCTAAATTTATTCTGTCTGTAACCTTGATTTGTTCATTATCAGTTATTACCGTGGATGCCTATGTGGACTCTGGCGCCGCTCTGAGTCTTATGGATTGGTCCTTTGCCAGGCGCTGTGGGTTTGATTTAGAGCCTCTGGAAGTCCCTATACCTCTGAAGGGTATTGATTCTACGCCTTTGGCTTGTAATAAACCACAATTCTGGACGCAAGTGACTATGCGTATGACTCCAGACCATCAGGAGGTGATTCGCTTCCTTGTGTTGTACAATTTGCATGATGTTTTGGTGCTTGGATTACCATGGTTACAATCTCATAACCCAGTCCTTTACTGGAAAACAATGTCTGTGTTAAGCTGGGGATGTCGGGGGGCTCATGGGGACATTCCTTTGGTTTCCATTTCGTCATCTATTCCCTCTGAGATTCCGGCATTTTTGTCTGATTATCGTGATATTTTTGAGGAGCCAAAAATTGGTTCACTCCCTCCCCACAGAGATTGTGATTGCGCCATAGCTCTGATTCCTGGCAGTAAATTTCCAAAGGGTCGTTTGTTTAACTTATCTGTACCTGAACATGCTGCTATGCGAGAGTATATTAAGGAGTCCCTGGAAAAGGGACATATTCGTCCTTCTTCATCTCCTTTAGGAGCTGGTTTTTTCTTTGTATCTAAAAAGGATGGCTCTCTGAGGCCTTGTATTGATTATCGACTCCTGAATAAAATTACAGTCAAATATCAGTATCCGTTGCCTTTGCTGACTGATTTGTTTGCTCGCATAAGGGGGCTAAGTGGTTCTCTAAGATTGATCTTCGTGGGGCGTATAATTTGGTGCGAATTAAGCAGGGGGATGAGTGGAAAACCGCATTTAATACGCCTGAGGGCCATTTTGAGTATTTAGTAATGCCTTTCGGCCTTTCTAATGCACCTTCAGTCTTTCAGTCCTTAATGCATGATATTTTCCGTGAATATTTGTTCGTTATTCATTGGTGATCGGTGGGCGCGGCCATCTTCCTTTGGCCGCGCGTGCGCAGAAGCGGCGCTCTGCTGGCCGTGGCGCTCTGCTGGCCGCGGCTTCAGGAAAATGGCCGCCGCGATATCCATCTGCGCACGCGCGGCATCCCGCGGCCATTTTCCTGAAGCCGCGGCCAGCAGAGCGTCGCGGCCAGCAGAGCGCCGCTTCTGCGCACGCGCGGCCAAAGGAAGATGGCCGCGCCCACCGATCACCAATGAATAACGAACAGCGCGCTCTTTTAAATCCCCTGGCAGAGGATTCGGGACCTTGGGCATGCGCACACCACTACGCCACCAACGGAAAACTACGCAAATCTGGGGGAAGACAACACGCCCTTTTGACCAGACCAGCCTGATTGACAGGCGAAAACGACTACTTTGGTAACGTATTTCGGCAGCATAGGTGGGGAATCGGGGTCCACAAACTACACTATTGTAATGCTCAGCTCAGGCCCTATTTAATAGTATTTTTATCTCATACCGAAAAAACGGGGTGACAGGTTCCCTTTAATAATCGGGCTAGTTCTGCCACTTTGGTTTCTCCTTTCTTTTGCAATTCAGGGTTTCATCCTCGTTTTTCATCTGGTCAGGTGGAATCTTCGGATTGTCCTGGAGTGGATGCGGTGGTGGATCGGTTGCATCAGATTTGGGGACAAGTGGTGGACAATTTGAAGTTGTCCCAGGAGAGGACTCAGCAGTTTGCTAACCGCCGTCGTCGTGTTGGTCCTCGCCTTCGTGTTGGGGACTTGGTGTGGTTGTCTTCCCGTTTTGTCCCTATGAGGGTTTCTTCTCCTAAGTTTAAGCCTCGGTTCATCGGTCCTTATAGGATTTTGGAGATACTTAACCCTGTGTCCTTTCGTTTGGACCTCCCGGCATCTTTCGCTATCCATAATGTATTCCATCGGTCGTTGTTGCGGAGATATGAGGTACCGGTGGTTCCTTCTACTGAACCTCCTGCTCCTGTGCTGGTGGAGGGTGAATTGGAGTACGTTGTAGAGAAGATCTTGGATTCCCGTGTTTCCAGACGGAGACTTCAATATCTGGTTAAATGGAAGAGCTATGGTCAGGAAGATAATTCTTGGGTAACTGCCTCTGATGTTCATGCCTCGGATTTGGTTCGTGCCTTTCATAGGGCTCATCCAGATCGCCCTGGCGGTTCTCGTGAGGGTTCGGTGCCCCCTCCTTAAGGGGGGGGTACTGTTGTGAATCCGCTTTTTGGGCTCCCCTGGTGGTTGCTGGTGGTACTGGTGACTTGTGTGTGCTTTGCTGTCTCAGGTCACCTGTTCCCATCAGTGTTTGGGAGTTTCCTATTTAGCCTTGCTCTCCAGTCATTTCCTTGCCGGTCATCATTGTAACCAGAGCCTTCGGTTGCATGTTCCTGCTACTAGTCTGCTGATCAGCTAAGTGGACTTTGTCCTTTTGTTTTGTATCTTTTGTCCAGTTTGCAGTTTTGTTATTCTCTGTAGCTGGAAGCTCTTGCGGGCTGAAATTGCCACTCCTGTGTCATGAGTTGACACAGGAGTCTTAAAGTAATTTCAGGATGGTTTTTTGAAAGGGTTTTCAGTTGACCGTGAAGTCCTCTTTTGTATCCTTCTGCTATCTAGTAAGTGGACCTCACTTTGCTAAATCTACTTTCATACTGTGTATGTCTTTTCCTCTTACCTCACCGTCATTACATGTGGGGGGCTGCTATCATCTTTTGGGGTATTTCCCTAGAGGTAAGCCAGGTCTGTTCCTTCCTCTACCAGGCGTAGTTAGTCCTCCGGCTGGCGCGTGGCATCTAGGAAGTCGTAGGTATGCTCCCTGGCCACTATTAGTTGTGTGGTAGATTTAGCTCACGGTCAGCTCGAGATTCCATCACCCAGAGCTCGTCCGTTATTTTTGTGTTCTTATGTTTCCCTGCCATTGGGAATCATGACAGGATACCCTGAAATGAAAGCTGAAAGTCTGAACTACAACTGCATCTGAATTGTTTTGTTTAAAATTCATTGTGGTAATGTCTATAACCAAAATTAGAAAAATGTTGTCTCTGTCCAAATATATATGGACCTAACTGTATATATATATATATATATATATATATATATATATATATATATATATATATATATATACTAGATGGTGGCCCGATTCTAACGCTTCAGGTATTCTAGAATATGTAGGTAGTTTATTTATGAAGTTTTCAGAATAATGCAATTTATACACAGGATTCGGCCAGCTGGGCGCAACCAATTAGCGATGCGTGGTTCAAATTCCGCCCAATTCGCGGCCGGACTGTGCCTGTCGCTGATTGTTCACGGCCGGCCAGCCGTGAACAATCAGTGAAGCCAGGGCCGGCTCCAGGTTTTTGAGGGCCCCGGGCGAAAGAGTCTCAGTGGGCCCCTTTAACACATACCACAAATTCATGATGCACAGATACAGCAGAGAAATATAGGTATAGTACAATACCAAAGATTTCACTTCTTACATTACATGATGACAGTATAGTCCTCTAAACAGTATTATGGACACCACATAGTGCTCAATACAGATTAACGAGCCCCATATATTGCTCCATACAGTATTATGGGCACCACATTTTGCTCCATGCAGTATAATGAGCCCCATATATTGCTCCATACAGTATTATGGATAGAGTTGAGCAATTTGTTCGGGTTCCCTCTTATTCAGCAAGCTATAGCGCTTACCGAATAAGCTGGAGAGTGCACCCGGCTTCCTGAATCACGTCGGCTGATCAGCTGATCGGCGCCGCAGCTGCATGTGTCGCGGCTGTGTCACAGCACATGCATGGAGAGCTCAACAAACAGGTTTGATCGATCCAGCAACGAGAACCCGGCGCGATCCAGGAAGTTGGGCTCCCTCTGTAGCTTATTCAGTAAGCTCTATAGCTTGCCAAATAAGAGGGAACCCGAACAAATTCTAATTATGGGCACCACATAGTGCTCCATACAGAATAATGAGCCCCATATATTGCTCCATACAGTATTATGGGCATCACATTTTGCTCCATATAGTATAATGAGCCCTATATATTGCTACGTACAGAATAATAAGCTCCATAAATCACTCCATACAGTATTATGGGCACCACATTTTGCTCCATACAGTATAATGAGCCCCATATATTGCTCTATACAGTATTATGGACACCACATAGTGCTCCATACAGAGTAATGAGCCCTATATATTGCTATATACAGAATAATGAACCCCATATAATGCTCCATACAGTATAATGAGCTCATATAATGCTAGATACAGTGTAATGAGCCACATATATTGGTCCCTACAGTATTATGGGTACCATATATTGCTCCATACAGAATAATGGGCCCCATATAATGCTCCATACAGAATAATGGGCCCCATATAATGCTCCATACAGAATAATGAGCCCCATATAATGCTCCATACACAATAATGGACCCCATATATTGCTCCATACAGTATGTACTAGGCCCCATATATTGCTCCATACAGTATAATGAGTCCCATATATTGCTCCATAATGTATAATGTTCCCTATATTATGCTCCATAAAGAATAATGAGCCCCATATATTGCTGCATACATAATGGGTCCCATATAATGTTCCATCTATATATATATATATATATATATATATATATATATATAAATGAGTGTGTATGTGTGTATGTATCAGCCACACCCACTCGACATAGCCCCACCCGATCACTAAGCATCTTTCATTTCACCAGAGCTGTTTAAAAGAAGCTGAGCTGTGATTGGTTGCTATGAGCAACAGTCTTCCCACTCCACAACACCTCAGCAGACACTGACCGGGTGGGAGAAATCTAGCATCCCCGAGAACATAAGGTCCCAGCCATTGTCTGCCCCCCCAGACATGACAGAAATGAATCACCCCCTCCTCTATTACTGCCATGCTCTATTGTTACTGACATAGAAAATCGCATCATCAGCGGCCGCACACAGAGCCGCACTGCCAGTGTTACATAACGGCACATCTCCAGGAACTCCCTGCTCAGCACCACCCAGCTCGGGACTATGGGATGGAAGATGTGCAATGGGTATATGGACACAGGACTATGGGATGGAGGGTGTGTATGATGGGTATATGGACACAAGACTATGAGATGAAGGATATGTATGATGGGTATATGGACACAGGACTATGGGATGGAGGATATGTATGATAGGTATATGGGCATGGTACTATGGGTTGGAGGATATGTATGATGGGTATATGGGCATGGGCCTATGGGATGGAGGATATGTGTGATGAGTATATGGGCAAGGGACTATGGGATAGAGGATATGTATGATAGGTATGTGGGCATAGGACTATAGGATGAAGGATATGTGTGATGGGTATATGGGCACAGGACTATGGGATAGAGGATATGTGTGATGGGTATAAGGACACGGGACTATGGGATGAAGGATATGTATGATGGGTATATGGGCACAGGACTATGGGATGGAGGATATGTATGGTGGGTATATGGGCACAGGACTATGGGATGGAGGATATGTGTGATGGGTATATGGGCACGGGACTATGGGATAGAGGATATGTATGATAGGTATATGGGCATGGGACTATGGGATCGAGGACGTGTATGATGGGTATATGGGCACTGGACTATGGGATCGAGGATGTGTGATGGGTATATGGGCACTGGACTATGGGATGGAGGATATGTATGATAGGTATATGGGCACAGGACTATGGGATGGAGTATATGTATGATGGGTATATGGGCATTGGACTATGGGATGGAGGATGTGTGATGGGTATATGGTCATCGGACTATGGGATGGAGGATGTTTGATGGGTATATGGTCACTGGACTATGGGATGGAGGATAATCATTATAATCTGTTATCACTAATTACGGTTAGATACTATGCCCGGTCAACGCCGGGCTCTTCAGCTAGTACAGTATATGATTGCCTCCATATAATGCTCTAGTATATGATGGGCCCCATATAGTGCTCCATTAAGTATATGATGGGCCCCATATATTGCTCCATACAGAATGGGCCCCTATATAATGTTCCATATAGAATAGTCCCCATATAATGCTCCATATATAATGGGCTCCATATATAATAGGCCCCATATATGATGCTCCAGTGTATGATAGGCCCATATAATGCTCCATATGAAATGGGCCCCATATTTGATGCTCCTGTGCATTATGGGCCCATATATGATGTTCCAGTGTTTAATGGGCCCCATATATGATGCTCCAGGGTATAATGGGCCCCATATATGATGCTCCAGTATATAATAGGCCCCATATATAATGGGCCCCATATATGATGCTCCAGCGTATAATGGGCCCCATATATGATGCTCCAGTGTATGATGGGCCCCATATATGATGCTCCAGTATATGATGGGCCCGATATATAATGCTCTAAACATTAAAAAAAAAATGAAATACTCCCCTCTCATTGCTGGCTGCTCCTCTCCTCCGGACTCTTCAGTGTCATTGTCTTCCGGATTTCTGCACTGTGACTGCTCAGGCGGTGGGCGCCCAGACGTGACATCATCGCGCTCTCTGACCTGAAAGTCACAGTCAGAGTACGGAAGGCGCCGCAGCAGTGGGATGTGGGGAGGTAAGTATTGCAAGTACCGGGGCTCTGAGCAAGCGGGGGGGCCCACTCAAGGGCGCAGGTGTCCCTGACAGTGAGTGGGCCTCCCTGCCTGCTCAGAGACCCAGACTTGCCTGGGTGTGCCGGATGCTGACGCCGGCCCTGCACATGACTGTTCTGAGGATCATTCACTTTTGGCATTACACACGACTTATGGTAGTGCTCACCTTTTTTTCTCCAAACAATCATTTGAAGAGATGTCCCAAACAGTCTACATGGAGCTTCATCAGAAAAAGAACTTTACCCAAGTCCTCTGCAGTACAATCATTATGCTTCCAGCAGAATTCAGTCTGCCCTAAATGTTTTTCAAGGAGAGAAGTGGCTTCTTTGTTGCCCATATTGGCACCAGGTCAGTTTACTAAAGCCTTCACCTCATGGTGCGTGCAGATGCACTGATACCTGCCTGCTGCCATTTCTGAACAAGCTCTGCACTGGTGTGGAACTGATCCTGTAGCTGAATCTTCTGTATGAAATGATTGTGGCACTTCCTGGATTTTCACACCCTTACATTTTCTTCACTACTGCATCTGACAAATGGTTAATTTAGGGGCAGTCTTAATATCGGCATTGTCCTTTCTCATAAAACCCTTTAGATGTAAGGCAATGATGAGTGTTCAAGTTTCCTTGGAGGTAACCATGGTTAATAGAAGACAATGATTTCAAGTACCAGACCACTTTTAAAACAACCAGTCTACTTTTACAATGACAGAGTAGCATCAGCTCCCTTGTCTTGTTAATACTTTTTTGTGTGCGAATGAGATCCCTGAAGTGATGTAAGCAGATCATTTTGTGGCAGGTTGAAATTCAGTGGAAATGGTTTTTTGTATTTAAGTAAATTTTCATAGCAAGGAAAGACTTTACAATTTCTTGCAATTCATCTGTTCAAGCTTCACTAAGTAAAGCAGAGTTAATGCAAATTGCCACTATAAAAAGTTAAGCAGCAAACCTTTTTAGAGCAAAATTTGTGTCTGTCTCAAAACTTTTGCCCACATCTCTAATTGGAAGAGACTACGGTAATTGGTTACTGCTCCTCTAATTAGTCTTATATGGATAACATTTCAAGTATAAAGGACTTAGGGTAGGTTTTGCCGAAACCTTTGGAAGAAACGTTTGCTTGTAAATATATACTTAGCATGTTTACTAAAAGAACTCACTAATATTGCAGAAAAGTTTTATTTTCTTGTTTCTGTGAACATTCGTCTCATCACTCCAATAGAGATAATAGTCGCTGTTTACATCATGAAAACACTTGCTCACCGATGAAACGGAAAGGATGGCTTGTTTGGATCTATAAGTCAGCTTCTATTCTAGGCTATTGTTCCATTGATACATTGTTTGTTCTGCTACTTGTATATCAGTCAAAATGATTTTTGTGGAGACATAAATTTCAAATCAGAATTTTCTTATTTAGATTAATAGTTGTTCCAGCTTACATTTACAAACAATCTATCCTTGCAGATTCTCTTGTTTGAACACCCTGAGTTTAAAGGCCACCACTGGGAAGTGACCAAAGACCTTCATTTACTACAAGGGGAGCCTAACCAGCATGGAGAGCGTCTCACTAATGTGGGCTCTTTGAAAGTCTTTGGAGGATGGTAGGTATAAAGTTGTCAATACAAATAATATTACAAAATAACGGAATGGTTTACCAGGTTAATATCTTTCCATTTCCCTCACCTTACCACTTTTATTGAATGCAGTTGGGTAGCATATGAGAAAGAAAGCTTTCATGGTCACCAATACCTTCTAGAAGAAGGGGAATATCAGAACTGGTCTCAGTGGGGAGGTTGTACTGAAGCGTTGGGATCACTCCGGCATATCCGCACGGTGAGGATTTTAAAGATGTTAGTCTATTTTTCATGCATCATTGTTAATTTTTTATGTGTAATACATTACACATTTTCTGTTCCTTTAGGATTTTTCAGAACCTGAGATAATACTATATGAGAAGCCAGGTTGCTTAGAAGGTTCGTGTTTGCGTCTGAATGAAGCACTGGCAGATATAGAGGTTGCTCAATATGGGACTAATACTTGCTCTGTCCAAGTCCTCAATGGAGTGTAAGTTTGTTTTTTAAAAAAGTGATTTTAATAATTTTTTAATCATACCTTTGAAATACTTAGACTCATTCTATTCCTTAGGTGGGTGGCGTATGAGAATGTTGACTTCTCAGGAGAGCAGTATATTCTAGAAAAGGGGATTTATCACAACTATCAAGACTGGGGAGCTAAGGACAGCCATATCAGTTCTGTGCAGCCAGTACTACAGGTAACATATGTTCATAGCAAACTACGTATAATGAGGGTTTTGCTATATATGAAGCTTACAATTTTCATGCCACTAGTTATGGCACTGTAGCAGCTGGTAAATATTTTACCTGTTTTCCATCATCAGTTTTCATGTGGATTAGTGGCAAGTACAATGTTTTCATGTTTCACATGAATATACCACAGCATCCCATTCTAACATTTGCAGCATGCATAAAAATTTGCACATATGCTTTCATCTGGTGCGAATATGTTTTATTGAACTTTATCTTCTACAAAAATGATCCGACGTGTGAACATGTCCTAAGGCCCCACTACAAGTGCTGCCAAAAAAAAATAAAATGAATGAAAAAAGTTCTGCACCAAAACTGGGAACTGGATCTAACGGTTGATTTTATGTCATTAGATTTCATTACCCTTTTCATCATTTTATCGATTATTTCTTTTAATAGGTTGGAGGTCAGAATCTTCAATATTTACCTAAGGTGAGAAAAACAGTGCTGGTTCATATATACAACAGAAAGTGTATAATGTAGTAGATGGGGAAATGTAAAAACCCTGTATAAATGTATGTGCACATGTTCAAGGGAATCTGTGACCTGGTTTCTGCTATCCCATCTGAGACCAGCATGCTGTAAGGGTCGATACTCTGATTCCTGCAGTGAGTCACTTACTGAGCTGCTTGCTGTCAGTTTGATAAAATCACAGTTTTATGTGCTGCAGATCAAGCAGTTGTCTGAGTGAGGAGCTCAGTATAACCCCACCCACACCACTGATTGGCAGCTTTCTGCCTAGGTGCAGTGTACACAGAAAGTGGCCAATAAGGAGTGGGGTTATACAGAGCTCATGAATGTGCTTGACTACCTGGCAACAGGTTACTAGTCCTCCAATAATAATCTCCTGCTGATAAAACAATGATTTTATCAAAACCACAGTAAGTTACTCATTGCAGGAATAAGGGTGTCTTTCTCTACTTTATGCTGCTCTCAGATTAGATGCATTCATTCGCAAAATTCTCATTTCTGGGATAAAATCTGTATTAACTGAAGACAGATTGTTAAATTACTGAGATAGGAGATGGCAGTTGTTACTGCTAAGATTCTATGTAGATAGGGGGTGGAGGGGAGGATGGAGGCCCTGGAGCAACCTGCCCAGTCTACATAGAAATGTGTCTGTAGCAAGTGACATCTCCTATTTCAGTAATGTTACAGTCTGTTTTCACTGAATACAGATTTTACCCCAGAATTGAGAATTTTGAGAGTGAATGATCAGTCCTGGTGAAGAAAGCAGGAGATTTCTCTCATAAAATATATTACAAAGTTGCTTATTTTCATGTGTACCATTCATTTATTAAATAAAAAGTAAATCTAAGAGTCTAATTGTTGTCTTTTTAGCAATCCATTTTATGATTGTGCTCACAGGTTAACACTGTAAAGTAAAGCCTTCGATTTACTGTAAATTACTCAAAAAAACCCTAAGATAAATATTGCATTAACACTACTTCTGTTGTGTGCAAATATATAATTAACCAAGTCTTTCAAAGGAAGTTGTCTATAGGTCACACATCTCAGTACATTTTAAATATATATGTGATTTTTATTAAAAATATTTTCTTTTATAAAGTTATCTTTTTTTCTGGGTTTTTAGAAAATAAAAAACCCCCTCATTTTTTGTTGTTATTTTTCTCCAGACCTTTGCACCATTATTTAAATGTATCTGCATGTTATAAAATTGATTTGGGACTAACTGCTGGACTGTGTATGTCTTTTCTTTTTAGATACAACTTTTCTCTGAGCCTAATTTCCATGGTGACCGTGTGATGCACACAGAGGACCTTGTATTACTGCCAAAAACCTTTTCACCCCAATCATGTCGGATAGAAGGGGGCAGGTGAGAATTTCTTACTTTTAGTTTTATGCTTTAGCCATTTGATATCACTTTCCCTCCTCTCTGCAGATGAACTTCTCCTAGCAGAACTTCAGAATTGCCACTAATCTGCTCAGTCACATGCCACCTGCTAGGTAGAATTTAGTTCTCATAATGACTTTCAGAGTATATCTTTGTCATTAAGAACTTTAAACCCTTCCTAACATATGACGTACAGTTCCATCACATGTTGTGTCCCTGAGGTTGATGCAAGCTTGCAAGCCAGACCCGCATATTTCCCAGCAGGTGGTGGCTGTGTTATTCAGCCATCATCTGCCTTTAACAGCAATGGGTGAAGCAGACCTCCACCAGTGGCTGTTAACCTGTTAAATGTCGCTGTCAATTTGTGACGACTGCATTTAATGTACACTGGCAGGGAGGAAGCGCATCATTCTGTGCGCCCTTCAGCACGCCCGTGACGTGATCATGGGGTGCTAATGGGTTTCCATGGCGGCTAAAGATCTGCTGAAGACCCCCGTGCAGGTTATTATGGTACTTCTGTGAAAGCCAGCCTGTAGCTGACGTTCATTGGAGACCGTGATTCTTTCTGTACATAGCAGTACTGTAGTATTACTGTGTCCTCTGCCTTTGACACAGTGGATCATTCCCTATTACAGACCCTCTCATCTCTTGGCATCACTGACTTGGCCCTATCTTGGATTTCGTCGTACCTAACAGACTGGACATTCAGGGTCTCCCACTCACACACCACCTCCTCACCTCGCCCCCTATCTGTCGGAGTCCCGCAAGGTTCAGTCCTAGGGCCTCTGCTCTTCACCATCTATACCTTTGGCCTTGGACAGCTCATAGAGTCCCATGGCTTTCAGTATCATCTCTATGCCAACGACACACAGATCTACATTTCTAGACCAGATATCACCACCCTTCTAACCAGAATCCCACAATGTCTGTCCACTATTTCATCCTTCTTCTCCGCTAGATTTCTAGAACTTAATATGGACAAAACAGAATTCATCATCTTTCCCCCATCTCACTCGACTCCCCCAACAGACCTATCCATTAAAGTAAATGGCTGCTCACTCTCCCTAGTCCCACAAGCTCGCTGCCTCGGGGTAATCCTTGACACTGATCTCTCCTTCGAATCACATATCCAGGCCCTTTCCACTTCCTGACGACTTCAACTCAAAAATATTTCCCGGATCCATACATTCCTATACCAAGAATCTGCAAAATCCCTAGTCCATGCCCTCATCATTGGCCGCCTTGACTACTTCAACCTCCTGCTCTGTGGCCTCCCCTCTAACACTCTCACACCCCTCCAATCTATTCTAAACTCTGCTGCCCAACTAATCCACCTGTCCCCCCACTATTCCAAAGCTTCTCCCCTCTGTCATTCCCTTCAAAGCCATCCACAACCTGTCTCCTCCATACATCTGTGACCTCGTCTCCCGGTACTTACCTGCACGCAACCTCCGATCCTCACAAGATCTCCTTCTATACTTCTCTCCTATCTCCTCTTCCCACATTCGCATACAAGATTTGTCCTGCACATCCCTCATACTCTAGAACTCTCTACCACAACATATCAGACTCTCGCCTACCGTAGAAACCTTCAAAAAGAACCTGAAGACCCACCTCTTCCGACAAGCCTACAACCTGCATTAACCACCAATCAACCAAACCACTGCATGACCAGCTCTACCCTCGCCTACTGTATTCTTACCCATCCCTTGTAGATTGTGAGCCCTCACTGGCAGGGTCCTCTCTCCTCATGTATCAGTCGTGACTTGTATTGATTAAGATTATTGTACTTGTTTTTTATTATGTGTACCCCTCCTCACATGTAATGTGCCATGGAATAAATGGCGCTATATAGTAATAAATAATAATAATATAGCATCTTGGTGCATCTTTAGTCATGCATCACTTCCCGTAAAGATGTGCCTTCTTTTTAACTGAGGCACAAACTGTGATTTACCCTCAAATAGGTCTAAAAGGCAATGTGACAATTTAAGCGTAATTATAAAGTTTTTTGCACATTTTCAAACAAAGTCAATAATCACTCGCAGTAGTAATCTGCTCTATTGATTAAATTGTGTGTGAATATAGCTCCTTTATTGATTTGTTCTTTCCACAGTTGGATTCTGTATGAAAATGAGAATTGCTGTGGAGAGCAATACATTCTCGATGAAGGGGATTATCCTACACGTACTGCTATGGGATGCCAGGCAATAAGTATGGTACAATCTCTTAAGAAGGTTCCACTTGTAAGTATTGAATTAGGCAGACCTGTGCATTTTACTCATATGCAACATTATAAATGAATAGAAAAGAATAGAGAAATAAATGTTTTTTTCAGAGCTGCCTCACCGCTGCTGCCCCTTGTCCTGTTGAGATGGCTTCTGTGGCAAGATCACGACTACAGCATTTGACTGCTGCAGCCAAACAATGGACTTAGCGGTGATGCAAAGGTTAACAGCAGTAGACTGCTGCGCCAAGTGATTGGCTGCAGCAGCATTCAAGTACTGTAGATTGGATGTGTTCATAAAGACTATTATTGATGACCTATCCTTAGAATAATTCATCTATATGTGATCGGTGGGGGATGGACAGCCAGCAGCCCAACCAGTCAGCTAAAATCTGCACCAGCAGTGGTTAGATATAATTGATGTATGTGGCAGAACACCGCAGACCCGTATATTGGCCACTGCCAAGTGCTTCACTTCATCTGCCATTCACATGGCTGTGGAGGAGATCTGTGTTCGGCTGGAGTCACACATAATGTATAAAAAATCGGTCCGTTTTTCACGGCCGAGAATCGCACAAATGTTCCCTGAACAGTGATCCATATGTCATCCGTGTGCAATGCGAGAGGATACAATTTTCTCGCATCTAAGTATCCGTGTGACATCCGTATGGTATCCGTATGGTGAGATTTTCTCGCCGTTTTGCAAAATGGACATATAATGGTTACATGGCCTCAAATATTTGTGAAAACATACACTGCTCAAAAAAATAAAGGGAACACTAAAATACCACATCCTAGATATCACTGAATGAAATATTCCAGTTGTAAATCTTTATTCATTACATAGTGGAATGTGTTGAGAACAATAAAACCTAAAAATTATCAACGTAAATCACAACTAATGTCCCATGGAGGTCTGGAGTTGGAATGATGCTCAAAATCAAAGTGGAAAATGAAGTTACAGGCTGATCCAACTTCAGACCTGGACTAAAGTATCTGACAACTCCTGGACAGTAGACTACTTTTTATTTTTTTGTATAAACCCCTTAAGATATCATCTATTGGGGACAAAAAAATATACAATAGAAGTGACAACACAGAAAATTATCTTATGAAAACAGAATTTTTTTATTAATTCATACAAAAACAGTAATATTTTTAAAATTCAGAAAATAGGTACTGGATAAACCGAGGTTAATCTATATACTATCCATCCCTTAATCTAAATAGCATCTATACAAATATGTCAATTTTCATCATCAATCCATCTGAAATCCATTTCATGATTAAAAAAAGCAAGGAAAGTGCCTTGTGCTAATAAAGTGCAGATATAGAGTGTAATGCTTATAACAGACGCTAGATGGCGTAGATGGTGAAAACATCAGCCAGAAAGCATTGGTACAGATGTGGTCTGTGGTCTCCATCTGTAGAACCACTCCTTTATTGAGGGTGTCATGATAATTGCCAATAATTTCCATCTGTTGTCTACTCCATTTGCACAACAGCATGTGACATAGATTATCAAACAGTGTTGCTTCCTAAGTGGACAGTTTGATTTCACAGAAGTGTGATTTACTTGGAGTTATATTCTGTTGTTTAAGTGTCCCTTTATTTTTTTGAGCAGTGTATATACAGTGTATACATATATATATAATTTATATTTCATACAGAGCTATATACAGTAAACCATTGCATATCCGTTAGATTTTTATATGTCCGTCACTAATAATGTTAGTAGTGTGTGTGTAAAATTTTGGAGTTGTAGGTGTTAAATTAAAGCATTAATTCTCGGAAAAAACTGGCGTGGGTTCCCGCGCAATTTTCTCTGCCAGAGAGGGAAAGCCAGTGACTGAGGGCAGATATTAATAGACTAGAGAGGGACCATGGTTATTGCCCCCCCCGGCTAAAAACATCTGCCCCTAGCCACCCCAGAAAAGGCGCATCTGTAAGATGTGCCAATTCTGGCACTTAGCCTCTCTCTTTCCATTGCCCTGTAGCGGTGGCATATGGGGTAATAAGGGGTTAAGGTCAAGCGAGGAGTCTGCGCAGCCTCAGTGACTACCGCTGACGTCACTGAGGCTGCGCAGACTCACTGCCTGACAGCACTTGACAGCATGGGAAAATGTTCAGAAACTTTCCCACGCTAATGAGTTCATACCCGGTCAGGCGGGGAAGATGCGGAGGCATCTTTTAATAATAATAATAATAATAATAATAATCTTTATTTTTATATAGCGCTAACATATTCCGCAGCGCTTTACAGACATTATCATTGCTGTCCCCAATGGGGCTCACAATCTAAATTCT
This sequence comes from Ranitomeya variabilis, assembly GCF_051348905.1. Taxonomy (NCBI): domain Eukaryota; kingdom Metazoa; phylum Chordata; class Amphibia; order Anura; family Dendrobatidae; genus Ranitomeya; species Ranitomeya variabilis. The sequence goes on from NC_135234.1 coordinate 321,237,791, forward strand.
CTATCAGTATGTCTTTGGAATGTGGGAGGAAACCGGAGTGCCCGGAAGAAACCCACGCAAACACGGAGAGAACATACAAACTCTTTGCAGATGTTGTCCTTGGTGGGATTTGAACCCAGGATTCCAGCGCTGCAGTGCTAACCACTAAGCCACCGTGCTGCCCTGCTTTTCATTCATTCCTCCGTGGTTTACAGCCCGGTTGGTAGCATTAGCACCGCTCCCGGTTGTAAACTAATTAATCCCCGGATTGCAGTGTGGGACTTGACTGTACAGCGGACAGGAATGGGATATTGTTGCTTTTTTATTTTGAATTTTTTTTACAGAAGAATGAGGGCTTTGCTTGGATTGAGAGTGTAATAAAGATTGTAAATCTGTGTGTTAAATTATTTCATTAAAAGACTTTATTCTTAATGTGTGTATTTTTTTTAACCCATTCATACTATTGGATTAATAATGGAGAGGGGTCTTATTGACTCCTCTCCATTATTAACCAGACTTAATGTCACCTTACAATAGCCCACGACAGCTTTTTCCGTGAATTAATCCTTTCATTTAACACCTACAGCTCCAAAATTTTACACATACACTCTACTAACATTATTAGTGAGGGACATATAAAAATCTAACTGATATGCAATGCTTTACTGTATGTAAACCATGTCTCATATCCTGTCGGGTTCTGCAATGATTTTACAGAATCCTACAATTGAATTATCGGCTATTCTGCTATCTAGCTCTGTATGAAATATAAAGATATATATGTGTGTCAATGACATATATACAGTATATATACCTATACTATGTGTAGACATTTATTTTATCTATTCTATTCTAACCTGTCAGTGTGATTTTACTGTACACCGCACTGAATTGCCGGCTTTTCTAAAGGACACCGGTGCATTTTTCTTGCAAGTCACACTGATGGTCCGTGTGGTGTGCGAGTTTTTCTCGCACCCATAGTCTTTCAATGGCGAGTCTTGGCCGATATACGGTGCAAATTGCAGCATGCTGCGATTTCCCTCGCACGTATAATATGGCCGAGAAAACAACGGATGTTGGGAGCTGCCCATAGATTAACATTGGTCCGAGTGCTATGCGATTTTTTTTCTCACATAGCACTCGTCCATATTCCTCTCTAGTGTGACTCCGGCCTTCAACAAATAGCCTGCTCTGCTCTCTGCACACTACCTGTGCTTTCCCCTTCTAAAAAATAAAAAAACAACACACTGTTAAAAATACTGATATTACCCTTATTCAGTGACCAGTGACCAAAAAATGGTAGATACTAGTACTGCAGAATAAATAATTGATTACGGCTTATATATATTCAATATACACTCGCCGGCCACTTTATTAGGTACACCTGTCCAACTTCTTGTTAACACTTAATTTCTAATCAGCCAATCACATGGCGGCAACTCAGTGCATTTAGGCATGTAGACATGGTCAAGACAATCTCCTGCAGTTCAAACCGAGCATCAGTATGGGGAAGAAAGGTGATTTGAGTGCCTTTGAACGTGGCATGGTTGTTGGTGCCAGAAGGGCTGGTCTGAGTATTTCAGAAACTGCTGATCTACTGGGATTTTCACGCACAACCATCTCTAGGGTTTACAGAGAATGGTCCGAAAAAGAAAAAAAATCCAGTGAGCGGCAGTTCTGTGGGCGGAAATGCCTTGTTGATGCCAGAGGTCAGAGGAGAATGGGCAGACTGGTTCGAGCTGATAGAAAGGCAACAGTGACTCAAATCGCCACCCGTTACAACCAAGGTAGGCCTAAGAGCATCTCTGAACGCACAGTGCGTCGAACTTTGAGGCAGATGGGCTACAGCAGCAGAAGACCACACCGGGTACCACTCCTTTCAGCTAAGAACAGGAAACTGAGGCTACAATTTGTACAAGCTCATCGAAATTGGACAGTAGAAGATTGGAAAAACGTTGCTTGGTCTGATGAGTCTCGATTTCTGCTGCGACATTCGGATGGTAGGGTCAGAATTTGGCGTAAACAACATGAAAGCATGGATCCATCCTGCCTTGTATGGAGCATCTTTGGGATGTGCAGCCGACAAATCTGCGGCAACTGTGTGATGCCATCATGTCAATATGGACCAAAATCTCTGAGGAATGCTTCCAGCACCTTGTTGAATCTATGCCACGAAGAATTGAGGCAGTTCTGAAGGCAAAAGGGGGTCCAACCCGTTACTAGCATGGTGTACCTAATAAAGTGGCCGGTGAGTGTAGTAGCTTACAGCTGATGTTCTTTCTGATTGGGGTCGTTCACTTTTCTTGTCTTTTCCTTCTGGTCCAGGCCGACAAGATGGCTTCCTCCAGCCATGTATAATCTGCAGAGTTTATTAGAGAGATACATGTGACCATCATATTTCCAGCACCATCCAAAATTATTATAACCAACAAAAACTTCCCATTCTGCCTGCTTTACTGGTGTTGAACAGTGACCATAATAGTTAAAAAATTGTTTCATTACTTTTTTTTGGCCTTATATAAAGTACGATGGTCCCCACAGTTCCTATATACTGTATATAGCATGAGGCTAAACAGTATTAAGTATGAGAGGAACTCAGCCCATTATATATTTAGATGGCTCCAAATGTCCAATTATATATAGTATAATGGTCCCATGACTCCCTTACACACTGCATTATTTCCCCTGCAACCTACTATACATAGTGTGATGGCTGACACAACTCGATAATACAAAAACAATAAAAATGATATTCACCTAATCCTGATACCTGACAAAGCAGCCTCCGTCTGCGCTTCTGACTTTACAGCGGGCCTGCAGAGGCGGTGCAATGTAATGATGTCATAGCGCCTACTGCATGAGTTCGCTGGCATCTCATAAACTGCAGGCCTATGCAGTCTGTAGCTTACAAAATGGACAATGATAGGGAAGGGAGCTTTGCCTCCTGGCTCTATCATGCGATTGAACTGTGTCAGTATCATGCTTACACAGACACAGTTCAACGTGGCAGTTGATGAAAATCAAGGGCTGCGCCAAGAAGTTCAAGGCCAGAGCCCTGGATCTTTGATGTTAGTGATGTCCTGGCCCATAAATTATTGTCATAACGCTAACCCTGACGGAATTAACCTAAAATAGTAATGTAATATAACAGAATTAACAGCAGGCAATGACACACAAAAATAGTCCAATATTTTTTTTTAAATGTGAAAAAAAATCCTGAAACAATAATATTGATAACCCATCAACTAAAAACATTAAAACCAGTACACTAACATTACAATGTGTAAATAGTGCATGTGTAAATAGTGTAGGATATTGAAGGCCCAAAATGCTTGAGGACATTGTGTTTTACATAATTCCTTGGCACTAAACTAGTGTGTAGGTAAACTCGATCACTGGATTGAAGTGATCCAAATTCAAATCTCAGCGGAAATGTTACCTACACAGAGATTTGATAATTCATTGGCAGTATATTGGTTAATTGGGTAAATTTGGTGGAAAAAGTTAATGCTCTTGTTTTTGTCTAGTTTTGTTTTGCTGGATTTGTTTAAGACTAGCCCTTACGGAAACCATAAACGCAACCTACAGACAAGGCCTTAGTGTGGTACATGCCAGAGTGATCTTTATTACACTATCTCTCTCTGTGACATAGGATGGCTAGCCCTGCTATTTGGCAATAGCTATTAGTAGAGATGAGTAACAAGTTCCCAGGTCCCTGGTTCAACCGTCATGTTTGTAGTCCATGGCACGTTTCCCAGACCGTTGCAAGCCTCCACCTCCCAGCCGCTATTCCCAACATTTCTTCTGATTAGTATTCCAAACGCAACGTCATTGCTACAGCACGACGCACGTATGACATTGTGCTAGGCATGCTAATTACAAGATGTTACAAGGGAGGAAGTTCACAGGACTCTAGTCCAGTGGTCACGGACTACTGATATGGCCCCTGGACCAGGGTGCTGTGAATCTTTTTGCTCAACTCTAGCTATCAGCTATGCTACTATATATGTACAAAAATAACAAAGCACAGTTATTTTGATACGTTTTCCTTTCAATATTTTGCAGTATTTTTCGACACCTTCAATATCACTTCATGGCTTAGAGAGATTTGAAGGCAAGGAGATAGAATTCACTAGTTCAGTTCGGAGCCTGCAAAGTGAAGGCTACAACAACCATGTGCTGTCCATTAAAGTGGCGAGTGGCATGTGAGTAATTGTTTATTCATTCATATATCGTCCTGTTTCTTATATTCCTTCTCACAAACTGTACAGGACTTCTTCACATACAGTATTATCCCTTAATGTTTTTTATTTATTATTTTGCTTTCCATTTTTTTTTTATAATGCAGATGGGTTGTTTATGAGCACAGTGATTTTCGTGGAAGACAGTGGCTACTAGAACGGACACAAATCACTAACTGGTTGCTATTCAGCGGCATTCAGCGAATCGGATCACTTTGTCCTATTAGACAGGTAGGGTCACTGCAAATACTATTACCTGTAAGCCCAAATACCAAGATGACAAACTTTTATGTGCCCATATTCCTGGAGGAGCATGCATAATTAGTATTTTTATTTTATAATTTATTCATGTACTTATTTTAACCTGCAAAACCATAGATATGAGGTCAATGCAGATTGAGGAATCATAAGTTTAATGTGGACTAACAATACCATGTATCACATCTAAGGCAGTATCAATCTAAACCCTATATCTCTTCACTTTCTCACCTGTTTCAGAGGAGGGTATATTTTCGACTTCGGAACCGTGCCTTAGGCTTGTTCTTAGGTGTTCCAGAGCCAGCTGAGAACATGAAAGCTGCACGTGTCCAAGTCACTGAGCCAAGAGTCAGAAGCTGTAATCTTTGGTACTATGAGGAAGGACGTGTTAAGAATCAGGTTAGTGAAAAACATGTTTGCATCTGTGTTAGTTTTTGGCCTCATACACCAAAATTGTTACTGTAAAAGGTAGTAACCCATGCAGAGTAAATAAAAAATCTTAAGACTGTTTTCACCCTAGAGGCAATAGTGGAAATCTAAATTTGTTAAATGAAACCATATCAAAGAGTAAAATAAACTCAATATAGCTCTATTATACCACTCTTTTACACACCAAAACACACACATTAATGTGAGGCCTTGTGGGGATTTTTCCTGCTCACATTTGTTAGTGTTGTCACCCAGTTACTATTGGCTCAGTAACATTCTAAGCATTTTATTGCCTTGAGTGTACATGTAAGTTGCGTGATTAGTCAGAGTGTTTATGACTGCTCTGCCCAATCATATAGATAATTATGCACCTATGAACTCATAGCTGCACAGTTAAATCCCCTTCTTTGTATTGAACTCTATATTCAGTGTAGGGTATGTACACAAAGCTGGACATGATTAGAAAGATTTACTCCCTACAGCTTCCTGACTCAGTAAGGCTATTCTGGATACTTGTGAATAGCCACTGAGCATCAGGTAGAAGCAAGACCACCTGTTCTGACTTTATACACCTTCTATAAACCACATGGTTTAATTTGGAGATATAATAACATATTTGACCCATTTTCCCTCAATAGAGTAGAAAAGCAGTGCTAGAGGTAAGACTCTGGCGCTACTGCATGGTGCTCTTTAGCTGGCCCACTTATTAGTGTATTGTGCTGGGAGGATATTGGCTAAAGCTCTCACAGCGAGCTTTGTGATTTGGGGGGGTTGTTATAAGCACACTTGTCATGTCTGATATGATTACAGGCACTGATTGTGTTTGACAATGTTACAGAGGTACTAAATGTGACAGGCACGGTGATCAGCACTGGAATGTGTATCTAGAAACTCCACCTTAGGAAATTCCCACCCCTGCATGGTTCTCTTAAATTCTATATTAAGATGCAAGAAATGTCTATCTCTAAAAGAAACTACGTATCTTCTATATCTCCTTATAGATGACTCCTCAAATGAGCCTGCAGGTTGTTGGCATGGCTACTCCAGGGACAAAAGTAGTCATGTGGTCCGAGGGGCGCAAACCAATTCAAACTTGGTCTCTTGAGGATTCTGGTCATATAATGAGCTGTTTATTTGAGGGTTTGTGTCTAGATGTAAAAGGTAAGAAGTTAAAGCAGTATTACTAAGGTTTCTGGCATATATGCACTATATTGCCAAATAGTCAAGTCTGGCATTTTATAAATATAACTATCTGCGCTGTAGATCACAAGATAAATGGTTAATAAAGTTATCTGTATGTGTTGTCCACCAAAGCGTAAGTACACCACTGCCTGTTCCAATATAGATCAGTACATTTTTAGTGCTTTATATATAGTCTAAAAAAGTCTACTGTTTTACCGGTTGCTCCACTCTGAAGTTCTCCTGGATCTGCCCAGCCCTCAGGTGTAGTGCCGTAGTAATCCTCTGGGTGAATACAGACGATGAAATAAAAGGTGATTCCTTTTCAAGATATGTATGAGGATAAGGCGGAGAACTGTCCCGGCCGGTGACAGTCCCCCCTTACCTCACCGATGCTGTTCCTGGATTCACAGCGTGAGCCTCTGCTTCCACTCACTTGTTGCCGACGAGGCGCAGCACAGCCGCAGGACCTCGTGTGACGTCACTTGCACGTGATGTGGCACGTGAACGGCCAGCAAATTGCACTCAATACCATAACAAGTCTATCCAACGCGTTTCAAAGTCCACGGACTTCTTCTTCAGGGATCTGGCATTTTGTCTGCCAGTTTTGGTGAAGATTTTACTGTACTAAGGTGTGGTGCTAAACTCATAGAGGCGCAAGCATATTTACCTACCATGCGCCACTGCAATAAATGTGCTCCATTAAGAGATACAAGTACCTTTCTATCATGATTTACACCTCTTTTTTTATATATTTTGATGATGTCACTTTCCAGCTAAGCACTGCACACTTTTCAAAATGTTGGCCAAACTTGCGAATTTTCCAAAATCAGTGTGGTAAAATCCGCACACCATTCCGCAGCGTGTGCACATACCCTAAGAGTGATTTCACACAATGTGAATTACTGCAGATTTTCAGATCTCAATTCTTGTGTGGATTTTCCCCACAGACTCTAGTGATTTGGGTAAAGACAAAACAGCACCAAAATCTGAATGTAATGTGAATTTTCTGTGGATTTGTGACCAGTCTAATTTTCAGTGACGTTTCATTGATAATATTTGTTTGAGTTTGATACCAAAATATATAAAATTATTTATTATATGATACATATATGTGATTTTCTCTTCCATAAATTATTTTAGATGTTTAGTGACCTATAGAAAGTACGAGTTGTTGCTGTTTTGACAGACTTGAGCTGTCGTAATATATATCCAGCAATTCATCAGAATACCTGCAGTGTAATCCTACATTTCACCTTCAGCAACCACTGCAGGGTGATGCCTCACTGGTCGCGTCTTCCCTTGGCATAATCAGTTGTTTGCTGAGGTTTCAAAAGTGGCACCTAGAACAATTAGCTGATTTCCTTGGCAGCCGCCTTGTGAAATATTTTGTCTGTGATATTAATGACCAATGATGTATATATAGACATAAGGAATGTATGAAGCAGTCTCAGGAGCTGAGACTGCTTCATGCTAGGCAGAGTTATTGAGCCATTGGCTATGTTATATAGTCAGCATATGTCTGTAACTGTGGTTATGCAATCCAATCACTGTAGCTTAGCCACTTCAATTTCTATCTCTGACAGCAGCATTTAAATGATATCAGTCCTGAGGCACCTGTTGAAGACTTGATTACACACAGGTGGATATTTATCATCATTAGGCATTTAGGACAACATTGGATCATTCAGAGATCCACAATGAACTTCTGGAGTGAGTTTGCTGCACTGAAAGTAAAGGGGCCGATTAATATTGCACGCCCCACTTTTCAGTTTTTTTGAATTTCCACAAAAAATTAAAATAATCAATACATTTTGTTCAGCTTCACAATTGTGTTCCACTTGTTGTTGATTCTTCACCAAAAATTTACATTTGGTATCTTTATGTTTGAAGCACGATATGTGGGAAAAGGTTGAAAAGTTCCAGGGGGCCGAATACTTTTGCAAGGCACTGTAGTTTATAGTAAAAGCGATTTAATGATTGCTGGTTCAAGTCTCCTAAGGGAACCAAACAATAATGTAAAAATGTACATATTAAAAAATATATTAACCCCTTAACGACCGCCGATACAACTTTTAACGGCGGCAGTTAAGGGTACTTAAACCACAGCGCCGTTAATTAACGGCGCTGTGGAAAAAGTGAATAGCGCCCCCCAGAGTCGGATTTTCTCGGAACATGATTCAGGTTTTTTTTTACCGACCCCCGGGTTGCGATTGCCGGTAATTAACCGTTTACCGGCGGTCGCAAAAAAAACCAAAATGCGATTTCCCATTTAATTTCTCTGTCCTCCGATGTGATCGCACATCAGAGGACAGAGAAATGGGGTCCCCGATCGCCCCCCGATACTCACCTGTCTCCCCCGGTGCTCCTCGTGGCTCCCGATGGGCGCCGCCATCTTGTTCCAGCCGGCACCCGGAAGATCTTTGGGGTCTCGGCTGCCGGGGGTAGCCGAGACCCCAAAGAACATGATCGCCCTGTTTTGCGATCGCCGGTAATTAACTGTTTACCGGCGACCGCAAAAAAAAAAAAAAAAGCGATGTGTAATTCTCTGTCCTCTGATGTGATCGCACATCAGAGGACAGAGAAATAGGGGGATTTGGGGACCCTGTTATACTTACCGGTGTCCCTGGGTGCTCCTGCGTCTCCTCCTGTTTGCTGGCTTCTTCATCCAGAAAGAAAATGGCGGGCGCATGCGCAGTGCGCCCGCCATGATCTGCCGGCTGGCAGCTAGAGGAGTTGGGGCTAAAATTAGGGTTAGGGTTGGGGCTAAATTTAGGGTTAGGGTTGGGGCTAAATGTAGGGTTAGGGTTAGGGTTGGGGCTAAATTTAGGGCTAGGGTTAGGGTTAGAGTTGGGGCTAAAGTTAGGGCTAGGGTTAGGGCTAAAGTTAGGGCTAGGGTTAGGGTTGGGGCTAAAGTTAGGGTTAGGGTTGGGGCTAAAGTTAGGGCTAGGGTTGCGGCTAAAGTTAGGGTTAGAGTTGGGATTAGGGTTAGGGTTTGGATTAGAGTTGGTATTAGGGTTATGTTTGGGATTAGGGTTAGGTTTGGGATTAGGGTTAAAGTTAGGGTCGGGATTAGGGTTAGGGGTGTATTGGGATTAGGGTTAGGTTTGAGGTTAGGGTTGAGATTAGGATTAGGGGTGTGTTGGATTTAGGATTCTGATTAGGGTTATGGTTAGGGTTGGGATTAGGGTTGTTTTGGGGTTAGGGTTGTGATTATCGTTAGGGTTGTGATTAGGATTATGGGTTGGTATTAGGATTAGGGGTGTGTTGGGGTTAGGGTTGGAGTTAGAATTGGGGGGTTTCCACTGTTTAGGTACATCACAGGGTCTCCAAACGCCACAGCCAATTTTGCGCTCAAAAAGTCAAGTGGTGTTCCCTCCCTTCTGAGCTCTGCCGTGCGCCCAAACAGTGGTTTACCCCAGCATATGGGGCATCAGCGTACTCGGGATCAAGTGGACAACAACTTTTGGGGTCCAATTTCTCCTGTTGCCCTTGTGAAAATGAAAAACTTGGAGGCTAAAAAATCTTTTTTGTGGAAAAAAAATAATTTTTATTTTCACAACTCTGCATTATAAACTTCTGTGAAGCACTTGGGCATTTAAAGTTCTCACCACACATCTAGATAAGTTCCTTGGGGGGTCTAGTTTCCAAAATGGGGTCACTTGTGGGGGGTTTCTACTGTTTAGGTACATCAGGGGCTCTGCAAACGCAACATAACGCCCGCAGACCATTCTATCAAAGTCTGCATTCCAAAAAGGCGCTCCTTCCCTTCCGAGCTCTGCCATGCGCCCAAACAGTGGTCCCCCCCACACATGCGGTATCAGTGTACTCAGGACAAATTGGACAACAACTTTTGGGGTCCAATTTCTCTTGTTAACCTTGTGAAAATAAAAACTTGGGGGCTAAAAATCTTTTTTGTAAAAAAAAAAAAAAAATTTATTTTCACAACTCTGCATTATAAACTTCTGTGAAGCACTTGGGCATTCAAAGTTCTCACCACACATCTAGATAAGTTCCTTGGGGGGTCTAGTTTCCAAAATGGGGTCACTTGTGGGGGGTTTCTTCTGTTTAGGTACATCAGGGGCTCTGCAAACGCAACATAACGCCCGCAGACCATTCTATCAAAGTCTGCATTCCAAAACGGCGCTCCTTCCCTTCCGAGCTCTGCCATGCGCCCAAACAGTGGTTTACCCCCACATATGGGGTATCAGCCTACTCAGCATAAATTGCACAATAAATTTTGGGGTCCAATTTCTCCTGTTACCCTTGTGAAAGTAAAAATTTGGGGGTGAAAAATCATTTTTGTGGAAAAAATATGATTTTTTTTATTTTCATGGCTCTACATTATAAACTTCTGTGAAGCATTTGGGGGTTCATAGTGCTCACCACACATCTAGATAAGCTCTTTGGGGGGTCTAGTTTCCAAAATGGGGTCACTTGTGGGGGGTTTCTACTGTTTAGGTACATTAGGAGCTCTGCAAATGCAACATGACGCCCGCAGACCATCCCATCAAAGTCTGCATTCCAAGCGGCGCTCCTTCCCTTCCGAGCCTCGATGGGTGCCCAAACAGTGGTTTACCCCCACATAAGAGGTATCGACGTACTCAGGAGAAATTGCACAACAACTTTGGTGGTCTAATTTCTCCTGTTACGGTTGTGAAAATAAAAATTTGGGTGCAAAAATATCATATTTGTAGAAAAAATGTGATTTTTTATTTTCACGGCACTACGTTATAAATTTCTGTGAATAACTTGGGGGTTTAAAGTGCTCACCACACATCTAGATAAGTTCCTTAAGGGGTCTAGTTTCCAAAATGGGGTCACTTGTGGGGGGTTTCTACTGTTTAGGCATATCAGGGGCTCTCCAAACGCGACATGGTGTCCGATCTCAATTCCAGCCAATTCTACATTGAAAAAGTAAAATGGCACTCCTTCTCTTACAAGCCCTGCGGTGCGCCGAAACAGTGGTTTACCCCCACATATGGGGTATCGGCGTATTCAGGAGAAATTGCACAACAAAATTTATGGTTAAATTTCTGTTTTTACACTTGTGAAAATAAAAAAAAATGGTTCTGAATTAAAATGTTTACAAAAAAAAGTTAAATGTTCATTTTTTCCTTCCACATTGTTTCAGTTCCTGTGAAGCACGTAAAGGGTTAATAAACTTCTTGAATGTGGTTTTGAGCAACTTGAGGGGTGCAGTTTTTAGAATGGAGTTATACTTGGGTATTTTCTATCATATAGACCCCTCAAAGTGACTTCAAATGTGATGTGGTCCCTAAAAAAAATGGTGTTGTAAAAATGAGAAATTGCTGGTCAACTTTTAACCCTTATAACTCCCTAACAAAATAAAATTTTGTTTCCAAAATTGTGCTGATGTAAAGTAGACATGTGGGAAATGTTATTTATTAACTATTTTTTGTGACATATCTCTCTGATTTAAGGGCATAAAAATACAAAGTTTGAAAATTGCAAAATTTTAAAAATTTTCGCCATATTTTCATTTTTTTCATAAATAATCGCAAGTAATATCGAAGAAATGTTATGACTAACTTGAAGTACAATATGTCACGAAAAAACAGTCTCAGAATCAGCAGGATCTGATAAAGCGTTCCAGAGTTATAACCTCATAAAGTGACAGTGGTCAGAATTGTAAAAATTGGCTCGGTCATTAAGTACCAAATTGGCTCTGTCACTAAGGGGTTAAAAAAGTATTTTAAACTCTCCACTCAATCAAAAAATAGATGTTTGCTGTGTTGAGAGGTAAATTCTGTAAATCAGTTCATCATAATATTTAACAAAGTGATGCATATGCATAAAACACATATAGACCTTCTACTTATAGTTATCAGAAATAATAATTGCAGTAAACGGCAGTGTATAAAAATCATATTTTGATGTCAGAACTTGACCAATATATACAGTCATGGCCAAAAGTATTCACACCCCTGCAATTCTGTCAGATAATACTCAGTTTCTTCCTGAAAATGATTGCAAACACAAATTCTTTGTTATTATTATCATCATTTAATTTGTCTTGAATGAAAAAACACAAAAGAGAATGAAGCAAAAAGCAAAACATTGATCATTTCACACAAGACTCCAAAAATGGGCCAGACAAAAGTATTGGCACCCTCAGCCTAATACTTGGTTGCACAACCTTTAGCCAAAATAACTGCGACCAACCGCTTCCGGTAACCATCAATGAGTTTCTTACAATGCTCTGCTGGAATTTTAGACCATTCTTCTTTGGCAAACTGCTCCAGGTTCCTGATATTTGAAGGGTGCCTTCTCCAAACTGCCATTTTTAGATCTCTCCCCAGGTGTTCTATGGGATTCAGGTCTGGACTCATTGCTGGCCACCTTAGAAGTCTCCAGTGCTTTCTCTCAAACCATTTTCTAGTGCTTTTTGAAGTGTGTTTTGGGTCATTGTCCTGCTGGAAGACCCTTGACCTCTGAGGGAGACCCAGCTTTCTCACACTGGGCCCTACATTATGCTGCAAAATTTGTTGGTAGTCTTCAGACTTCATAATGCCATGCACACGGTCAAGCAGTCCAGTGCCAGAGGCAGCAAAGCCACCCCAAAACATCAGGGAACCTCCGCCATGTTTGACTGTAGGGACCATGTTCTTTTCTTTGAATGCCTCTTTTTTTCTCCTGTAAACTCTATGTTGATGCCTTTGCCCAAAAACTTCTACTTTTGTCTCATCTGACCAGAGAACATTCTTCCAAAACATTTTAGGCTTTTTCAGGTAAATTTTGGCAAACTCCACCCTGGCTTTTTTATGTCTCGGGGTAAGAAGTGGGGTCTTCCTGGGTCTCCTACCATGCAGTCCCTTTTCATTCAGATGCCGACAGATAGTAAGGGTTGACACTGTTGTATCCTCGGACTGCAGGGCAGCTTGAACTTGTTTGGATGTTAGTCGAGGTTCTTTATCCAACATCCGCACAATCTTGTGTTGAAATCTCTTGTCAATTTTTCTTTTCCGTCCACATCTTGGGAGGTTAGCCACAGTGCCATGGGCTTTAAACTTCTTGATGACACTGCGCACGGTAGACACAGGAACATTCAGGTCTTTGGAGATGGACTTGTAGCCTTGAGATTGCTCATGCTTCCTCACAATTTGGTTTCTCAAGTCCTCAGACAGTTCTTTGGTCTTCTTTCTTTTCTCCATGCTCAATGTGGTACACACAAGGACACAGGACAGAGGTTGAGTCAACTTTAATCCATGTCAACTGGCTGCAAGTGTGATTTAGTTATTGCCAACACCTGTTAGGTGCCACAGGTAAGTTACAGGTGCTGTTAATTACACAAATTAGAGAAGCATCACATGATTTTTCGAACAGTGCCAATACTTTTGTCCACCCCCTTTTTTATGTTTGGTGTGGAATTATATCCAATTTGGCTTTAGAACAATTCTTTTTGTGTTTTTTCATTCAAGACAAATTAAATGAAGATAATAATACCAGAGAATTTGTGTTTGCAATCATTTTCAGGAAGAAACTGAGTATTATCTGACAGAATTGCAGGGGTGTGAATACTTTTGGCCATGACTGTACAAATAGATATGACTGGCACTATTAGTGATGTGGTGTATATAAATTTCTCAGGAGGGTCCTCTTCCATGTAGTATCCCACTCTCATAAAAAAAAAAAATTGCTGAGCAGCTGCCGAGTGTATTATCTGTTCTTGGTGCAGCCGAGGATCATAATACACATGTTAGGCGCGGAAGACTTTCTTTATTTTCAGATCAGTAGTGGTCAGGAAGCTTCTCTTCACTCTTTTAACCCCTTAAAGCACCACTCCAGTGCCTTTTTATATTTCATCGTCAGAATGGTATCACTAATGCCCATAGTAAAATACTTATCAGCCATCTTCTTCTGTTCTCAGCACCACTCTGGTCGGTCTTCTGCAGTTTGTGACCTGCTGGATTGCTCCAATGTTTGCTGGGTGAGCCAGAAGTTACTTTTCAATGTAATTCCATGAGAGGCCAAACAAGGTTTTCATAGACTTACACTGGGTGCTTGTGATCCTTACCTCTGACTTCTGGTCAGTCAGGAGCTGTGGTCACAGGATGGAGGATCGGGACTGTAGCAGTGCTGGGAAGAGCAGAAGACAGTGCCTGGTGGTAATTAATTTACTAGGGTAGGGAACAGCCATTATTGATATCCGTTTTGTATATTTTCAGTTTTGTTCACTTTTATGATGAATTGATTTACAGAAATGACTCCTGAACATGACCAACATCTACTATTTTACTGCTGAAAATCAAATTAATTCCCTAGAAGTGAATATTTACTATAAAAAAATAACCGGCTGTTAGCTGCAACATGCTGCTGCGATAATCATGAAATAAATATTATTTGTGTAAATTTTAAACTTAGAAAGGTGACTAATTTTAATAAAGTATAATTAATCCAGCTTGCATCTTGATCCAGACTTATAGATAAAATACCAGTTTTGCATAATATACAGTGCTTTCTAACTAACTGTTCTTATTCATGGGAAACCACTTACCCAGTACTTAAAATGGCTTATTCAAAATTTGTGAGATAATATATGGAGTTGACATGTTCTCTATATGCCTCAATAAAAGTTTCAATTTTTTTTAAAAACTGGAACATGCTGCGAGCTGGATTAATTAGACTTTAGTAGGATTTGTGTATGCAGCAGGCTCACGCTGGCTCTGTGCCCAAGCTACAAGCAAGAGAAGGATGATAGTGGTGAGCTGGACTGTCTCTTAATCTTTCTATTTTTGAAAGTTGGCCTTTGCAAAATAACTCACATGTTAGGTTTTCCTCATGTAGCTGAAGTACCGTAATACTTTTTCTAAGCTTTCTCTCTTAACTTGCAGGTGGACACAGTTATGACTCGGACCATGTTGTGGTGTGGGAGACAGCAAAGGACAGGCTAACACAAGTTTGGGATCTTGAAGTGTTCTGAAACAGTTAGTAATTTATTTTATGGACCAGTGATGATCTGTGTTCCTGTTATTCTGCTGAATATATTACAGCGCAAGACATCACTTAATGGACTTTCAGTAATTTTTACCAGGTTTCCAAGAGCCATTCATCATCCCATGCTGCTTCCTACAGTATTACCAACATTAAGATGCAGTCTGGCACAACTTATGAACCTTCAACTCCAACATGATAAAATAAGATGCCGTTTCTACCCACAATTCAATTGATAAAAAAAAATCTGTTAAATGTGAAACTGCAGCTGAAGCTGACGGGTACCGGAGATGTTCTATGTATAGTTTTATTAAGCAACTCTGTGTGTAATGTTTGAGGTACTAGAATATTTATATTGTAATCATATATATTTTTATACAGTTTCACAATCTTTGTCTTTTCTAATTCACAAGCTTGTGGTGATTTTGTATATACTATACTATAATATATGGGACTTATTAAACGGAATGAACACTCAGCTGGTTCTGTAACATTTGATGTATTAAAGCCCCTGTTTATGTGCATGTACTATAAGCAAAGGTAAAAATGCTAATAAACAACAAAACACTTTGTGGTACAATCAGGTTTATTCTACAGATCAAGTTCAGAGAAAATGAGCATAGACATTTATCACTTGTTTGGACTCTTCACATTTGCCATCCGTGTTTTGGCTTCTCTTCATCAGTCCGTCTTCACAGAAAGTGGTCAGTCTAGGATGTAGTGGAAGACTGAAAATGTAAGTATGATAAGTAACATGGCTGACATGCCTGGAGCTCCATTCAAAGTAGATGGCATTTTATCGTCTCCATTTGCAGTTGTTTGCCTAATGTGAAGGAAAGAAAAACAAAGTATAAACAACTTTTATTTTACTTTACAAACCAAAGTATACTTGCTAATGTGTGCATTTTTCTTTACTTGTGAAACTGTTTATTGGCTTTGTTTTTGACCACATTGCAGCCACACTGTCACAGGGATACAAGGAGGGCGAGAGCTAATAACCCGGACCCCTGCAATTTTCCTCAGACTAGGGAAACCCTGTCTGACCCTCTACCTGAAGTTTACACTGAAGGTGTGCATGTTCAGGCCTCCACCTTCACCCTGACTCCTGATTCAGCCCTAGACTGAACACCACCGCCCACCACCCAGTGAATGCAATAGACCAATACCAACAGTTGTAGCAAACAAGGATAAAGGAAAATATACACCACGCCGCAGTCAATCAGGAATACACTATAAAGGTGCAGGGCAAAATAAATACAAATATAGGAAGGAGTAAATAAGACAAAGGAAACTACACCACCAGCAACGATTCTCCAACAACCAGCTCTCCACTCCGGACCGAGATAACTACGGATAAGACAGAAGCTATAATCGGCGACGCCCAAAGATCAGGAGAACCATTTAAAGGAAATTGGCATGGCCCAGCTTCCAATCCGAGGATCAGATAAATTAACCCCGGAGTAGCCAGACGAAAACTAGCCGACGCCAATGAGCAAACAGTGGTCATACGCGGAATTACCGCTGTCTGTCAGACGACCTGGTCTGAACAGTGTCTGACATGACAGTACCCCGCCTTCTACGAGGGACCCCAGGGCCCTCACGGCTTATAGGACCCGGCTTGTCCGGATGGCGACGATGAAAACACCTGACCAGCCGATCCGCATGAATGTCCGAGGCTGGTACCCAGGACCTCTCCTCAGGCCCATAACCATGCCAGTGTACCAAATATTGTAAAGTGCGGCGCACCACACGAGAGTCAACCACCCTGGAGACTTCAAATTCTAGGTTACCATCCACCAAGACTGGAGGTGGCATAGGCGCCGCGTCCACAGAACCCACCACCTTCTTAAGAAGAGACATGTTGTGTATTTTATACACCGTAGGGAGCTCCAGTCGGTACGCTACTGGGTTAATGACGGCGGTGACCCTAAATGGACCAATAAACCGTGGACCCAATTTAAGGGATGGTATCTTGAGTCTTATGTTTTTTGTGGATAACCACACCCAGTCATCCACACTCAGGTCCGGACCTGGCACACGCCTACTGTCAGCCACACGTTTGTACCTAGCACCCACAATCAACAGGCGCTGTTTCACTCTCCTCCAGACTGATGACAATTGTGTTCCTAACTGGTCTTCCTCCGGAATGCCGGAAGAGCCTCTCTGACTCAACGTACAAAACTGAGGATGTAGCCCGTAAACACAAAAAAACGGAGACTCCCCAGATGACTCCTGGCGGTGATTATTGATGGCAAACTCAGCCAAAGGAAGAAAGGTAGACCACTCCTCCTGGTTATCAGAGACAAAGCAGCGCAAGTACTGCTCCAAATTTTGGTTCACACGCTCGGTCTGACCATTTGACTGGGGATGAAAAGCAGACGAATGAGACAACTTGATCCCCAGCCGTGAGCAAAATGCTTTCCAAAATTTTGCTACAAACTGAGTACCCCTATCAGACACGATATCAGACGGAACTCCATGAAGCCTGACCACCTCCTGCACAAACACCTGAGCAAGAGTCTTAGCGTTAGATAACTTAAATACCCGCTTGCACCACTACAAGGTATAGCTTAATATCAAAATATCACACGGATATTCGTATTTTTATTTTATTTAATTACATAAACGATGAAGGACGGACCGAAACGCGCGTTGGGGCGGGCGCTCACCCCCCCTGGTTCCCCGTACCTGCTGCGCACTTTTTATTATGTAAGTATATACTGATGGGTCCGTATATGAGGCTTAGAATAGAGAGGATTATTCTAATAGTCACCTAGGTGGCAGGTAATAAGATCTGGAGGATATCCTTCTGATACCTTAATAGATTTATATGTTCTGCACCGATATATGTAATTAAATAAAATAAAAATATGAATATCCGTGTGATATTTTGATATTAAGCTATACCTTGTAGTGGTGCAAGCGGGTATCTAAGTTATCAACAGTGTTGCTGTACAATGCCTCATGGAAGAATATAGTTGACAGCACTGTTGTTCTGAGCCTTATAGTGGAACATATAGTAGGTTATGGGTGCAGATATATCTGCTTTTGCAACCCTTTGATAGTAAGCAGAATAGCTGCAGGTTGATACAAGTGTGGGGTAACCGGTGGGGGTGGGGCCCCTGGTATTACACTGTTATAGATTAATAACTGACTAACACCTGGTGAATATCTTTTCATGTAATTTTATATCTTGAATAAAGTTTTGTAATTTTTACTAATGGACTAGTACATCGTTTTTCCTTCGGGAAGTAGTTTTCTAGACTCCAAATACAGCAGATTCTTATGGTCGGTAATAACAGTGACCTGATGTACCGACCCCTCCAAGAAGTGTCGCCATTCCTCAAAGGCCAACTTAATAGCCAACAACTCCCTGTTGCCGATATCGTAGTTACGTTCAGCGGACGACAGTTTTTTGGAGAAATAGGCGCACAGACGCAAACCACTCAAGGATGAGCCTTGAGATAGTACCGCCCCCACACCAACCTCAGATGCATCGACTTCCACGACAAAGGGTTTAGATACGTCTGGCTGCACAAGAATGGGGGCTGAAACAAAACTGTTCCTGAGAAATTCAAATGCGCGAACAGCAGCCTCAGGCCAAACGGAGAAATTGGTACCCTTTTTAGTCATGTCAGTTAGCGGTTTAGCAATGATAGAAAAATCCTTGATAAATTTCCTATAGTAGTTAGAAAACCCAAGGAACCGCTGAAGTGCTTTCAGGTTATCAGGACGTTCCCAATGCAGCACCGCATGCACCTTAGCGGCGTCCATTTTAAAACCAGAAGCAGACACAATATAACCCAAGAACGGCAACTCTTGAGCAAAAAATACACATTTCTCAAGTTTAGCATACAGCTTATTCTCTCTGAGAAGCTGTAACACCTGCCTGACATGATCTAAATGAGCATCACGGTCGCAAGAATATATGAGGATGTCATCTAGGTACACGATAACGAATTTCCCCAAAACATGCGAGAACACATCATTGATGAAATGTTGGAACACTGCAGGTGCGTTAGTTAACCCAAAGGCATCACCAAATTTTCAAAATGACCCTCAGGGGTATTAAAAGCCGTCTTCCACTCATCACCTTGACGGACTCTTATGAGGTTGTACGCCCCCCTGAGGTCAAGCTTGGTAAACCACTTAGCACCTGCCACCTGGTTGAACAAGTCAGGTATCAGTGGCATAGGGTATGGATCACGAACCGTAATCTGGTTCAACTCCCTGAAATCCAGACACGGGCGTAATCCGCCATCTTTCTTCTTCACGAAGAAGAACCCTGCTGCCACCGGCGAGGATGACGGCCTGATGTGCCCTTTGCTCAAACTTTCAGAAATGTAATCCTTGAGCGCTTGTCTCTCCGGACCGGAGATGTTGAACATCCTTGCTTTAGGCAACTTGGTCCCTGGTTTAAACCTGATAGAACAGTCATAGGAGCGGTGTGGCGGCAACTCTGAACAACCCTTCTCAGAGAACACATCCGCATAATCCTGAAGTGACTCCGGAATGCTTGAAGTCACAGCGGACACACATGTGGCCAGGCAATTCTCCTGACAGAAATCACTCCACTGGATTATGTCCTGAGTTTTCCAGTCAATCACCGGGTTGTGTGTAGACAACCATGGAAAACTCAGAACCAATTGTGCCGGAAGACTCTTGAGCACCTTACATGTGACCTGCTCGAAATGAAGAACCCCAATGTGGAGTTTAACCTCAGCCACGAACTCAGTAATCTCCCCCTGTGGAAGAGGAGCAGAATTGATGGTGACCACACGGATAGGATGAGGCAGTTTTTCAATCTTAAAACCAGCAGTGCGCACAAACTCCTCATCAATGAGATTTGTGGCGGAACCAATATCCACAAAAATAGTGATTGGTATCTCTCTGCCAGCGACAACAACTTTGGCAGGGAGCATGCACTGAGAAATCATCATGGAGGATATACAGTGGGGCAAAAAAGTATTTAGTCATTCAGCAAT
This sequence comes from Ranitomeya variabilis, assembly GCF_051348905.1. Classification (NCBI taxonomy): domain Eukaryota; kingdom Metazoa; phylum Chordata; class Amphibia; order Anura; family Dendrobatidae; genus Ranitomeya; species Ranitomeya variabilis. The sequence goes on from NC_135234.1 coordinate 321,257,817, forward strand.
AGTGCAAGTTCCACCACTTAAAAAGATGAGAGGCGTCTGTAATTTACATCATAGGTAGACCTCAACTATGGGAGACAAACTGAGAAAAAAAAATCCAGAAAATCACATTGTCTGTTTTTTTATCATTTTATTTGCATATTATGGTGGAAAATAAGTATTTGGTCAGAAACAAACAATCAAGATTTCTGGCTCTCACAGACCTGTAACTTCTTCTTTAAGAGTCTCCTCTTTCCTCCACTCATTACCTGTAGTAATGGCACCTGTTTAAACTTGTTATCAGTATAAAAAGACACCTGTGCACACCCTCAAACAGTCTGACTCCAAACTCCACTATGGTGAAGACCAAAGAGCTGTCAAAGGACACCAGAAACAAAATTGTAGCCCTGCACCAGGCTGGGAAGACTGAATCTGCAATAGCCAACCAGCTTGGAGTGAAGAAATCAACAGTGGGAGCAATAATTAGAAAATGGAAGACATTCAAGACCACTGATAATCTCCCTCGATCTGGGGCTCCACGCAAAATCCCACCCCGTGGGGTCAGAATGATCACAAGAACGGTGAGCAAAAATCCCAGAACCACGCGGGGGGACCTAGTGAATGAACTGCAGAGAGCTGGGACCAATGTAACAAGGCCTACCATAAGTAACACACTACGCCACGATGGACTCAGATCCTGCAGTGCCAGACGTGTCCCACTGCTTAAGCCAGTACATGTCCGGGCCCGTCTGAAGTTTGCTAGAGAGCATTTGGATGATCCAGAGGAGTTTTGGGAGAATGTCCTATGGTCTGATGAAACCAAACTGGAACTGTTTGGTAGAAACACAACTTGTCGTGTTTGGAGGAAAAAGAATACTGAGTTGCATCCATCAAACACCATACCTACTGTAAAGCATGGTGGTGGAAACATCATGCTTTGGGGCTGTTTCTCTGCAAAGGGGCCAGGACGACTGATCCGGGTACATGAAAGAATGAATGGGGCCATGTATCGTGAGATTTTGAGTGCAAACCTCCTTCCATCAGCAAGGGCATTGAAGATGAAACGTGGCTGGGTCTTTCAACATGACAATGATCCAAAGCACACCGCCAGGGCAACGAAGGAGTGGCTTCGTAAGAAGCATTTCAAGGTCCTGGAGTGGCCTAGCCAGTCTCCAGATCTCAACCCTATAGAAAACCTTTGGAGGGAGTTGAAAGTCCGTGTTGCCAAGCGAAAAGCCAAAAACATCACTGCTCTAGAGGAGATCTGCATGGAGGAATGGGCCAACATACCAACAACAGTGTGTGGCAACCTTGTGAAGACTTACAGAAAACGTTTGACCTCTGTCATTGCCAACAAAGGATATATTACAAAGTATTGAGATGAAATTTTTTTTCTGACCAAATACTTATTTTCCACCATAATATGCAAATAAAATGATAAAAAAAAACAGACAATGTGATTTTCTGGATTTTTATTTCTCAGTTTGTCTCTCATAGTTGAGGTCTACCTATGATGTAAATTACAGACGCCTCTCATCTTTTTAAGTGGTGGAACTTGCACTATTGCTGACTGACTAAATACTTTTTTGCCCCACTGTACATAAGCTCAGATTGGACTCCTCCACACCCTCTGAGCTCAGAAGTTTTCCGCCGTTGCGTTTTTCTTTAACAGCAGAGGACAGATATTAATAAAATAACCAGTTTTACCGCAGAAAAAACAGGCTCCCTGCTTCCTGAGTACAGGGGTACGATTCTTAACATGTGACACCCCTGCGATTTGCATAGATTCCGTGGGCTCACCTGCAGCCACCTCACGTGAACCAAAACCTTCACCCACAGGCGGCGTCTCATGATTCCCCTGACGCAAACGGCGATCAATGCGGACAACAAGACTCATAGCGGAATCTAGTGAAGCAGGAGTCTCGTACATCAGGAGGGCTTTTTTAACCCTATTAGAAACTCCATGAATAAAGTGACTCCGCAATGCTGGCTCATTCCACTGAGTGTCAACCGCCCAGCGGCGAAATTCAGAACAGTAATCCTCTGCAACACGCTTCCCCTGGCAAATAGTGCGTAACTTAGATTCTGCTAGAGCCATTCTGTCTGGATCGTCGTAAATGTGTCCTAGAGCAAAAAAGAAACCCTCCACTGAGTTAAATGCAGCAGAATCAGACGGCAACGAAAATGCCCATGCTTGGGGATCCCCGCTTAATAATGACAACACCAGGCCCACACGTTGAGCCTCATTACCAGAGGAGATCGGGCGCATACGGAAATACAGTTTGCAAGCTTCACAAAAAGAAACAAATTTACTGCGTTCCCCAGCAAATTTTTCAGGCAAAGGAAACTTGGGCTCATTAACTCCTCTTGTCGCTCCAGCCTGTATATTAGATACTGCTAGTCCCTGTTGCTGCACTGCTCCCCTCAACTCAGTGACCTGCAGGGACAGCGCCTCCAACTGGCGGGTTATGGAAGTCATGGGATCCATGACAAAACGCAGAGAAGAGAAAAAAAAAGGAACCCCCTTTTTTTTTTTTTTTTTTTGTTAGGCCGATTATAATGTCACGGGGATACAAGGAGGGCGAGAGCTAATAACCCGGGCCCCTGCAATTTCCCTCGGACTAGGGAAACCCTGTCTGACCCTCTACCTGAAGTTTACACTGAAGGTGTGCATGTTCAGGCCTCCACCCTCACCCTGACTCCTGATTCAGCCCTAGACTGAACACCACCGCCCACCACCCAGTGAATGCAATAGACCAATACCAACAGCTATAACAAACAAGGATAAAGGAAAATATACACCACACCGCAGTCAATCAGGAATACACTATAAAGGTGCAGGGCAAAATAAATACAAATATAGGAAGGAGTAAATAAGACAAAGGAAAATACACCACCAGCAACGATTCTCCAACAACCAGCTCTCCACTCCGGACCGAGATAACTACGGATAAGACAGAAGCTATAATCGGCGACGCCCAAAGAACCATTTAAAGGAAATGGGCATGGCCCAGCTTCCAATCCGAGGATCAGATAAATTAACCCCGGAGTAGCCAGACGAAAACTAGCCGACGCCAATGAGCAAACAGTGGTCAAACGCGGAATTACCGCTGTCTGTCAGACGACCTGGTCTGAACAGTGTCCGACATGACACACACCGTGTCATCACAGTGACTGTTCAAGTACAGGCTCTTGGTGCACCATGGCGTGGCCAAACATTCAGGGTCACCTTCCCATGTGCTTGTTTTCTCACTATCTGAATTCCCCCTACTTTTTGAATGACAGCCCTATCTTAATAGAGCCAGGAAAGAGTGGAGAATAGATGGAAAACAAGCAGGTGGGAAGGTGCACTCAAATGTTTGGCCACACCGTGGTGCATCGAGCTCCTATACTTTGTCAGCACAGAATGACTGTTCAAAGCAAGTCCCATTAAGGATGCCATAGACATTGGTGGGCTGTTGGACAAAAGATGCTTTGGCAACATACACATTTTAGACATTTAGACTGATTGCGGAACAATCGAGATCTGCATACTATGATGCAGTGTCATTGCATTATTTGTAAAATCAGCTTGCTAGATACTGTGATAACGCTACAGATTGTACGTGCACAATTCTGCACAATTTAATATCAACAGGTAAGAAAAACAGTAAGTGTGGACTTCCCCTCGCCAGAATCCAGCACACAGAAAAAAGGAAGAAGACAGGCAGGGACATGTGTAGCACAGCTTCTATAAAGCACCCATGTTATAATGACAGAATTATAAGGTCAAATAAAGACTTTAGTACTAAGGTCATATTAGACCAATATCATGGGCACTATATGGCATACAATTAATTACAAGTGTGCAAAGTTTACATACCGAAGCAGGTTTTTGAAGCCACACACGCCCGCACAATTTCTGTCCGCCCCAACTCGCGTTCCGGCGAATACCTTCCTCGGGGCGTCTATCCTCAGATGGGCTGTGATTAAATAGATATGGGGCTGGAAGTAGCAGCGCTTGCATAGATGATCGCTATGACAACCGGATCGCACGGCGTGCGGCATGGAAAACCATGGGGCCCCATGCCATCCATAACCGCCAGCACCGCGGTAGCCGGGACCGGAAGTGACGTAACTGAGGAAGCGCAGGACGTGTCGCGCAACCATCTTGGTGCAGGGCATGTAATCGATACTCATCTGGCAACCTGGCCATACTACTTAAGGGCACCTAATAAGTGAATATACCGCTAACCGCGATAAACATTAATAAAAACAGTGTTTATTACAATCACCACTAACCCACCACCATGATTATGAATGAACATTTATTTACCACCTACAAAATATCACTCTCCCCAATAGTAACATAATATTATATCTGGTGGCACATAAAGGCACTAAATAGCAGCACTCCAATTCTAGGAACTAAGGGCTAGAGAAAGAAGGAAAAGGTGGACAATTCTAGCACCAATAATCCGCCTAATTACACAATCCACATATATCCATAGCATATCAAATTCACATTTACAAAATGGACAAACATAATCCATAATTAATTGCAAAATATGTCTATCATCATATCATATGCTGTCAAAGAAGATTATACAGTATTATATATGCTCAGCTTTATGGCAGCATTATTTTCCCAACATGTTACATAAATATATAAGAAAGGAACAGAAGTTATAGTAAGGACATCTATGCTGCCAACATAATTGTCCAATAATAAAAAATAGGAATATTGATATGCGAGCCATAAGTGTCCATATTAATTATATTCTTTGTAGGATCCAGAGTCCACGTACCATGTACCATAGAGAGCTGCCATAAGGTGGAACGCACCATAATCAGTGTGAACTAAAATTAAAGAAAGAATAAAACCAATTAAAATCCATCCAAATAAGTGTATGCGGAAACGTAGGCACAGAGAAAATACACAACAGCCGGGCAACTACAAATATGGGGCAAACGAGAGATTCTCATTAAGTCCGTCTGGCTGAACAGTCTGGAGACGCCATATCAAACGTGTCTCAAGCCTTCCTAATCGTTTGGACAACTGGCCCCCTCTAATATTAATCTTCAAGGCATCAATGCCCCTAACCCTTAGGAATGTCGCATCACATCCATGATAGGCCTTAAAGTGTCTCGGCAGTGTCTTCAAAGTAGTATCATCCATGTGGCTGGAGGCCGCCTGTATCCCAAGAATATGTTCCCTGATCCGGACCTTAAGTTGGTGAGTGGAAAGGCCAACATATATAAGTCCACAGGGACATGTAGCATGATAAATTACAAATCTCGTGGTACATGTTATATGCTGTCTAATCATAAAATATCTAGTACCACTTGAATTGGAGAAAGAGTCACATCTTTCCACATTGGGACAGGCGACACACCGGCCACACGGAACACAGCCAGGCCTAGGTATAAACTTATCCAAAAAAGTCACTGGATGTTGGGCAGTATAATGGCTACGGACTAAAAAGTCTTTTAGGTTTCTGGCTCGTCTGAATGTTAGGGAGGGCCGGTCTGGAAGGAACTTCTTAATAGTAGGATCCACTCTAAGGATGGGCCAAGCCTTCTCAAGTATCGTTCGTACCTGGTTTGATTTTGCATTATATGTGGTAATAAAACGTATTTTATTGTCCCTACGAGATTACTGTATAGAGTGACTCTTATATAGCAAACTATGGCGAGAAGAATATTTAGCTCTTTGGTAAGCTTTTTAATAGACCTTTTGCTATAGCCACGAGATAGAAAACGCATCTTCAATTCATGAGCTCTTTTTTCAAAATTACTGTCGGTTGAACAGATCCGACGGATCCCTACGAGATTACTGTATAGAGTGACTCTTATATAGCAAACTATGGCGAGAAGAATATTTAGCTCTTTGGTAAGCTTTTTAATGGACCTTTTGCTATAGCCACGAGATAGAAAACGCATCTTCAATTCATGAGCTCTTTTTTCAAAATTACTGTCGGTTGAACAGATCCTACCGGAATTGATTTAATCATGTGACAGGGATGACCCGAGGATGCGTGCAACAAGGTGTTACTAGATGTTTCTTTACGGAAAATATCCGTGTGTATCATACCTGATGGGTCTCTCTTAATAGTCACATCCAGGAAATTGATGGACTCTCCATTCCATACAAATGAGAGATGGATATTCAGACTATTGCTGTTCAGGAGGGATATACACTGTGTGCAGAATTATTAGGCAAGTTGTATTTTGATCACATAATACTTTTTATACATGTTGTCCTACTCCAAGCTGTTCAGACTTGAGAGCCAACTACTAATTTAGTAAATCAGGTGATGTGCATCTCGGTAATGAGGAGGGGTGTTGTCTAATGACATCAAAACCCTATATAAGGTGTGCTTAATTATTAGGCAACTTCCTTTCCTTTGGCAAAATGGGTCAGAAGAGATATTTGACGGGCTCCGAAAAGTCCAAAATTGTGGATGTCTTGAGAGGGATGCAGCAGTCTTGAAATTGCCAAACTTTTGAAGCGTGATCACCGAACAATCAAGCCTTTCATGGCAAATAGCCAACAGGGTCGCAAGAAGCGTGTTGGGCAAAAAAGGCGCAAAATAACTGCCCATGAATTGAGGAAAATCAAGAGTGAAGCTGCCAAGATGCCATTTGCCACCAGTTTTGCCATATTTCAGAGCTGCAACGTTACTGGACTAACAAAAAGCACAAGGTGTGCGATACTCAGGGACATGGCCAAGGTAAGGAAGGCTGAAAAACGACCACCTTTGAACAAGAAACATAAGATAAAACGTCAAGACTGGGCCAAGAAATATCTTAAGACTGACTTTTCAAAGGTTTTATGGATTGATCAAATGAGAGTGACTCTTGATTGGCCAAGATGGATGGGCCAGAGGCTGGATCAGTAAAGGGCAGAGAGCTCCACTCCCACTCAGACGCCAGCAAGGTGGAGGTGGGGTACTGGTATGGGCTGGTATCATCAAAGATGAACTTGTGGGACCTTTTCGGGTTTAGGATGGAGTGAAGCTCAACTCCCAGACCTACTGGTACAGGAAGAAGTCGGTATCGTTCAAGAAAAACACGATTTTCATGCAGGACAATGCTACATCACATGCCTCCAACTACTCCACAGCGTGGCTGGCCAGTAAAGGTCTCAAAGAAGAAAAAATAATGACATTGCCCCCTTGTTCACCTGATCTGAACCCCATAGAGAACCTGTGGTCCCTCATAAAATGTGAGATCTACAGGGAGGGAAAACCGTACACCTCTCGGAACAGTGTCTGGGAGGCTGTGGTGGCTGCTGCACGCCAAGTTAATTGTAAACAGATCAAGCAACTGACAGAATCTATGGATGGAAGGCTGTTGAGTGTCATCATAAAGAAAGGTGGCTATATTGGTCACAAATCTTGGGGGGTTTTGTTTTTGCATGTCAGAAATGTTTATTTCTAAATTTTGTGCAGTCATATTGGTTTACCTCGTGAAAATAAACAAGTGAGATGGGAATATATTTGGTTTTTATTAAGTTGCCTAATAATTCTGCACAGTAATAGTTACTTGCACAAACAGATATCCTCCTAAGATAGCCAAATCTAAAAAAAAACCACTCCAACTTCCAAAAATATTAAGCTTTGATATTTATGAGTCTTTTGGGTTGATTGAGAACATAGTTGTTGATCAATAATAAAAAATAATCCTCTAAAATACAACTTGCCTAATAATTCTGCACACACAGTGTATACTGCCCAATGTAGACGGATGTGCCCTGCCAGACGAAGAAGATATCATCAATCCAACTCCAGAAGTTCCAGCAGAAGTGCTCTCACACCCACCGATAGTGTAGAGGTCTCCAAAAAGTATCGTACAGCACAAAGGCCGTCCTTACGCCTGATGTTGGTATACAGAGATTCAACGTCTGCTGAAACCAAGAGTTTCACCCTCAAGACACAATCCATCGACCCTGCGCAGTAAATCCCCTGTATCTTTAAGGAATTATGGAAGATTAGCAACCAGTGGTTGAAGAAGGAAATCTATCCACCTGTTCACATGCTCCAGCAGGTTCCCCCTCCCAGAAATAATTGGTCTGCTTGGCGGTGACAACAAATTTTATGAACCTTAGGGAGTAGATAGAATGTAGGAATTGTTGGTTCAGTTACAGTCAAAGCTCCCGCAAGATCTTTGGTGATAACGTCGTTCTGTAATGCCCGTTGGATAATAGAATCCTAGAATCCAATTGCGCACTAAATACCGAGAGAGGGTTATATGTCAGTTTCTTGTAACAGATACTATTGTTCAGCTGTCAATAAGCCTCCCTCTCGTACATTTCTTTGGGCCACAGAATGACGTTACTACCTTTGTCTGCTGGTTTTAATACTACATCGGGTAGATCTTGTAAAAACTGCAATCTCTCCCTCTCTTCCTTAGTTAAATTGTCCTGTCTAAAGGAACTAGAAATCTTCGAGAGATCTTCTGTCACAACTCGAACAAACAGATCAATACTGGCACATGAAGAAAGTGGGGGAAACCTACTGGAGTGAGGGTGGATAGATGGAGGAACCTTACCTCTCTCATGTCTATGTTCCACCGCCAATTCTTCCAGTATACTCAATGCATCCTGCTCCTCTTCTGTAGGGAACAACAAATGTAATTCATTATTATAATGATATCTTTTGAACAGCAAAGATCTGGCAAACATATGGAGATCCTTAATGGTTGTAAACATCAAATCCGGATGTGGGTGAAAAAGAGAGAAAACCTTCTCCAACAGTTGGAGATCCATATCAGACAATGTATAATGACTCAAATTAATCACCTTGTTGTTTTTTTTGGATGTAGCAGAAGGTATACTCGTATTTCCGGTACGAATGATCACGTAATCTACTATTATCCATAGCCCCAGTCGTAGACACCGATGTAGACGAAAGCTCAGAACGACCACTCAATGACGACAGAGAGATATTAGATGACACTCTATGGAGACGTTGGCTTTCTTTATTCTTCCAAAGATATACCCTTTTGGATTGATAATCTTTAGTATCCCTACCAAATTTAGACATTTGGTTCTCTTGAATTTTTTTGACCAAAGTGTCCATCGATGTATCTAAATCTATGTCAAACTGCTTGGTTTTATCAATTGGACAGCCTGCCCATACTTCCACCTGTGCGGCATCAATCAGTCTGTCCAACTCCATGATATTAGTGGTATTAAAATCAATCAGGAGTTGCATAAACGTAAAAGAGCAAAGAGTGCAGGCTTCCTCCTATTATGTTATAAATGATGTGTCATCAACTGGGAATGATGGTATGACACGGACGCTAAGCCCCCTTGGGACCATTTTGCTTTTGACATATTTCTCAAGGAACAATCTGTTTCCCCAAAGACGTGACTGTTTTAATAACATAGTCTTAATGGACAATAATCTGTCCTCCAATTTAGAGTCGCCCGGCTGTTGGGTATCAGTCCCACCGCTGTTGAACACCTGATCCACTTGATTGAGCCAGATTTTCTCTTTGGCTCGATAGTCCATAATGTTAGCGAAGGAACCTGTGCATGTTAGGTTTTCCTCATGTAGCTGAAGTACCGTAATACTTTTTCTAAGCTTTCTCTCTTAACTTGCAGGTGGACAAAGTTATGACTCGGACCATGTTGTGGTGTGGGAGACAGCAAAGGCAGGTTAACACAAGTTTGGGATCTTGAAGTGTTCTGAAACAATTAGTAGTTTATTTTATGGACCAGTGATGATCTGTGTTCCTGTTATTCTGCTGAATATATTACAGCGCAAGACATCACTTAATGGACTTTCAGTAATTTTTACCAGGTTTCCAGGAGCTATTCATCATCCCATGCTGCTTCCTACAGTATGTTAGGGCTAGCGGAACGCACCGAGTAAATATAAATGTTTTATTGAAGTAGATGCGTTCGCAGCCCGGGGTCCACCGTGCAGGAGAACCTGCTGCTAGTAAATGGCGGCACTATATGGCGGTATGAACTAGCTCTGTTAGTTTCACAGAGTAGCCGAGAAAGCAAAGCTCTGTGTCCTGTTTGACTTCACAGAGGCACAGGCTAACTACCCAAAAGAGAGCAGTCAGTGGTCATGCATGCACACATAACTCCTCGCCGGAGGTGCCAGCATTCTAGGGGCTTATTTCAGCCGGGTCCCTGAACACACACTCACATGACCACACTGGCGCAAAGCACATAACTTTAGAAAGACACTAGCGCATGGCCATGTGGCCATGCGAGCCTTAAATAGTTGCAGCACGTACAGGACCTTCCTAGGAAGACCAATAAGAGGCTGCTACAGAGCCTGCGCACCTACAGGACCTTCCTAGAAGGACCAATAGATTAGACTTCAGTATCTGAACATGTGACCCTCGATCTCCACTGAGAGATCTTACCCTGGGCATGCTCAGAACGGGAAAAGCAGGACTTAGTCCCAGAAGCGTCTGCTCGCCGCTGCCCAACACTGGCTTCAATGGCAGAAGCAGGAGAAGCAGCAGTAACTCTTTGTACAGAGTCAGCCTGAGCGAGACGCTGGGACCGACGTCTCCGCTGAGCAGGCTCCACTGCGGCAGGAGAAGAAAGAGAGACCGCAGCGGAGATGGCCCGAGATTCCCCCTGTGCAGAGGGGGAAACTCGAACCCTAACATTACCCCCCCCAAGGGCCCCCCCTCCCTGGACCTCGCTACGCTAGAAGGCAGCAATGAGCTGCGGAGCCCAAATGTGCTCAGCAGGCTCCCAGGACCTGTCCTCAGGGCCATAACCCTTCCAATCCACCAAATAAAATTTTTTGCCACGTACCACCTTGCACCCCAAAATAGCATTCACCTCGTAATCGTCCGTAGACGAACCCGATGTCCCAGCAGATGACTCAGAAAACCGGGACATGTATACGGGTTTCAAGAGGGACACATGAAAGGTGTCGGTGATACCCAGGAGTGGCGGAAGGGCTAAACGATAGACCACAGGGTTAACCTGCTCGAGGACTTTGAAAGGACACAAGTAGCGAGGTGCAAACTTAGTGGACTCAACTCGCAGCCTGATGTTACAGGCGGAGAGCCACACCAAGTCGCCAGGAGCAAAGGTCAGAGCGGGACGCCGATGTGCATCGGCGGAGGACCTCATTCTCTCCTTGGAAGCCCGAATGGCATCCTGAGTGCGGTCCCAAATATCCCGTGCCTCCACAGCCCAGTCTGCCACCCTGGAGTCGGCGGAAGACATGGGCATAGGCACAGGTACCCGCAGATGCTGACCATAGATGAGGAGGAATGGGGTTTGTCCAGTGGAGTCGGCTACGGCATTGTTCAGTGCAAACTCCGCCCATGATAGCAAGGATGCCCAGTAGTGTTGAGCATTCCGATACCGCAAGTATCGGGTATCGGCCGATACTTGCGGGTATCGGAATTCCGATACCGAGATCCGATACTTTTGTGGTATCGGGTATCGGTATCGAAACAACATTAATGTGTAAAAGAAAGAATTAAAATAAAAAATATTGCTATACTCACCTCTCCGACGCAGCCTGGACCTCACCGAGGGAACCGGCAGCGTTGTTTGCTTAAAATGCGCGCGTTTCCTTCCTCCCGTGACGTCACAGCTTGTGATTGGTCGCGTGCCGCCCATGTGGCCGCGTCGCGACCAATCACAGCAAGCCGTGACGTAATTTTCAGGTCCTGAATGCCTAATTCTAGGCATTCAGGATTTTAAAATTACGTTCTGGCTTGTGATTGGTCGCGTCGCGGTCACATGGGCGACGCGACCAATCACAAGCCGTGACGTCACGGGAGGCAGGAAACGCGAGCATTTTAAAATTACGTCACGGCTTGTGATTGGTCGCGTCGCCCATGTGACCGCGACGCGACCAATCACAAGCCGGAACGTAATTTTAAAATCCTGAATGCCTAGAATTAGGCATTGAGGACCTGAAAATTACGTCACGGCTTGCTGTGATTGGTCGCGTCACGGCCACATGGGCAGCACGCGACCAATCACAAGCCGTGACGTCACGGAAGGAAGTAAACGCGCGCATTTTAAGCAAAGAACGCTGCCGGTTCCCTCGGTGAGGTCCAGGCTGCGTCGGAGAGGTGAGTATAGCAATATTTTTTATTTTAATTCTTTCTTTTACACATTAATATGGATCCCAGGGCCTGAAGGAGAGTTTCCTCTCTTTCAGACCCTGGGAACCATCAGGGATACCGTCCGATACTTGAGTCCCATTGACTTGTATTGGTATCGGGTATCGGTATCGGATTAGATCCGATACTTTGCCGGTATCGGCCGATACTTTCCGATACCGATACTTTCAAGTATCGGACGGTATCGCTCAACACTAATGCCCAGTCATCCTGCCTGGCAGAGACAAAATGTCGCAGATATGTGACCAGGGTCTGGTTTTTCCCTCTCTACCAACCCATTCGTCTCGGGATGATATGCGGAGGAGAGATTTAGCTCAATACTGAGAAGACAAAGCTCTCTCCAGAACCGAGACGCAAACTGGGGACCCCGTCACTGACAATTTTGTCCGGCATACCGTGTAGGCGGAAGATGTGTTTTATGAACAACGCTGCCAAAGCCCGTGCAGAAGGTAACCGTGGTAGCGGCACCAAATGCACCATTTTCGAGAAATGATCGGTGATGACCCAAATGATGGTACAGCCACGAGACTTGGGCAAACCCACTACAAAGTCCATCCCGACCATCTCCCAGGGCCTGTCTGTCACCGGCAAGGGATAGAGTAGCCCAGCTGGCTGTTGTTGAGACTTATTTTTGGTGCAGGAGACACATGCCTGAATATACTCTCTGACATCTCGGACCATATGTGGCCACCAGTACATCCTCACCAGCAGCTCAGATGTCCTCTTTGTCCCAAAGTGTCCACCCACCCTGGACGAATGATCCCAAGAGAGAACCTCTGGTCGCAAATTAATGGGCACAAAAGTCTTGCCCAGAGGCAAAGACTCTAGCGAAACCGGAGCTACGGTTCTCAGGCTCCCCGAAGGGACAATAAGCCGAGGCTCTCCTTCCTCCTCCTCAGATGACACAACAGAGCGAGAGAGGGCGTCAGCACGAATGTTCCTCTCCCCAGCGAGATGATGGAGGGTGAAGTGGAACCGGGAGAAGAACAAGGACCATCTGGCCTGGCGAGAATTTAGCCGCTGGGCTGTTTGCAAATATAACAAGTTTTTGTGGTCCGTGAAGACTTGAAAGGGAAAACGAGCCCCCTCCAAGAGATGTCTCCACTCCGAGAAAGCCAACTTCATCGCCAGCAACTCCCTGTCCCCGATGGAATAATTCCTCTCCGCTGGTGTGAAGGTCTTGGAGAAGAAGAAGCACGGATGCTTCCGACCTTGAGCATCCTTTTGGAAGAGGACTGCTCCTGCACCAACGGAAGAGGCATCCACTTCCATTATGAACGGCTTATCAACATCGGGACGATGTAGGATGGGAGCGCTAGCAAAATGAGATTTAATAGAAGAAAAGGACCTGGAGACCTCTTCAGACCAAAATTTGGGATTTTCTCCCTTCTTGGTGAGGGCTACCAAGGGAGCTACCAAAGTTGAGAAGTGCGGAATGAACTGGCGATAATAATTAATGAACCCCATAAAGCGCTGCACCGCTTTAAGAGAATGGGGTTCTTGCCAGTCCATCACAGCCTGTAGTTTGGCAGGATCCATAGCCAATCCCTGGGCTGAGAAGATATAGCCCAGGAAAGGTAAAGACTCCTGCTCAAACATACACTTCTCCAACTTTGCATAAAGAGAATTTGCCCATAAGAGGTCGAAGACTCTGCCAACATCTCTCCGGTGGGAGTCAATATCTGGAGAGAAGATGAGAATATCATCCAGATAGACTACGACCGAGGTGGAGAGCATATCCCGAAAGATGTCGTTGACAAAGTCTTGGAAGACGGCTGGGGCATTACAGAGCCCGAAGGGCATCACCAGATACTCATAGTGCCCATCTCTGGTGTTAAACGCCGTCTTCCATTCGTCCCCCTCACGGATGCGAATCGGGTTATACGCACCCCGCAGATCTAATTTGGTAAATACCCTTGCTCCCCGAAGCCTATCAAAAAGCTCAGAAATGAGGGGCAGCGGGTACTTATTTTTTACGGTGATGGCGTTAAGACCCCTATAATCTATGCAAGGACGTAACTCTCCATTCTTCTTCTGCACGAAGAAGAACCCCACCCCTGCAGGTGACACTGACTTCCTAATGAACCCTCTTGCCAAATTCTCCTGGATGTATTGGGACATAGTCTCCGTTTCTGGGAGAGAGAGGGGATAGACACGTCCCCGAGGAGGTTCTGCTCCAGGCAAGAGATCAATAGGACAGTCATAGGGACGGTGAGGCGGAAGGGTCTTCGCAGCCTTTTTGGAGAAGACGTCTGCATAGGACCAATAGCATTTGGGAAGAGAAGAGAGATCTGCAGGTATCTCAGTGGTGGAAACCTGAACGCACTCTTTCACACATCTGCCCTTACAGGCTTCACTCCAACCCAATATCCTCCCTGAGGTCCACTCAATATGTGGGGAGTGGAAACGGAGCCAGGGTATCCCCAACAGAATCTCATCCATTCCCTTGGGAAGGACAAGAAGGGAAATTATCTCCTGGTGGGACGGAGACATGGCTAACGTGAAAGGGACAGTCTGATGTGTGATTTGTAATGGAAGTGTTGACCCATTCACCACTCTAACTGTTACTGGTTTAGCAAGCATTACCAGAGGTATTGTGTGGCGCAAAGCAAAAGCAGAGGACATGAAATTTCCCTCTGCTCCAGAATCCACACAAAGCTCAACTGTATGAGTGGATGAGCCTAAGAGGATTGTCCCTTTAAAGGACAACTTGGAGGAAAATGCCGCTGAGTCTAGTGAACCCCCTCCTATGGTCACTAGATGCGATCATTTTCCCGACCGCCGTGGACATTGATTAGCATAATGTCCCAGTTGTTGGCAATTTTTACACACCACCGGTACTTGAGCGGTCTGAGACCTAGGTCCCGCTCGAGAAACCTCCATGGCCTCATGGGAGTCTGATGCCAGAACAGGAGATTCTAGAGGTTGGGCAAAGGTGGGAGCCAGTCAAAACCTCTGCCTACACTGGATCTGCTCCAACCTCCGCTCATTAAAACGGAGATCGATGCGGGTAGAGATGGAAATGAGCTCCTCCAGTGTGGCGGGAATCTCCCTGGTGGCTAAGGCGTCCTTTACATGATCTGCCAGACCTTTCCAAAACACCGGAATAAGGACTTTATCTGGCCATTCTAGCTCAGAGGCTAGAGTCCGGAATTGGATGGCAAACTGGCTGACCATGGACGAACCCTGAGTATTTGCCAACAATTGGAGCGCAGTATCGTGGGTGACACGTGGTCCCCAAAAGACCTGCCTCAGAGCGTCCAAGAAGAGAGGAGCACTCTGTACCACACGATCATCACGCTCCCAAAGCGGCGTTGCCCACTCCAACGCCCTGCCCAACAAAAGAGATATAATGAAGCCCACTTTTGCCCGTTCCGTAGGGAAACGTGCAGCCAGAAGCTCGAGATGTATGGAGCACTGGCTCACGAATCCCCGACATAGCTTACTATCACCAGCAAACTTGTCTGGAAGCGGGAGACGGGATATAGACGGAGCATGAGTGGCAGTGGACAAACTGGCTGCAGCTACACTCTCAGCCTGAACAGCGACAGCAGTGACGTCCACAGCTGAGGTTGTACGCTCTAGAGCCGCCAACCTACCCTCCAGCTGCTGGACGTACCGCTGTAGACGCTGATCGTCCGCCATTTACTAGCCAGACCCTGGCGCTAGTGTACTGTTAGGGCTAGCGGAACACACCGAGTAAATATAAATGTTTTATTGAAGTAGATGCGTTCGCAGCCCGGGGTCCACCGTGCAGGAGAACCTGCTGCTAGTAAACGGCGGCACTATATGGCGGTATGAACTAGCTCTGTTAGTTTCACAGAGTAGCCGAGAAAGCAAAGCTCTGTGTCCTGTTTGACTTCACAGAGGCACAGGCTAACTACCCAAAAGAGAGCAGTCAGTGGTCATGCATGCACACATAACTCCTCGCCGGAGGTGCCAGCATTCTAAGGGCTTATTTCGGCCAGGTCCTTGAATACATACACACACACAATCTCCTCGCCAGAGGTGCCAGCATTCTAGGGGCTTATTTCAGCCGGGTCCCTGAACACACACATGACCACACTGGCGCAAAGCACATAACTTTAGAAAGACACTAGCGCATGGCTGTGCGGCCATGCGAGCCTTAAATAGTTGCAGCACGTACAGGACCTTCCTAGGAAGACCAATGACAGGCTGCTACAGAGCCTGCGCACCTACAGGACCTTCCTAGAAGGACCAATAGATTAGACTGCAGTATCTGAACATGTGACCCTCGATCTCCACTGAGAGATCTTACCCTGGGCATGCTCAGAACGGGAAAAGCAGGACTTAAGGCCCCGTCTCACATAGCGAGATCGCTAGCGAGATCGCTGCTGAGTCACAAGTTTTGTGACGCAACAGCGACCTCCATAGCGATCTCGCTATGTGTGACACGTACCAGCGATCAGGCCCCTGCTGCGAGATCGCTGGTCGTGTCGGAATGGCCTGGACCTTTTTTTGGTCGTTGAGGCCCCGCTGACATTGCTGAATCGGTGTGTGTGACACCGATCCAGCGATGTCTTCACTGGTAACCAGGGTAAACATCGGGTTACTAAGCGCGGCCCTACGCTTAGTAACCCGATGTTTACCCTGGTTACCAGCGTAAATTTAAAAAAAAAACAAACAATACATACTCGCCTTCTGATGTCCGTCAGGTCCCTTGCCGTCTGCTTCCTGCTCTCACTGACTCCCGGCCGTACAGTGAGAAGTGAGAGCACAGCAGTGACGTCACCGCTGCGCTCTGCTCTCGCTGTACGGCCGGATCTCAGTCAGAGCAGGAAGCAGACGGCAAGGGACCTGGACACCGAAAGGCGAGTATGTACTGTTTGTTTTTTTTGGTAACCAGGGTAAACATCGGGTTACTAAGCGCGGCCCTGCGCTTAGTAACCCGATGTTTACCCTGGTTACCCGGGTGCTGCAGGGGGACTTCGGCATCGTTGAAGACAGTTTCAACGATGCCGAAGTCGTTCCCCTGATCGTTGGTCGCTGGGGAGAGCTGACTGTGTGACAGCTCCCCAGCGACCACACAGCGACTTACCAACGATCACGGCCAGGTCGTATCGCTGGTCGTGATCGTTGGTAAATCGCTATGTGAGACGGGGCCTTTAGTCCCAGAAGCGTCTGCTCGCCTCTGCCCAACACTGGCTTCAATGGCAGAAGCAGAAGGAGCAGCAGTAACTCTTTGTACAGAGTCAGCCTGAGCGAGACGCTGGGACCGCCGTCTCCGCTGAGCAGGCTCCACTGCGGCAGGAGAAGAATGGGAGACCGCAGCGGAGATGGCCCGAGATTCCCCCTGTGCAGAGGGGGAAACTTGACCCCCTATCACAGTATTACCAACATTAAGATGCAGTCTGGCACAACTTATGAACCTTCTACTCCAACATGATAAAATAAGATGCCGTTTCTACCCACAATTCAATTGATAAAAAAAAATCTGTTAAATGTGAGGCTGACGGGTACCAGAGATGTTCTATGCATAGTTTTATTAAGCAACTCTGTGTGTAATGTTTGAGGTACTAGAATATTTATGTTGTAATCATATATATTTTTATACAGTTTCACAATCTTTGTCTTCCTTTTTTAATTCACAAGCTTGTGGTGATTTTGTATATACTATAATATATGGGACTTATTAAACGGAATGAACACTCAGCTGGTTCTGTAACATTTGATGTATTAAGGCCCCCTGATTATGTGCATGTACAATAAGCAAAGGTACACATGCTAATAAACAGCAAAACACTTTGTGGTACAATCAGGTTTATTCTACAGATCAGGTTCAGAGAAAATGAGCATAGACATTTATCACTTGTTTGGACTCTTCACATTTGCCATCCGTGTTTTGGCTTCTCATCATCAGTCCGTCTTCACAGAAAGTGGTCAGTCTAGGATGTAGTGGAAGACTGAAAATGTAAGTATGATAAGTAACATGGCTGACATGCCTGGAGCTCCATTCAAAGTAGATGGCATTTTATCGTCTCCATTTGCAGTTGAGTTTGCCTAATGTGAAGGAAAGAAAAACAAAGTATAAACAACTTTTATTTTACTTTACAAACCAAAGTATTTTCAGGCGTTAAGGCACATTGCATATTCACAGTTTTCAAATACTTGCTAATGTGTGCATTTTTCTTTACTTGTGAAACTGTTTATTGGCTTTGTTTTTGACCACATTGCAGCCACACTGTGGCTGAGCAGGGAGTCCTTACATATGTGCTACTTGTTTCATTAAAGTTACTCTGTCATCACAGTGACTGTTCAAGTACAGGCTCTTGGTGCACCTTCCCATCTGCTTGTTTTCTCACTATCTGAGTTCCCCCTACTTTTTGAATGACATCCCTATCTTAATAGAGCCAGGAAAGGGTGGAGAATAGATGGAAAACAAGCAGGTGGGAAGGTGCACTTAAATATTTGGCCACACTGTGGTGCATCGAGCTCCTATACTTTGTCAGCACAGAATGACTGTTCAAAGCAAGTCCCATTAAGGATGCCATAGACATTGGTGGGCTGTTGGACAAAAGATGCTTTGGCAACATACACATTTTATACTGATGGCGGAACCCATCGAGATCTGCATACTGTGATGCAGTGTCATTGCATTATTTGTAAAATCAGCTTGCTTGATACTGTGATTACGCTACAGATTGTACCTGCACAATTCTGCAGGTAAAATCTGCTGCAAATTTGTCATCTCGGCATTCACCTTTATAATTAAGAGTTATGGTACATTTCATTGGGAAAAAAATGAAAAGTAAAAAAAATAGAAATAAAAATGTGTTCTTTTTAATTATTCTATATATATATATATATATATATATATATATATACAGTGCCTACAAGTAGTATTCAACCCCCTGCAGATTTAGCAGGTTTAATAAGATGCAAATAAGTTAGAGCCTTCAAACTTCAAACAAGAGCAGGATTTATTAACAGATGCATAATTCTTACAAACCAAAAAGTTTTGTTGCTCAGTTAAATTTTTATAAATTTTAAACATAAAAGTGTGGGTCAATTATTATTCAACCCCTAGGTTTAATATTTTGTGGAATAACCTTTGTTTGCAATTACAGCTAATAATCGTCTTTTATAAGACCTGATCAGGCCGGCACAGGTCTCTGGAGTTATCTTGGCCCACTCCTCCATGCAGATCTTCTCCAAGTTATCTAGGTTCTTTGGGTGTCTCATGTGGACTTTAATCTTGAGCTCCTTCCACAAGTTTTCAATTGGGTTAAGGTCAGGAGACTGACTAGGCCACTGCAACACCTTGATTTTTTGCCTCTTGAACCAGTCCTTGGTTTTCTTGGCTGTGTGCTTTGGGTCGTTGTCTTGTTGGAAGATGAAATGATGACCCATCTTAAGATCTTTGATGGAGGAGCGGAGGTTCTTGGCCAAAATCTCCAGGTAGGCCGTGCTATCCATCTTCCCATGGATGCGGACCAGATGGCCAGGCCCCTTGGCTGAGAAACAGCCCCACAGCATGATGCTGCCACCACCACGCTTGACTGTAGGGATGGTATTCTTGGGGTCATATGCAGTGCCATCCAGTCTCCAAACGTCACGTGTGTGGTTGGCACCAAAGATCTCGATCTTGGTCTCATCAGACCAGAGAACCTTGAACCAGTCAGTCTCAGAGTCCTCCAAGTGATCATGAGCAAACTGTAGACGAGCCTTGACATGACGCTTTGAAAGTAAAGGTACCTTACGGGCTCGTCTGGAACGGAGACCATTGCGGTGGAGTACGTTACTTATGGTATTGACTGAAACCAATGTCCCCACTGCCATGAGATCTTCCCGGAGCTCCTTCCTTGTTGTCCTTGGGTTAGCCTTGACTCTTCGGACAAGCCTGGCCTCGGCACGGGAGGAAACTTTCAAAGGCTGTCCAGGCCGTGGAAGGCTAACAGTAGTTCCATAAGCCTTCCACTTCCGGATGATGCTCCCAACAGTGGAGACAGGTAGGCCCAACTCCTTGGAAAGGGTTTTGTACCCCTTGCCAGCCTTGTGACCCTCCACGATCTTGTCTCTGATGGCCTTGGAATGCTCCTTTGTCTTTCCCATGTTGACCATGTATGAGTGCTGTTCACAAGTTTGGGGAGGGTCTTAAATAGTCAGAAAAGGCTGGAAAAAGAGATAATTAATCCAAACATGTGAAGCTCATTGTTCTTTGTGCCTGAACTACTTCTTAATACTTTAGGGGAACCAAACAGAATTCTGGTGGGTTGAGGGGTTGAATAATAAATGACCCTCTGAAAAAACTTTTCACAATTAAAAAAAAAAATAAACAAAGAAATAACATTCTTTTTTGCTGCAGTGCATTTCACACTTCCAGGCTGATCTACAGTCCAAATGTCACAATGCCAAGTTAATTCCAAATGTGTAAACCTGCTAAATCTGCAGGGGGTTGAATACTACTTGTAGGCACTGTATATATATATATAAATATAAAAAAAACATATTTAGTATCGCCAAACACCATCATAACATGTAGGTTAAAAAAGTATAATTTTATTTTTACTACACACTAAAAGCAGTTTAAAAAAATGGAAGAATTGATCCCCTTCTGATCACCTCCGGACAATTAAATATTGCATAAATCATTGCATAAACTGTTATATGATAGATATCTATATATATATATATATATATATATATATATATATATATATATATATATATACACTGCTCAAAAAAATAAAGGGAACACTTTAACAACAATATATAACTCCAAGTAAATAAAACTTCTGTCAAATCAAACTGCAGGTGGGGACCACAGACCACATCTCAGTACCAATGCTTTCTGGCTGATGTTCTGGTCACTCTTGAATGTTGGTTGTGTTTTCACACTCGTGATAGCATGAGACGGATTCTACAACCCACACAAGTGGCTCAGGTAGTGCAGCTCATCCAGGATGGCACATCAATGTGAGCTGTGGCAAGGTTTGCTGTGTCTGTCAGCGTAGTGTTCAGAGGCTGGAGGCGCTACCAGGAGACAGGCCAGTATACCAGGAGACATTGACGGGGCCGTAGGAGGGCAACAACCCAGAAGCAGGACCGCTACCTCAGCCTTTGTGCAAGGAGGAACAGGAGGAGCACTGCCAGAGCCCTGCAAAATGACCTCCAGCAGGCCACAAATGTGCATGTGTCTGCACAAACGGTTAGAAACCGACTCCATGAGGATGGTCTGAGTGCCCAACGTTACAGATGGGCCTTGTGCTCACAGCCCAACACCATGCAGGATGCTTGGCATATGCCACAGAACACCAGGATTGGCAAATTCACCACTGGCACCCTGTGCTCTTCACAGATGAAAGCAGGTTCACACTGAGCACATGTGATAGACATGACAGAGTCTGGAGATGCCATGGAGAGTGATCTGCTCCCTGCAACATCCTTCAGCATGACCGGTTTGGCAGTGGGTCAGTAATGGTGTGAGGTGGCATTTCTTTGGAGGGCCGCACAGCCTTACATGTGCTCGCCAGAGGTAGCCTGACTGCCATTAGGTACTGAGATGAGATCCTCAGACCCCTTGTGAGACCATATGCTGGTGCGGTTGGCCCTGGGTTCCTCCTAATGCAGGACAATGCCAGACCTCATGTGGCAAGTGTGTCAGCAGTTCCTGCAAGATGAAGGCATTGAAGCTATGGACTGGCCCACCCCTTCCTTACACCTGAATCCAATTGAACACATTTGAGACATCATGTTTCACTGCATCCAACGTCACGGATGACGGATGCTTTAGTCCAAGTCTGGGAGGAAATCCCTCAGGAGACCATCCGCCGCCTCATCAGGAGCATGCCCAGGCATTATAGGGAGGTCATACAGGCACGTGGAGGCCACACACACTACGGAGCAACATTTCCTTGTCTTGAGGCATTTCCACTGAAGTTGGATCAGCCTGCAATTTGATTTTCCACTTTGATTTTGAGCATCATTCCAACTCCAGACCTCCATGGGATGTTAGTTGTGATTTACATTGATCATTTTTAGGTTTTACTGTTCTCAACGCATTCCACTATATAATGAATAAAGATTTACAACTGGAATATTTAATTCAGTGATATCTAGTATGTGGGATTTTAGTCTTCCCCTTATTTTTTTGAGCAGTGTATATGTATATACACACACACACACACACGCACACACACACTCACACACTGGGGAAGATAAGTATTTGATACACTGCTGATTTTGCACGTTTTTCCACCTGCAAAGAATGGAGAGGTCTGTAATTTTTATCGTAGTACACTTCAGTCGTGAGAGAGAGAGAATCAATTAAAAAAAATCAGAAAATCACATTGTATGTTTTTTTACTTAATTAATTTTAATTTAATTTTATGAAATAAGTATTTGATACAATAGAAAACCAGAACTTAATATTTGGCACAGAAGCCTTTATTTGAAATTACGGAGGTCAGACATTTCCTGTAGTTCTTGACCAAGTTTTCTCACACTGCAGCAGGAATTTTGTCGCACTCCTCCATACAGATCTTCTCCAGATCTTTCAGGTTTCGGGGCAGTCTCTGGGCAACATTGACTTTCATCTCCCTCCAAAGATTTTCTATTGGGTTTAGTTCTGGAGACTGGCGAGGCCACTCCAGGACCTTGAAATGCTTCTTACAAAGCCACTCCTTAGTTGCCCTGGTTGTGTGTTTCAGGTCATTGTCATGCTGGAGGACCCAGGCATGACCCATCTTCAATGCTCTTACTGAGGGAAGGAGATTGTTGGCCAAAAACGCGCGATACATGACCCCATCCATCCTCCCTTTAATACGGTGCAGTCATCCTGTCACCTTTGCAGAAAAGCACCCCCAAAGTATGCTGTTTCTCCCTCCATGCTTCATAGTTTGGACCTTGTTCTTGTGGTAGTACTCATCCTTCTTCATCCTCCAAACACAGTGAGTGGAGGCAATACCAAAAAGGTCTATTTTGGTCTCATCTGATCACATGACCTTCTCCCATGCCTCCTCTGGATCATCCAGATGGTCATTGGTGAACTTCAAATGAGCCTGGACATGTGCTGGCATGAGTAGGGTTACCTTGCGTGCCCTGCAGGATTTTAATCCATGGTGGCGTAGTGTGTTACCAACGGTAATGTTTGAAACTGTGGTCATGGCTCTCTTCAGGCCATAGACAGGCTGTAGTTCTGGGCTGATTTCTGACCTTTCTCAAAATCATCCTTACCCCACGAGGCGAGAACATGCATGGAGCCCCAGACTGAGGAAGATTGACAGCAATCTTGTGTTTTTTATATTTTCTGATAATTGGTAAAAAAAATAACAAAAAACCTTATATCATAATAATATTATGGATAAAACTTAACATTTTATTAGTCACGTTAAAACCATGAATTAGACACAATCGACATACAGACAACCGTGCTGACCCTCACACTTTAACCTGATTGAAACTGCCTGTCAGCGGAGGTTGGCACCCTACAAATAGCACGAGATAGGCGCCCCCACTCCTCGACGGCTGTCCCTGATTCTCCTATGTGTAAACTAACCTGGTGTGTTAGATAAACCACCATTCAGACACAACAGGAGAATGGAAAAAGACAGGGATTGCCAATGGAGAATTGATGAATGGCAATAATTAAACAGTGTGAAAAAGGGTGAATGACACAAAGACAAAATGTGCAAAATTGATATGATATAAGGTTTTTTGTGTTTTTTTTAATTTTCTGACCTTATTTTGCGTGTTTTTTTATTTTTTGACCTTATTTTGCAAATTATCTTGTTTTTTTGACAATTTTCTGATAATTGTACCAACAGTTGTTGCCTTCTCACCAAGGCGCTTGCCTATTGTCCTGTAGCCCATCACAGCCTTGTGCAGGTCTACAATTTTGTCCCTGGTGTCCTTAGACAGCTCTTTGGTCTTGGCCATGGTGGAGAGGTTGGAGTGTGATTGATTGAGTGAGTTGATAGGTGTCTTTTATAAAAGTAACGAGTTAGAAGAGGTGCAATTAATACAGGCAATGAGTGAAGACTAGGAGGGCTTCTTAAAGAAAAACTAACAGGTCTGTGACAGCCAGAATTCTGGTAGGTGTTCAAATACTTCTTTCATGTAATGAAATTAAATTTAATTACCATATTTTTTGGACTATAAGATGCACTTTTTGTGGAGGAAAATGGGGAGTGCATCTTATAGTCCTGATGTACCGGCTCTGGCAGTGGAGGGGATGTGCGGAGCAGCGGGTCACACAGGCAGGAGCTGGCTGCTGCGGCTAACTCCTGTGCCCGCTGCTAAAGAGAAATGAATATTCACAGCATTCCACACCCATGGGCGTGGAGGGCAATGAATACACATTTCCCTTTAATTGCATCTTGGTATGATTGGCTCCCATCCCCAGTCCTGGTATGCATGGCCCCATCAGAAAACATAAAAAAAAGAAACATTACACTTACCTTCCTGGCACTCCTTCGCAGCATCTTGTTCTGATTCCAGCAGCTGTTTTATGCTTTTAAGCAGCGCGTACAAGCCGAAAGGCAGCTGAATATTCACCTCTCTGGGCGTGGAGAGATGTGATTATTCATTTCTCTTAAGTAGCGGGCACACGTGACCGCCGACAGCTGCAGGAAGGCTCCGGCTGACACTGTGCACGCTACTAAAGAGCAATGAATACTCACGGCTCTCTGCGCACACAGTGCCAGCATGCAGAGCAGTGAGTATTCCGGCAGCTGCCCTTCAGCTTGGAAGCAGCGCATGACATCCTTGCCATTCCCTGCTTACAAGCATAAAGCAGCTGCTGACATCGGAACAAGATGCTGCGAGGGAGTGCCGGGAAGAAAGGTGTAATTTTTTTATGTTTTCTGATGGAGCCATGCATACCAGGATGGAGGTGGGGGGCCAATCATATGGATGGGGCCATGCATACCAGGCCCAGGATGGGGGCCAATCATACCAGAATAGGGATGGGGCCATGCATACTAGGAAAAGATTGGGGCCCTGAATACCACAATAAGAATGTGGACCATGCATACTAGGACGAGATGGGGGCCCCACATACCAGGATAGGCATGGGGCGATGCATACTAGGACAAGATGGGGCCCCTGCATACTAGGATAGGGATGAGGGGGGCCATGCATACCAGAATAGGGATGAAGGTGCCATGCATACCAGGGTAAGGGATGAGAGGACCATGTGTATCAGAATGGGGATGAGGTGACCATATATACAAGGATAGGGGATATTAAGTACAGAATTGACAACATTTTTTGCTTCAATTTTTTTTCCTAATGTCCTCCTGTAAGGCTACGTTCACATTTGCGGTCAGCGCCGCAGCGTCGGGCGCCGCAGCGGCGCCGCATGCGTCATGCGCCCCTATACTTAACATGGGGGCGCATGGACATGCGTTGTGCTGCGTTTTGCGCCGCATGGCCGCAAGCGTTGGACGCAAGAAACGCTTCAAGTTGCATTTTTTTTGCGTCCAACTTGCGGGCAAAAACGACGCATGCGGCGCAAAACGCAGCGTTTTAGCGTGCGTTTTGCCGCGTTTTTGTTTGCGTTGTTCGCTGCGGCGCCGACGCTGCGGCGCACAACGCAAATGTGAACGTAGCTTAAAACCTAGGTGTGTCTTATGGTTCAGTGCGTCTTATAATCCGAAAAATACCGTATTTAAAAATCATACAATGTGATTTTCTGGTTTTTATTTTTAAATTCTGTCTCTCACAGTTAAAGTGTACCTACGCTAAAAATTACAGACCTTTCCATTCTTTGTGGGTGTGAAAACTTTAAAAATCGGCACTGTACCAAATACTTATTTTCCCCATCATATATATATACAGTATATCTGTATGTATATGTACAGATGTATCTGTATGTTGTGTTTGTACATGGACATACAGTGAGGAAAATAAGTATTTGGACAATTTTATAAGTTTTCCAAAGTATGTCCATGATGTTTCCCCCATCATGCCTGTAATCATTTGTGATCCCATGCTGTAATGTCTGTATACTCCCCTGCTTTCTCCCCTGCCCAGGAGCTGTGGTATGATCAGACCATATTCCTGGTCAGACACGTCCATCACACAGTAAACATCAGGGGCACATTTATAAGATAATCTCAGCACAAGAACATTCTATTTTAACACATCCAATTCTTGAACTTATTACTCCAAGATCCATTTAGTAAAATCAACTTTTGCTTGTGGGAAAACGCCTTTCACCCTTTTCCGACATGTGGCGTAATGGTACGCTGATGTCGGAATCCCTGTTTGGTGCGGTCTCCGGCAATGAGCCCGCACCTTTCCAGGCACACCAGTGGCTGTCAATCTCTGACAACGGCATTTAACTCGCGCATACAGAAAGCGCATCACTAATTGCGGCTATCGGTGACACCGTCACATGATCGCGGGTCACCGAAGGGTCAGCATGACAACCAGAGGTCTCCAAAAGACCTCTATGGTTGCATTTCTGCTACACACAGGCAATCTGAGCAAAAAGTAAAAAAAAAAAGTTTTAAAAATATATAAAAAAATTATGAGAAAAAAATTCAAAGCATCAGAATTACGTTTTTTTTGGTCGCTGCTACATTGTAATAAAATTCAATAATGGGCCATCAAAAGATCGTATCTACACCAAACTGGTATCAATAGAAATGTCAGCTTGGCGAGCAAAAAGTAACCCTTACCCAGCCCCAGATCAAAAAAAAATGTAGACGCTACAGGTCTCGGAAAATGGCACTATTTTTGGAACAAACTTTGGATTGTTTTTTCACCAGTTAAGTTTAAAAGAACCTAGACATGTTTGGTGTCTATCTATATAATTGCCTAAGGGGTACTTCTGTCTTTCGCGGAAATCCCGGGTCGCTGATTGGTCGCGAATTGGCCCCTCCCTACTCCCCTCCAGTCAGTGCCCCCTCCATACTCCCCTCCAGTCAGCGGCCACATAGGGTTTTAGCAGTCCGTTAAACGGACTACGTTACACCGCGGCATAACGCGGTGTAACGCAGTACGTTAACGCTGCTATTAACCCTGTGTGACCAACTTTTTCTACTGATGCTGCCTATGCAGCATCAATAGTAAAAACATATAATGTTAAAAATAATTAAAAAAATAAAACATTATATTCTCACCTTCCAGCGCCTTTCCCGCTCTGGTCCCCAGAATGCATTTCGGCAATGACCGGAGATGACGTAGCGGTCTCGCGAGACCACTACATCATCACGTGTTATTGCCGCAATGCATTCTTGGGACCGGAGTGTCGCGAGGAGCATCACTAAACGCCTGGCCTGGATTCGGGGCCCGACGGAAGGTGAGTATATAACTATTTTTTATTTTAATTCTTTTTTAACAGGGATATGGTGCTTACATTGCTGTATACTGCGTGGCCTGTGTTATATACTATGTCTCTGTGCTATATACTACATGGTCTGTGCTATATACTACGTGGATGTGCAATATGCTGAGTGGCTGGGCAATATACTACGTGGCTGTTATATACTACGTGGGCTGTGTTATACACTACGTGGGCTGTGCTATATACTACGTGGCCTGTGCTATATACTACTATACATATTCTAGAATACCCGATGCGTTAGAATCGGGCCACCATCTAGTGTACTCATAATGATCTGGAGAATCATAGTGGTAGGTCAGTTTCAGCATTTAGTGAACATGGTAAAAAAAACGTGGAATTGCACTTTTTTTGCAATTTCACTGCACTTGGAAATTTTTTCCTGTTATCCAGTACACGATATGTTAACCCCTCTCCGACATTAGGCGTAATAGTACGCTGATGTTGGACACCCTCCTTTTGATGTGGGCTACGGCGGTGAGCCCTCATTTTTTCCAGCACATGCAGGGTCGCAATGGCCTGGCGAGGTATCAGGGAAATTCCCGGTGGGCCCTTGGCTATGGGAAGGAGAGGAGGAGAAGGAAAAAAAAAAGTGTTTTTTAGGGGCGCGGGCCCTTTAAATGCGCAGGCAGCGTATGTGCAGGGACGCATGCACGCAACATTCATTACCTGAACTGCCGCGGCACATGTCCCAATCAATACTGAACAATGTGGGGCCGTCGTCACCGGCATATGACGTCACTGTCATGCAGCGTGTGCACACCTTCACCGCCGGCCTCTGCTACATTGGCAGCCATTTTTCTATGTGCACGTCAAACCTGCGGAGGAAGACAGTGCTGGGAGCGCAGGAAGGTAAGAGGAATCTTTTTTTTCTTGTTCTCTCTATCTCTATCTCCAAGGGGCCACAATGGAGACACATGGGGGGACCAGGATGAAGACACATGGGGGGACCAGGATGGAGACGCATAGGGGGACTAGGCTGAAGATACATAGAGGATACCAGGCTGGAGACACATAGGGGGGCCAGAATGGAGACACATGGGGGCAGGCTGGAGACATGTGGGGCCAGGATGGATACACATAGGGGCCAGGATGGATACACATAGGGGCCAGGATGGATACACATAGGGGCCAGGTCAAGGGGGCCAGGATGGATACACGGGGGCCAGAACGAGGGGCCAGGATGGATATATGGAGGCAGGACAAGGGGCTGGGATGGATATATGGGCGGGCAGGACAAGGGACCAGGATGGATATATGGGGGCCAAGATGAATGTATGGGGGTCCAGAATGCAGATATATGGGGGAGCAGGATGCATATATATGGGTGAGCCAGGATGAATATATATGGTAAAGTCAGGTTGCATATATATATATATATATATGGGGGGCCAGGATAGATTTATGGGGGGGTGGGGCAGGACAAGGGACCAGTATGCATATATATGGCAGACCAGGATGCATATATGGGGGAGCCAGGATGGATATATGAGGTGCCAGGATGGATATATATGAGGGGGCCAGGATGCATATATGGGAGGCAGGACAAGGGACCAGGATGGATATATGGGGGCCAAGATGGATATATGGGGGCCAAGATGGATATATGGGGAGTCAGGATGCATATATATGGGGGGCCAGGATAGATTTAGGGGGGACAGGACAAGGGACCAGGATGCATATATGTGGGGGGCAGGATGGATATATGGGGGGGCAGGATAGATATATATGGGGAGGGGCCAGGATGGATATTGATGGGGAGCCAGGTTGTATAAATGGGGAAGCCAGGACAAGGGACCAGGAAGGATATATTGGGTCCAGGAATGATATATGGGTGCAGGATAAGGGATATATGAGGGCCAGTATGTATAGCTGGGGGGCAGGATGGATATCTGGGGCACACTATAAAATAAAGGGGGCCAGACTGAGTGAGATTATTAAATAAAGGGGGCCAGGATGAGGGACTAAATGACTGTTTGAGGGCGAGAATGAGAAACATGCTATATTAGTTTATGGTGACAAGTGGGGAACATAATTTCTTTAGGGTCCAATTAGGAACATTACTACTGTAATATAATTTACTTTTTAGGAAACTATTTTCCATGGAGGGAGCAAAATGGGGGTCCTGTTACTGTGCAGGGTGGCACTATGTCGCTTTTTTTCATCTGATGTAGTGTAGAAATCAGGGAAAAAATGGAAATCCTGAAAACATGACCTGTTGGGGTCCGTGAGGATGAAGTTTGGGAAATACTGCTATACACTACTTAACTCCTGTGTATAATGTCACTGGTGATCACTGTATTACCTGTACACTGACATTATATACTGAGCTCCTGTTTATAATGTCACTGGTGGTAGTAACAGTGTTAGTATTGTGGTTTGTATTCATGATCAGTATTGTAGTATTCAGTCACTATGTGGTGGTAATTTGTGATCTGGTCACGGCATGGCAGTATTTCTCCCTGTATGTGGTATTATTTTGTCCCTATATGCTGGTAATATGTCATATTATTCGGTCACTATATGGTCTGATCATGGTGTTGCATATTTGTTTCTTGTATGTGGTATTATTCGGTCACTATGTGGTGCTAATGAGTGATCTGGTCATGGTGTGGCTGTATTTGTTCCTTGTATGTGGTATTATTCGTTGACTATGTAGTCCGATCATGTTGTGGCTGTATTTGTCTATATTTCCATTAGAGATTAAATACTTGAAACACAGTGGCAGAGATGCACTTACAAGGGGTTTCCTGTGAAAAAAGTAATCACCTCTCCACAGGATAAGCGATAACGTATTGATTGGTGGGGGTCTGACTACTTGGATCCAATCCTCAGAATGTGGAACTTTTTATCCCCATTAGACTGGAGTGGCATATACAGCTCAATCACTGATCCATTCATTCCCTCAGTGGCTGCTTGTTTTTTTCTGGAAGCCCCAAAGAGAATGAATGGAGCTGCGGTCAGACATCCCACCTGCCACTCCATTTTAAAATGGGGATAAGTGTCCTATCAATGATAAAACTTTCTCATTCTTCCGATCGGTGCAGTTTCTAATGGTTGGACCTAAGTGATCACCTATCCTCTGGAGCCCATGGATCAGTGATAACTTGTTTTACAGCCGATGCTCCACTATAATGGGGATAACGACTGAGATATTTGCATATAGCTGTAGGGTAGACTCCTAGAGTCCATTCCCCTGGGGGGCCCCAGACACCCCAGTCTGACCCTGGGCACATGTCAGCTGTTTTGAACAGCTAACATGTGCCTCTAACTGTTAACCCTTTAAATGCTGCTGTTAAACTCTGACAGTGGCATTTAACACTCTCTTTTTGCAAGCGCGCCGGAAATCCTGCCCATCAGTGCCCTCTATGGTTGTCACTGCCAGATTGCTATGAGTGCTGCCCATTGGACGGCACTTATAGCAAGTCAGCAGTTCTGCTACATACAGGCGATCTGATCATCGCCTGTATGTAGCAGAGCCAATCAGGTTATGGGAGCTTCCAGTCTCCCAAGGAGACTATTTAAGCATGCCAAAAGTAAAATAAAATGTTTTTACAAATATTTTAAAAAACAATAAAATAAAAGTTCAAATCACCCCCCTTTTGCCCCATTCAAAATAAAATAATAAAAAAAATCAAACATACACATATTTGGTATTGCCGCCTTCAGAATCACCCGATCTATCAATATAAAAAAAAAATTAATCCAATCGCAAGAGTCAAAACACCAGAATTATGGTTTTTTAGTCGCCACAACATTGCATGAAAATGCAATAACGGGCGATCAAAAGATCATATCTACACCAAAATGGTATCATTAAAAATGTCAGCTCAGCACACAAAAAATAAGGCCTCACCCAACCTGAGATCAGAAAAAATGGAGACGCTATGGCTAATGGCAGGGTTTTTGTTTTTTTTTTACAAAATTTGGAATTTTTTTTCACCACTTAGATAAAAAAGAACCTAGACATGTTTAGTGTCTGGAAACTCATAATGACCTGGAGAATCATAACGGCAGGTCAGTTTTATCATTTAGTGAACATAGTAAAAATTGTGGAATTGCACTTTTTTTGCAATTTCACCGCACTTGGAATTTTTTCCCGTTTTCCAGTACACAATATGTTAAAACCAATGATGTTGCTCAAAAACAAGCTCTCAGATGACAATATTGACCGAAAAATAAAAAATGTATGGCTTTGGTAAGAAGGGGGGCAAAAACGAAAATGCAAAAATGAAAATACCTCTGGTCATTAAAGGGTTAAAGAAAAACTAACAGGTCTGTGAGAGCCAGAATTCTTGCTGCTTGGTAGATGATCAAATACTTATTTCATGCAATAAAATTAAATTTAATTTTTTTAAAGTGATTTTCTGGTTTCTAATTTTAGATTGTGCCTCTCACAGTTGAAGTGTACCTACGATAAAAATTACAGAACTCTCCATTCTTTGTAGAGGTAGGAAAATTTCGGCTGTGTCAAATACTAACTTTCCCTGAGATATATATATATATATATATATATATATATATATATATATATATATATATATATATATATATATATATATATATATATATATATATATATATCTAATATATAATTGCCTAGAATACTACTTCCTGCAATTTGTGCCAACTTCCGTGGCTTTGTCCGGAGCTAATGTCCTCAGCTAATGTCCGGAGCTAATGTCCGGAGCTAATGTCCGGAGATAAGTGACGTCACCAGTGTCCTACACCCAGGCAGAGCACAGGGGCCCCAGGCAGCATATGGGGCCCCAGGCAGCATATGGGGCCCCAGGCAGAGCACAGGGGCCCCAGGCAGCATATGGGGCCCCAGGCAGAGCACAGTGGTCCCAGGCAGAGCACAGGGGCCCCAGGCAGCCTATGGGGCCCCAGGCAGAGCACAGGGGCCCCAGGCAGCATATGGGGCCCTAGGCAGAGCACAGGGGCCCCAGGCAGCATATGGGGCCCCAGGCAGAGCACAGGGGCCCCAGGCAGAGCACAGGGGCCCCAGGCAGCATATGGGGCCCCAGGCAGAGCACAGGGGCCCCAGGCAGCATATGGGGCCCCAGGCAGAGCACAGGGGCCCCAGGCAGAGCACAGGGGCCCCAGGCAGAACATGGGGCCCCAGGCAGAGCACAGGGGCCCCAGGCAGAGCACAGGGGCCCCAGGCAGCATATGGGGCCCCAGGCAGAGCACAGTGGTCCCAGGTAGAGCACAGGGGCCCCAGGCAGCCTATGGGGCCCCAGGCAGAGCACAGGGGCCCCAGGCAGCATATGGGGCCCAGGCAGAGCACAGGGGCCCCAGGCAGCATATGGAGCCCCAGGCAGAGCACAGTGGCCCCAGGCAGACCACAGGGGCCCCAGGCAGAACATGGGGCCCCAGGCAGAGCACAGGGGCCCCAGGCAGCATATGGGGCCCCAGGCAGAGCACTTCAACCAGAAAACCTTAACGGTTCTTAAAAAACTTGACTGTTCAGGATATGATAAAAGTCATAGTATTCTGAATCTTTAACTTATAAAGATACCTTTACATGTGGTGATTATTGGTTCCAGAGAGGCTTTCGGCCGATAATCGTACACCTGGCTGGTGACAGGACAATACAATATAAACGTTCAAAGGTAAACACTGATAACATTAAAATCTAATATATAATTGCCTAGAATACTACTTCCGGCAATTTGTGCCAACTTCCGTGGCTTTGTCCGGAGATAATGTCCGGAGATAAGTGACGTCACCAGCGTCCTACACCCGCTCAGGGTGGACAAAGATATATGCCTTCGTGGTGCGCGGCACTTTTCTGATTGGTTGCCGCCTGCCGCGAGCGACCAATCAGAAATGTGCCATACTGTCAAGAATTGTCAAGAGCTGGTAAGTGCAGCCATTTTTTGTTCTTTCTTACTATTATTTATTAATTGTATTATTCTTACATTTGAATAAATAAAGTATATATGGATTCTAGACTCCCGATTCTTTAGAATCGGGCTGCCATCTAGTGTATATATATATATATATATATATATATATATATATATATATATATATATATATATATATATATATACACACACACACACGCTTTTCACAAAATTAGAATATCAGCAAAAAGTTAATTTACCGTATATACTCGAGTATAAGCCGACCCCCCTAATTTTGCCACAAAAAACTGGGAAAACTTATTGACTCGAGTATAAGCCTAGGGTGGAAAATGCAGCAGCAGCTACCGGTAAATGTCAAAAATAAAAATAGATACCAATAAAAGTAAAATTAATTGAGACATCAGTAGGTTAAGTGTTTTTGAATATCCATATTGAATCAGGAGCCCCATATAATGCTCCATACAGTTCATGATGGGACCCATAAAATGCTCCATACAAAATGCGCCCCATATAATGCTCCATATTAAAATATGCCCCATATAATGCTGCACAAAGGTTAATAATGGCCCCATAAGATGCTCCATAGAAACATTTGCCCCATACAATGCTGCATAAAGGTTGATGGCCCAATAAGATGCTCCACACATTATGGCCCCATAGGATGCTCCACACATTATGGCCCCATGAGATGCTCAAAACATTATTCCCCATAGGATGCTCCACACATTATGACCCCATGAGATGCTCCATACATTGTGGCTCCATAGATTGTGGCCCCATACATTGTGGCCCCATACATTGTGGCCCCAAGCATTGTGGCTCCATACATTGTGGCCCCATACATTGTGGCCCCATACATTGTGGCTCCATTTATTGTGGCCCCATACATTGTGGCCTCATACATTGTGGCTCCATACATTGTGGCCCCATACATTGTGGCTCCGTTCATTGTGGCCCCATACATTGTGGCTCCATATATTGTGGCCCCATACATTGTGGCTCCATACATTGTGGCCCCATAAGATGCTCCACACATTTGCCCCATTTGCTGTTGCTGCGATTAAAATTAAAAAAATCACATACACACCTCTCTTCGCTCAGGCCCCCGGCACTTGCGATAGTCACCTTCCACGTTCCATTGCTGCGCGCTGCTCTGTCTTCCATCCTCTGCACTGACTGTTCAGGCAGAGGGCGGCGCGCACACTAATCGCGTCATCGCGCCCTCTGACCTGAACAGTCACAGCCAGAGGACGGAAGACAGAGTGGCCCGCAGCAGTGGAACAAGGAAGGTGACTATTGCACAATGCTCACCACGTGACCGCTGAACACAGGAAGAGCTGCCCGGAGACCATCGGACATGCAGGGACTGCACCAGGAGCAGGTGAGTATGTGACAGCCGCCGCTCCCCCTCACCCACCGACCCCACGCCGACACTGACTCGAGTATAAGCCGAAAGGGTCACTTTCAGCCCAAAAAAGTGGGCTGACAATCTCGGCTTATACTCGAGTATATACGGTATTTCAGTTCTTCAATACTAAAAGTGAAACTCATATTATATGGAGTCATTACAGAGTAATCTATTTCAAGTGTTTATTTCTGTTAATATTGATGATTATGGCTTACAGCCAATGAAAATCCAAAAGTCATTATCTCAGTAAATTAGAAAAATTAACAAAAAATACCTGCAAAGGCTGCCTAAGCAGGGTCAGTGCTCAGTGGTCCAAGGTGTTGCTTTCAGATGAAGATACATTTTACATTTTAATTGTAAATCAAGGTCCCAGAGTTTGGAGGAAGAGTGGAGAGGCCACAATCCAAGCTGCTTGAGGTCTAGTGTGAAGTTTCCACAATCAGTGATGGTTTGGGGAGCCATGTCATCTGCTGGTGTAGGTCCACTGTGACCAAAGTCAGCGCAGCCGTCTTCCAGGAAATTTTAGAGCACTTCATGCTTCCCTCTGCTGACAAGCTTTTTAGAGATAGAAATTTCATTCTCCAGCAGGACTTGGCATCTGTCCACACTGCCAAAAGTACCAGTGCCTGGTTTACAAACAACAGTATCACTGTGCTTCCGAAGAAGACTCATGGCTGTACTAGCTCAAAAGGGAGCTTCTACTCAATACTGAGCAAAGGGTCTGAATACTTATGACCATGTGATATTTCAGCTTTTCTTTTTTATTAAATATGCAAAAATTACTACATTTCTGCTTTTTTCAGTCAAGATGAGGTGCATTGTGTACAAGAAAATGAACTTTTTTGAATTTACCAAATGGCTGCAATGAAACAAACAGTGAAAAATTTAAAGGGGTCTGAATACTTTCCGTACCCACTGTATATAAAATAACTTTCCCAAAGAATGCCAATGGAAATTACAACAGCAAGATGAAGCTATGGCTCTTGGAATGTGTACATGCATAAACAATTCTTTCTATACTAGATCATTTTAGAAAAATGACAAGACATAAAGAACCTAAACATACAAGGTATATATAGTTTATAAAGAAACATAAATTCAAACTAAAAAAAGACTGCACATCCATTACATGCGAGACTATATCAATCCTTTATTATCCAAACATTAAAAATAGGGTGTTAAATGTGCACAATTAAAAACATACAAAGATGTTCAGATCCAGGTTGAGACTTTTGATAAGGTCATAGATCTTCCCACATAGGTAAAAAAAAAACCTTACACTATAAGTATGAATATTACATGCAAAGCAAAAGTTTGTCTACAAATTAATCTTAATACTATAGTATATCACACAATACACAAAGCCCAAACAATACTTCCCAAGTAATAGAATGTAGTTTTAGTAAAGTGCATAAATAAGAATATAGGTTTATAGGTTATAATCAGTCCCAAATTATTCATAGTGTAGCATCTACACTACCGTTCAAAATCTTATTTTTGAAAGGAAAGCACATTCCAATGAAGCTAACATTAAAAGATTCAGAAATATACTCTATACATTGCTAATGTGGCAAATGACTATTCTAACTGCAAACGTCTGGTTTGTAATGCAGTATCTTCTTAGGTGTATAGAGGCCCATTTCCAACAACCATCACTCCAGTGTTCTTATGGTTTGAGCTAGTTGAGAATCTGGAGCATTACATTTGTTGGTTCCATTAAACTCTCAAAATGGCCAGAAAAAATAACTTTCATGTGAAACTCGACAGTCTATTCTTGTTCTTAGAAATGAAGGCTATTCCATGTGAGAAACTGTCAAGAAACTAAAGATTTCCTACAACGGTGTGTACTACTCCTTTCAGAGGAGAGCACAAACAGGCTCTAACCAGAGCAGTTAGAGAAGTG
Organism: Ranitomeya variabilis; assembly: GCF_051348905.1. Lineage (NCBI taxonomy): Eukaryota > Metazoa > Chordata > Amphibia > Anura > Dendrobatidae > Ranitomeya > Ranitomeya variabilis. Next base: position 321,294,392 of record NC_135234.1, read on the forward strand.
GGAGGCTCCGCTGCACAGCTGAGCAACAAGACAAGTACATTAGAGTCTGTAGTTCGATAAATCGATGCCTCACAGGTCCTCAACTGGCAGCTTCATTAAATAGTACATGCAAAATGCCAGTGTCAACGTCTACAGTGAAGAGGTGACTCTGGGATGCTGGCCTTTAGGGCAGAGTGGCAAAGAAGAAGCCATATCTGAGACTGGCTAATAAAAGGAAAAGATTAATATGGGCAAAAGAACACAGACAATGGACAGAGGAAGATTGGAAAAAAGTGTTATGGACAGACAAATCCAAGTTTGAGGTGTTTGGATCACACAGAACATTTGTGAGACGCAGAACAACTGAAAAGATGCTGGAAGAGTGCCTGACGCCATCTGTCAAGCATGGTGGAGGTAATGTGATGGTCTGGGTTTGCTTTGGTGCTGGTAAAGTGGGAGATTTGTACATGGTAAAAGGGATTTTGAATAAGGAAGGCTATCACTCCATTTTGCAATGCCATTCCATACCCTGTGGACAGCGCTTGATTGGAGCCAATTTCATCCTACAACAGGACAATGACCCAAAGCACACCTCCAAATTATGCAAGGGCTATTTAGGGAAGAAGCAGGCAGCTGGTATTCTATCTGTAATGGAGTGGCCAGAGCAGTCACCAGATCTCAACCCCATTGAGCTGTTGTGGGAGCAGCTTGACCGTATGGTACGCAAAAAGTGCCCATCAAGCAAACCAACTAACTTGTGGGAGGGGCTTCTGGAAGCATAGGGTGAAATTTCTCCAGATTACCTCAGCAAATTAACTGCTAGGATGCCAAAGGTCTGCAATGCTGTAATTGCTGCAAAGGGAGCATTCTTTGACGAAAGCAAAGTTTGAAGGAGAAAATTATTATTTAAAAGAAAAAATTTTTTTTAACCTTGTCAATGTCTGGACTAGATTTTCAATTCATTTGGCAAATCATTTGACTAATAAAAGTATGAGTTTTCATAGAAAACGCAAAATTATCTGGGTGACCCTAAACGTTTGAATGGTAGTGTATGTGTTAGCAGCTTTATACCATATACCATAATATTAAAATTCATTTGGAGATAAGCTTGTGTGTTGCATGTCATACTCAAACTCATGTTTTAACTGTATGCTTTTTCTTTAGTTGCCATATGGGATGATTTCTGTTCTTAACATGGGTCTGAACCTGGACCTGTTTGTATTTGTTGAGTTTTCATTGGTTTTATTTGTGTGCTTTTGCCTCCTATTTTTTTTGTTTGGATGATATTTTCTATTTTGCTACTTTGTTAATTTCTTGACACAATGGCTGACAATTAAGGGGTGAGCACTTGATAATTAATTGCTATGTTGAGGGGAATATTAAAAAAATGGTGTTGCAAGCAAATGTAAAAAAGTAATAGCTTTGATGTCCAAAGCACGCCTTGTCTTTAAAAGCTTAAAATTGTATTACATAAAAATATCAAGCTAAAAACACAAAATGGCAATGCGAGATGTAACGGTTTAATTTTGCTACTAGTTTCCTATTCTAACAACTGGTGCAATCACTACAAAAATAACGCAAGTACTTATATACTGTACATTTGATAAAAAGTGATTGCTATTATAAATAATTGCAGCTTTGGACATAGAGCATTACTATAAAAGGCTTTTGTAATATGCAAAGCCATCATAAAAAATTTCCAGCAGCTAAGGCATTCAATATTTAAGCCATGTTCGCATCTTCAAGATTCTGTCCAGATTTAGGAGGAGTTTACATTAATGTGTTAGTTATTAGGCCAGTTATGTCCTCATTGAGGATGGTCACGCATGTCATGGGCTATATAGTGACAAATTGAGAAGCAGTTTCCATACAACATTTTTATTTTGTAGCATCTTGTACATGTGTTTCTGGAAAGTTATGAAAAATACCCGTACAAATGGCACACTTAAAGCCTGCGGCATTTTATCATCAATTATGGCAAAGAAACCTAAATGTTGCATATGTTCACTTTAAAGTATTATCTTTTAGACTTTGTTTTTTGTTAAAAAAAAAGCTATGTTCAAAAGTTAAACTTTGAAAAATGGCAATAAATAAAATACCACAAATCATGTTACAATTCCCTGTGTGAAACTAAGTTCACGTGAACATAAGTTTAGCCTTCATGATGTCCATGTGTGCAACGAGCAGCATATGGACCAATATTGGCCTAGGTGCTAATGCACACCAAACACCAGTCTAGTCTTTATCACAAACCAGATTACTGCATGGAAATAGAATGTAGTGCCTTCATCCGTCTTAGGTATATGGACAAGCAAAGTCACGCTATCAAGTTGCTCATCTAAACTTAGACTTTAGAAAACCTTCTAAGTCTGACCTGGCCTTAGGTCGCAAACAGTTTATTGGGTTTCAAAATATAATAGATGTTCATACGTGTGGTTCACACTTCCAACAAGCAATAGCCATACGCAATAGAAGAAGCATGTTAATATGGTGCATATGTAATACAATATAGATATAATCTGTAGCCTCAAGTACACAAGTAAGAATTCAATCTCAAAATGCCTAGAGCTAATCATGTATAACTAATACCCTCTTTATCCATTACCAGAGTAATTTGATTATATTATTCATTTCTTAAACCCCTGGTTTGCACGTTAATGACTGGGCCAATTTTTAAAATTCTGACCACTGTCCCTTTATGAGGTTATAACTCTGGAATGCTTCAACGGATCCCGGTGATACTGACATTGTTTTCTCGTGACATATTGTACTTCATGAAAGTGGTAAAATTTCTTTCATATTACCTGCGTTTATTTGTGAAAAAAATGGAAATTTGGTGAAAATTTTGAAAATTTAGCAATTTTCCAAATTTGAATCTTTATACAATTAAATCACAGAGATATGTCACACAAAATACTTAATAAGTAACATTTCCCACATGTCTACTTTACATCAGCACAATTTTGGAACAAAATTTTTTTTTTGTTAGGAAGTTATAAGGGTTAAAAGTTGACCAGCAATTTCTCATTTTTACAACACCATTTTTTTTTTTAGGGACCACATCTCATTTGAAGTCATTTTGAGGGGTCTATATGATAGAAAATACCCAAGTGTGACACCATTCTAAAACCTGAAACCCTCAAGGTGCTCTAAACCACATTCAAGAAGTTTATTAACCCTTCAGGTGTTTCACAGGAATTTTTGGAATGTTTAAATAAAAATGAACATTTTACTTTTTTACACAAAAAATTTACTTCAGCTCCAATTTGTTTTATTTTACCAAGGGTAACAGGAGAAAATGGACCCCAAAAGTTGTTGTACAATTTGTCCTGAGTACGCCGATACCCCATTTGTGGGGGTAAACCACTGTTTGGGCGCATGGCAGAGCTTGGAAGCAAAGGAGCGCCATTTGACTTTTCAATGCAAAATTGACTGGAATTCAGATGGGACGCCATGTTGCGTTTGGAGAGCCCCTAATGTGCCTAAACATTGAAACCCCCCACAAGTGACACCATTTTGGAAAGAAGACCACCTAAGGAACATCTAGATGTGTGGTGAGCACTTTGACCCATTAAGTGATTCACAGAAGTTTATAATGCAGAGCCGTAAAAATAAAAAATCATATTTTTTCACAAAAATTATCTTTTCGCCCAAAATTTTTTATTTTCCCAAGGGTAAGAGAAGAAATTGGACCCCAAAAGTTGTTGTCCAATTTGTCCTAAGTACGCTGATACCTCATATGTGGGGGTAAACCACTGTTTGGGAGAGCTCGGAAAAGAAGGAGCGCCATTTGACTTTTCAATGCAAAATTGACTGGAATTGAGATGGGACGCCATGTTGCGTTTGGAGAGCCACTGATGTGCCTAAACATTGAAACCCCCCACAATTGACACCATTTTGGAAAGTAGACCCCCTAAGGAACTCATCTAGATGTATTGTGAGAGCTTTGAACCCCCAAGTGTTTCACTACAGTTTATAACGCAGAGCTGTGAAAATAAAAATTCTTTTTTTCCCCACAAAAACTATTTTTTAGCCCCCAGTTTTGTATTTTCCCAAGGGTAACAGGAGAAATTGGACCCCAAAAGTTGTTGTCCAATTTGTCCTGAGTACGCTGATACCCGATACGTGGGGGGAACCACCGTTTGGGCGCATGGGAGAGCTCAGAAGGGAAGGAGCACCATTTGAAATGCAGACTTAGATGGAATGGTCTGCAGGCGTCACGTTGCATTTGCAGAGCCCCTAATGTACCTAAACCGTAGAAACCCCCCACAAGTGACCCCATATTGGAAACTAGACCCCCCAAGGAACTTATCTAGATGTGTTGTGAGAACTTTGAACCCCCAAGTGTTTCACTACAGTTTATAACGCAGAGCCGTGAAAATAAAAAATATTTTTTTTTTTTACACAAAAATTATTTTTTAGCCCCCAGTTTTGTATTTTCCCAAGGGTAACAGGAGAAATTGGACCCCAAAAGTTGTTATCCAATGTGTCCTGAGTACGCTGATACCCCATATGTTGGGGTAAACCCCTGTTTGTGTGCACAGGAGAGCTCGGAAGGGAAGGAGCACTGTTTTACTTTTTCAACGCAGAATTGGCTGGAATTGAGATCGGACGCAATGTCGCGATTGGAGAGCCCCTGATGTGCCTAAACAGTGGAAACCCCCCAATTATAACTGAAACCCTAATCCAAACACACCCCTAACCCTAATCTCAACTGTAACCCTAATCACACCCCTAACCCTGACACACCCCTAACCCTAATCCCAACCCTATTCCCAACCGTAAATGTAATCCAAACCCTAACTTTAGCCCCAACCCTAACTTTAGCCCCAACCCTAACTTTAGCCCCAACCCTAACCCTAACTGTAGCCCTAACCCTAGCCCCAACCCTAGCCCTAACCCTAGCCCTAATGGGAAAATGGAAATAAATACATTTTTTTAATTTTTCGTAACTAAGGGGGTGATGAAGGGGGGTTTGATTTACTATTTATAGCGCATTTTCTAGCAGATTTTTGATTGGCAGCCGTCACACACTAAAAGACGCTTTTTATTGCAAAAAATGTTTTTTGCGTTACCACATTTTGAGAGCTATAATTTTTCTATATTTTGGTCCACAGAGTCATGTGAGGTCTTGTTTTTTGCTGGACGAGTTGACGTTTTTATTGATAACATTTTCGGGCACGTGTCATTTTTTGATCGCTTTTTATTCCGATTTTTGTGAGGCAGAATGACCAAAAACCAGCTATTCATGAATTTCTTTTTGGGGGGGCGTTTATACCGTTCCGCGTCTGGTAAAATGGATATTTATATCATTTTTTTATGTTTTGTCGCTTTTATACGATAAAAACTATTTTATAGAAAAAATAATTATTTTTGCATCGCTTTATTCTGAGGACTATAACTTTTTCATTTTTTCGCTGATGATGCTGTATGGTAGCTCGTTTTTTGCAGGACAAGATGACGTTTTCAGCGGTAACATGGTTATTTATTTCCGTCTTTTTGATTGCATGTTATTCCACTTTTTGTTCGGCGGTATGATAATAAAGCGTTGTTTTTTGCCTCTTTTTTTTTTTTACGGTGTTCACTGAAGGGGTTAACTAGTGGGACAGTTTTATAGGTCGGGTTGTTACGGACGCGGCGATACTAAATATGTGTACTTTTATTGTTTGTTTTTTTATTTAGTTAAAGGAATGTATTTATTGGAACAATATTTTTTTTATTATTATTATTATTTATTTAGGATTTTTTTTTTTTTTTTACACATGTAAAATTTTTTTTTTTTTTTTTTTAGATTTTTACTTTGCCCCAGGGGGGGCATCACAGTAAAGTGAAAGATCGCCGATCTGACACTTTGCTGTGCACTGTGTCAGATCGGCGATCTGAAGTGCACAGCTCCAGGCTTCCCGGCGCCTGCTGCGCATGCGCTGTGAAGCCACCTCCCTGCAGGACCCGGATGCAGCCCTGCGGCAATTTTGGATCCGGGGCCTGCAAGGAGGAGACCCCCGGTACAAGGTGAGCACATCGCCTTGTACCGATCGTCTCAGGGAAGCACGCAGGGAGCCCCTCCCTGCGCGATGCTTCCCTATACCGCCGGAACACTGCGATCATGTTTGATCGCAGTGTGCCAGGGGTTAATGTGCCGGGGGCGGTCCGTGACCACTCCTGGCACATAGTGCCGGATGTCAGCTGCGATAGTCAGCTGACACCCGGCCGGCGCTGGACGTACTATTCCATCCTTGGGAAGTAGGGCCCACCCCACATGGATGGAATAGTACGTCCAATGACAGAAAGGGGTTAAAGAAATGTTCAAATATAACAGGTTTGTGGCACAAATATATGCAATCCTTTCTATTTCAATGTTAAATGTAGACTTGTCTACCCATATCTCTTCTGTGGCTTTTAGCAAGAACAAAGTTAATTTTAATCAACATTTTAATCATTAGGCCTTTAAATAATGATTTCCATAATTTTATGTGTTTTAAAAAAAATGTTCCTGTGCTGAAATAATCTTACAAATGTGCCCCTACTGTGTAATGGCTGTGTCTGACCATACAGGAACATGGTCTGAACATACCACATCGCCTGGGCAGAGGAGGAAGCAACAGCCTATACAAAGATGACCGTACGGGACCGCAAATGGTTCTTTGAGGTAAAACATTGATTAAAAGCAAGCAGTGAAATGTTTTGCCACACTAAAAGAATAATTTGCGATCCCATGCTGTAATGTCTGTATACTCTCTTTTGTGTCCTCCCCTGACCAGCAGCTGTGATATGTTCAGACCATGTTCCTTCACAGTTAAACACAGCCATTACACAATACACAGCAGGGACACATATAGGATTTAGAAGATTATCTCAGCACAGGAAAAACATTTTATTAACTTTTTTTTAACACATCCAATTGTGTAACTTATTTTTATTCCAACATCTATTAATTAAAATGTATTTTGTTGATGGTAAAACCCCTGTGAGGATTATTACAATCTTTATACTAACAATTACAACAGTGTGACAAAGCTTTGTGACGTTTAGATATTGTCATTAGTGACTGCTGGAAATAAATATAGCTATACCATGTCTGCTAAGATTTTGCAATTGAGACCTTGATATCTCCCAGCATTATATAATTTTGTATAACACAATAAAATAAAATATGGAATGGAATCTAGGAAATTCTCTGTCATTGCCACTTACCGAATTTTCTTCTCCGATTACAACTGCCATAAGGAAGAGCAGCATTGCACACCAGAAAAAATAACATGCCATTATTACAGATGTTCAAATAGAGCTTGTAATGGGCTTTGTGAAATGCAGAGCCTTCTCAAATCAGAGCCTTGTGCAGAAGAAGCAGTTTTGTGAGTTGCTCCTACAGTAGTGGGGTACTCGGTACCCTGTCTGGTCGCAAGGGGAATGTCACGGTGGCTGCGACCCGGTCCGTGGTCCTGGGCCTCAACGTTAAAGGGGAAAATGTTCAAAGTTTGTCGTGACACCACCTGTGGTGTTCGGTCAGTAGTGGGATTGACGCTGCATTAGGAGTCCTCTGGGGGATATTATTGCAGCACTGATGGCACACTTCCCACAGGTGAAGCGGGGTCCCCAGGGGTCCTATGGTGTAAGGTGTGGATAGTATTTGCCAGTGAATAAATGGAGGAGACAAGTTGTAAGTCTTTACCTCGTTTACTATGGGTGACAGGCCACAGTCCAGGGCACCGGCAACAGGTACATTAGGAGTCCAGGCAGTCCAGAGACAAGCAGAATCCCCTTGGCAGGTCAGGTAGAAACCTTCCACTCTGCGCTTGCTGTAACTGAGGTCCCTGCTGCCACTAAGTGTTCCCAGCAAAGTCCTAATTTGTTCCCCTGATTTAAAAAAACTGACCGTCACATCCAAACATAGACTAAGTGTGAACAGGTGCTGAACCTAGAGTCACCAACTTATATACAGTCAAATAAATAAGGCAGCACACTGCGGCACTAAAACATGCAAATGCGGCGCGCCCCCACACCGCCGCAGGGCCGAGGGGTACCCGGAGCCGGGCCTCTAGTTCTCAGTCTCGGGGTTGTCACGGTGGCTAGACCCGGTCCGTGGCCCTGTCTGTCAGTGGGGGACGTCCGGTGTAATAGGTGGTAGTAATAGTAGCGATGGAGCGGTGCAGTTGTGGGGTGTAAGTCGCGGTAAATAACGAGGACACCAGGTTGCAGTCTCTTTACCTCTTTACTGGAGATCTCTGAGTCCTCAGTCCAGAACACGGTTCACCAGGCTACGCAAGTCCGGCCGGTCCAATGGCACCTCCAGAGTTCTCCTCTCAGGTGGAAATCTGTGCCTTCCTTCTAGCGCTATGTGTTGTAGTCCTTCCCTGCTGTGCTTACGGAAAGTAACCCCACAACGGTTGTGTCTGTTTCTTAAGTTCCCTCACAACTCGATTTGATGTTCCTCTGTAATCCACCCCTTCCCTGTATTCAGGTTGGAATGGCACCCGTTTGTCAGGTAGGCCTGGAGTTCTTCCGGGACCCTAGAGTCGCCCCTCTCCCGCAATTGCCCCCCAAGACTTCATAGGTGATATGTGGTAGACAGCCCGCCTGAGACCGACTGTCCTGCCGCTGTTTGGAGTATGGCTTGAAGCTGTATTCTAATCCACTCCCTCGGCGTTCCGGCCACCGGTATTGCGCCTCAGCAGGGTGCTGCCTCTTTCAACAAAACCCCTGCTGGTATTCTCCTTCTGCTTGATCTCGTTTCTCACTCAGCACAATCTGTCTCGCTTCTAGTCCTTTCCTTGAGTCCCGCCGCTTCCAGGAGCCTGCGCGGACCCGTTACGTTCTTTCAATGCCAAGCCTCTGCCAGGATCCCACCCCTGGCAGAGACCCTACAGTCTCTCCCTTCACAACACCCCCTGCCACAGGGTGTTGCTCCGTTCAATCCCGTCAGCGTTCTCTCTAACTTTCTGCCTGACCCCCAGTTTACCCACTATGGTGGGGAGTGGCCTAATGAATAGCACCCTTAGCTCCCCCCGGAGGCCCAGCTGTGAAACATATTGGTGTCTGTGATACCTGATTGGAGGAACTCCTTCGGTGCCATCGAACGTACCATGGCTCCCCTTAGCGGCGAAGCCACAGTACTGCAACGACCAGAACTCTGGGGCGCTGCACTCCCCCCTGGTTAAACACAGTACTCCGGGACTGGGAAGAAAAACAACAATACAGATTAGTAAACAGACATACAATTTTGTTGAGTGCAAAACAATAAGTATACTTGAACAGGCTTCCCTTTATGGGAGGTGAGGACACTTTTAACGTTACAAACATAGTCAACATTATAAATTACAGGCTATGCATAACTCCTGTTACCCAACCGGGTATTCTACTTAGTGCAAATTCGGGAACAATAAATTAACATTGCCTTTAAGAAACATACACTCTTAGTTTACCAAAGGCCTTCCTATAATCACATTACAGGGTAAGGTAACTTCACATTCTCCTACTTTGAACCTGCAGGACCGCCTGTCCCTATGGCACCAGACCTACTGCCTCTCCTTTCTTTTACAGGACCGCCCTGTTCATCCAGGGCCTACTGCCTTTCTCTACTATACATGGTATAGACATAACATTCCTTTCGTTTAAAGAACTCTGAGCCAGCTCTACTCGGCTCCTTTAAGGACTCACTCTCTAACCCCTACGGGTTCACTCTCTGTCCTTAGTAACAAAGTAACTTTCAATGGGGACGCGGGGTTTACCTTCTATCCTCACCTTCATTATTACTTCGCTTACTTTCAGCTATGCAGATCCCTATGTCTACCCCTACGGGCTCTCTGCATCTTTTCTTTCTGCAAAACATTATTTAGATTTCACATTTCAACAAATTCAACACATATAACTTAGCATGTAAAACAGTTACATTTCTTTTCAAGGCATCATTATGGCATTACTGTTCTGCAACAGTATCTCTCTCAAGTTCAGTTTCTCACATCCCCTTTAAGAGGAGACCAAGTCTTTCTAAGGTAGCTCGTCTTCTCAGCCTACCGGCCCATGCAAAGGTTCCGGCATGGTATCTTCGCAAAGTGTCTTTAACTAGAACCGGTAGGAAAGATATCTTCACAAAGTGTCTTTGGCTCAAACAAATAGGGCAAATATCTTCGCAAAGTGTCTTTGGCTAAAACCAGTAGGGAGCACCTTTAAGAAGGTGCAAACTATTTACAAGGGAAGTTCGAATCATGCACAGTCCATGATTTCTGCAGTTTGTATAACTTTTGTGCAACAACTTCAGAAAAGGAAAACAAACAAAGAGGATCCCGGGTCAACAGAGGGATCCATTAACCCTGGGCGGGTTTAGCAGCAACTTAAAGGAATAAAAGACAAACAGTAACTATTTACAGTTTCAGGTTTCCGAGGTTTAGTTGGACGGCTTCCAGGGCTGCACCTGGCACTTAACCCTTCTTGGCCTGTGAAGAGTGAGGTCCAGGGTTACACCCAGTGCTGGACAAACGCCGTTAATCCGTCGTTCATGTACGATTACATCAGGCGCAGCGATGGAGGTCTGCGCAGCTTGAGTATGGGCATCTGCTGCAGCAGAAGTAGCGGCTGCTGCAAGATCAGTCACTGGAACGGAGTCAGCAGCTGTGGCACTAGCAGTCACTGGAGTGGTGTCGGTCGTCAGGGCAGGGTCGTCTTTCATACCTGCTTCAGATGCGGTCCCTCCGGTGCCAGTCTGCTCCGTCTCCGCTGGGATCTGGAACGCTGGCTGCGGGGCCTTGTTCTGCGACGCTGTCATCTCTGCTTGCAGCACCTCGCTTTCCGGCAGGGCCTTGCTTTCCAGCTTCGGAGCGCTGGGACTTCTTCCCTGCTCCGGACCAGATGAGGCTGCCGACAGATGTCCGGTGAGGCTCCTGATGATGGCCTTCTTCCACCCGGCCTCGGTGCTCAGCTGCGTCCGCCGGGGTCGGTCGCTGAGCTCGTCCACTCCGGCCTGCAGGAATTCAGCATCAGCGGTGGAGGCCTGGTTGCGGTGCCCCTCCGGGTGGCTGGGGGAGTCCTCTGCTCCGACCCCACGCTCCGGCTCCGGGCGGCTCGCCATGGCGTCCTCCATGTCGCTCGCTCCTTCTTCCTGGTCCTTTTCCCGCTCTCTTCTTCGTGGGCGGTTTCGTTTTCGTTGTCTCTGCCCACCATTAAGGATCAGGAGGCGGATCTCGGCTGCTGACGGACACGTCCTCAAGGGGCCGAGATATTTAGACTGGGCGGCCATTGTCTTTCGCGCTCTTCAGCTTGTTCACGCCCACTTCCACGCCCTTCTTCTTCTCCTGCGCTCTCCTCAGCGCTGTAATGGCGGCGGTTTTGGCGGGAACTTTTGGCGCAGCACAGTCTTTGCAATAAAGTACAGTCCAAGCACAATAAATCACAGTTCCAAGGCACACATGACCTGATTCTTCAGGCTTAAGTAGATCCTGTTCGGGGACGCCAAAACTGCGGCGCGCCCCCACACCGCCGCAGGGCCGAGGGGTACCCGGAGCCGGGCCTCTAGTTCTCAGTCTCGGGGTTGTCACGGTGGCTAGACCCGGTCCGTGGCCCTGTCCGTCAGTGGGGGACGTCCGGTGTAATAGGTGGTAGTAATAGTAGCGATGGAGCGGTGCAGTTGTGGGGTGTAAGTCGCGGTAAATAACGAGGACACCAGGTTGCAGTCTCTTTACCTCTTTACTGGAGATCTCTGAGTCCTCAGTCCAGAACACGGTTCACCAGGCTACGCAAGTCCGGCCGGTCCAATGGCACCTCCAGAGTTCTCCTCTCAGGTGGAAATCTGTGCCTTCCTTCTAGCGCTATGTGTTGTAGTCCTTCCCTGCTGTGCTTACGGAAAGTAACCCCACAACGGTTGTGTCTGTTTCTTAAGTTCCCTCACAACTCGATTTGATGTTCCTCTGTAATCCACCCCTTCCCTGTATTCAGGTTGGAATGGCACCCGTTTGTCAGGTAGGCCTGGAGTTCTTCCGGGACCCTAGAGTCGCCCCTCTCCCGCAATTGCCCCCCAAGACTTCATAGGTGATATGTGGTAGACAGCCCGCCTGAGACCGACTGTCCTGCCGCTGTTTGGAGTATGGCTTGAAGCTGTATTCTAATCCACTCCCTCGGCGTTCCGGCCACCGGTATTGCGCCTCAGCAGGGTGCTGCCTCTTTCAACAAAACCCCTGCTGGTATTCTCCTTCTGCTTGATCTCGTTTCTCACTCAGCACAATCTGTCTCGCTTCTAGTCCTTTCCTTGAGTCCCGCCGCTTCCAGGAGCCTGCGCGGACCCGTTACGTTCTTTCAATGCCAAGCCTCTGCCAGGATCCCACCCCTGGCAGAGACCCTACAGTCTCTCCCTTCACAACACCCCCTGCCACAGGGTGTTGCTCCGTTCAATCCCGTCAGCGTTCTCTCTAACTTTCTGCCTGACCCCCAGTTTACCCACTATGGTGGGGAGTGGCCTAATGAATAGCACCCTTAGCTCCCCCCGGAGGCCCAGCTGTGAAACATATTGGTGTCTGTGATACCTGATTGGAGGAACTCCTTCGGTGCCATCGAACGTACCATGGCTCCCCTTAGCGGCGAAGCCACAGTACTGCAACGACCAGAACTCTGGGGCGCTGCACTAACATGAAACATGAAAATTGAACTGCATTACTGCACTAGAAATATGAAAAAATGAGAGCGTTTAGCGCATAAATTGGCCAATTCATGTGTACCTGGTAGCCACTTTAGGGCATCTCTCGTATACCAGATCCTAGACTTTCCTCGCTGAGAATAAACGTCTTCATCTGAATGGGTACCTGTGAAACCTTTTCTTAGACTAAATTTCTCTCTCTATGTGGAGGGGTAATGTGGAATAGTTACAAGTAGCACACTCCAATGTGATGCAAAAAAGGGGGTATTTAATATACATACAGTAACCACAAACGTTTCGGTCTGCAATGGACCTTCATCAGTGTGCTACAGAAAAAAAATAATACAAATGTGCATAAACATATACATAAGAACAAAAAATAAAATAAAAATAAATGACAACAAAAGTATATACATCAGAGAAAAGGGTCATGAATGATGCTAAGAAAACAACCGTATAGTACTACCAACAACACATCTAAGCTCAAGATGTACAAAAGGGTATATACGCAAAAAGAGTATACAAGCACAAGCTGGTTCATACAAATGTGTGCATAAAGAGACATCTCTGAAGACCACGGTGACTTGGGGAGGCAACAGGGGTACAGGGGTGGTCTAGCAAGTTGGTATAAAAAGATTACATACCTAAATGTAGCATGAATGGTATATATAGTGGAACCCTGATAGGAATTAACTGATTCGCATCTAAAGTGGAAGAAATAGTGTGACATAAAGAGGTAATACTCATATGTGATTTGCGTGAGACTATAAGACTGTACCTACCAAAATGTAAGTTTTACTGGAAAAATTGCACTGAAAACAGTTTTGAATGGTAGGTCAGTCTGGGGGAGGAGAGATATAGCGGTAAGAAATGCGGTAAAAAAATGCGGTAAAAAATGCATGAAAACTGCCTAAGAAAAAAAAAATGCATGAAAACTGCCAAAGAAAAAATACAAAAGGTGCTGAAAAGGAGTCATTGTGATGTCGCATAGTAACTTACCCGGCTAGCGGGAGAGGAAGAGACACAAGAGCCACGCGGTATCCACCGCAAGTGGAGTGAGGGCCATGTGTGTCCGCAGTCCCTATATATAGAGGAGAGTGTGCCTGCACTAAGACCGGCATGTGGAGACTGGAAGGGGTGGAGCGGACGTGATGCATGTGTCACATGACCGATGGGGACGGCGTGATGTGCGCTCCACTGATACTGTAGGAGGAGGTGATGCGTTCCAGAGCTGAAAAGTGAGATGCTGTGAATCACAGGAGAGTGCAGATCACAGTAGAAAGAAGTCAGAACGGACGGATCTGTGGGGAGAGACAATACATTAGTTTCTGGACATTCCAGCATTATCTTATCAATGTTATACCGCAATAAAATGTGGCATGTAACAAGTATGGAAATTAGCACCAGAAATGTAACATACAGCAGTGAGGTACACATCATAGTTAATGACCCAGAGGTAATTAATGGTGTGTACATAGTACCGCAAATGACTATAGTAAATACAGCATGCGGCAAATAAAGAGATTGCATAAGAGATATAACATACCCTAAAATACCCGCAATTAAATGTGGCATGTAGGAAGTATGGAAATTAGCACCAGAAATGTAACATACAGCAGTGAGGGATACATAATAGTTAATGACCCAGAGGTAATGGTGTGTATATAATACCGCTAATGACTATAGTAAATACGGCATGCGGCAAATAAAGAGATTGACATAAGAGATATAACATACCCTAATGATATGCATATGACAGTAAATGACCCTAGGATGATGTGTCATTCATGATTAAAGGTGGTGCCCCAGAATAATGTATTCATTTCTGCAAATAACAGCATATTAATTTCTGCATAATAACATAATTAAACATGACAGGTATGGCATGTAGTAGGTAACATGCAGTAATATTATACCGATTGAGGGCCCAAAGGTGATGTATGGCACCATATTAATGCCCTAAAAAAGTTTTTCCGAAGTTTACATAAAGGATTGCAGATCGTAATCTCTATTAAGTCTTTTAGGGCTGAGAGTGTTCAGTTCGTGGATCCAATATGCTTCTCTGCGTTTAAGCATAGAGATCCGGTCACTGCCTCGACGAGGTTGTGTCACTTGTTCGATAATTTGAAATCTCAGTTGAGACAGATTGTGGCCTTTGGTGATAAAGTGAGAGGGTACGGGAAGCAGTAAATTCTTACATCGGATGGTCGACTTGTGTTTCGATATTCTGTCCTTGACCGATTGGGTGGTCTCTCTCCCACATTAAGCCACAGGGGCACTTAATCAGGTAAACAGCAAAATTAGTGTCACACATGAAAAAATTATCAATGTGATATTGTTTACCTGTATGAGGATGATGGATGGTGTCACTTTGGAGTACGTTGTTGCACTGGTTGCAGTTTAAACAGGGGAACGTGCCTGTCTTAGGATTACTCAAAAAACGGGTGGAAAGTGGACGTGCGGGGCCAATATCTGCCCGGACCAGACTATCCCTGATGTTACGTGGTCGTTTAAAACATGGCAAAAAAGGTTGCTGAAATTCTTTGATTGTGGGATATGCCGTTTGAAGAATGTGCCAATGCTGGCGGATGGTCCTGTGTAATCTGTATGCCGATGGATGGTATTGGTGTACAAATGGTATACGGTGGACCGCAGAATTGTTCCTACTCACAGTATTACTACTCTGGGTGTCAAGGATATGTGGGGGGTATCCTCTGTCACAGAACTTGGACTTCATCTCAAGAGTCCTTTGTTCCTTTAGTGTTGGATTGGAAACGATTTTAGCTACTCTGTAACTGGGATTTGTTTATGGACTTCTTCATATTACGTGGATGAAAACTATCGTAATGCAACAGACTGTTGCGGTCAGTCTGTTTTGAGTATACGTCAGTGGACAAATTACCATTGGCATCTTTGATGACTAATGTGTCCAGGAAGTTGATCTGATTCTTGTCATGTGTCATTGTAAAATCTAGCACTGGCCAGGAGGTTTTAAGGAATTGGAAGAAAGCATTGAGGGACTAGAGATCACCTTTCCAAACGCAGAAGATATCATCTATGTATCTTTTCCATGATATAACATGGTTGTGGAAGGATTCATGGGTGTAGATCAGAGTGTCCTCATAATGGGCAATATAAGCATTGGCGTACAGGGGTGCCACGTTCGAGCCCATAGCTGAGCCCTTAATTTGCAGATAAAAGGTATCCTCGAACAGAAAAAAATTGTTGGTCAATACAATGGAGAGAAGTTCGCAGCAGAGATCTATAAGGTCAGGACTCATGTTGTGGGAGAAGAGAAGCCAGCGGGTGGAACTAACGCCATTGGTGTGTGGTATTGACGTGTACAGGTCTTTCACGTCAAAAGAAACTAAAATGGTATCTGGAGGTATAGGAGTAATGTTTTTAATAGTTTCAAGGAAGGCTCCTGTATCGAGAAGGAAGGAGCTGGTGTTCCTAATCAGGGATGTAAGAATTTTTTCTAGGTATATAGAGATGGTTGCTAGGAGTGAATCGGTGGAGGCCACAATTGGTCTACCTGGTGGATTTTGTAGGTTTTTATGAATCTTGGGAAGGATGTATATGACTGGGGTAATTGGGTGTCTCTTGGTCAGGAAATCATGTGTTTTAATGTCAAGTATACTGCGGGATTGGAAACGGTCTAATGTCGTCTGGATCGTGTTTGGGATTGTACTTGTGGGATTGTGAGGGAATCTCTTATAAGTAGTGGTGTCCCCTAGTTGGCGGTATACCTCGTTTTTATAGAGGAGTTTATCCATCACCAAAATTGCTCCACCCTTGTCGGCTGGCTTGATAATTATGTATTTTTCACGTAATGACTTCAGAGCCTGTCTCTCAGACACGGAGAGATTGGATGGATAGTGGATTGTGCCTCTATCAGTGTCCTGACATAATCTCTGGAAAGATGTGTCAACAAACTGAATGTTTCGAGGGGATGTGAACCCATGGGTGGCCGATATGTACTTTTGTTCCGCAGACCAAGGCTGGCTGAGGTAATACCTACTGGTGGGGTGATCTGTGTAGTAGGAATAACTGCATGGTCAGTTTCGGCAAAGTGTAGTTTTAATCGAAGAGACCTATAGAATTTCTGTAGGTCCATGTCCATTTGGAACGTGTCGTTTTTATAGCTTGGACAGAAGGAGAGGTCTTTTTGCAAGGCACTATACTCTGCTATTCCTAGGGATTTGGAAGATATATTAACAACTAATGATTGTGTACCTGAGATCTGGTCACTCGTGTGAAGTCCATGTTTCTGTATCCTACGGATCCCCCGTCTGGTCCTCTTCTTTTGCCTTGTCGCCTCTGTCTGCCTAAAAAACGACCCGGGTTGGGATTTCTTCCTGGTCTCTCCGGGTCCGAATCGGACGTTGTATAATCCATGGATGAACGATAACCATCCTGTCTGTATGATTTCTTGGTTGAGGATTTGTCTTGCCATTGGTAAACCCTGTTGAGTTCGTAATCTTCGAGATCCCTCTGGAATTTGGTTCTCTTTTTAAGTTCAATGTCGCGACGATGCTGAGTGACGTTGGTTTCAATCCTTTTCTTGAGGGTGTTGAATTTGTCCGCAGGTATGGTAGATGAAAGTTGGCTTTCGATGTTCTTGATTTGTTCCTGAGTCGAGATGATTTCCTTGTGCAGATGTTCTAGTGTGAGAACCATAAGGTCAAATGAGCATTTATTCAAAATGAGTTCACACTTAGTGCAAAACTCTGGGGAATTGCTAAATAGAGTAGGACAGAGTGACACCCTCAAGCCCCGAGAAATCCTTTGGGCCTTGAGGTACTCTGTTAAGGTTGCTCGGTGCAGCTCGAGATTAATGCAGCGTCGGAGTTCACGCTCTAGGTCCCTACCCCGAGTTTCACAGGGGGGAACTTTAAGAAAGTCACTCAGGATTTTAGATAGAGCGATGATGTTGGAGGTTTCTTCTGGGTTGTAAAAGAAAGTCAGTGCTGACATGACCAAAGGAAGGCGTGCTTAGCATAGGGGAAGTAGTATGATATAGAAAATGTTCAGCACAGCCTAAAAGAGGAGGTGCATAGATATAGGTTCCCAAACCTTAATACGTGGAATAGTTACAACTAGCACACTCCAATGTGATGCAAAAAAGGGGGTATTTAAAATACATACAGTAACCACAAACGTTTCAGTCTGCAATGGACCTTCATCAGTGTGCTACAGAAAAAAATAATATAAATGTGCATAAACATATACATAAGAACAAAAAAATAAAATAAAAATAAATGACAACAAAAGTATATACATCAGAGAAAAGGGTCATGAATGATGCTAAGAAAACAACCGTATAGTACTACCAACAACACATCTAAGCTCAAGATGTACAAAAGGGTATATACACAAAAAGAGTATACAAGCACAAGCTGGTTCATACAAATGTGTGCATAAAGAGACATCTCTGAAGACCACGGTGACTTGGGGAGGCAAGATACACGGGGATGGGTGCGTACAGGGGTGGTCTAGCAAGTTGGTATAAAAAGATTACATACCTAAATGTAGCATGATTGGTATATATAGTGGAACCCTGATAGGCATTAACTGATTCGCATCTAAAGTGGAAGAAATAGTGTGACGTAAAGAGGTAATACTCATATGTGATTTGCGTGAGACTATAAGACTGTACCTACCAAAATGTAAGTTTTACTGGAAAAATTGCACTGAAAACAGTTTTGAATGGTAGGTCAGTCTGGGGGAGGAGAGATATAGCGGTAAGAAATGCGGTAAAAATGCGGTAAAAAATGCATGAAAACTGCCAAAGGAAAAAAAAATGCATGAAAACTGCCAATGAAAAAATACAAAAAGTGCTGAAAAAGAGTCATTGTGATGCCGCATAGTAACTTACCCGGCTAGCGGGAGAGGAAGAGACACAAGAGCCACGTGGTATCCACCGCAAGTGGAGTGAGGGCCATGTGTGTCCGCAGTCCCTATATATAGAGGAGAGTGTGCCTGCACTAAGACCGGCATGTGGAGACTGGAAGGGGTGGAGCGGACGTGATGCATGTGTCACATGACCGATGGGGGCGACGTGATGTGCGCTCCACTGATACTGTAGGAGGAGGTGATGCGTTCCAGAGCTGAAAAGTGAGATGCTGTGAATCACAGGAGAGTGCAGATCACAGTAGAAAGAAGTCAGAACGGACGGATCAGTGGGGAGAGACAATACATTAGTTTCTGGACATTCCAGCATTATCTTATCAATGTTATACCGCAATAAAATGTGGCATGTAACAAGTATGGAAATTAGCACCAGAAATGTAACATACAGCAGTGAGGTACACATCATAGTTAATGACCCAGAGGTAATGGTGTGTATATAATACCGCTAATGACTATAGTAAATACGGCATGCGGCAAATAAAGAGATTGGCATAAGAGATATAACATACCCTAATGATATGCATATGACAGTAAATGACGCTAGGATGATGTGTCATTCATGATTAAAGGTGGTGCCCCAGAATAATGTATTCATTTCTGCAAATAACAGCATAGTAATTTCTGCATAATAATGTAATTAAACATGACAGGTATGGCATGTAGTAGGTAAGTGTGAACAGGTGCTGAACCTAGAGTCACCAACTTATATACAGTTAAATAAATAAGGCAGCACACTGCGGCGCTAAAACATGCAAACTTGAAACATAAAAATTGAACTGCATTACTGCACTAGAAATATGAAAAAATGAGAGCGTTTAGCGCATAAATTGGCCAATTCATGTGTACCTGGTAGCCACATTAGGGCATCTCTCGTATACCAGATCCTAAACGTTCCTCGTTGAGAATAAACGTCTTCATCTGAATGGGTACCTGTGAAACCTCTTCTAAGGGCTCATTTCCACATGCGAGGCACACGTCCGTATCTCGCATGTGGAAACCAAGCTGTGGCGCCGGCACTCCAGAGCGGAGCATGCGGCCCCATAGGAACACATGGAGCTGCACGCTCCGCTCCAAAGTGCCGGCACCACAGCTTGGTTTCCACATGCGAGATACGGACATGTGCCTCGCATGTGGAAATGAGCCCTTAGACTAACATTCTCTCTCTCTGAGGAGGGGTAATGGACCTGCTGCGATTAAAACACCTGTGGCTAGGAGGCGGAGTGCTCAGTCAGAAGGCTAATGAATATAGATTTTAAAAAACTGACCGTCACATCCTGGAGGCTGAATTTCCACTGTAACCGAGTCTAATATGCCAGCCCCAGTTAGGGGGAAAATCCAAGTAAAAGAAAAAGTATTTTAATGTTGAAATGCACCCTAAAGGTTTTTTTAAAAAAATTAATGGCAGAGCACAATATGTGAAATAAATGACAAATGAATACATGAATAAAAAGCAGGAAAATCCAATCTGCCAATCCAAATTGCTCTTAATAGCACCGCTCAGTAATAAAAATGTAAACATGTCCACTTATTTCCTTTATTTTACCAACAACATTGCCAGATTTCAGTAAGAAAAATATGAGAGTATTAAAATGACAAGATATTTAAATATCAAAACGAGAAAAAAATTAAAGATTTTTAAACTGTATTCACAAAAAAATGTGTTGGTCAGGAATTGGGTGTAAATGAAAAAGAAACCTAGTTTTTGAATAATTTTAAAATGTTTGGCGAGTGAAATGTAAAAACTGACATTTTTGCAAAACTTTGGCATACATCTTAATTTTAATTAATTAAAATTAATTAATTAATTTTTGGTACAGTTAACACCAATTTGCTGCAGATTTGCTGTGGCTTTAACCTGACAAAGCTAATGATCATGTTTGAAACAGCCACATTTAACTTCTCGATTTCAATCTTGAGGTCACGGCCACACATTAGGTAGTCGGTCAGTATTTTACATCAGTATTTGTAAACCAAAACGAGGAGTGGGTGATAAATACAGAAGTGGTAATTTGTTTCTATGCTACTTTTGCTCTGATTGTTCCACTCCTGGTTTTGACTTACACATACTGATGTAAATTCAAATCATCAAGACTATTACAGATGATGTAACCAGTATGTCAAACCTAGAACTGACTTGGTTGGGAAGAAATGTCATGTACAAAATGATTAGTCTCCCGAGGATTTTGTTTGCCTTTAGAGGTATCCCTCTTTTGACTCCAAATAAATATATTTTTAAGCTACAAACAACATTAAAAAACTTCATTTGGAGATATAAACGTGCAAGAATATCTAGGTATACTATAATGAAAAGCAAACTAAGGCTACTTTCACACTAGCGTTTTCTGGCGGCCGTCACAATGCGTTGGCGCGACATATCGATGGATGCGTCAAAAATAGTGAAAAACGGATGCAACGCATCCAATATTTCGACGGATCCGCTAGACGGTTCCGTCGAAAAACTGGATGCGTTGCATCCGTTGTGTCCGTTTTTTACCATCCGTTTCATCCGTTTTTATGACGGATCCGTTTTCCCTGCCTAAAAAAAAATGGGAGTCTCCCAAATGTGATTGGCTACTGGAAAATAGGGAAAACTATATACTGACTGTTTTTACAGCCCATCTTTGAAAGGGTTTAGAGAAAGTGGCAGAGATGGAAGGAGTACTTGTGAGGATTGCGAACGTAGTTACTGATGTGATTTTTGAGACCAATCAGCTGTATATAATAGTTCGCGAGAAGGAGGCAGCAGCAAGATGGAGGATTCTTCAACAGCGACGTCGCCGGCGATGCCTATGGATACATCCCATAAACGCACAGCGGATGACCCGGGGAGTCTATTCAACTCTCTACATGGAGTTGCGGCAGAACGCGGAGAAATTGTTTAATTATGTTCGGATGAGGCAGGAACACTTTGATTTTTTGCTGGAACAAGTTGGGGATGTCATCCAAAGGCAGGACACACGCATGAGGTCTTCCATCTCACCGGCAGAGCAGCTGATGGTGACACTGCGGTAATCCTTTTTTTTTTTATATATATATCATTGTTCATATTTAATGCCATGTAAACATGTTTTAACCTATTGAAAACAACATCAGCAGTGAACATGCTGCAGAAAATACTACGCTGAAACACTGCGTTGCATTTTCTGCACCATGTTAATTTTTTTTATTGTTTGTGGCCATTCCACAGTCTTCAACACCTGCTCCATAATAGGAATGCACAGATGTAAAAATGCAGTTTTTAATGTGCACTACAACAGAACAAAAACTTCCGCAGTGCCATTTATCGAAACTTTAAAAAAAAAAAAAAAAATGTAATATTTGTCTAAATTGCTTAAAAACGTTATGTTGGTCTTTGCAATTTTTACTAACATTTTTATATGTTTTTCACAGATTCCTGGCTACAGGAGAATCCCTAACTTCACTACATTAACAGTTCCGCCTTGGAATATCGACAATTTCAGGAATTGTGAAAGTGACCTGCCTGGCTATATGGAATACCTTGCACCAAGAGTACATTCCACAACCGAAAAAGGACACCTGGCTGCAGAGTGCTGAAAATTTTGAGAAAGTGTGCCATTTCCCAAATTGCTTGGGTGTCGTAGATGGCAAACACATCCGTATTGCAAAACCTGCAGGATCTGGCTCAGAGTACTTTAACTACAAGAAGTACTTTTCAATAGTACTCATGGCTATAGCAGATGATAACTGCAAATTCATGGCTATGGACATTGGAGCCTATGGCCGGTCCAACGACTCACAAGTCTTCAAAACTTCTCCGATGGGCCGTTGTTTGTATGTATTGTATGTTTGTATGATTTTCCACCAGCCAGACCACTCCCGGGAACTACTGGACCACCCATGCCATATGTCTGTGTTGGTGATCAGGCCTTCCAGTTGTCACCACACCTACTAAAACCGTATGCAAGCAGAGACTTGACCCGAACAAAAAGAGTTTTCAATTACCGCTTAACTAGAGCCAGACGAGTGGTGGAGTGTGCGTTTGGCATTCTAACCGCAAAGTGGCGAGTGCTGCTAACTGCCATAAGACTGCACACACAAACAGTGGATGAGGTTGTCAAGGCCTGTGTGGTGCTGCATAACTATGTTCTTTCCAAGGAGCCTGTTTCATTGGATGATGAGGACTCTGACACAACATTGTGGGATTACCAAAGCAGCTCTGTTCGCTCCGCAGGTTCTGTTTCCAGAATGAGGGACCACTTTGCTCAGTATTTCGTGTCACCTGTAGGCAGAGTGCCATGGCAAGACAACATAGTGTGAGATCTTTCTTTCCTGTCTCGGTGATTTTTGTTTCTGTACAAAGTGTTTTTATTGACACCAAGTTTTATTCATTAGTTTGCAAAAGTTTTGTATGTTTTGTAATAAACCAAATATGTTACCTTTTAAACGTGTGGTGTGTAATTTTTTTTTTACCTTTTGTTTGTTACCATACCAGCATACCTAAATGAAGGCACTGCACCAAAAAGTAGTTTTTAAACCCAAAAAATTTTTATTAAACTTTTTTTTACCTTTTTTTCCAAAAGTCTACCTTTTTTTCAACAACTTTTTTATTACCATATTTTTTAGAAAACTTTTTGCTGTAAACACTGTTATAAAACTTTTTTTTTTTTTTTTTTTTTTTAATATTTCAACAAGTAATTTTTTGAAAATGAAAAAGATTTTTCACATAACACAACAGTTTCACAATTCTGTAAAGTGTGGGGTGGAGATACTAGCGGAGGGGCTGGAAGGTTGGACCACGTCGATAGGTGGGGAAAGCCTACTGGGTTGGGGTGTAGTGGAAGGGGGGAAAAAACAGGAGGCTGAGCAGTGGGGGGTGTTGTTGGGGTTGGTGGAATACTAAATGAGGAAGGAAAGCTTGACAATGAAGAAAACATTGGGAAGGACATTGGGATTTGGGGCCGGGTTGGCAATTGGGACCGGGTTGGGAATTGTGACTGGGCTGGGAATTGAGACTGGGCTGGGAATTGAGACTGGGCTGGGAATTGGGACTGGGTGGGAAAGTTGTTTGGGCTTCTGAGGTGACCTGCACTAGAGCAGCATGGCAGCCTTGCAATACCCGCATCTGCTGGTTAACAGTAAGCTTTTCCATGCTCCTGAGCATGGATTGAAAGAAAAGGTTGTTTGGTGATTGACTTGCATCTGAATGCAGCCTATCCAAGCAACTGCTGTGTTCACTGATGCGTGTTTGCACCATGTTAAACCCAGCAGTCACTTGCTCTCCCAAAATTTTGAAAGAGCTTTGGAAGGCTGCATTCAGATGCTAGAACTCAGGAGCATAGCTCCTTTCCAGACCCCTCTGTCCCTGCCACCACAAACCTAATGGTAATCTAGACGTGGCAGGATCAGAGGGGTGGGGTAAAGGGAACGCTAACTCTTGACTAGCAGCTTCAAGTAACGAAGGTTGCAATGATGCTCCAGTGCTGGCGGCGGTGGAAGTGGATGGGGCAGAGGTACCGGAAGGGTCAGACGAGGGGTCAGAGGGGTGGGGTCTACTGATGTGGCCCTCGGTGGCGGACTCCTGAGAGATCGCTCCAGAGGGGTCCAAGGTAGATGCAGGCACCCGATGGCTACAGACGGTGCTGTGAAATAGGAAAAAAAACTATTAATATATTGATAGGAAAAAGCCCTGACTGAAACCGAAAAAGTTAGACAGGTAAACATGGTGATTTTTTTCAATGGGCTGTTGAATACTTACGTTCTACTCAGCATCGTTTCCCTGAGGAAGGACAGGGCACGGCTATATTTATACCGAGTCCTTCTCTGTCGTGCTAAGCCACTCGGGGCCTGCATCTCCTCGTTAAACTCTCTCTTGAAGCGATCCCTGAGTGACCGCCACCGCTTCCTAACCCTTTCACCTGTGAAGACAATAATGAAATTAAAAAAAGGGTTAATTACAACACATTCCATTCAGCTCAAAACATAACTGAAAAGTGAATACTTACATTCTTGAGTCTGCTGCCTTGGCGCAAGGTCCTCCCACCTCGGCAAAACGTTTTGACAGACTTCCTCCAAGAGCCGACGGGTCACATACGTATCAGCATGCCTGCGGTCAGCCATATTCCACAGCGGCTCCCGCTCGCAGACCTCCTCGATGAGGCGGTCCACATTGATTCCGATGTCCTCACCGTCTGAGTCGGGAGCACGCTGTGAAGACTGTGAAAAGAAAAAAAAATTTACTACACTGAAACGCAAAACTACCAGGAGAAAAAAAAATAAAAAAACAAACTCACTGCTGGCTGACCGCGGCGGCGATTACGCCGACTCTGGGAGCGGCTGGGAGGATCTTCATGGCGTTGGCCAGACTAAAAAAAAGAAAAATAATTATGTTTGATGTAGGCATATGTTGCATGTGTACTGTGATGTATGATGAAGTGTTTTGTATGTGTTGGGTGCTCTGTGATGTGTGAAGCGACTATTTCGGCACAACTTACACTCTGTGCGCCCGCTCCTTGGATTTCTCCACCCATCTCGTCTCCTTCGGAGAGGCCCTCGGCTGCTTCAGCTTCCTGTGAAAACATAATTAATGCATATATTGATTAACAGAAATTTTAACTATAGCACCAAAAACTAAAATTTTTTTAACTTACCGCTACACGCTGTCGCTCTGGAGGAGGGCTCCCCGAAGAAGACGTTCTTGCTGTGGTCCATGGTGGCTCTGTAAGTAAAAAGACACTTGTAATCTGCTATACACATTGAATTGGCAGATTTGTGGTCTTCAAAACTTACATCTGGAAAGTGGCTTGCTATGTGTGTGCACGGTCGTGGTGGTCCCTGGTGGCTTGCAAAAGGTGGCTGTGGTCCCTGGTGGCTCTCTAAGTATAAAGAATTTATAGTTAGACCCACCCCCCAAACTAGGTAATCTGAAATATTTAATAACCACCCTGTTCAAATTATGTGAGCAATGTTCATGCAGGCCAACACCAGCAGTTTTGAGAAACAAACCCAAAAACAAATATATAGACCCAAGGCACACCAGTCTGAGCTGGATTACCTACTTCAATAGTATGTGCAAGCTGTAAAACATTTTCCACCCACCCCAAAAAAAAAAAAAAATTTATGTAAAATTGAAAGGCCTAAACACCATGTGAAAATGTATTGACCACATATGTGATTTTAAAATATCCCTTTAAAAAGTACTAAAAAAAAATAAATAAAAACTTTCAAAAATGTTCAATTACCTTTAAAAATTAACCCTCAACCAACCAAAGTATTGCGTGTGTGGCCATTTGTACATACACCAGTTTAAAATTTACCTTTGTGAAATGATACTACGGACATTTTTAAGAAAATTTTTATTATTTATTTATTTTTTTACCATCACAATTAGGAGCTAAAATGCTCTTTATTTTAAATACAAGTACATCAACTGGAAATGTTTTCAACAATAAAAAAAAAAAAAAATTGAAAGGAAAAAACCAAACACACACGCTCACACACTGAAACCACATGCTGCACAGACCACACTACTTGGTAAATACATCATATTAAAAAAAAAATGCACGTGCACTCCCCCAGTCGCCCGGACACATGCACCCGCAATCATCCAGACGCATGCACGAAAGCACACAGGCGCATGCACAACGAATGCACACGCACAAAAGCACACAGGCGCAGGAATAACGCACGCACACACACAAAAGCACACAGCCGTACGCAAACACACACAGATGCACACAAACAAAAGCACACAGGCTTATGCAAACACACACAGATGCACAAAACACACAGGCGGACAAAACCACAAAGCCGCACACAGACACGCACACACACACGCATGCACCCACAGACGCACACGCAAAAATGGCAGGACACACACTGTCTGGATGCTGGCAGGCCTGAGGCTGGAGCTGGACGCTGGCTGGCTTCACAGTGGCAGGCCTCAGGCTGGAGCTGGACGCTGGCTGGCTTCACAGTGGCAGGCCTCAGGCTGGAGCTGGACTCTGGCAGGACGCTGGCTGGTGCAGGATGATGGCAGGCCTCTGGCTGTATTCAGGTTTAGCTCTGGCTGTATTCAGTACGTCATACAGACACAAACACATGCACACACAGACATGCACACACAGACATGCACACAGACGCACGCAAAAATGGCAGTACTCACACTGGCTGGAAGGCTGTAGCTTGAGGGAATCTTCTGGCAGCACAGTCAGGCCTCTAGCTGCCTAGGTTCTATAGCAGGCAGGCAGGCCTCTGGACGCTGGCTGGACAGATGCTGGCTGGCTGGACAGATGCTGGCTGGACGGATGCTTGCTTGCTGGCTGGCTGCTGTCTTCTGGCATGAGTCTTGCTGGCACATTGGTGGTTGAAGCCTCAGTCCAGGTTTATATAGATTTTGGGCTGTCTGGTGAAATTGGCTACATAATCCTGATCCTGAGCATGCTCAGTGTAAAAAAATTTATTGCAGCGCTGGATTCCATCATACGACGTGTCACGACGGATCCTGCGTCCATAGGCTTCCATTCTAGCCAACGACGCATGCTGCAGGATGCGTCGCGACACGTTTTCCCAACGCAGACAAAAAACGTTACAATCAACGTTTTTTCCAGACGACAGGCTGACACATCCGTTGCACGACGTACACAACACGTGACAATCCGTCGCGATGCGTCGCCAATACAAGTCTATGGGAAAAAAACGCATCCTGCCGGAGATTTTGCAGGATGCATTTTTTTTCACAAAACGACGCATTGTGACGTCCGCCTAACAACGCTAGTGTGAAAGTAGCCTAAGGGGGATTGGGACTACAAAATATACCATGCTACTATTTTGCTAACATTGCTAAACAAAGCCAAGAGAGGCTAATCTCTGAATCACGAACAGCTTGGGTAGATTTAGAGTTAGCTGCTAATGATTATTGTCCTCCTCTTGATTTAATATTAAAGCATATTATCAGCCCTACACTCCCAGACCGCTCCATCTTTCCAGCTACTATTTTAGCCTGGGAATAGCTTGCAAAATCCACTAAGAAAAAAATCAAAATTTGAACAAATTAAAAATCTTTCACTTTTAGTTATTCAAAGATTAACCAAATCCATAAATCCGAATTATTGGTCCCAATTAGGGATAAAAAGGTGAGAGATCTACATGATGGAACCAGACTTATTCCCTTTCGGCACTGAACAAAAATTTTAAACTTTCGAACAGTGACTTCTTGCATATTCTCCTCATTAGGGAATAAATCAGGAATTATTATCAAGCAGGCACCCTTTACCAGAGTTAACTGGTCAGCTTTTAGGCAAAATAAATAACAAACTTATTGGGAAAACCTGTAATATCTATGATAGATTTAATAATGATATTTCTTTTATTAAAAACCCTTACATGTTAAAGTGGGAAAAAGACCTAAGGAAACAATTCTCTCAAGAACAATGCCAGAAAATAATAAAACTTACTTACTCCTCTAACATATGCATGTCACGTCATGAGTCATACTATAAATTTCTTACCAAATGGTATTTGCCTCCGGAAAGATTAGCTAAAGCGTTGTCAAACTCCTCTTCCCAATGTTGATATTTTAAACATTTTCTGGAGATGTCCCAAATTAAGAAAATTCTGGGAAGAAGTCTCCTTTTTTATTAATCAATTATTAAATGAGGATTTACCTATCACCCCTTAAATGGGCCTTTTGTCATTGGATATGGAGGCCATTGATGAGCGTCGGGTTCTTAATCCCCCCTGGACCTTTTCCGGGGCTGTGCACACTTCTCTCATGGACATGTATAATGGGATCTGCGGTGTGGCTATTTAGGTCGGCAGAGGTCTCAGCTATAATTGACTGCTCCATCTTGCTTTTTCAGGTCATGTATCCACCTTCCCCCCATGTATTTGTATCGTAGCTTTTTAGCTGCATATTTGGCTAATGTTGTATGCATATAACAGCATACTTCTTTATGGATGGTTACGGTGGGCACTTGTACCTGTTTTCTATGCCTGCTCGACATATCATATCTTACTGCATCGGGTATATTTCTGTCATTTGTTTAAGCTGAGGGGCCCGGCCACATATGTCATGTGCCTATTAGCCACACGCAGGCGTTATATATCTGGTCATTATTGATACTGGGTGCTGGACAAGCCAGCCTGTGGCCTATTGTTATATATATACCACATTGTTACTATGAAGTTTGGCTGGTCACATAGGGTCCATCTAATTCAGTGGACCTTCCACATATAGGTATATGGTGGTATTATATTCCTGATTAGAACTAGACAATTGGGGCACCGTTTCCCACTTTTCTTGTGGGCATGGAATTTTTTACCTTGTATGCCAGTATTCTCAGTATATTCTGTCATGTCCTACAATAATCTTACGTATTAAGTGTATTTTTTGTATTAAGTATAGTTATCTAATTATATTGAGCATTCGTGTGCACCTTACCCTTGGACTGGGGTTTTTTTCACACCTCCCTCCTTTCTCTTAAGGTGGTCTTTTCTATTGATGTTTTTAATCCTCATGTTTTTATGTAACTATTGTTCATATGGTGCGTGTTGTTTGGATTGGAATTAATAAACTTTTTTCTATATATTACTATATCTAGGGAGTTCCCCTAATTTTGGTATGTCTCTTTTCTCTTTTTGGTTTACTTAAATTGTTTGACATACTTTTGGGTAGATCCCCTGTACAATTTGGCCATTATGGCCGATGGTGCCCTCCCTCTTTGTTTGTAAAGCGATTTCCTTTGGGTGGTATCTTTGTTACCACTGTTTCTGGAGTTGTGGCACATCAGGATAGATATTTCTAGTTATTATTTAGTATTTATATACCCGATCAGTATGGATCTCTCCAGCAGGGAGACCGCCTGGAGTAACAGGGCCCTTGGTCTATTTGATGGTACTACAGATTCTACTTTGGCGGGCTCTAGTAAGGAATCGGATTTTCATTCCCTTTCCTCCAAGATTATTGAGCTACATAAAAATCTGACTAAGATTTGGTGGAACATTAGCAGTCTTGAGGAGTATAAAAAGGCAGGATTTATCCCCCGTGGGTTGCGTGTACAAATTTTCCCAGCATGGGAGGTAACCCCGGAATTTCAAAAAATATGGGAATCTGGACTTGCAAAATGCTCCACCATCATAATTGATATGCTTATTGAACATGATCAAACTTTACTCAGTAAGATCAAAGAAGAAATCAAATTATGTGAGGGTAAACTCAATGACTTTGATAAGGACACCCTGGTCACAACGTTTCAATTGAAACTCAAAAGCATTATTGACTCATTTGAAAAGGAAATTATTACACGGAAAAGAAGCAAGTTTCATAGAGACAAATCTGATTTCTTGAGTGGTAAAGCATTTAAATGGTCCCACCGGGGCAATCGCCGTCCTCTTATGGATGGCTCGAAATACACGGATGCAGCATCTTTTAGAGAAGAAATTCCATCAAGCGATTTTTTATCCTCGGACCCCAGCGACGCAGAAGGCGCCAGCGGAGGGGTCGCAGAAAAAATAGGATACAACAAAAGAAAAGGCAAGAACTATCGAAACTGGTCCCCATCATTCAGGAGGGAAACCAGACTCAACAAGAAACACTAAACGTGGCATCTGAAGAAAATCCTATGGAAGGTAATCTCCAAATTATCAACCTGTCGTCATATGAGCTATCTGATGTTGAACGTGAGGTACTATCTAAGGGTTTGTCCTTTTCCCCTATGAGTCCCCTTAATAAATTTATCTTGATTAAGGATGTATATTTGTTTTGCCGTCAACTTACGTTTAAATTACTTTACCATCAGCCATCTCTTGTAGACTCTCTCCCGGATGACGGAAAACAGGTCTTCTGTGATCTCTTGGAACTATTGGAGAATAATGAGACACCTAGTGGCAATAGAAGATTCACCAGGAGACTGCCATCCCAAGTCACCCCATCTTTCTCCTTGTTTCCTGCAGTCCAGATCTTTTTCGATAGGGTCTGCTACGATATTGATCAATTGAAGCTGGACCGTCATAGACATAACAACTTCGGTAAGAGGGAAAATCTTGCATTACAAAATTTGAAAAGAAATGCTGCTTTTGTTATCCGAGAGGCGGACAAGGGGGGTAACGTGGTGTTATGGCCCCATGACCAATATCAGAGGGAGATTGCCCGCCAACTAAGTAATGGCCAGTATTACTCTTCACTACCTTCTGACCCCACTGATTTTTTTAAAAGACAAATTGACTCACTCATTCTAATGGCTGTCCAAGAGAACATCATAACGAAAAAAGAGGCAGATTTTTTGACTACCCCTTCCCCGATTGTTCCTACCTTTTACGCAATGCCCAAGGTCCACAAGTCTATAATAGAACCACCGGGCAGACCTATTGTGTCCGGTATTGGCAGCATTTTCGAACGGCCATGTATTTACGTGGATCATTTCTTACAGCCAATTGTCACCACCTTGAGATCCCACACAAGGGATTCTACTCACCTGATGCAACTTGTGGAGGAGCTGGTGATCCCTGAAAGGACCCTTCTTGTCACCATGGACGTCGAGTCCCTTTATACAAATATTGCACATCCAGCAGGTATGCGGGCGACTAGCTATTTTTTGGAAAAAATGTCAGATCGACCTCGAGAACTCGATAGTTTCATTTTGAAGCTTCTATACTTTATCTTAGACAAAAACTATTTTGTGTTCGATAGAAGGTTCTATAGGCAAATCTCTGGCACCGCCATGGGTGCACGGTGTGCACCCTCTTACGCTAATCTTTTTCTTGGGTGGTGGGAGGAGACGGTCGTCTATAAACATCAGGCCTTCAATTCTAATGTGTTGGCCTGGCAAAGATATATAGACGACATCCTGATGTTATGGACGGGGTCTTTGGAAACATGTAACGACTTCATTGCAAATCTCAACTGTAATGTTCATAACATTAAGCTTACATCTACCATTTCAGACTCGACAATAGAATTTCTAGACATCAAACTCTCTATGGAGCGGTCGAGCATTGTCTGTACTCTATATCGGAAGGCAACGTCAACAAACAGTCTCCTCCACTACACCAGTTTCCATCCACGGCATCTTAAGGATGGCATACCGAAAGGTCAATTTCTTCGGCTCAAGAGGAATTGTAGCAAAGAAATTGATTTCGTGGAACAATCGAGGGACCTTTCTGAACGGTTCAAAAGAAGGGGATACCCAAAGAAAAGCATCTCCAAGGCATACCAACATGCATGCCAACAAGATAGAAGGAATTTGTTCCAGAAGAAGGTACGTGACTCCTCTCGCCCACTCTCGTTGATCACAACTTTTAACAATCAGTGGTCGGATATTCGAGATGTTTTGGAAAATAATTGGGGCATTCTTATGAGTGATGCGAGAACTATCCCAATCATCTCTTCTTCTCCTTGCTTGGTGGCGAGGAGAGCAAAAAACCTTAAGGACAATTTGTGTCACAGTCATTACCAAAGACCAGTTACCAGACTTAAGGGTGGCAGGAGGACCTACGGTTCCTATCCATGCGGCAACTGCAATATATGCCAGTTCATGATTGCGCAAGATGGTTTTTCAGTGTCTACTCTGTCTTTCCAGATTCAACCCAAGGAATTCTTCACATGTAGATCACGTAATCTGATCTATGCTATATTCTGTGATTGTCCAAAAATCTACGTGGGACAAACGACGCAGGAAATAAGGAGAAGGATGCAACAACACCTCTCCAACATCTCTACGGCCCAGAGGGATCGAGAAAAGAATAAAACGTTAACATCAGTGGCCGCGCATTTTCTGGACAGACATCGTGGAAAAACCTCCAGCTTTAAAGTAATGGGTCTTGAATCCGTTAAAATGAACATCAGGGGAGGTGATATGCATAACCTCCTACTCCGATGCGAAACCAAGTGGATATATGAACTCCAAAGTCTTTCACCCAAGGGTCTGAACGAAGAATTGTTGTTTACAGGATACTACAAACAACTATAGACTTTTTTTCTATTCTTCTTTCAATCTTTAATATCGTCTATATGTGTTTTTGGTATAATTTCATATGTGATAGTTTCCCTAATGATGACGTGTATATACACTCACCGGCCACTTTATTAGGTACACCATGCTAGTAACGGGTTGGACCCCCTTTTGCCTTCAGAACTGCCTCAATTCTTCGTGGCATAGATTCAACAAGGTGCTGGAAGCATTCCTCAGAGATTTTGGTCCATGTTGACATGATGGCATCACACAGTTGCCGCAGATTTGTCGGCTGCACATCCCAAAGATGCTCCATACAAGACAGGATGGATCCATGCTTTCATGTTGTTTACGCCAAATTCTGACCCTACCATCCGAATGTCGCAGCAGAAATCGAGACTCATCAGACCAAGCAACGTTTTTCCAATCTTCTACTGTCCAATTTCGATGAGCTTGTACAAATTGTAGCCTCAGTTTCCTGTTCTTAGCTGAAAGGAGTGGTACCCGGTGTGGTCTTCTGCTGCTGTAGCCCATCTGCCTCAAAGTTCGACGCACTGTGCGTTCAGAGATGCTCTTAGGCCTACCTTGGTTGTAACGGGTGGCGATTTGAGTCACTGTTGCCTTTCTATCAGCTCGAACCAGTCTGCCCATTCTCCTCTGACCTCTGGCATCAACAAGGCATTTCCGCCCACAGAACTGCCGCTCACTGGATTTTTTTTCTTTTTCGGACCATTCTCTGTAAACCCTAGAGATGGTTGTGCGTGAAAATCCCAGTAGATCAGCAGTTTCTGAAATACTCAGACCAGCCCTTCTGGCACCAACAACCATGCCACGTTCAAAGGCACTCAAATCACCTTTCTTCCCCATACTGATGCTCGGTTTGAACTGCAGGAGATTGTCTTGACCATGTCTACATGCCTAAATGCACTGAGTTGCCGCCATGTGATTGGCTGATTAGAAATTAAGTGTTAACAAGAAGTTGGACAGGTGTACCTAATAAAGTGGCCGGTGAGTGTATATACCTTGGCATTTATATTTATATGACCAGCTAAATTTATATCTAGTGAGCCAAGTTAAGAATTGTACCCCGTGTTTGGGTTCACTAATATATGTGACCAGCCAAACTTCCGAACAGGGGGCTATGTCTACATATTTATATGTGTTTTTTTCCGCTGTTCGGATCAACTTCTATCAGTAAAAGTATTCCTTTCCGGTTTGTGTTTCCACCATAGGTATCTATGGGGGTGGCACTCTCTTTGGTGAGCCCTTAAGTAATTTTTACATCTTTTTCTGTCTCCATCTATCAATGATGAGGGATAGTCTTTATTGACCAGATAACGTCACTACCATATGCGTGTATTACTTTAGGGGTGCCGTCATAGGTATACTTACTATAGTATCTTTGTACTAATTAAGGGTTTTTTTCTCGAACTGATCTAACAATTTCTTGATTTATTGACTTATGAGAATACATATACTTACTTCGTTTCTGTATACTCTGCCCTTTGGGATTTTGTCGGTTCCTTTTTTCTTCGTTTTTGGGCCTGTTGGCCATCCAATAAATTTTCGTATTTTCAGATGTTCTTCACCTTTGGTTTTAGTTTTGTGTGATATAGAGCTGCACACATTGATACGGACAAGATACAGTCTCCTGTTTGGCGTCATTTTTTGATATTCGGCGCCGTATTTATATGTTAGTGGTTATATGCCGGTGCAATAGGAGGTTCTTTTACCGTCCTATTAGTACCGGTGTCTTCCACACCAACTGTACACTCACAGCAGGATACGTATGTGTATTTACACTTTCCTATGGATAGAGATATCCTTACAATAACCTCTTGAACTCCCGTGTAAAGTCCCGTGTAATATCATAGCACCTAGTTCTTTACGCATGTACATTAGTCAGCTCTCGGAGTGCGGTAAAAAGCATGATTGATATAATGTGTGGTATGTGGCTGCAGCAGCTCTGTGATTTCCCGTACAGATCGCATCATTAAAGGCGGGCGGTCTTTTTCACTACGGACAGGGATTTTCTATGATGTATTATGCGCATGCGCTGTATGACTTTCAAGCCACCATATTGGCACACCTAGGTTGCGAAGTGTACACCTCATCCTACTTCCGGTGCGATGTCATTTCCGGTCGCATTCGGCGTCTTCCTCTACAGCTGTTCAGGATCTCGTGCTATCGGGTAAAGTATTTAAAGTGTAATATTCGAGTCCAATGGCGCATACCACTTTCTACCCCTGATGAAGCCACAGCGGTGGCGACACGCGTCGGGTTCTTAATCCCCCCTGGACCTTTTCCGGGGCTGTGCACACTTCTCTCATGGACATGTATAATGGGATCTGCGGTGTGGCTATTTAGGTCGGCAGAGGTCTCAGCTATAATTGACTGCTCCGTCTTGCTTTTTCAGGTCATGTATCCACCTTCCCCCCATGTATTTGTATCGTAGCTTTTTAGCTGCATATTTGGCTAATGTTGTATGCATATAACAGCATATAACAGCATAGTATGGATGGTTACGGTGGGCACTTGTACCTGTTTTCTATGCCTGCTCGACATATCATATCTTACTGCATCGGGTATATTTCTGTCATTTGTTTAAGCTGAGGGGCCCGGCCACATATGTCATGTGCCTATTAGCCACACGCAGGCGTTATATATCTGGTCATTATTGATACTGGGTGCTGGACAAGCCAGCCTGTGGCCTATTGTTATATATATACCACATTGTTACTATGAAGTTTGGCTGGTCACATAGGGTCCATCTAATTCAGTGGACCTTCCACATATAGGTATATGGTGGTATTATATTCCTGATTAGAACTAGACAATTGGGGCACCGTTTCCCACTTTTCTTGTGGGCATGGAATTTTTTA
Source organism: Ranitomeya variabilis (assembly GCF_051348905.1). NCBI lineage: Eukaryota > Metazoa > Chordata > Amphibia > Anura > Dendrobatidae > Ranitomeya > Ranitomeya variabilis. The sequence continues at coordinate 321,329,695 of NC_135234.1, forward strand.
CCTTGTATGCCAGTATTCTCAGTATATTCTGTCATGTCCTACAATAATCTTACGTATTAAGTGTATTTTTTGTATTAAGTATAGTTATCTAATTATATTGAGCATTCGTGTGCACCTTACCCTTGGACTGGGGTTTTTTTCACACCTCCCTCCTTTCTCTTAAGGTGGTCTTTTCTATTGATGTTTTTAATCCTCATGTTTTTATGTAACTATTGTTCATACGGTACGTGTTGTTTGGATTGGAATTAATAAACTTTTTTCTATATATTACTATATCTAGGGTGTTCCCCTAATTTTGGTATGTCTCTTTTCTCTTTTTGGTTTCCATTGATCAGTGGCGTAACTAGAAAGTTATGGGCCCCGATGCAAAATTTCAAATGGGGCCCCCCTCAACCATGCAAAAATATTTTCCACCCAAATTCAGATTGTTCCTATTCATTTCGCACACTATAGCTTTATTGCAAAGTTGTATAGTGTGATCGCAGTGGCGTAACTATCCGGTGCCATTGTTATGTAATTTATAAAAGAAAATAAACTATTATACTCATCAGGGGCTTACATAGAAGTCATGGGGATCCATATAAGAAGTATAATGCACCCCCATAGTACTCCTTATAATATAATGCACCCCCATAGTCCTCTATATAATATACTGCACAGTTCATAGTCATCCATATAGTATAATACACTCTCCATAGTCCTCCATATAGTATAATACACTCTCCATAGTCCTCCATATAGTACAATAGTATAGTACACTCCTTATAGTCCTCCGTATAGTATTATACACTCCTCAGTCCTCCATATAGTATAATACACTCCTCAAAGTCCTCCATATATTAAAATACACTCCTCATAGTGCTCCATATAGTGTAACACACTGCTCAGTCCTCCATATAGTATAATACACTCCTCAGTCCTCCATATAGTATAATACACTGCTCATAGTGCTCTATATAGTATAATGCACCCCTCATAGTCCTCCATATAGTATACACTCCTCAGTCCTCCATATAGTATTATACACTCCTCATAGTCCTCCATATATTAAAGTACACTGCTCAGTCCTCTACATAGTATAATACACTCCTCATAGTGCTCCATATAGTATAATGCACCGCCATCGTCATCCATGTCGTACAATTCACTTCTCATAGTATAATGCACCCCATAGTTCTTCATATAGTATAATGTATTCCCCATAGTCCTCAATACAGTATAATGCAGCCCACATATAGTATAATGCAGCCACCCCACAAAAGTATAATGCAGCCCCACCATACAATATAATGTAACCCCCATAGAATATAATGCAGCCCCCTTCATAGTATAATGCAGCCCCTCCATACAGGTGCAGTGAGACACGGGCAAATGGTGACTATGGGGCAGGGGAGAAGGACACAAGGGGGCTAGGGGAGACAGACAGAATGGTGACACAGGGGGGCTAGGGAGCAAGGAAGACAGGCACAAGGGGACACATGCAGGCTAGGAGGCAGGGGAGAAGGGCACAAGGGGACTAGTGGGCAAGGGAGACTGACACAAGGGGACAAGGGACACTGACACAAGGGGACACAGGGGGACCAGTGGGCCAGGGAGACTGACACAAGGGGACACACGGGGACTAGTGGGCCAGGGTGACTGAATAGAGGACACACAGTGACTAGTGGGCAAGGGAGATTGACACAAAGGGACTAGTGGGCAAGAAAGACTGACACAAGGGGACAAGGGAGACTGACACAAGGGGACACAGAGGGACCAGTGGGCCAGGGAGACTGACAAGGGGACACACGGGGACTAGTGGGCAAGGGAGATTGACACAAGGGAACACAAGGGGACTAGTGGGCAAGGGAGACTGACACAAGGGGACAAGGGAGACTGACACAAGGGAACACACAGGGACTAGTGGGCAAGGGAGACTGACACAAGGGGACACACAGGGACTAGTGTGCAAGTGAGACTGACACAAGGGGACTAGTGGGCAAGGGAAACTGACATAAGGGAGCTAGCGGGCAAGGGAGACTGACACAAGGGGACACACAGGGACTAGTGTGCAAGTGAGACTGACACAAGGGGACTAGTGGGCAAGGGAAACTGACATAAGGGAGCTAGCGGGCAAGGGAGACTGACACAAGGGGACACACGGGGACAAGGGACGCAAGCACAAGGGGACAAGGGAGACAGGCACAAGGGGACACACAGGGACCAGTGGACAAGGGAGACTGACACAACGGGACACACAGGGACAAGGGAGACAAGCACAAGGGGACACATGGGGACTAGGAGGAAGGGGAGAAGGGCACAAGGGAGACAGGCACAAGAGGAAATAAGGGGACTCCTAGGGAAGAGTAGATAGGGACACACGGGGAGACGGAGCTGCAAGGGGACAGGGGAAAACAGGGGGAGACTTGGGAGCAAGGAAGAAGGGGGCACATGGATTATGAGGACAGGGTAGATGGGGAACACACGGTGAGAAAGGGGACGGGAGACTTGAGAACAGGGCAGACAGGTCACACGAGCGGCTGCTAATGACAGGAGGACAAATGCAGATCTGAGGCTTAAGGGACCCTTCGGCAACAGGAGGAGAACGCAGCAACAGATTGAAGCTTTTTAGGTTTAGGCACTCAGCCACTCAATCAAGCAGCACCAGCTCCCTTCGACCAGTCTTTCCCTTTGGTGTGGCTGAAGGACCTGTGGACACGCCTCTCTCCAGTCACAAGGTTGGGTCACGTGACCGCATTAAATCCATCTTCCACCATGTAACTGGAGGACCTGCGGTGACGCCTCCCTGCTGTAATGGTTGGGTCCTTCTCCTTCACTATTGTTGGACGGACGGGGGCCTAAGCAGTCCGGGCCCGGTCGCAGCTGCGACCACTGCGACCGCTATAGTTACGCCCCTGCCATTGATCCTTTGCATAAATCAATTGTAATTAATCTATTTTTGGTGGTTAAAAACTCCATTTCATCATTTTGGAACAAACCAAACATCCCCAAAGTTTGAGACATTATCCAGAAAATTACGCTTTACAGATCATGCCTTAGCAAACAACACTATTGTAAAACACCCAAAAAATGGGAATTGTGGAACAACAGTTTTCCACAATGTGCAGTGGTTAAAAACAGTACTTTATTTGATTTTGGGATATACTTTAAGAATGCTGTTTTGTTTCTTGTTATTTCTGCTCGCTCAGTGTAATTTTGCTGTTAAAAAAAGGTCTTTTTCCAGCTCCTTGGGTAAAATAGATTTTTGTGTTACTCACCGTAAAATGCTTTTCTCCGAGACGCTCATTGGGGGACACAGGACAGTGGGTGTATGCTTCTGCCGCCAGGAGGCTGACACTAAGTAAACATGAAAAAAGGTTAGCTCCTCCTCCGTCGTATACACCCTGACACTGGCTAACAGAGAATCCAGTTTGGTGCAAAAGCAGTAGGAAAACAAAAAACAAACAAGAACTAGATGGGTATTTCCTGAAGGAACTACAGATAGTGCTTTGGAATGGTGCACGGGCTGCCCCTGCAAGACTTTCACACTTGGGTGCCCCTCAGGCGGTCCGATTTGGTGGGTTGGGTCAATCTGGGTCTGATTTTGTGGGAGGGGTAAATCTAGGTCCGATTCCGTGGGCGGGGTCACTTTTGGTCCGATTCTGTGGGCGCGGTCACTCTGGGTCCGATTCGGTGGGCGAGGTCACTCTGGGTCCGATTCGGTGGGCGAGGCACCTCAGGGACCGATTTGGTGGGCTGGGCACCTCAGGGTCCGATTTGGTGGGTGGGGCCACTCGGGGTCCGATTTGGTGGGTGGGGCCACTCGGGGTCCGAATTGGTGAGCGGGGTAATCTACTATATAATTGTCTAAGGGCACTTCCGTCTTTCTGTCACCGTTATTCGTTCGCTGATTGGTCTCGGCAGCTGCCTGTCATAGCTGCCGCGACCAATCAGCGACGCACACAGTACGGAAGAAAATGGCCACTCCTTACTCCCCGCACTCACTGCCCGGCGCCCGCATACTCCCCCCCGGTAAGCGCTCACACAGGGTTAATGGCAGCGTTGACCGCGGTGTAACGCACTCGGTTAACGCTGCTATTAACCCTGTGTGACCACCTTTTTACTATTGATGCTGCTTATGCAGCATGAATAGTAAAAATATCTAATGTTAAAAATAATAAAAAAAATAAAAAATAGTTACATACTCATCCTCCGGTGGACCCTCCGTATCAGGAACCGGCCTTTCCCGCTCCGCGCGACACCCCGGTCACCGCTGCATGCATTGCGGTCTCGCGAGATGATGACGTGCGGTCTCACGACACCGCTACGTCATCATCTCGTGAGACCGCAATGCACTCTTGGGACCGGAGCGCGCAACAAGCATCGGGTACCGGCCGCTCCAGGAGGTGCAACAAGCATCGTGTACCGGCCGCTCCAGGAGGTGCAACAAGCATCGTGTACCGGCCGCTCTAGGAGGTGCAACAAGCATCAGGTACCGGCCGCTCCAGGAGGTGAGTATGTAACTATTTTTTATTTTAATTCTTTTTTTTTTTAACAGGGATATGCAGTATACTATGTGACTGGACAATATACTACGTGACTGGGCAGTATAACTATGTGGCTCTGCGCTGTATACTGCGTGGCTCTGCGCTGTTTACTGCGCGGCTCCGCGCTGTATGCTGCGCGGCTCCGCGCTGTATGCTGCGCGGCTCCGCGCTGTATACTGCTCGGCTCCGCGCTGTATACTATGTGGCTTTGCAATATACTACGTGGACATGCATATTCTAGAATACCCGATGAGTTAGAATCGGGCCACCATCTAGTAATAATAATAAGACTACAGATAGTGCTTTGGAATTGTGCTGTGCTGTCACTTTAAGAGCTGATATTATCTGACAAAACTGTGACCTGGTGGAGTTGGTAGGCGTTGGCATAGTAACTGTGTCTGACTGCGCATATCAACGAGCTAATCAGCCAGGTGGCAGTTATTTTTAGAAATTGCCTCAGAAACCAGCCCACTATAAACGTATGGGAAAATTTCCCTATATAAATGCATTGAAACAATGCTTTCCAATGAGGGGGAAACAATTTTCAAATGCAAATTGCACCAAAACTACAAATCCGATCGACATGAAAAAAACTTAGCACACCTCTCGTGGACGCTGGCTTCGAAATGACACCTCACTGGAGTCTGTGCGTTTTACGGTTTGGGCCGCATTAATTGCGGAAAAAAGCCTAATAATAATAAGAACTAGATGGGTATTTCCTGAAGGAACTACAGATAGTGCTTTGGAATGGTGCCCGGGCGCCCCTGCAAGACTTTAACACTTGGGTGCCCCTCAGACGCTGGTTTGGTAGTTGAGGATTTGGTGGGCGGGGCCACTCTGGGTCCGATTTGGTGGCCCGGGTCACTCTGGGTCCGATTTGGTGGCCCGGGTCACTCTGGGTCCGATTTGGTGGCCCGGGTCACTCTGGGTCCGATTTGGTGGCCCGGGTCACTCTGGGTCCGATTTGGTGGCCCGGGTCACTCTGGGTCCGATTTGGTGGCCCGGGTCACTCTGGGTCCGATTTGGTGGCCCGGGTCACTCTGGGTCCGATTTGGTGGCCCGGGTCACTCTGGGTCCGATTTGGTGGCCCGGGTCACTCTGGGTCCGATTTGGTGGGCCGGGTCACTCTGGGTCCGATTTGGTGGCCCGGGTCACTCTGGGTCCGATTTGGTGGGCCGGGTCACTCTGGGTCCGATTTGGTGGGCCGGGTCACTCTGGGTCCGATTTGGTGGCCCGGGTCACTCTGGGTCCGATTTGGTGGCCCGGGTCACTCTGGGTCCGATTTGGTGGGCCGGGTCACTCTGGGTCCGATTTGGTGGGCCGGGTCACTCTGGGTCCGATTTGGTGGGCCGGGTCACTCTGGGTCCGATTTGGTGGGCCGGGTCACTCTGGGTCCGATTTGGTGGGCCGGGTCACTCTGGGTCCGATTTGGTGGCCCGGGTCACTCTGGGTCCGATTTGGTGGCCCGGGTCACTCTGGGTCCGATTTGGTGGGCCGGGTCACTCTGGGTCCGATTTGGTGGCCCGGGTCACTCTGGGTCCGATTTGGTGGCCCGGGTCACTCTGGGTCCGATTTGGTGGGCCGGGTCACTCTGGGTCCGATTTGGTGGCCCGGGTCACTCTGGGTCCGATTTGGTGGCCCGGGTCACTCTGGGTCCGATTTGGTGGCCCGGGTCACTCTGGGTCCGATTTGGTGGCCCGGGTCACTCTGGGTCCGATTTGGTGGCCCGGGTCACTCTGGGTCCGATTTGGTGGCCCGGGTCACTCTGGGTCCGATTTGGTGGCCCGGGTCACTCTGGGTCCGATTTGGTGGCCCGGGTCACTCTGGGTCCGATTTGGTGGCCCGGGTCACTCTGGGTCCGATTTGGTGGCCCGGGTCACTCTGGGTCCGATTTGGTGGCCCGGGTCACTCTGGGTCCGATTTGGTGGCCCGGGTCACTCTGGGTCCGATTTGGTGGGCCGGGTCACTCTGGGTCCGATTTGGTGGCCCGGGTCACTCTGGGTCCGATTTGGTGGGCCGGGTCACTCTGGGTCCGATTTGGTGGGCCGGGTCACTCTGGGTCCGATTTGGTGGGCCGGGTCACTCTGGGTCCGATTTGGTGGGCCGTGTCACTCTGGGTCCGATTTGGTGGGCCGGGTCACTCTGGGTCCGATTTGGTGGGCCGTGTCACTCTGGGTCCGATTTGGTGGGCCGTGTCACTCTGGGTCCGATTTGGTGGGCCGGGTCACTCTGGGTCCGATTTGGTGGGCCGGGTCACTCTGGGTCCGATTTGGTGGGCCGGGTCACTCTGGGTCCGATTTGGTGGGCCGGGTCACTCTGGGTCCGATTTGGTGGGCCGGGTCATTCTGGGTCCGATTTGGTGGGCCGGGTCACTCTGACTGACAGCAGGATAAGGGAATGGCTGATAACAGAGAATAGACTGACAGCAGGACAAGGGAATGGCTGATAACAGAGAGAATAGACTGACAGCAGGACAGGGGAATGGCTGATAACAGAGAGAATAGACTGACAGCAGGACGGGGAATGGCTGATAACAGAGAGAATAGACTGACAGCAGGACAGGGGAATGGCTGATAACAGAGAGAAATAGACTGACAGCAGTACGGGGAATGGCTGATAACAGAGAGAAATAGACTGACAGCAGGACGGGGAATGGCTGATAACAGAGAAAATAGACTGACAGCAGGACAGGGGAATGGCTGATAGAGAGAATAGACTGACAGCAGGACGGGGAATGGCTGATAACAGAGAGAATAGACTGACAGCAGGACAGGGGAATGGCTGATAACAGAGAGAAATAGACTGACAGCAGTACGGGGAATGGCTGATAACAGAGAGAAATAGATGGGTATTTCCTGAAGGAACTACAGATAGTGCTTTGGAATGGTGCCCGGGTTGCCCCAGCAAGACTTTCACACTTTGGTGCCCCTCAGGCGCTGGTTTGGTAGTTGTAGCCACTCTGGGTCCGATTTGGTGGGTGGGGCCCCTCAGGGGCCGATTTGGTGGGCGCTGTATACTGCGCGGCTCTGCGCTGTATGCTGCGCGGCTCTGCGCTGTATGCTGCGGGGCTCTGCGCTGTATGCTGCGGGGCTCTGCGCTGTATGCTGCGCGGCTCTGCGCTGTATGCTGCGGGGCTCTGCGCTGTATGCTGCGGGGCTCTGCGCTGTATGCTGCGCGGCTCTGCGCTGTATGCTGCGCGGCTCTGCGCTGTATGCTGCGTGGCTCCGCGCTGTATGCTGCGCGGCTCCGTGCTGTATAATGCGCGGCTCCGCGCTGTATGCTGCGCGGCTCTGCGCTGTATGCTGCGGGGCTCTGCGCTGTATGCTGCGCGGCTCTGCGCTGTATGCTGCGCGGCTCCGCGCTGTATGCTGCGCGGTTCCGCGCTGTATGCTGCGCGGCTCCGCGACGTATAATGCGCGGCTCTGCACTGTATACTGCGCGGCTCTGCGCTGCATGCTGCGCGGCTCTGCGCTGTATACTGCGGGGCTCTATACTGCGGGGCTCTGTGCTGTATGCTGCGCGGCTCTGCGCTGTATGCTGCGCGGCTCCGCGCTGTATACTGCGCGGCTCCGCGCTGTATACTGCGCGGCTCCGCGCTGTATACTGCGGGGCTCTGCGCTGTATACTGCGCGGCTCTGCGCTGTATACTGCGCGGCTCTGCGCTGTATACTGCGGGGCTCTGCGCTGTATACTGTAATAATAATAAGACTACAGATAGTGCTTTAAAATTGTGCTGTGCTGTCACTTTAAGAGCTGATATTATCTGACAAAACTGTGACCTGGTGGAGTTGATAGGCATTGGCATAGTAACTGTGTCTGACTGCGCATATCAATGAGCTAATCAGCCAGGTGGCATTTGACAGTTAAGTTATTTTTAGATATTGCCTCAGAAACCAGCCCATTTTAAACGTATAGGAAAATTTCCCTATTGAAATGCATTGAAACAATGCTTTCCAATGAGGGGGAAACAATTTTCAAATGCAAATTGCACCAAAACTACAAATCCGATCGACATGAAAATAACTTAGCACACCTTTCGTGGACACTGGCTTCGAAATGACACCTCACTGGAGTCTGTGCGTTCAGCGGTTCGGGCCGCATTAACTGCGAAAAAAAGCCTAATAATAATAATAATAAGAAGAAGTTTACCACGGTGGAATAACAGTATAGTGCTTTGTTCCAAAGCACTATAAAGAAGAAGTTTACCACGGTGGAATAACAGTATAGTGCTTTGTTCCAAAGCACTATAATTAGTATAACAGCATAAATACAGAAAACTCATGTCTAGAAAAGACCTACTGCCTGATAATTTCAGATACGAAAAAGAGCAGCCATCAGGCTACCAGGGAGGGAGCTGTGTCCCCCATTGAGCGTCTCGGAGAAAAGGATTTTACGGTGAGTAACACAAAAATCCCTATTTCTCCTTCGCCTCATTGGGGGACACAGGATAGTGGGATGTCCCAAAGCAGTCCCTGGGAGGGAAAATGACTCACCGGTTATAAATATCCAGGCAGCTGTCGTTATAAGTGCATTACCGCCGCCTGAAGAATCCTTCTACCCAGACTTGCATCAGCAGAGATTTGGGAGTGGACATTGTAGTGCTTGGCAAAGGTACGCAGACTAGCCCAGGTCGCAGCTCTGCAAACCTGTTCTGCTGAGGCCTGATGCCGAATTGCCCAGGAAGCTCCCACAGCTCTAGTGGAGTGGGCTTTGATTCCAGCCGGAATCATCATGCCCTTGACCCGATAGGCCTCCTGAATAGCTGAACGTATCCACCTGGCCAAGGTAGATTTTGAGGCCGCAAATCCCTTCCTGCGACCCTCTGGGAGGATAAACAGAACATCTGTCTGTCGAAAAGGAGCTGTTCGAGAAATGTACCACACGGTGCGTCGGTGCCGGACAAAAAGAGGGAAGAACTATATCATCATTAATGTGGAACGAGGAAACAACCTTCGGCAAAAAGGAGGGCGCTGGTTTGAGCACTACCTTATCCTGATGGAACCATAAAAAAGGAGCACGACAGGAAAGGGCTGCCAGCTCTGATACCCGTCTTATGGAAGTTATGGCCACCAAGAATACGACCTTCCAGGAAAGGAAGGTTAAGGACACATCCTGAAGAGGTTCGAAAGGAACTTCCTGTAAAGCCCTTAAGACCAAATTAAGGTCCCAAGCTTCCAAAGGAGTTTTAAAAGGCAGAACCTTATGAGCTACTCCTTGAAAAAAAGGTCCTTACCTGTAAGTTGGTAGCAATTCTGCGTTGAAAAAAGGACCGATTAGGCTGAAATCTGCCTTTTAAGGGTACTAGGAGCCAGCCCTGAATCTAGACCTGCCTGGAGAAAAGCAAGAATATTAGGAACGGAAAAACGCAGAGGAGGCAGCCCGCGCTCTCTGCACCATGAAAGAAACGCCTTCCATGTGTTATAATAAATCTGAGCCGAAAAGGACTTTCGGGCACTAATCATGGTATTCGCCACCTCTTGGGAAAACCCGGCCTGAGCTAACACCCAAGATTCAATGGCCAGACCTTCAAACTCAGGACCCCTGAGTTCTGGTGGTAAATCGGCCCTTGGCACAGAAGATCTGGACGGTCAGGCAGCCGCCACGGAGTTCCGGAGAGAAGTTGTATTAGGTCTGCGTACCATGACCGCCTCGGCCAATCCGGGGAGACCAGAATCGCTGGTACACTCTCTGACTTGATCTGCTTGATTACCTTCGGGAGCAGTGCCAGAGGGGGAAAGAAATATGGGAGGCGAAACTGGTTCCAGGACAGAACTAGCGCATCTACGGCGATTGCCTGTGGATCTCGATACCGAGCGACAAAACTGGGGACCTTGGCATTCCTTCCGGATGCCATTAGATCCACGTCCGGAGTCCCCCATAGATGGCATATCTGTTGAAAGACCTCGGGATGGAGCGACCATTCCCAGGAAGCCAGGCCTTGCCAACTGAGGAAGTCCGCCGCCCAGTCTTCCTCGCCCAGGATGTGGACTGCCGAAATCACAGAGTGATTTCTCTCTGCCCACCACAGACTTAGCTTTACTTCCTGCATGGCCGCCTTGCTGCGGGTGCCCCCCTGATGATTTATGTATGCCACAGCTGTGGCATTGTTCGATTGAATCCGGACCGGGCGTCCCGCCAGAAGATGGTGAGAATACCGCAACGCCAGACGAACAACCCGAATCTCCAAGAGATTGATAGGAAGGGCTGACTCCCGGGAGGACCAGCGCCCCTGAGCCATGTGGTGAAAGAATACCGCTCCCCAACCTAGGAGACTGGCATCCGTTGTGACCACTAGCCAACTGGTTGGAGGGAAGGGTTTCCCCTTTAGAAGGGACGGGCTGTTTATCCACCATGACCGAGCCTGTCAGACCTGAAGAGACAACCGAAAACTGAAAGTTGAGGGAAGATGGATTCTTGTCCCATGCTGCTAAAAGCGTATGCTGGAGAGGACGAAGATGAAGCTGAGCAAATGGTACTGCTTCTATTGTAGCAACCATCCTTCCTAAGACCCTCATGCAGGACCGGATTGTATGAATGCTGCTGAAGAATCCTCACCTCTCGCCGAAGGGCTAGGACCTTGTCCTGGGGCAGAAACGAGAGGGCTTGAGAGGTGTCGAAAATTATCCCTAGAAAAGAGATTCTCCGGGATGGAATCAGGGACGACTTCTTTAGATTCACTAGCCAACCTAGACGAGAGAGTGTCTAGAGAAATGCTGACATTCTGCTCGCAGGCCCGATAGGTCGACTCCTTTATGAGAAAGTAGTCTAAATATGGCAGGACTACTATGCCTCGAGAGAGTAGAATGGAAACTACGGTAGACATGACCTTTGTGAACACCCTGGGGGTGGAGGCCAGCCCAAAGGGTAAGGCCGTGAATTGGAAGTGTAAGTTGTTTTTTGCAAACCAGAGAAATCTTTGATGGGAAGGAAAAATGGGAATATGGAGGTAGGCATCCTGAATGTCTATCGAGGCCAAAAACTCCCCCTTTTCCATGGATGCAAAACACATTGACCGGAGAGATTCCATCCGAAAGTAACGAATTTTTACGAATTTGTTTAAGCATCTCAGATCCAGAATGGGCCATACTGATCCGTCCTTTTTGGGGACTACAAATAGGTTGGAATAGAACCCCTGAAAACCTCTCCGCCCTTGGAATAGGAGTTATGACCCCGTGGAGACGAAGGGACTCTATAGAATTGAGCAGGGCTTGACGCCGGGACTCGGACCTGGGAAGACGGGATGGAAAGAACCGGTGTGGGGAGGGCAAACCAACTCTACCTTGTACCCTGAGGATACAAGCTCCTCCACCCATCTGTCGTGAATTGAAAGAAGCCAGGCCTGGCGAAACAAAAGTAGGCGCCCGCCTACTCTGTCGGCGGCAATCCGAGGATGCCTCCAGTCACTTGGCAGAAAATCCTTGAGCCCTGGACCCTCTGGATCTAGGTGGCTGGGAACACATTCTTCCCCCTGGGTTCTATTTCCCACCTGTGGTATCAGAAATAAGCTGATCCAGCTTCTCTCCGAATAAATGACCCCCCTGATATGGGAGGTTTGTAAAAGATTTCTTAGAGGTAGAGTCTGCTCGTCACGTTCTTAACCAGAGGGCCCGTCTGATGGCAAATGCATTTGCCGCTGCAGAAGCGGCACAGTCTGCTGCGTCCAGGGATGCATTAATCAGATAGCTCCCGGCAAGGGTTATCTGACTAGACATTTTTGTCAATTCCGCTGGCAAGTCCCTGTCTTGAAGCGCCTTAGTCAAAGATTCTGACCAAGACATCATGGCCTTAGCAACCCAAGTTGCCGCAAAAGAGGGAAAAAGGGCTGAACCTGAAGACTCAAAAACGGAATGAGCCAAGCTTTCTATAAGACGATCCGTGGGATCCTTAATAGAAAAACCATTGGGAAGAGATAAGAGAGTATTAGAGGCTAAGCGGGACACCGGCGGATCTACCGAAGGGGATTCCGTCCATTTGCTACGCAGCTCAAGAGAAAAAGGGTATCTTGCTTTCAAGGCTTTTTGGCATGAAAAGCGTTTGTCCGGGTGTTCCCGGTTTCGCTGACTCAGGGCTTCAAACTCTGGATGAGAAGAGAACACCTTATGAGACAATCTGGCCCGCTTAAAAGAAACCTTATGATCCGTGAGAGACACGGGCTCATCCTCTATTCCCAGAGTCTGATTGGCAGCCTCAATCAGACTATCTACTGACTCCTGAAATCCAGGAGTCTCTAAATTAGGAGACCCCTCTGAATCATAGTCTGATCCGAGTTCACCGCTCTCTGCTGGGGAAGGAGAGCGAGAAACGAAACTCCAGGATACAGATGCACCTGACGGCCCGGGAGACGCTGTGAGATTTCGCTCTTCCCGCGTCTGCCTGGTGAGAGCGCGGCCCCTGCAGGCCGGAGGCCCCTGAGAATCTGAAGCTCTCTCTTTAAGACAGAAGAGCTGCTGTCCCTGACTCCAGCCGGGGTCTGAAGGGACTTAATTGCCATAGTTAGAGACGCCATGGATTGGGACAAAGACATGACCCATTCCGGAGGAACCACTCCAGCTTCTGCCTGAGGGACAGGAGAAACCGCCGGGGAACTAGCAAGGGGGGCTCCTGAGCGTGTTCGGAGTCACAGGCCTCACAAAGACGATTGCTCTGGGCATGCGGAAAGGCAGAACGACAGGGTACACAGACGGTATATAAGACCGTGTGAGATTTCACCCCTCTAGACATAGTGTTCCGTAAAATGCTTTACTCTTAGACTGGGACAAAAATGATGCTACTGCTGTCAGACTGGGGGGAGAAGTACTTACCCCAGTCCTGTGTCCCCCGCATACAGATTCAACACACTCCGAGGAGCGCACCTGCGCCATCTTTATCCCTAACCACCCTCAGGAAGCGGACCGATAGGAGGGAGCGCTGATGCGGCCTGGAACAGGCCGAAGCCGGGACCTCAATTTTGCCCCAGCGAGGAGAGGAGCGGGTGGACCGGAAGACGCGCCGGAGGGGGCGGGGCCTCACAGTGCGCAGTCCAAGCCGGAAACTGGGTCAGCCTGACCCGGAAGAGTTCCTGTGAAGCTCGACCGGAGCCTGGAGCTTCTGAAGGGCCCCGACGCCACACCGGACCGCTGCAGCGCTAACAAGCGCCAGGGAAACTGAGCGCCAACCAGAGGAGAATATGGCGCCGCTATAAACCCGGCGCTAGACCGCACAGGGACCATGCCTGAAAAAGGTAACGCTGCATCAGGAGCCCCTTTTTCTGCCTTTCCCCCCTTAATCCAGCTGAACCCTATGCAAACAGAGGAAAGCATAGGTATAATAATATTATATACATTCTCTCCCTCTTTTTTTTTTTTTTCGGTAGGGGGGAGGGAAAGAAATACCTGACGGTGCAGGAACCCAAACTCCATTTTCCCCTGAAGGATAAGGAGAGGGACCGTCCACCACCCCTCTATCACCGCAGCTAAACATAGGTGTAGAAAAAACACAGGGGGTCGGTCACACGGATATCAGGGGGCGCCTGTACAGCCTATGGTCTAAATACCTTAGGGTGGTCAGGGCCAAGTCCGGTGATAATCCCATGTTGCGGGAAAGGATACGTGGAGCATGCTCGCACGTGCTCGCCCGTTGCTGGTTTGGGGAGATCAGACCCTCTGAAACAGGGTCCGTCGCCCCTCTCAATCCCTATGTAGAAACAAGGGTCCGAAGGATCCGGGACCCAGAGATGTGCCTCCTTCAGACACTAAGCATGAACTGGATTCTCTGGTAGCCAGTGTCAGGGTGTATACGATGGAGGAGGAGCTAACCTTTTTTTATGTTTACTTAGTGTCAGCCTCCTGGCGGCAGAAGCATACACCCACTGTCTGTCCTGTGTCCCCCAATGAGGCGAAGGAGAAAATCTTCAAACTTTTATTCCAATAATTAAAACATGACAATAGACATGCTCCAAGACCGCACCATATGTGCACACAGGGACAGCAAGTGACGCGTTTCGATCGCAACAGCGATCTTTATCAAAGCTGCTATTCACTACAAATGACCAATATTTAAATATGAGCTAAACCAATCAATCATTGGCTTGAAATCACATGACATGCAAGGAGATTGGAGGGGAGATTGGAGACTGGTCTGTAGTTGTTTGTGCAGGATGGGTCGGGGTGAGTTTCTTTCATAATGGAGTAATGATAGAGTGTTTGAAAAAGGAGGGGAAAATGCCAGAGGAGAGGGAGAGATTAAATACTGTAGTTAGGTGAGCTGTAACGACTGGACAGAGACTGGAGGAGATGTGAGGGAATGGGGTTAGTAGTGCATGTAGTCAGACAAGAAGAACAGCGGAGCTTGGAGACTTCTTCTGTGATGGGATCTAATGTGGAGAGTGAGCCAGGGGAAATGCAGGGAGGGATGGGAGTCACTGCACTTGGTGGCTGGGAGCGGATTTCCTGACGGATATTATCTATTTTCTCTATAAAGTGGGAGGCCAGGTCATCAGCACAAATGTCTGTGATAGGGGCTTGTGCTTTTAGCATGGAGAGGGAGTGAAAGATGTCAAAAAGTTTCTTGGGTTTGTTGGATAGGGAGGAGATAAGGGTGGTGTAGTTGGTCTGTTTGGCGAGCTGAAGGGCAGAATTATAGGTTCTTAACATAATTTTGAAGTGGATGAAGTCTTCTGGTGTGCGAGTTTTCCTCCATAAGCATCCGGCACACCTAGAGCATTGCTGGAGAAATCGGGTTTGCAATGTGAGCCAGGGCTGTTTTACTCTGAGTTTGGAGGTGTAGTGGAATGTAGTGTAATACTACTTTTGAGGCACAGTGCAGAGCTCAGAAGGGAAGAGGCGCCATATTGGAGTTCAGATTTTTCTGGAATGGTTCGAGGGTGCCACGTCACATGGGCTGAGCCCTTGAGGTGCCAGAACAACAGAAACCCCTATATGTGAACTCATTTTACAAACTACACTCCCCAATGATTTCATCTAGGAGTGCAGTGATCATATTGACACCACATGTGCCTCACTTAATTTTATACCACTGAGTGGTGAAGAAAGAATAAATTACATTTTTACAGTTTTTAGTTTTTCTAAGGGCTAATAGGAAATTTTTTTTACAACAAACTGAGGTCCATTTTTTCCTGAGTGTGCCATAACCCTACATGTAATCGGGAAATATTTGCAAGCACTGTGCAAAGCTCAGAAGGCAAGGAGCGCCAGATTTTGTCAGAAGGCAAGGAGCGCCAGATTTTGTTATGGTATGCAGGTGCCATGACTAGTGTTGAGCATTCCGATACTGCAAGTATCGGGTATCGGCCGATACTTGCTGTATCGGAATTCCGATACCGAGATCCGATATTTTTGTGATATCGGGTATCGGTATCGAAACAACATTAATGTAAAAATGTGTAAAAGAGAGAATTAAAATAAAAAATATTGCTATACTCACCTCTCCGACGCAGCCTGCACCTTACCGAGGGAAGCGGCAGCGTTCTTTGTTTAAAATTCGCGCTTTTCTTTCCTTTACGTGAGTCCCGGCTTGTGATTGGTTGCGTGCCGCCCATGTGACCGGCACGCAACCAATCACAGCAAGCCGTGACGTAATTTCAGGTCCTTCAGGATTTTAAAATTACGTCCCGGCTTTGTGATTGGTTGCGTCGCAGTCACATGGGAGACGCAACCAATCACAAGCCGTGACGTCACGGGAGGCTGGACACGCGCGCATTTTAAAATGGGCGCGTGTCCAGCCTCCCGTGACGTCCTGGCTTGTGATTGGTTGCGCCGCGATCAACCAATCACAAGCCGGGAGGCTGGACACGCGCCCATTTTAAAATTTTAAAATGCGCGCGTGTCCAGCCTCCCGGCTTGTGATTGGTTGACCGCGGCGCAACCAATCACAAGCCGGGACGTCACGGGAGGCTGGACACGCGCCCATTTTAAAAAGTGCGCGTGTCCAGCCTCCCGTGACGTCACGGCTTGTGATTGGTTAATGGCGGCCATGTTGCCGGGACGCGGACCAATCACAGCAAGCCGTGACGTAATTTCGTCACGGCTTGCTGTGATTGGTCCGCGTCCCGGCAACATGGCCGCCCTGACCAATCACAAGCCGGGACTTCACGTAACCAAGTAAAAGCGCGAATTTTAAACAAACAACGCTGCTGGTTCCCTCGCTGAGGTCCAGGCTGCGTCGGAGGGTGAGTATAGCGATATTTTTTATTTTAATTCTTTCTTTTACACATTTATATGGATCCCAGGGCCTGAAGGAGAGTTTCCTCTCCTTCAGACCCTGGGAACCATCAGGAATACCGTCCGATACTTGAGTCCCATTGACTTGTATTGGTATCGGGTATCGGTATCGGATTGGATCCGATACTTTGCCGGTATCGGCCGATACTTTCCGATACCGATACTTTCAAGTATCGGACGGTATCGCTCAACACTAGCCATGACCCACTGGGAGAGCCCATGAGGTGCCAGACCAGAACCATCATAAGTAACTCCATTTTATGAACTAGACCTCTCAATTAATTCATCTAGTGGTGACGTGATCATTTGGACACCATGGGTATGTCACAGAATTTTATACTATTCAGCAGTGAAAACAAAATAACTACATTTTTACCACCAAAATTTTGATTTAACCTCAAATTTTACATTTTCACACAAGAAGTGGGTAAAAATGGCACAAAAATTTGTCTCACAATTTCTACTGAACATGGCAATACCCCATATATGGCTGTACAGTACTACTTAGCCATGCGGAGATACTCGGGAGGGACGGAGCGCTATTTGCCTCCTGGAGCGCAGATTTTCCTAGAACAGTTTGCGGACTCCATTTACAGAGCCTCTAATTGCTAGAAGAGCAAAATCCCCCCCTCAAGTGACCCCATTTAGGAAACTATACCCCTTTGGATTTGGGAAAGAATTTGCCGAATTTATTTAGGCGGGTGAGGAGCCATTTCGCTTTTCCAGAGCCTTCGTGCTACCAGTAACGTGGAAGCACCCCTATATTTCCATTAACAGATGACGGACCTGAGTGGAGATTTGCTTTTTTTGTGGATCGACTTGAAGCTTTTATTGGGAACATTTTACATAATGTTTGGCATCACATTTATCCAGCGCTCTACACTGAGCACTTACTTTGGGGTTTCCATCTATATCTCTGAGTGACGCGATTCAGATGAAACCCCCCGAGGCATCCATTCACTATAGTGAAGCAGCAGAGTTACTTTGGACTCCATCTAGCCTTTGTTCCGCAGTTTCCTTCTTTTCAGAAGGGCACAAAACTGTGACCGACGGAACTTTTATGCAATCCTAAAAAGACGGACACCACCAGATCAGATTAGTTGGCGTCCACAGTGCCTCATTATAGGGAATCTTCTGCCGGGGGTTCCGTCTGAATCACGTATTTCAGAGATTTACACTGAAACCCCCATGCAAGTGGGATAAATAGTTTTAAACCTGGATGGGGCCAATATGCGACCGTCCAGGCTGAGAACTACTGGTGGCTGAGCTGCTGCAAGTGCAGCGTCAGTGACCGGCGGTGACATCATCAAGGTTACCTCCGGTTAGTGAGGCTGTGTTCCTAGCCGGGCTGAACTGTGGTGACCTCGGTGAAATCCCCAAATATGTGTACTTTTATTAAAATATTTATTTAAAGATTATTCAAATATTTAGTGATTCTATTTAGATTTTTTTATTAATATTTTTACATATATTTTTACAATTATTTAACTTTTTTTTACTTTTTTCTAACTTTTTTACTTTGTCCCACTATGGGACAATCATTTTTTTTTCAGGCTGATCGCTTCTACAGCATGGAGATGAACAGTTTTCTAGGTCTGGTGACCCGGATGTCGTCATGACATCGGGTCACACTGCGGGGTCGCCGATCCTGCAATCAAAATGATGTAATATTCCGTCCATGGTCAAATAGGCCCAGGGCACGTGGACGGAATATTACAGTCTGATGTCACAAAGGGGTAAAAAAAAACAACGCCGACAAACGCTTAAACACCCCAAAATCCTGTATAAGATTGTGTGCCCACGTTCTGGAAGTAGCAGCGGTTTTGATGCATCCAAAGCGCTGCCGTCTACTGAACAGAGGTAAATCCGCAAATGCGGAATCACAGCGTCCAATCCGTTGTACGGGGGAAATTCAGCTGGCAGAGACTAGTCTCCGCAAGGGAAATAGACATGGTGCGGCGCCGCATGTCGGGCTCCACAGCAAGCAGCGGGCGTCTGCGGATGCATAGTGGATGGGATTTCTGTAGCAGCTGCAGATGTACGCAGCGTCCAACCCGCAGCAACTCCGGATTGTGCACAGCCCTTTAAACGCTAACTGAAAAGGCACAAAAAATGGTTCAGGGGAAAAATGTGTTTCCTGAGTTGGTTTCTGCTTGAAATCCTTTCATCTGCAGTGGCAAGCGGCAGGCCGTGCGGCCGGTGTAACGGAGCTGTGTGGCCGGTGTAAGGGAGCCGTGCGGCAGATGTAAATGGAGCCGTGCGGCAGATGTAAATGGAGCCGTGCGGCCCAGACACAGCCGTCAGCTGGTTCGCGCGTACTCGCAGTGGGCGTGGCCTGGAACGTGACGCAACGTGCTGGGAGCGTGGCCGAACGAAGCGTCACGTAGCTGAACCGACAGAAGGGTGCGGACATGTGGTCGGTGGTGAGGCTGATTCGGCGTCAGCTCGGCACAGCAGCAGCACGAGGCTTAGTGTATGAGAAGCACGGAGAACCCACACAGGTGCTACGGTAAGACGCCGACTATACAGCAGCACAGCATCATGGGAAGAAGGACACACGGGAAACCTGACAAACCGGTGGCTGCTGGGAAGAAGGGGCGTGTCCACACTACCTATAGCTCCGGCAGCCCTTACTGACAGTGAGTGTAGCATTGCTCTGTGCGTTATACTGGCCTGTACAGCAGCCTGCCGTGTCATGGCCACAAGGGGGCAGTGTAGTCTTATGCTGGTCTGGTGAGTGAGACTTCATACATGGCGAACACACAGGGATAGATGAGCAGGGAATCAGGTGCACAAGTCCTAATAAGGCTATATGCACACATAGAATGATCCTCTGCGTGTTTTTCCTTCGGTTTTTGTGCGGATTCCACTGCGGTTTTCTATTATGGAGCAGCTGTAAAACCGCTGCGGATTCTGCACAAAGAAGTGACATGCTGCGGAATGTAAACCGCTGCGTTTCCGCGCGTTTTTTTCCGCAGCATGTGCACAGCGGATTGTGCTTCCCATAGGTTTACATTGTACTGTAAACGTATGGGAAACCGCTGCAGACCCGCAGCTGCGGAAACGGTGCGGATTCACAGCAAAATCTGCAGCGTGCACACATAGCCTTAGGGCTTGTGCACACGCTGCGGATTCCATTGCGGAATTTTCCACAGCGGATTTGATAAATCCGCAGTGCAAAACCGCTGCGTTTTTTCCTGCGGATTTATCGCGGTTTCTAGTGCGGTTTTCTCTTCGGGTTTTTACCTGCAATTTCCTATTGGAGCAGGTGTAAACCCGCAGCGGAATCCGCACAAAGAATTGACATGCTGAGGAGAAAAAACCGCTGCGTTTCCGCGTGTTTTTTTCCAGCAGCATGTGCACTGCGGATTTCATTTCCCATAGCCTTACATGGTACTGTAAATGCATGGGAAACCGCTGCAGATCCGCAGCAAAATCCGCAGCGTGTGCGCATACCCTAAATGTGCCCTTGGCCCCCCCCCCCAAAAAAAAAAGTCGTCTTTTTGTATTTGCCTATTTTTTTCCTCCCCTTCATTTAAAAGACATAACTTTAAATAAAATATTGTATAAGAGCTGATTTGTGGGATGAGTTGTAGTTTTGAATGACATCATTTTGTCATGTACATTCGGGAAAATAATTCAGTGTGATGAAATGATGAAAAAATGACATTGTTTTTTCTTTTGGGCTCACTATTAGGGCAACCCCTTCTGGATCAAAATGTTCGGCCCCCATAAAATAATAAAGCCTATACTCAGGGCTGTATTTGGAGTTTATGCTGCCCTAGGCACTTTTCGTGCTGCCTCCCCCATTGGTGAGTATGACTAATGCAGACACTGTCGGCAGTGACTTAGGCTACTTTCACATCAGCGATTTTTGCCTTTTGCAGCAGATCCGGCAGTTTTTCCGCATCTTCAGCGTAAGGGATCACTTACTGCAACACTGCGTTCGGCCTCATTCATTCCCTATGGGACTTGCGGACATGTGCGGCACTTGCGGTTTTGCCGCTATCCAGCAAATGCGGTACTTGCAGCATCGGAAAACAACGCTGCTATCAGTGTTTTTTTTTTTGTCTCACTGCAAGTGCAAAACCGCAAGTGCCGCACATGTCCCGCAAGTCCCATAGGGAATGAATGAGGCCGAATCTATGTATACGCCCATGTAGCTCTTTCAAAGACAATTCCAGCAATATTTTTACATGTCCAGTCCATTCATCTGAAATCGGTTTACATACATATGCAAATGAGGGAGTAGATCTGTTTCTCCAGCTCTATACCCGCTCAGTGCCACCTCTTCCCGATTGACTTACAGCTCTTTTTTCCAGAAAGAAACACAGCATAGAGGCTGTCAGTGAAGCAAAAGGAGGTGGCACTCTGCGGGAAATAGAGCTGGAGCGATAGAGGGTTAAGATCCACCATAGTCGTTAGGCATTATTTATATATCAATTGAAATGCTGATTTGGTCCATTATTACTGATTACAATGATACCTGGTGATGAAATCCGTCTTGTGGTTGTTAACGCAAAACTGAAAATAAAGATTACTGATATGCTCGTGCTCTGTGGTGGCTTCATGTGGCGCTCTGATTAGCTATTCATCTGTATGGCTTCTGACAGGTCACTGAATATTATATATATTCATTTCATTCTTCTATTTCCTGATATAAATTTATTTAAACAAAATTATATAATGTCTCAAAACGGCTATCCAGTAGATGCTACTGCGCCGGCACACCATCTTGCTAGAGAGAAGAAAAAATCCTCCACCAAGATGGCGCCGCCTGCGCAGTAGCATCTATTGCATCGCCGATAGCTGCTACTGCGCAGGTGGCGCGATTTTGAGACAGATTTTATACCAGCAAATAAAAGAATTAAATGCACATTATACATGCAATCATGCTGCAGTGCAGGCGCCTGCCTGCTGAAGGTGATTTAATTTAAAGGGAACCTGTCACCCCCCCCAGGCGTTTGAAACTAAAAGAGCCACCTTGTGCAGCAGTAATGCTGCATTCTGACAAGGTGGCTCTTTTAGTTATTGGTGCTGTAACTGCAGAAATAATCCGTTTTGTAATTTGTCAGAAAATACCTTTCTTCAGTCATGGAGGCAGGTCTTTCCCCCTTGCTGCAGACGCCACACAGCCGTCACTCAAATCTTCTTGGCGCCGCACAAGGTGGCTCTTTTAGTTTCAAACGCCTGGGGGGGGGGTGACAGGTTCCCTTTAATTTTTCAATATATATAATTTCAGTATGTAAGCTAGGGGGCAGATCAGTGAGGGATCAGTGACCTGTCAGAAGCCATACTGATGAATACATAAGCAGATTACCACATGAAGACCCCCTGCAGGCCGCCTCGGAGCACGAGAACCTCACTAACTGAAAATAAAGATTAAACAACAACCACAAGACAGATTTCATCAACCAAGGTGTCATTTTAATCAGTGTAACGGTGCCGACCACACACTGGAGGTTACTGTGCACAATCCTGCTGACAGGTTCCCTTTAACCCCTTACTGCCAGCTGACGGAATAGCCCCGCTTTGAGGTGGGCTCCGGCGGTGAGCCCACCTCAAAGCCACGACATGTCAGCTGTTTTAAACAGCTGACATGTGCCCTCAATAGGCGCAAGCGGAATCGCGATCCGCCCGTGCCTATTTACATACTTAAATCCCGCTGTGAAACCCTGACAGTGGGCATTTAACTAGAGCTTCCGTCGAGCGGCCGGAAATACGCGCACCGAGGACCCCGTCACGTGATCTGGTGTCAGCGCTACGTTGCCATAACAACCTGAGGTCTCCTCGAGACCTCTATGGTTGTTGATGCCGGATTGCTATGAGTGCCACCCTGTGGTCGGCACTCGTAACAATGCTGTAATTCTACTGCATAGAGGCGATCTATGCATCACCTGTATGTAGCAGAGGCGATCGCGCTATGCCAGCTTCTAGCCTCCCATCGAGGCTACTGAAGCATGGCAAAAGTAAAAAAAAAAAAAAAAAAAGGTTTAAAAATTAAAAAAAAAAATAAATACCCATAAAAGTCTAAATCACCTCCTTTTGCCCAAATCAAAATAAAACTAACAAAAAAAAATCAAACCTACACATATTTGGTATCTCTGCGTTCAGAATCGCCCGATCTATCAATAAAAAGGATTAACCTGATCGCTAAACAGCATAGCGGAAAAAAATCAAAACTCCGGGATTAGGGACATTGCATTAAAATCCAATAACAGGCAATCAAAAGAATTTATCTGCAAAAAAAGTGGTATAATTAAAAACGTCAGCTCGGCACGCAAAAAATAAACCCTCACCCAACCCGAGATCACGAAAAATGGAGACGCTACGGGTGTCGGAAAATGGAGCAATTTTTTTTTTAGCAAACTTTGGAAATTGTTTTCACCACTTAGATAAAAGAGAACCTAGACATGTTTGGTGTCTGTGAAGTTGTAATGACCTGGAGAATCATAATGGCAGGTCAGCTTTAGCATTTAGTGAGCCTAGCAAAAAAGCCAAACAAAAAACAAGTGTGGGATTGCATTTTTTTTTTGCAATTTCACCGTACTTGGAATTTTTTTCCTGTTTTCGAGTACATGACATGGTAAAACCAATAGTGTTGTTCAAAATTACAACTTGTCCCGCAAAAAATAAGCCCTCACATGGCCATATTGACGGAAAAATAAAAAAGTTATGGCTTTGGGAAGAAGGGGAATGAAAAACGAAAAAAGCTCCGTTCTTGAAGGGGTTAATATAATGAAACAAGTCCCATTCTATTGATAAAGGAGATTCTTAGACTTGTAGTTCCACTAACTGCTGAGCCCCGTCCACTCTAAGGCCGGCGTCACACTGGCGAGTTTTACGGACGTATGAGCGCAGAAAATACACCCGTAAAATACGCATAACACACGGCCCAATGATTCTCTATGGCCCAGCTCCTATCAGCCGTATTTTACGGATCCGTATTATACGGTCTTCTACGGCCGTACAAAATCGCAGCATGCTGCGTTTGTCACTGTATTGCGCAAAAAATCGCCAATGAAAGTCTATGGGGGCGAGAAAAATACGGATTCCACACGGACCAGCAGTGTGACTTGCGAGAAATACGCAGCAGTGTTCTATAGAAAAGCCGGTAATTCAATTGCTGGCTTTTCATTTCTCCTTCACAAACCCGACATGATATGAGCCATGGTTTACATACAGTAAACCATCTCATATCCCTTTTTTTTTTGCATATTCCACACTACTAATGTTAGTAGTGTGTATGTGCTAATTTTGGCCACTGTAGCTTGTAAAATAAAGGGTTAAATCGCGGAAAAAATTGGCGTGGGCTCCCGCGCAATTTTCTCCACCAGAGTGGTAAAGCCAGTGACTGAGGGCAGATATTAATAGCCTAGAGAGGGTCCATGGTTATTGACCCCCCCTTGCTACAAACATCTGCCCCCAGCCACCCCAGAAAAGGCACATCTGGCCTCTCTCTTCCCATTCCCGTGTAGCGGTGGGATATGGGGTAATGAAGGGTTAACGTCACCTTGCTATTGTAAGGTGACATTAAGCCAGATTAATAATGGAGAGGCGTCAATTATGACACCTATCCATTATTAATCCAATAGTATGAAATGGTTAATAAAACACACACATTATTTACAAGTATTTTAATGAAATAAAGACACAGGTTGTTGTATGATTTTATTATACTGGTAATCCACCTGATGACCCTCGTTCTGTAACAAAGGAAAAATAAAAAAACAACTATCTCATACCTTCCGACGCTCTGGTCAAGTCCCACGAAGTAAATCCATCTGAAGGGGTTAAATCATTTTACAGCCAGGAGCTCTGCTAAAGCAATGCTTGTACCTGTAAAACCCCCGGGGAATGAATGGAAAGCGGGGTGACCTGTAGTTACCTTGAGTCGTGGTGAGGCTCCCTCTGCTGGATGTCCTCATATGAACTCGAGCGTGGGAACTTTTCCAAGGCTCCAGTTCATGAGGACATTCAGCAGAGGGTGCCTCACCGCAACTCTAGGTAACTACAGGTCATTCCCCTGCAATCCATTCATTCCCGGGGGTTTTACAGCCACGAGCACTGCTTTAGCACAGCTCCTGGCTGTAAAATGATTTAACCCTTTCAGATTCATTTACTTCTTGGGACTTGACCTGAGCGTCGGAAGGTATGAGATATTTTTGAGTTTTTATTTTTCCTTTGTTACAGGACGAGGGTCATCAGGTGGATTACCAGCATAATAAAATATTACAACAACCTGTGTCTTTATTTCATTAAAATACTTGTAAAAAATGTGTGTGTGTTTTATTAACCATTTCGTACTATTGGATTAATAATGGATAGGTGTCATAATTGACGCCTCTCCATTATTAAGCTGGCTTAATTTCACCTTACAATAGCAAGGTGACATTAACCCTTCATTACCCCATATCCCACTGCTACAGGGGAATGGGAAGAGAGTGCCCAAGTGCCAGAATAGGCGCATCTTCCAGATGTGCCTTTTCTGGGGTGGCTGGGGGCAGATGTTTTTAGCCAGGGGGGGGCCAATAACCATGGACCCTCTCTAGGCTATTAATATCTGCCCTCAGTCACTGGCTTTACCACTCTGGTGGAGAAAATTGCGCGGGAGCCCACAATAATTTTTTCCGCCATTTAACCCTTTATTTTACAAGCTACAGTGCCCACATTTTGCACATACACACTACTAACATTAGTAGTGTGGAATATGCAAAAAAAAGGGATATGAGATGGTTTACTGTATGTAAACCATGTCTCATATCATGTCGGGTTTGTGAAGGAGAATTGAAAAGCCGGCAATTGAATTACCGGCTTTTCACATATCTCGCGCTGAATTAAATATAAATACAGTGTGTATAATATATATATATATATATATATATATATATATATATATATATATATATATATATATATATATATATATATATATATATATATATATATATAATTAGTATGATATTATATATAGTATGATAATATATATATATATATATATATATATATATATATATATATATATATATATATATATATATATATAATCATACTGTATATATAACGGATGCCATACGGATTACATACGGAGGAGGCCATGCGCAAAATACGCTGACACGCCCTGCCTACGGATGACATACGGATCACTATTTTTGGAACATTTCTGCGTATTACGGCCGTAAACTACGGACCGTATTTTCATACGCTGAGTGTGACGCCGGCGTTTGAGAGGGGGAGACGGGACACATCAGAGGCAGATGCTGCACATAACTGTAAACCATCAGATGTAGCAGAGCTGAAGCGGTCATGTTGCCCTGTATGTTCTGTGTATTAAACCAGCAGCCCCCAGGGTTATGCCAGAACATCGCAGAGGAACATGATGTGACATTAGTACAAGACATAATTTGAGCAGAATCGCTTGATGCCCAATAAACGTGGTATAACCCCTTTTAAGAAATCACAATACAATTCCCCCAGATAACACACGATTCCCTCAGCTCTACTACATCCATACTGATGCCGCCGGTGTCCGGTCTCCTAGTAACAATTTTGTACAAGTCTTGACACCTGGAGATCAGTCACATTGTGCAGAAATTCTGTGTTACATTTAGTAAGAACATTGGCTTCTCACTAGATTTCTAATGAACAGAGCAGATTTGCACAATCCACTAAGCTGCGGCTCTGCAGTGTGTGCTGGGACCTGTAGTTCCACTCAAGCTGCACACCCCTGCCCCAGAGACTGGGGGCTGCATATCCCACCTGTAGCTTCTAAAACTCCCAGCACAAAGTCTGCCCCCCATTCTCCGTGCAATAAGTAAAACAAGTTCTGCAGTCCGCCCTCTTTCCCCCACACCAGCTGCAGCGGATTGAAGAGTCAGACTGGACACATAGCACTGACCTGCTGGAGGACACTCGCAGAGCAGGGAGCCTGGCCGCATCTGCACCGGAGCAGCTCCTGCTAGGTATTGACGTTAAGGCTAGGTTCACATTGCGTTAGGGCAATCTATTTAGCGCATACGCTAGCGGATTGCGCTAATGCGATGTCCCAAAAGGGATCGCGTTTGGCGATCTCGCTAGCGCAGATGCCCGATCTGCGCTAGCGAGGAACGGACCTCGGACGCTGCAAGCAGCATTCGAGGTCCGTTCGAAAATAACGGGACATCGCTAGCGCATGCCAAAAATGGCATGCTTCAGCGATGCGTTAGCGACCCGTTAGTACATTGCGGTCAATGGGTGCGCTAACGGACCCGTTACATAGCGTTAATTGCGACAATTGCGCCATGTAACGGAGTCTGCTAGCGGACACCCATTAACGCAATGTGAACCTAGCCTAACATAGGAACCACGTGACACAGGCAGGTCACATGACTCGTCCCTGCGACATTTCCGCTCTGGGGTCTGCAGTGTATAGCACAAGTGGATGGGATTAAGGAAATAGGCGAGTGAGCTTTACTGCTACGCCATTTCCATATCGTAAGCAGCTGCAGCAGCCGGAAGACTGAGGTGGGCGGGCCGACTCCGGACAAAAAAAAAAATCCTTGCTCAGGTGCCCTCAAGTGCCTAGTGGCAATTACGGCCCTGCCTATGCTCCCCTCCTGTGCTGCCACTGTTCCCGCAGTGTCCGCTCTCGTGCGGTTGTTGTGATGTGTGACCCCGTCACCAAATCAGTGCTGGCGTCACTGTCTCTGCCTTCAGACAAATCGAACATGCCGAGGAAGTCCAGGCTGCAGCTGATCTCTGACTTCCTCTTAATTTTAAATTCGACAGGAGGTGGGGACAGTGACACAAGCGCTGATTGGGCACCGGTGTCACAACATCCGCACGTGAGCCCTGGGAGAGCGACTGCCGATACCATGGACACGGTGCCAGCACGGGAGGTGAGTATAGGCTTTATTATTTTCTGGGGCCAAGTGAGGGGTAGGAGAAGACACTTTAACCCCTTCATGGGGTATTTTTGTTTTTCGCTCCCCTCCCCAGAGCCATAACTTTTTTTATTTTTCAATCAATATGGCCATGTGAGGGCTTATTTTTTTTGCGGGACGAGCTGTACTTTTGAACGACATCATTGGTTTTAGCATGTCGTGTACTAGAAAACGGGAAAAAAATTCCAAGTGCTGGACTCCCCGGTGGCCGCTCCTGTTGGGAAGCTGGGAGGAGGCGTGCCCATCACGACGCTGTCGCCAACAGCTTCCGGGTCGCGCCGGAAGTGACGTCACACGCCGGAGGAAGATGGTGTGCTGGACGCTTCTGGGAGGGAGTCGTCCCAGGTGCGCGCACACCGCTCCTACCTCAATAAAAGAAGTGGCGTGCAATACATACAGCGGCAAACAGCCTCACATGGCAGACCCGCTGTAGAAGTACGCACACCGGAGGATGAAGGAAACCCACAGGCTACTGTGGTACCCATTGAACTCCTCAGCCAAGAAGCCAACCCTTCCTCATCCTTCTACAAAAATCCAAAGTCCTGATATAGATTTAGAGGAAGAACCAGGAGAATTAACTCCCTCTGATGTCTCAGACCTGGACTCCTCAGACGAGGAGTATGGCCACCCTTATTTTTTATCCGAAAATATCAGGGAATTACTTAAGCTGGTCAGGTCCACTATGGGGGTCGAAATGCCCAGAGAGCAACGCACGGTTCAGGATTCCATGTTTAGTAGCTTAGAAGGGAAAAAGCGCAGGGTTTTTCCTTTTCATGATAATCTGCTCAATTTAATTAAAAAGGAGTGGAAAAAGCCTAACAAAAAGATGTCTGTTCCACAGACGTTAAAACGTAAATACCCATTTGATGAGGAGGTCTGTGAAAAATGGCAAAAAGCTCCTAGACTGGATGCTGCTATCGCCAGTACGTCTAGAGGAATAGCCCTACCATTCGAGGACATGGGTGCTTTAAAAGATCCCCCTCGACAAAAAAGACGATGCCTTTTTAAAATCCGCTTGGGAGGTGTCAGCATGGTCAGTTAAACCTGGGGTAGCCGCCACTTGCACAGCTCGTGCTATGGTCAAGTGGCTTGAAGAATTGAGTGAACAGATAAAAAAAACAAATGCCTGAGAGAGAGGCTATTGGAGGCAATACCCTCCTTACAAAAGTCGGCGGGATTCCTAGCGGACGCATCAATTGACTCTGTTCGATAGGGCGCACGCACGGGCGGCACATCTAATTCAGGGCGCAGGGCTCTATGGCTAAAAAACTGGGCTGCAGATTTTCAATCAAAAGTAAAGCTCTGTTCAGTCCCTAGTGAAGGTCAGTACCTCTTCGGGAAGGCGTTAGACAAAATTTTGGAGAAAGCGTCAGATAACAAGAAACGGTTCCCGCCATCCCCCCTTCTCTAGGTGCCGTTGGGGTGATGCTTGCTTGTCCTTTCGAGGATCAGGGAATAGAGGTGGCCGGGAACGCTCAGACGACAGATCCATGCGAGGAAAACCCTGGAGAAAAGGTAGGGGATTCTTCTTCAATAAGCCTCCCCCCAAATCACACCCCAAACTTCAATGACGCCAGGAATCCGGTGGTGGGAAGACTTCGATATTTTCTCCACCAATGGTCAGCATTACTCGCCTCACAGTGGATAACCAATTTGTTATCCAAAGGCCTGCGACTAAGTTTCCTCAGCCCCCCGCCGCGGAGGATGATAATCACTCGGGTGGCCAAGAAAAACCAAGCCACACTAGAAAAAGTCCAAATCCTCCTACAGAAAGAAGTGCTGATAAAGGAACCACATCACCAAATAGGAGAGGGATTCTACAGCACCCTTTTCCTCACACCAAAACCAGACAGCTCACTGAGGACAATATTCAATTTAAAAGCGCTAAACCGATATATCCGGGTGGAGAGTTTCAAAATGAAACATTAGAGTCAGCAGTAAGACTACTCAATCCAGGCTGCTACATGGCGGTAATAGATCTAACCGACGCTTACTACCATGTACCAATCTGCGAAGAACACCAGCGGTACCTAAGATTGGAAGTGGAGATTGCGCAAATCCCCACTCCTCTACAATATCAGTGTCTCCCCTTCGGGGTGTCAGTAGCCCCTTGTATATTTACAAAGATAATCTCAGAAATGGCGTCCTATGTGAGGAAGGAAAATATACTGCTGGTACCCTATTTGGACGACATTCTTGTTGCCGCAGACGACAAGGGAAAATCGCAAAGGCAGTCACAAGAGTGCTAGAGGTGCTGACCAGTCTAGGCTGGATAATAAATTTTAAAAAATCAAGGTTAATTCCAGCTCAGATACAGGAATTCCTGGGCATCCGACTGGATTCAGTCAAACAAGAATGCATCCTCCCAGAGAGAAAGAGCTGGACCATTCAACAAAAGATAAGGCAGGTACAATCGGGTTAGCCTATCTCAGTAAGATCGGCAATGTCACTCTTGGGTGTCCTTAACAGCGACAATCCCAGCAGTCCAGTGGACGCAAGCCCATACAAGGGAGTTACAATGGCAGATCCTGTCCGAGCAGGCAGCGGATCCATACAACTTAAATCGAAAGATTCTCCTATCGCCACGGGTGCAAGAGTCATTAAAGTGGTGGCTGAGCACCGGAAACTTAAGCAACGCTGTACCTTGGTCAATTCAAAACCCGGTGGTACTAACCACAGATGCAAGTCCGTTAGGTTGGGGAGCACACCTGTCAGACCTAATTCTGCAGGGTCCATGGGAACCCTCAATGAGAGCAGCACCCTCCAACCTAAGAGAATTAACAGCTGTAAGGCGAGCACTTCTTCATGCAGGGAAAGAAGTCCAAAGGAGACATGCCACAATACTGTCCGACAACAGCACGACTATAGCTTATATAAAACCACAAGGAGGTACAAGATCAACATCCCTGATGGCGGAAGCCAAATAGCTGTTTAGATGGGCAGAAAGCAACCTTTTGTCCCTATCGGGTCCTCACTTGAGAGATGCGGACAATCTTGTGGTGGATTTTTTAAGTCGTCACGCATTACGCCAGGGAGAGTGGTCCCTGAATCAAGAAGTATTTGGGAAAGTCTGTGTCATCTGGGGCACGCCAGAAGTGGATCTGTTTACCTTCCGATTTTTTCTTGTGGCAAACAGGTGGAAGGTAAACAGGTTCTACTCCCTAAATCCAAAAGAACACCCAGAAGGAGTAAATGCACTGCTGTACTGCTGGAAGTTTCACCTTGGGTATGCGTTTCCCCCAATTCCATTGATCCCGATAGTCCTAGGCACGGTTAATCCTTGTCGCGCCCTTTTGGACAAAAAGGGCATGGTTCACATGGCTCAGACGCATGTCTATCTTGGACACATGGATCCTCCCGGATATCCCAAATCTCCT
This sequence comes from Ranitomeya variabilis, assembly GCF_051348905.1. Lineage (NCBI taxonomy): Eukaryota > Metazoa > Chordata > Amphibia > Anura > Dendrobatidae > Ranitomeya > Ranitomeya variabilis. The sequence continues at coordinate 321,360,738 of NC_135234.1, forward strand.
GCACCAGGGCCCGGTCCTACATCCTCAAGTGCACAGACTCCATCTCACCGCCTGGAACTTGAGGGACTCTTACTTGAAAAAGGTTTTTCAAAACCTTTAGTGGCCACTTTGCTCGCTAGCAGAAAGAAAAGAACATCGGACAAGTGCCAAAAAATATGGGAAAAATTCCTGGAATTTTCGGGACGACAGTTGTCCAATACGAGTCAAAAAGTCCCGGTAAAAGAAATTCTAGAATTCCTTCAAAAAGGGCTGGGAAGAGGGTTATCTACTAACACCCTAAAAGTGCAAGTCTCTGCCCTGGGTGCATTGTTTGACCAAAAACTTGCGGATAACCCTTGGCTCTACAGGTTCATCCGAGCCTCTCCTTTGCAGCCAGACACTCAAAATCACTACCCAAGGTAGCTCCCTGGGATCTAAATTTAGTTTTAAATGCCTTAACTTCTCCTCCTTTCGAGCCTCTTCTATTTCAGTAAGGCTATGTTCACACGCTGCGGATTTTGCTGCGGATCCGCAGCTGCGGGTCCGCAGCAGATTCCCATGCGTTTACAGTACAATGTAAACCTATGGGAAACGCAATCCGCAGTGCACATGCTGCGGAAAAAAACGCGCGGAAACGCAGCGTTGTTTTTTCCACAGCATGTCAACTCTTTATGTGGATTCTGCACCGTTTTACTCCTGCTCCATAATAGAAAACTGCAGGTGTAAAACCGCAGTGGAATCCGCACAAAAACCGCAATAAATCCGCAGCGGTTCCGCAGTAAATCCGCAGGAAAACCGCAGTGCCTTTCACCTGCGGTTTTCACAAATCTGCTGCGGAAAAATCCGCAGGTAAATCTGCAGTGTGTGCACATACCCTAAAGGCCTTGACATTGAAAACAGTCCTCCTGGTTGCCCTGATGTCAGCTCGGCTTATCTGCGAGCTGCAAGCTATCTCTGTAAATCCCCCATATACTATCTGGAGGACAGAGTAATCATAAGAACTGACATGGCCTTCCTTCCAAAGGTCAATTCAACATTTTAGGGACCAGGAAATAATTTTGCCCTCATTTTGTGCCAACCCAAAATCCCAGGGAGAACAAACCTTCCATTGTTTAGATGTCAAATGTTGCCTGCTCCAATATATAGAAATCTCAAAATCATGGCGACAGTCATCAGCCATTTTTGTCTCCTTCCAGGGGAAAAAAGCTTCAAAATCAACTCTCGCACGGTGGCTTCGTATGGCTATTTCACGGTCTTACTCTTCCTCAGGCCCGACTCCCCCACTGGGTGTAACAGTTCACTCTACAAGGGCCATAGCCACGTCCTGGGCTGAAAGGGCAAATGCGTCTGTGGAACAGATTTGCAGAGCAGCGGTATGGTCTTCACCCTCCACTTTCTTCCGCCACTATAGGCTAGATCTATTACTCTCAAATCTAGCCTTTGGTAGAAAGGTGTTATCTGCTGTTGTCCCACCCTAGGAGTCTCTTCTATTTTTTCCTCTCGTGTGGTGCTGTCATGGGGAAGGGAAAAAATGATAATTACTTACCGGTAATTTGATTTTCCAGAGCCATGACAGCACCGCATTAATTCCCGCCCTATCTTGGTGATTGTGGTGTGATGCACAAAAAAAGGGAGAACATTTTGTATTAAACATAAAAGGTGAATAAGAGTGACTTTGTTAAAATGAATATACATGTGAACTAATTAGGCGGTTACCTTGCATACTCTGAATCAAACTGAGGAGAGAGGTGCCGCCCCCTTCTTTTATCTCTGCTACAGGTTTCCTGTTCCTGGGTGCGGATACCATCTCTCATGTACGGTGCTGTCATGGCTCTGGAAAATCAAATTACCGGTAAGTAATTATCATTTTTTTTGTTTGGCTTTTTTGCTAGGTTCACTAAATGCTAAAACTGACCTGCCATTTTCATTCTCCAGGTCATTACGAGTTTGTAGACACCAAACCTGTCTAGGTTATTTTTTTATCTAAGTGGTGAAAAAAAATTCCAAACTTTGCTTAACCCCTTAATCCCATATGACGTACTATCCCGTTGAGGTGGGGTGGGCCTTAATTCCCACCGACGGGATAGTACGTCATATGCGATCGGCTGCGCTCACTGGGGGAGTGCGGCCGATCGTCAGCTGACTATCGCAGCTGACATCCGGCACTATGTGCCAGGAGCGGTCACGGACCGCCCCCGGCACATTAACCCCCGGCACACTGCGATCAAACATGATCGCAGTGTTCCGGCGGTATAGGGAAGCATCGCGCAGGGAGGGAGCTCCCTGCGGGCTTCCCTGAGACCCCCGATGCAACGCGATGTGATCACGTTGCTCTGAGCGTCTCTTACCTCCTATCCCTGCAGGCCCCGGATCCAAAATGGCCGCGGGGCTGCATCCGGGTCCTGCAGGGACTACTTCCGGGTCCAGAGCAGGCGCTGGCAAGCCTGCAGCGCTGTAAGTCAGACCGCTGATCTGACAGAGTGCTGTGCAAACTGTCAGATCAGCGATCCGTGATGTCCCCCCCCCCCCCCCCCGGGACAAAGTAAAAGAGTAAAAAAAAAAAAAAAATTCCACATGTGTAAAAAAACCAAACAAACAAAAAAAAACACCTAAATAAATAATAAAAAAAATATTATTCCCATAAATACATTAATTTATCAAAATAAAAAAACGAAACAATAAAAGTACACATATTTAGTATCGCCGCGTCCGTAAAGACCCAACCTATAAAACTGTCCCACTACTTTACCCCTTCAGTGAACACCGTAAGAAAAAAAAAAGAGGCAAAAAACGCTTTATTATCATACCGCCGAACAAAAAGTGGAATACCACGCGATCAAAAAGATGGATATAAATAACCATGGTACCGCTGAAAACGTCATCTTGTCCCGCAAAAAACGAGCCGCCATACAGCATCATAAGCAAAAAAAAATTAAAAAGTTATAGTCCTCAGAATAAAGCGATGCCAAAATAATTTTTTTCTATAAAATAGCTTTTATCGTATAAAAGAGCCAAAACATAAAAAAATGATATAAATGAGAGATCGCTGTAATCGTACTGACCCGAAGAATAAAACTGCTTTATCAATTTTACCAAACGTGGAACGGTATAAACGCCCCCCCAAAAGAAATTCATGAATAGCTGGTTTTTGGTCATTCTGCCTCACAAAAATCGGAATAAAAAGCGATCAAAAACTGTCACGTGTCCGAAAATGTTACCAATAAAAACGTCAATTCGTCCCGCAAAAAACAAGACCTCACATGACTCTGTGGACCAAAATCTGGAAAAATTATAGGTCTCAAAATGTGGAGACGCAAAAACTTTTTTGCTATAAAAAGCGTCTTTTAGTGTGTGACAGCTGCCAATCATAAAAATCCGGTAAAAAAAACGCTATAAAAGTAAATCAAACCCCCCCTTCATCACCCCCTTAGTTAGGGAAAAATAATACAATTAAAAAAATGTATTTATTTCCATTTTCCCATTAGGGTTAGGGCTAGGGTTAGGGTTGGGGCTAGGTTGGAGCTAAAGTTAGGGTTTGGGTTGGGGCTAAGGTTAGGGTTGGGGCTAAAGTTAGGGTTAGGCAGCGTCGGACTGGAGCACCTTGGGCCCACCAGAGAAAATCATTCTTGGGGCCCACTATGTAGCTACATAGAAATAGATACAAGACCACCAATTGTGCGGTAAAAAGCGCTAATATAAGGGTATAATATAAGGTAGTTCACGTCTTAATTATGTAGCAAGGGTTGGGGTAGCCCCCTCACAGAATATAATTTAGCCCCCTCATAAAATATAACGCAGTCCCCTCTCATAAGAAAAGAAGGGGAAAGATCATGCCCACATAGATAGGAACACCTCTATGCATATGATGGTATAGAAAATAGTTTTTATTAAATTGGCAAAAACCTCAAAATCTGCACACATGTGCACACAGAGAACAACAACAACACAAAAAATAGTAAAAACACTTAAAAAATGCAAATATGCAAACAACATGCCCATATATATGTATATGTCATATCCCAAGGTGAGGAAAATGACAGCCCACAAAACATATGCTTCCCACAATGAGATGACTACAATGACCTGACTACACAGACAAAAATAACGCAAAAATCAATGACTACTCCATGCAATGGATGTAGTGATGTCAGTATTGCAATACCATACATCCCCCTAATAAGGTGCATAATTATTGTGCAGAAAATAACAATAGTGTCAAGACTTAAATCACATGGCAAAGAGGATGTGCCCAGTATGAAAAAGCATACCAGTAATGAATGAGACAATTTAGAGTTTGAAAAAATAAACGTACATATGTGTATATGAATGTCTCAATAATAGTTCGCATGGGACCTGCGGAGGGGGGAGGGAGAGGGGGAACTAGACAATGTAAGGACCCACAACCTCAATCCCATAAACAAAAAAAACCCCATCATACCCACAGTCCAGAGCCATGGAAAAAAAAAAAAAACCTGTAGTAAAATGGGGAAGCAAGGTGTGGGATATCCCCTCTCATAGAATATAATGCAGCACCCCACAAAATATAATGCAACCCCCTCAGGTATAACACAGTCCCCACCATAGAATATAATGTAGCACCCTCATAGGGTATAATACAGCCCCCTCATATAGTATAATGCAGCCACCACAGAATATGATGTAGTCAACTGAGAGAATGCAGCCCCACCACAGAATATGATGCATCCCCCCATAGAGTATACTGTAGCTCCCTCACATAGTATGATGTAGCCCCCCATAATATAATGCAGTCCCCTGAGAATAATGCAGTCCCCCACAGAATATAATGTAGCCCCCTCATAAAGTATAATGCAGCCCCTCTCCACCCCCATCATTGTCCTCATCACCACCTCCATCATTGCCTTCTCCCCCACCACCCCTATCATTCTCCCCCACCACCTCCATCACTGCCCATTCCACCACCTGCACATTGCCTCCTCCCCCACCATCATTGTCCAATTCATCACCTCCATCATCACCACCATCATTGCCTCCCCCCACCACCATCATTGCCCATCACCTCCATCATTGCCTCCCTCCACCATCATTGCCCATTTCATCACCTCCATCACTGCCTCCCACCACCACCATTGCCCATCACCTCCATCATTGCCTCTCCCCCACCACCATCATTGCCCATCACCTCCATCATTGCCTCCCCCACCATCATTGCCCATCACCTCCATCATTCCCTCCCTCATCATGATTGCCCATCGCCTCCATCATTGTCTCCCCCACCATCATTGCCCATCACTTCCATCATTGCCTCCCCTCACCTCCATCATTGCCTCCCCACCACCACCATCACTGCCCATCGCCTCCATCATTGTCTTCCCTCCCACCATCATTGTCTCCCCCCACCAATATCATTGTCCTTCACCACACACACAGCTCACCGCAGCAGCTCATCACACACACACTCACACTCTCTCTCTCGCTCTCACACTCACACGCACATGCACGCAGGCACACAGCACAGCTCACCTCCCCGCAGCAGCAGCTCATCACACACACATACTCTCACACACATACTCACTCTCTCTCTCTCTCTCTCTCTCTCTCTCTCTCTCTCTCTCTCTCTCTCTCTCTCTCTCTCTCTCTCTCTCTCTCTCTCTCTCTCTCTCTCTCTCTCTCTCTCTCTCTCTCTCTCTCTCTCTCTCTCCCCCCTCTCCCTCTCTCCCTCCCTCCCTCCCCAGCTCACCTCCCCGCAGCAGCTCATTCCAGCAGCCTCTTCCTCACTGGATTCCTGGAAGCTTTCTGACTGAGACAGCAGCACGCTGGATGATGACGTTATCCAGCTGGGCTGTCTCAGACAGGAAGTAGGATGCCGGGAGGTGAGCTGCGCTGTGTCTGTGTGCCTGCATGTGTATGGTACTTTGTGAGTGTGTGTGTGTGTGTGTTTGGTGTAGCTTTACATGCGGGCAGTGTTAGCTGCACCCTGCAGCTAACGCTGCCCGCTATTAAAGATAAATGGTATTCACGCCTCTCCACGCCCATAGGGGCATGGGGAAGCGTGAATATTCATTTGGCTTTAGCAGCGGGGACAGGATCCTGTTTCCAGCTGCGGCTACTGGCACAGGACGGCCCCCTTGACTCAGGGGCCCTATAGCCACTGGCAAGGGGCCCCTGGAGCAGTGGGGGCCCTAGGCAGCTGCTCGCCAGTATGCCAGCAGGTGTCAGTGCCAGTCCGAGCCTGGGGTTAGGGTTGGGGCTAAAGTTAGGGTTAGGGTTTGGATTACATTTACAGTTAGGATTAGGGTTGGGATTAGAGTTAGGGGTGTGTCAGGGTTAGGGGTGTGGTTAGGGTTACCGTTGGGATTAGGTTTAGGGGTGTGTTTGGATTAGGGTTTCAGGTAGAATTGGGGAGTTTCCACTGTTCAGGTACATCAGGGGCTCTCCAAACGCGACATGGCGTCCGATCTCAATTCCAGCCAATTCTGCGTTGAAAAAGTAAAACAGTGCTCCTTCCCTTCCGAGCTCTCCCGAGCGCCCAAACAGGGGTTTACCCCAACATATGGGGTATCGGCGTACTCGGGACAAATTGGACAACAACTTTAGGGGCCCAAGTTATCTTGTTATCCTTGGGAAAATAAAAATTTGGGGGGCTAAAAATCATTTTTGTGGGGAAAAAAAAAGATTTTCTATTTTCACGGCTCTGCGTTGTAAACTGTAGTGAAACACTTGGGGGTTCAAAGTTCTCACAACACATCTAGATAAGTTCCTTGGGAGGTCTAGTTTCCAATATGGGGTCACTTGTGGGAGGTTTCTACGGTTTGGGTACACATGGGCTCTGCAAAAGCAACGTGACGCTTGCAGACCAATCCATCTAAGTCTGCATTCCAAATGGCGCTCCTTCCCTTCCAAGCTCTGCCATGCGCCCAAACAGTGGTTCCCCCCAACATTTGGGGTATCAGCGTACTCAGGACAAATTGCACAACAACTTTTGGGGTCCAATTTCTTCTCTTACCCTTGGGAAAATGAAAAATTGAGGGCGAAAAGATCATTTTTGTGAAAAAATATGATTTTATATTTTTACGGCTCTGCATTATAAACTTCTGTGAAGCACTTGTTGGGTCAAAGTGCTCACCACACATCTAGATAAGTTCTTTAAGGGGTCCACTTTCCAAAATGGTGTCACTTGTGGGGGGTTTCAATGTTTAGGCACATCAGGGGCTCTCCAAACACAACATGGCGTCCCATCTTAATTCCAGTGAATTTCGCATTGAAAAGTAAAATGGCGCTCCTTCCCTTCCGAGCTCTGCTATGCGCCCAAACAATGGTTTACCCCCACATATGGGGTATCAACTCAGGACAAATTGTACAACAACTTTTGGGGTCCATTTTCTCCTGTTACCCTTGGTAAAATAAAACAAATTGGAGCTGAAATAAATTTTGTGTGAAAAAAAGTTAAATGTTCATTTTTATTTAAACATTCCAAAAATTCCTGTGAAACACCTGAAGGGTTAATAAATTTCTTGAATGTGGTTTTGAGCACCTTGAGGGGTGCAGTTTTTAGAATGGTGTCACACTTGGGTATTTTCTATCATATAGACCCCTCAAAATGACTTCAAATGAGATGTGGTCCCTAAAAAAAAAATGGTGTTGTAAAAATGAGAAATTTCTGGTCAACTTTTAACCCTTAGGGTATGTGTCCACGTTCAGGATTGCATCAGGATTTGGTCAGGATTTTTCATCAGTATTTGTAAGCCAAAACCAGGAGTGGGTGATAAATGCAGAAGTGGTGCATATGTTTCTATTATACTTTTCCTCTAATTGTTCCACTCCTGGTTTTGGCTTACAAATACTGATGAAAAATCCTCACCAAATCCTGATGCAATCCTGAACGTGGACACATACCCTTATAACTCCCTAACAAAAAAAAATTTTGGTTCCAAAATTGTGCTGATGTAAAGTACACATGTGGGAAATGTTACTTATTAAGTATTTTGCGTGACATATCTCTGTGATTTAAGGGCATAAAAATTCAAAGTTGGAAAATTGCGAAATTTTTGCCAAATTTCCGTTTTTTTTCACAAATAAACGCAAGTTATATCGAAGAAATTTTACCACTATCATGAAGTACAATATGTCACGAGAAAACAATATCAGAATCGCTAAGATCTGTTGAAGCGTTCTAGAGTTATAACCTCATAAAGGGAAAGTGGTCAGAATTGTAAAAATTGGCCCGGTCATTAAAGGGCCACTGTCACCCCCTCCAGCCGTTATAAACTAAAAGAGCCACCTTGTGCAGCAGTAATGCTGCAGTCTAACAAGGTGGCTCTTTTAGTTTTTGATTCCCTTATTCCCTCAATAAAGCGTTTTAAAATTTGCCCTAACTACCTGTCTGTAGACCTGGAGGCGGTCCGAAGCCTCCTCTGTGAATCTCCCAACGGCCGTCACTCTTCTCTTCTGGGGATGTGGTCGCCACCCCCTTCGCGCTGTTTCTTCTTAAATCCGGCGCCTGCGCTGTGCGTGCCTGCCTGGGACAGGCGCAGTCTTCATTGTCCGTCATAGGTCAGATGCAGGGTGCCTGACTGCGCCTGTGCGGGCAGTGTGGCCACCCTGTTGCTGAATCCCCGCCCCGCACTGTGTTATTCATTATGCACAGTGCGGGGCTGGGGTTCCTGGGCATGCGCACTGCGCTGTTCAGACGCTCCCCCAGCTCAGACGCTCCCCCGCCTTCCAGCGTTATTTGCGGCTGCTTCATTCCAAACGCTGGCAAGGAAACCTGTATATTACGGCAACGCTGGAAGGCGGGGGACCGGGGGAGCGTCTGAACAGCGCAGTGCGCATGCCCAGGAACCCCAGCCCCACACTGTGCATAATGAATAACAGTGCGGGGCGGGGATTCAGCAACAGGGTGGCCGCACTGCCCGCACAGGTGCAGTCAGGCACCCTGCATCTGACCTATGACGGACAATGAAGACTGCGCCTGTCCCAGGCACGCACAGCGCAGGCGCCGGATTTAAGAAGAAACAGCGCGCAGGGGGTGGCGACCACATCCCCAGAAGAGAAGAGTGACGGCCGTTGGGAGATTCACAGAGGAGGCTTCGGACCTGCCTCCAGGTCTACAGACAGGTAGTTAGGGCAAATTTTAAAACGCTTTATTGAGGGAATAACTGAATCAAAAACTAAAAGAGCCACCTTGTTAGACTGCAGCATTACTGCTGCACAAGCTGGCTCTTTTAGTTTATAATGGCTGGAGGGGGTGACAGTGGCCCTTTAACGTGCAAACCACCCTCGGGGCTTAACGCTATGTTCACACGATGCGGTTTTCGCTGCGGATCCGCAGCGGATTTGCAGCTGCGGATCCGCAGACTTTTTCCATGTAGGGTACAGTACAATGTTACCCTATGGAAAACGAAATCCGCTGTGCCCACTATCCTTTTTTCGGCTTGAAAATCCGCGCGGATTTTCAGCGGAAAAAAAGAAGTAGCATGTCACTTCTTTCTGCGGATTCCGCAGCAGGTTTCCATCTGCACCAATAGGAAAATGCAGCTGGAAACCCGCAGTGGAATCCGCAGTAGAAAAAGGACTGAAAACCGCAGTGAAAACCACCGCAGGTTTTGCACTGCGGTTTTCACAAATCAGGACCTGAAAAATCCGCAGCGAAAAAAGGATCGTGTGAACAAGCCCTAAGGGGCTAAAGAAAAAAAAAAATCGCGCCATTTTCCGATACCCGTAGAGTCTCCATTTTTTGTGATCTGGGGTTGGGTGAGGGCTTATTTTTTGCATGCTGAGCTGACGTTTTTAATTATACCGTTTTGGTGCAGATACGTTCTTTTGATCGCCTTTATTGCTTTTAAGTGCAATGTCACGGCTACCAAAAAAGCGTAATTCTGGTGTTTTGATTTTTTTATCGCTATGCCGTTTAGCGATCAGGTTAATCCTTTTTTTTTATTGATAGATCGGGCGACTCTGAACGCGGCAATACCAAATATGTGTATATTTGATTTTTTTTTTTATTATTGTTTTTTCAATGAGGCGAAAGGGGGGTGATTTAGGGTATGTTTCCACGTTCAGGAAACACTGCGTAGAGCCGCAGCGTCAAACACGCAGCGTCCAGATGTTACAGCATAGTGGAGGGGATTTCATGAAATCCCGTCTCCACTATGCATTAAAAGACGCATGCGTCAGACCCACGGAAACTGACATGCGGCGCGTCTTTTCAGAACGCAGCATGTCCTTACAACGCAAGAACAACGCAGGTGACCTGCCAGTGACCTCAGATTTGGTCAGGATTTCACCTGAGTAAAATCCTGACCAAATGCTGATGCAATCCTGAACGTGGACACATACCCTTAAACTTTAATGGTTTTTTTAAATCTTTTTCATATTTTCTTAAAACCCTTTTTTTTTTTTTTTACTTTTGCCATGCTTCAATGGCCTCCATGGGGGGCTAGAAGCTGGCACAACTCGATCGCCTCTGCTACATAGGAGCGAAGCTCAGATCGCTCCTATGTAGTAGAATTGTTGCATTGCTATGAGCGCCGACCACAGGGTGACATTTCCCGGCTTTGATTTGGTCTCACCGCCAGAGCCCGCATCAAAGCACGGGATCTGACCTCGGACATACTATACCGTCCGAGGTCAGAAAGGGGTTAAGGTGTTCCTTGTGAGGTAAAATGAGGCAGTAATGTGATTTTCCTGGTCAGTACAGTTACGTTGATTGCAAACTTGTATAGTTTACAATTGTGTTGCCATTTTCTGAGACCCCCTTTTTTTTTTTTTTTTTGCGAAATGCAAAGCATTTTAAGGCCTTGCTCACATGTTGATTATTTGGTGAGTTTTTTGTTTTTTTTCACCTCCGTATGTATAAGCCAAAATCAGGAGTGGGACATTCAGAGGAAAAGTATAATAGAAACATGTCACCACTTCTGTATTGATCACCCACTCCTGGTTTTCGCTTACACATACTGAGGTAAAATACTGACCAAATACTGAATGTGTTCACATGGCTTAAGAGCTGAAGAAGTGGCTGATTTCTGATTTGAATTGTAATACGGTATATCATATAACACTTTTTTTTTTTTTTTTTACTGTTTTTAGACAGAAAAGTTTTCATGGGTGGTCCAAAACTAACACTGATTTTAACCCCTTTCTGACCTTGGACGGGATAGTACGTCCGAGGTCAGAACCCCCGCTTTGATGCGGGCTCCAGTGGTGAGCCCGCATCAAAGCCAGGACATGTCAGCTGTTTTGAACAGCTGACATGTGCCCGCAATAGCGGCAGGTGAAATCGCGATTCACCCGCCGCTATTAACTAGTTAAATGCGGCTGCCAAACACAGACAGCGGCATTTAACCGGCGCTTCCGGCCATCGGGCCGGAAATGTGCGCATCGCCGACCCCCATCACATGATCGGGGGTCAGCGATGCTTCTGCATAGTAACCATAGAGGTCCTCGAGACCTCTATGGTTACTGATGCCGGTTTGCTGTGAGCGCCACCCTGTGGTCGGCGCTCATAGCAAGCCAGCAATTCAGCTACATAGCAGCGATCTGATGATCGCTGCTATGTAGCAGAGCCGATCGAGTTGTGCCAGCTTTCTAGCCTCCCATGGAGGCTATTGAAGCATGGCAAAAATTTAAAAAAAAATGTAAAAAAGAATATAAAAGTTTAAATAAAAAAAAATCAAGCCTACACATTTTTGGTATCGCCGCTTTCAGAATCGCCCGATCTATCAATAAAAAAAAAAAGCATTAACCTGATCGCTAAACAGTATAGCGAGAAAAAAATTTGAAACGTCAGAATTACGTTTTTAAGGTCGCCGCAACATTGTATTAAAATGCAATAACGGGCAATCAAAAGAACTTATCTGCACAAAAGTGATATCAATAAAAACGTCAGCTTGGAACGCAAAAAATAAGCCCTCAGCCGACCCCAGATCATGAAAAATGGAGACGCTACGGGTATCGGAAAATGGTGCATTTTATTTTTTTATTATTTTTTTTTTTTTTTTTAGCAAAGTTTGGAATTTTTTTTCACCACTTAGATTAGAGAGAACCTAGACATTTGGTGTCTATGAATTCGCAATGACCTGGAGAAACATAATGGCAGGTTAGTTTTAGCATTTAGTGAACCTAGCAAAAAAGCCAAACAAAAAATAAGTGTGGGATTGCAATTTTTTTTTGCAATTTCACCGCACTTGGAATTTTTTTCCCGTTTTCTAGTACACGACATGGTAAAACCAATGATGTCGTTCAAAAGTACAACTTGTCCCGCAAAAAAATAAGCCCTCACATGGCCATATTGATGGGAAAATAAAAAAAGTTATGGCTCTGGGAAGGAGGGGAGCGAAAAACGAACACTGAAAAACGGAAAATCCCAAGGTCATGAAGGGGTTAATCCTATATGTCTATCTATTTCACATAGTAATCTCTTATCTTTTCTGATATGCTTTAATTAAACAGTCCCTGCCATTCCCTCTCTAATCTGCTTTATTTTTTTTATTTTTTTTAATTATATTTCTGATTTCATGACGCTTGAGAATCTGCAAGTGCATCATGGTATTATCAAACAAGGTGTTATCAAAAGGAAAGGGCTGTGGTCACGGCCGCAGCCTCTGTCCCCACAATGAAACCGCATCAGTGAGTCACTGTGCAATATAGTTTTCAATGCACACTGACAGTGCCCTTTTTCGCCTTATCTGATAAGATGGGACAAGAGAACTAAGCAAGCAGGAAAAGCAGAGACCAGTTCTGCTCCGGAAACCTTACAATACACGCTATCGGTGCCCTCTCTTGCTGGCTCCTTCTTTCTCATCAGATATGGCGAGGGAGTGCACTGTCACTATGCATTGAAAAGGATATCCCACAGTGATAAGGGAGCATACGTCTGCATTGACAACCAAAGCATGCTCAGTAGAGCAGCGACTAACCCAGCCCCTGAACCGGACCTCACTGATGACAATTTATTTCAGGGTGGGGACAGAGGCTGCCGCAGTGACCGCAGCCTGTGTTTTCAGATGACTCCTTGTTTGAGTATCACAGCATGCATGGGGTATTCACAAACAAAATGTCATCAATCCGGAAGTAGGTAAATAAAAAATCTGATTAGAGAGAGAACAGCAGGGACTCTTTAACAAAAGTATATTTGAAAAGCAATTAGATTATTATAATAAATAGACATTAAGTAATCCATAGGATTTTCAGACCACCCTTTAAATATTTCTTAGTCCTCATAGGGAACATGAAGTTGCACTGGTTTAATCTGTTGTTCTATATAGACATGGGCAGCAGCTCTCACTTAATTGTCGCTGTCAATGGTTGATAGTGGCATTTAAGAGGTTAAACAGCAGCTAGTAGTGCTAACGGGCAATCACTGCCCAAATTCTGATGCCATTTTTAGATTACAGCCGGCATCTGCCCAGAATGGAGCAGGTTCAGCTTCTAAGCCCACTCCATACTCTCACCCCTACACCATAACATACGGACACTGGTTAAAGGGGCTATCCAGGGCTTATATATGGATGACCTATGCTTAGGATAAGTAATCAGCTTCAGATTGGAGGGGGTCCAGCACACCAACCAACCAACTACTATCACCTCCTGCTGCTGCCAAATGTACAGAGGACCTGTCAGTTTTTTCTGCCAAACCCACCATGAATCAGATACTTCTTGCGTGTTATGGAAGCCATTTATGTTTTACTTTTAAATGCAGTGGCATTACATACAAAACATACTTTGAACATTGGAGCTGGAACTATTCTTCACGGCAGTTTCTCATCACCTGGGAGAGACTGTGGGTCATGGAGATCGGGAAGGGGAGAATCTGTCAGAGTCCGGCCTTGGATTAGTCATCTGAGATGGCGGCAGCTTTTCAAAGTATGTTTTCTCCAACACACTGCAGCATACACAGCTGCACTAACACATCCAGTGTCAAATTTCTGCCGTCCAGGCAGCAGCAATCAGCTGACAGGTTCCTTTTGTGGAGTGTTATCACTAATACATGATCCCTGCCTCTAGTATTATGCTTCCCAGCCACTGTCATTTGCTCTTCACAGTGCCACTCCAGTCCTGATCCACCACCTTGTGACCGCAGCTTCTGACAAGAAGTCAGAGGTAATGGTCTCAAGCACTCAATGTAAGCCTGCGGGAACCACATTCTGGCCTCCTTATGGCTCTCATAGACTTGCATTGAGAAGTGACCTTCGTTCTCCCAGCAAACACTGGCCCTATCCGGCTCGTGACAACTAGCAGAAGAGGACTGGAGCAGCACCAGTAACGGAGAAAGATGGCGGCTGGTAAGTATTTCAATAGGTTCAAGGAACTTACACAAGTTATTCTACTTCACTGGTAAAATAAAATAATACACTGGAGTGATGCTTCAAGGCCCCCAATTTTACCAAAGTATTACTAATTATTTAATAGACTCCAATATTGCAGTGTTTGTGTGTACTGGATCATAGGTTTCAAGGAAACCTGACAGCTGATGCATGCTGTGCCCGATCCAATCCACAGGCAGCATATATCAGGTACGAGTACAGCCTGGTATGCTTGACTCAGAAACACACCAGCTTTTCAGAGAAAAACCTACTTTAACAGCTGCTGGGGACTGAGCAGCACTGTAGACTAGTCAGACTAGTGGGTCCCCAGCGGCTTCTTCCAACCTGCTGCTGGATCAGGCAGCATGCATCAGCTGTCAGGTTCCCTATAGGTACATTATGTGCGCTGATAAGAAATGTAAAGATCATTAAAATATATAAACAATTGCATATTTTTAAATATTGTATATTTGTGTAGTTTAAATAGCGCTCTTTTTACATAATGCAAATAGTGAAATCAAAATTGTTTATATATTCTGGTGTCACCACAGTTATACTGACCCACAGAATAAAGTCAGCATGTTATTTTAAAGGGAATCTATTACCAAGTTTTTACCACCCCACTTAAGAACAGTCTGGTGTAGAGACAGACCCTGATTCCAGCAATGTATCTCCTACTGGGCTGCTTGCTGCAGTTTTGATAAAATCCCTGTTTTATCTGATGCAGCTCTAGCAGTTCTCTGAATGCTGAGCCCTGTATAACCCTGCCCCCACCACCGATTAGCAGCATTCTGCTTATGCAATCAGTGACTGGAGCAGAGACAGAGCTTATAAATATGGAGGTCTACCTGGCAGCAGGTTTACTAGACCTCTAGTGATCTTTTGATGATAAAGCAGTGACTTTATCAAAACTACAACAATCAACCCAATAAGTGACAAATCACTAGATTCGGGGTCTCTGTCTCTACATTATGATGCTTTCAGATAAGGTGTCAAAAACCTGGTAACAGATTCCCTTAAAAGTGTTCACTGAAAAAACTGCTGCAGAAATGTGTTGTCATTTTGTCCATTCGCTATAGTGTAATCAGGCATAATTCTTTGTCTGCGATGTGTATCACACGGTTGCTGTCTGCATGTTTAATGTTGCCTTATATATTCACTAGCTTGAAGAACATAGAAGTCTCTTCTCCAACTAATTATGAAGTCCGAGTTAGAATGTTGGCTGCCCCCATAAATCCTTCTGACATAAACATGGTTCAAGGTGAGATGAACTAGTGTGGGTTGATCGTTTATTGAGCTGCCAGTCCTACAACTGACTACTCATAGAAGTGGAAAAATAGGTAAAATAGAATTAAAGGAGCTGGCCACTACTTTACATGTCAGTTTCATGTGACTTAAAGGGAATCTGCCAGTAGTGCTTTTTGTTTGTTTTTTTACCTCCTCTGAGAACAGCCTGATGTAATGAAAGATACCTTGAATCCAACGATGGATTTCTTAGCTTACAATTAGAGATTTTAGATTGAGCGATGAAGCAGAGAAAGCTGCCCCTGCCCACACCGGGCTCTCCATGTGCATAGTCCATAGACAGCGAGGTGCGCATCTCCTGCTTCCACTGATGGCACCTCAGATTCTCCCTCACTGATGGGAGTGGGCAGGGCTTGTCATGTGGGTCTGTCAGTGAGGACTTTATCCTTTAGCATTTATGGCAAAACCAGTAACTGAGTCTGGTAGTTGACAACATCTTTAATCACTTCAGTACAAAGATAAATGGCAAGAAAAGTGTCTGGCAGCATGTTATCATGTTATCTGTCATAAAAATGATGTGGAACTATCCCGATATGTTTAGTTGCATCTTCTGCTGATATATGCAGGAGCTACATTGGGTACTACAGGGTCGTCAGATGCCATCACTACAGCTAGTTATTGGCTGCAGCGGTAGCATCAGATGAACAGAAAGCACAAAAAGTGTCTGAGACTGGGGAAGCATTTGAAGCCTATGGTGCTGGGTGAATGCTGATGATGAGAAACTGCAGCTCAAAAAGATTGGATTGCAAAATACAACGCAGAAGACTCAGGACAGTTCCTAGACTTATTAGCTATATTGGTGCAGATGTTAGGTATGAGCACTAGAAGCAGTTATAAAGGAAGTTGGAAAGCTGATTCTTGCTGCCCGAACAACAGGCAGCATGAATCTCAGATTGGCTTCTTCATTTCAGACACCTAAGTTTTGCTCTGAAACTATAGCATTTTAGAGAAATCATACATTTTAAAAGAAAGCTGACTGGTGTCCCAACTTGGGTTGAGGGAGAGACTTATCACTCAAGGGAGGCCGGACTGGGAGAAGCACCCCTTGGGACTAGTGGCCAAAGTGTTGTCTCTGGTCTCCTTTTAAGTGTATGTTTTTTCTGATTAAAATGACAGTTAATGTCCGATTCATGCTAAACATGGTTCAGGCAGTTTGTATCATCTGTCAGGTTCTCGTTAGAGGTTGTGCACTATTTTATCATTGATGACTTATCCTTAGGATAGTCCAGTACAAAAAAGGAACAGCATCCCATCCAGGTGATGAAAGATTAAAAGAGCTTTATTCTGCCATGATGCAACGTTTCGACCATTATAGGTCTTTATCAAGCTTGATAAAGACCTATAATGGTCGAAACGTTGCATCATGGCAGAATAAAGCTCTTTTAATCTTTCATCACCTGGATGGGATGCTGTTCCTTTTTTGTACTGGACTGTGTATTCTTTCCATTTGGGCCATTGGACTGGAACATGCACCCCTGCATTGAACTGCTGTTGGCTGCTACTTATTTTTACTTATCCTTAGGATAGGTCATCAATGTCTGATCGGTCAGGGTCCGACACCTGATGATCAGCTCATTGATTTAGATAGTGGCCGCAGCCACGTACTGTACTCTGCTATCAGAAGACGGAGCAGCTCCACAATTGAGCATTTCCAGCCGGTGGCCACCGTCACTGAGAACAGCTGATCGGCGGGTGTGCCAGGTGTCGTACCTCGACCGATCAGTGATAAAATAGTGGACAACCTCTCTAAATTGTTGTGGGGAATTTGTACAGCAAGACCATACTTTTTATTTTTAAAGGTTTACAGTTAGTTTTTAAGAAATTAAACATTTAAAGGATTAAACTCAATACATTGTTTGTCTTTTGCAGGGACCTATGCACTGCTGCCTCCGCTACCAACAGTAGGGGGAAATGAAGGAGTAGGTGTGGTAGCTGAAGTTGGAAATCATGTATCTTCAGTTCGGCCTGGTGATTGGGTGATTCCAGTGGATGCCGGTCTAGGTAGGAAAGAAAAGAGAACACGAAAAAACTACATACAAGTCACCGTTCTTTGCTTTTTGTTGAGTAACACTAATTTCTTTTTTTTACCTTGGTAATGCTACTAAACCTCTCCAAACATAAAGACCAAGAGCACACACAGTTTTTTTTCAAGTGTGTTGACATAGCTGTGCACCATGCACCTTTGTATAGCTAGCTATCTGAAATCTTTCCTTTGCCTATTATGCAGTTGTCATTCAGATCTCCGCACAATTAAATCTTGATGTAAATGGTGGTTGTGGATCTGTATTTCTAAGCATGTTTGATACATTTTCTGTTATTTAAAGGGAACCCGTCAGCAGTTTTGGCCGATATAAGATGCGGTCACTGCCTTTCAGGGCTGATAGCATTCTATAATGCTGTAGATAAGCCCCCGATCCGACCTGCAAGATAAGAAAAATAAGTTCTATTATACTCACCCACGGGGGCAGTCCGGTCCGATGGGTGTCGCAGGTCTGGGTCCGGCGTCTCCCATCTTCTTGCGCCGCCGCCCTCCTGTTGCTTCATCACTCCCTGACATACGTGCTCCTGCGCAGGTGTACTTCTCTGCCCTGTTGAGGGTAGAGCAAAGTCTGCTTCAAAGACATTTTTTATAAATTAATAATTGCACCAAAAGAAAAAGGTGCTACAACGATATCTCCAAAACATATCATCTTTGATTTAAAACAGCAAAAATAATAAAAAGGCAGAGTAAACTCTAAGAAGGGCTAGAAAAATGACACTTGAAGACTATAAAACATACAGTAGTGTGAAAAAGTGTTTGCCCCCTCCTGATTTCCTATTCTTTTGCATACGTTTGGATTTCTTTTTCCCTTAATAATAAAGACCTTCATTTAAAAATTGCATTTTGTTTACTTGTGTTATCTGTACTAATATTTATTTGTTTGGTGATCTGAACCATTTAAGTGTGCAAACCTACAAAAGAATAGGAAATCAGGAAGGGGCAAACACTTTTTCACACAACTGTATAATACTACAGATAACAAAGTGTACATGTATAAACTGCATGATTAAAGTATGCACACAGTGGGTTGCGTAAGAAATTTCACCTTAGCAGTCTAGCAATAACAAAACAATCTTTTTGTACATTTAGTTGTGTGTGCAGCCCGTCTCTCCAATGCACATTTCACCCAACTTCGTCACATCCACCTTAATGTACTGACCTACCGGCGACTTCGCCAGATCCAGCTCCATTCTGCTCCTCTTCTCAGTGACTTTGCCGGAATTCAGAGTAGATCACTCTATGCGTGAGCCGGAAGTCTTTTATGATATAAGTCTATGGAGCCTCATTCTGACACCCCGTAGGCTTACATTGGAAAAGCCACTTCCAGACAACGCAGAGCGCAGCGTGACTCGGACTGCAGATGAGTGATGTCACTCAAAAGAGGAGCGGAGCAGTACTAGATCTTGGATAAGGCAGCGGTAGGTGAGTACATTAACACATAAGGCTGTGCGTGCACGTTCCGGATTTTTTGCATTTTTTTCGCGTTTTTTTTCGCTATAAAAACTCGATAAAACCACGAAGAAAAACGCTCACATTAAGCATCCTATTAAAAAAATGCAATCCGCATTTTGTATGCACATGCTGCGTTTTTTTCCTGAGCGGAAACGCATTCCGGAAAAAAACGCAGCATGTTCATTAATTTGCGGAATCACGGGGATTCCGAACACATGGGAATGCATTGATCCGCTTACTTCCCGCATGTGGCTATGCCCACCAAGAGGGAAGTAAGCGGATCATGTGCGGTGGTACCCAGGGTGGAGGAGAGGAGGCTGTCCTCCACGGACTGGTCACCATATAATTGTTACAAAAATATAATTAAAAAAAATCGTGATATTCTCACCTTCCAGTGGTCCCCGGAGTCCTCCCGGCTCTCAGCAGTGCACGCGGCGGCTTCCGTTCCCAGGGATGCTGTGTGTGAAGGACCTGGGATGACATCGCTGTCACGTGACCGTGATGTCATCCCAGGTCCTTCGCACACTGCATCCTAGCGGCCGCGTGCACTGCTGAGGAGATCGAGTGACGTCGGAAGGTGAGAATTACTATTTTTTAAATTTTTTTGTATTTTTAACATTAGATCTTTTTACTATTGATGCTGCATAGGCAGCAGCTCCAAAGTAAAAAGTTGGTCACACTTGTCAATCTGTCAATCAGTTTTGCAAGCAATGCTACAGATCGCTTGGAAAACTCTAGCATTCTGCAATCTAATTACGCTTGTAAAACGCTAGTGTTTAGCTGGAAAACGCATGCCAATTCCGCATGCGATATACCCGCGGCAGGAGTTGTGGAATAGCCTTACACTACATACCCATATACACAAATTTATTTAAAAAACTGGGAGGTATTCTTTAACTCCTGGAGGATTACATATACTGGTTACAAATATTTCCACTTCTTAATTCTAGTTATGCCTGTATGTATCAGGGCTGTGGAGTCTGAGTCAGTGTCCACGTTGGTATGTATAATGTCTGTATAATGTGGACAGACTCCTAAAAGATATAATAAATTGGGTGCAGTTTGTGCTGTAAATGTTTTTATTATAATTTGGGAAAGTTTTGAAATGTCCTATTAATGGCTGTTCTGTTTCTGATCTAAGGATCTTTGCTTTTAGATGAGACGAATCTGTGCTGCACTTTATGTACAGTTATATGAAAAAGTTTGGGCACCCCTATTAATCTTAAGCTTAATGTTTTATAAAAATAGGTTTTTTTTGCAACAGCTATTTCAATTTCATATATCTACTAACTGTTGGACACAGTAATGTTTCTGCCTTGAAATGAAGTTTATTGTACTAACAGAAAATGTGCAATCTGCATTCAAACAAAATTTGACAGGTGCATAAGTATGGGCACCCTTATCATTTTCTTGTTTTAAATACTCCTACCTACGTTTTACTGACTTTCTAAAGCACTTTTTGGTTTTGTAACCTCATTGAGCTTTGAACTTCATAGCCAGGTGTATACAATCATGAGAAAAGCTACTTAAAGTGGCCACTTGCAAGTTGTTCTCCTGTTTGAATCTCCTCTGAAGAGTGGCATCATGGGCTCCTCAAAACAACTGTCAAATGATCTGAAAACAAAGATTATTCAACATAGTTGTTCAGGGGAAGGATACAAAAAGCTGTCTCAGAGATTTAACCTGTCAATTTCCACTGTGAGGAACATAGTAAGGAAATGGAAGAACACAGGTACAGTTCTTGTTAAGGCCAGAAGTGGCAGGCCAAGAAAAGCATCAGAAAGGCAGAGAAGAAGAATGGTGAGATCAGTCAAAGACAATCCTCAGACCACCTCCAGAGAGCTGCAGCATCAACTTGCTGCAGATGGTGTCACTGTGCATCGGTCATCTATACAACGCACTTTGCACAAGGAGAAGCTGTATGGGAGAGCGATGCGAAAGAAGCCGTTTCTGCAAGCACGCCACAAACAGAGTCGACTGAGGTATGCAAAAGCACATTTGGAGAAGCCAATTTCTTTTTGGAAGAAGGTCCTGTGGACTGATGAAACCAAGATTGAGTTGTTTGGTCATACAAAAAGGCGTTATGCATGGCGGCAAAAAAACACAGCATTCCAAGAAAAACACTTGCTACCCACAGTACAATTTGGTGGAGGTTCCATCATGCTTTGGGGCTGTGTGGCCAATGCCGGCACCGGGAATCTTGTTAAAGTTGAGGGACGCATGGATTCCTCTCAGTATCCGCAGATTCTTGACAATAATGTTCATGAATCGGTGACAAAGTTGAAGTTATGCAGGGGATGGATCTTTCAGCAAGACAATGATCCAAAACACAGCTCCAAATCTACTCAGGCATTCATGCAGAGGAACAATTACACTGTTCTGGAATGGCCATCCCAGTCCCCAGACCTGAATATCATTGAACATCTGTGGGATCATTTGAAGAGGGATGTCCATGCTCGGCGACCATCAAACTTAACTGAACTGGAATTGTTTTGTAAAGAGGAATGGTCAAAAATACCTTCATCCAGGATCCAGGAACTCATTAAAAGCTACAGGAAGCGACTAGAGGCTGTTATGTTTGCAAAAGGAGGATCTACTAAATATTAATGTCACTTTTCTGGTGAGGTGTCCATACTTATGCACCTGTCAAATTTTGTTTGAATGCAGATTGCACATTTTCTATTAGTACAATAAACCTCATTTCAAGGCAGAAACATTACTGTGTCCAACAGTTATTAGATATATGAAACTGAAATAGCTGTTGCAAAAAACCCAATTTTTATAAAACATTAAGCTTAAGATTAATAGGGGTGCCCAAACTTTTTCATATAACTGTACATGCTCAGTAGTGAGGCAGTGCTGTGGAGTCGGTTTGGCTTACCGACTCCACAGCCCTGGTATGTAGTGCAGTCACTAAATGTAGACCAGAGTGTTGTCATCATTCACTGACCACAAAAAAAATGTCTTGAAAATGGTGAGAAACTGAGACTCCAAATACAATAATGAAGTTACATTACAGGGGTTATCCGGGACTTTTATTTTTTCCTATGGGGCTAAGAGCTTACAGGCAGGTTGTTGCAAACTATGTGTCTGTTGTGCCCGGTGACAATCTCTGGTGGCTCAGAGCAGTCACGGACCTCTCCTGCTGACGATCTGCTGTTTCATGTCAGCTCTTGTCAACAGAGAAACTCTTCCTCTCCCGGGTTACTCTGTCAACGCGGGATCACTGCGAACATAATGTTTGAAAGCTGATTGATAGTGACGCCACATTGTCAGGGCAGAAGAGAAGAAGCTGCTCTATCTACGTGACATCACCAGATGCCCCAAAATTGCCATCAGGAGCAGTCCATGACCACTTGAGCTGGCAGAGATTAGCGCCAAGCACAACAGGCAGGTAGTTAGCAGCTACCTGCCTGTAAGTTCTTGGCTCCATAGGAAAAAATAAGTAAGGTCCCAGATAACACCTTTAAACAGTTTTCTGTGAATTAAGGATGCTGTAGAGCAGGGGTCCCCAACCTGTAGCTCGGGAGCCACATGTGGCTCACTGTCCCATGAATTGTGGCTCGTGGCTTTCTGCCAGCTTGGTGCATTAGCTCCAGATTTAGTAAACTGGTATGAAGAGCACATCTCAAAATGGTGAACTTTGTGAGTAGCCCTGCACAGAAGAGCAGATCTGGGTACACATCTACTGGTTTTGGGGGTTTAGAGATAATTTAACTATGGTACGCTGGAGACAGGATGATACTACCAGTCAGAGGAGGTGCGTGAAGATGAATGTCTCTGTGTTTAGATTGCGGGATGAGAGAATGCTGAATGTGGTGGGAGCCCCTGGATCTTAGTATACTGCTTCGGGGTGATTTGTGTGGAAAAGCTTTGGTTATCATTATACCCGTAATGGGGGCTTTGGTTGCCAATACTGTGAGGAAAAAGCAAATTTTGTATATATTTTTTTTTTTTTAAAGGGAACCTGTCACCACGTTTTTGGAAGATGGGATAAAAATAGCGTTAAATAGGGGCAGAGGTGGGCGTTACATTAGTGTGTGTGTTATGCGTTTATTACCCACCTAAGTTGCCGAAATAACTTTGCAAAGTCTCCGTTTTCGCCTGTCAATCAGGCTGGTCAGGTCACATGGGCGTGGTGTCTTCCCCCAGATTTGGCGTAGTTTTCCGTTGGTGGCGTAGTGGTGTGCGCATGCCCAAAGCCCGGAATCCTCTTCCAGGGGATTTAAAATAGCGCGGTGTTCGTTATTGCATTGGTGATTGGTGGGCGCGGCCATCTTCCTTTGGCCGCGCGTGCGCAGAAGCGGCGCTCTGCTGGCCGCGGCTTCAGGAAAATGGCCGCGGGATGCCGCGCGTGCGCAGATGGATATCGCGGCGGCCATTTTCCTGAAGCCGCGGCCAGCAGAGCGCCGCTTCTGCGCACGCGCGGCCAAAGGAAGATGGCCGCGCCCACCGATCACCAATGCAATAACGAACACCGCGCTATTTTAAATCCCCTGGAAGAGGATTCCGGACTTTGGGCATGCGCACACCACTACGCCACCAACGGAAAACTACGCCAAATCTGGGGGAAGACACCACGCCCATGCGACCTGACCAGCCTGATTGACAGGCGAAAACGGAGACTTTGCAAAGTTATTTCGGCAACTTAGGTGGGTAATAAACGCATAACACACACACTAATGTAACGCACACCTCTGCCCCTATTTAACGCTATTTTTATCCCATCTTCCAAAAACGTGGTGACAGGTTCCCTTTAAGTATAAATGTATAAACACTGTAGATACCACACAAATTAAAAAAGAAACAAAGCATTGATCCAGAGGATACAAAGAATTTATAAGTGTAATAATGCGGGAGTTGTTGTGATAATTAAGACATGCTGTTTCTACCTTTAGTCTGCCCACGTGGTCACCCATAGACCCTGTGCCACTTTGTGTGTAGGTGTTATTGAGATACATCTAAGTGTCCCTTCTTCCACTCAGGTAAGCCCCATCGACATCGTAGTGATACATTTTCTGCATCAGTGGAGGAAGGGCATGCGTTGGATTTCTTGTGAACATTGTATCCAATGAGCCAGAGGCCATGAAATAGAAGCAGTATTTCATAGCCACATCATTGGAACCTGGTACTGTTACCGAAATGGCTGCATGTGTTCACCGCTCAAGCAACTTAGCAGAAAACTAAGTTGTAGACACCCCATCCCTATATGCCAGAAGCAGTGATCCAGATGAAGGCATATTATCCAGTCTGCTAGTCTTGTCTTGCTGCACACATACGGCATTGTTACACCTTTCTTTGTTTATTCTATCATTCATTCATTTTTGTTTAATTTTCACTTTGAAAAGAAATTGGTGAAAAATAATGAAAGAAATTTTCCAAAATAACAGCACATTGATTTACAGGCACATGGTGTACAGAGGGCTTATTCAGTGAGCAGGCCCTGGTGCGGGTCCAAAGTGACATATCTGTGGTTGGCGCAGCGACTTTGAGTGTTAACCCTTGCACTGCTTACAGACTGCTCTCTGATTATGAGACTCTTCGACCAGGTAAAAAGCGGCAAGCTGGAAATATTTAGAACGACCAACTGTATGTGGTAGAATGCATTTTCCATTCTTCTCCTTTTATGTCGTCCTTCACAGGGGACACGGTAATACAGAATGCCAGCAACAGTGGCGTTGGACAGGCTGTTATACAGATTGCAGCTTCTTTGGGTATCACTACTATTAATGTTGTACGAGACAGGTATGTTTATAAAGATACTGTTTGATATTCTGAAAATAAAGTAAATGATCAGCATAAATAACTCATTAAATATGTGCAGGCCAGATCTCCAAAGCTTGGAGGAAAGACTTCGGGAATTAGGAGCCGACCATGTGATCACTGAAGAACAACTGCGAAGGCCAGAAATGAAAGATCTGTTTAAGGTAAGAGAAACCTCCACATTTGATCTGGAGACTGACGCATAAATTACTATCCCCCCAAATGCCACATAAAAGTCGTTGAAAAACAGATTTCAGAGATCTGCTGACTAGTGATGGGTGCAAGTGCTCGTTACACAAGTGATGGGTGCAAGTGCTCGTTACTCAAGTTTGCTAAGGGTGCTCGGGTATGCACCGAGTATTGCGGGTGCTTGAGTGACATGTTCAAGTCCCTGCACCCACATGTTTCATGACTGTTAGACAGCCACAAAACATGAGGGGATTGCTCATTTATGTCAGGTAATCCCTGCAAGTTTTATGGCTGTCTAATAGCCATGAAACTTGTTTGAGTCCCAACGCCCACATATTACTCTGTGCAAACCCGAGTAACGAGTACTTCCGCTCATCAGTACTGGTGACCACTTAATGTGTATGGGGCCATCCCACCTCTAAGAATTGAGTGGTTGAAAGTCAAATACAGTATATACTCAAGTCATGGTCGGCGGGGGGGTCAGCGGGTGAGGGGGAGCGACGACTATCACATACTCACCTGATCCTGGTCTCCGGCGCCGGCAGCTTCTTCCCCTGTTAAGCGGTCACGTGGTACCGCTCATTAAAGTAATGAATACGGACTCCGCTCCCATAGGGGTGTAGCCACATATTCAGTACTGTAATGAGCGGTACCAGTGACCGCTGAACAGAGGAAGAAGCTGCGGGCGCCGGAGACCATCTGTCCGAGAGAAGCTGCCAGGAACTGCGCCGGGAGCAGGTGAGTATTTCATATTCACCTTTCCTCGTTCCACCGCCGCCCCATCTTCCGCGTCCTCTGCAGTGACTGTTCAGGTCAGAGGGCGCGATGACGTGTTGGTGTGCGTGCCGCCCTCTGCCTGATCAGTCAGTGCAGAGAGACGGGACGCTGAGGAGCAGCGGGCAACGACGAGAGGTGAGTATGTCTTTTTTTTTTTGCAGCAGCAGCAGCATTACATGTGGCACATTTTTATATGGAGCATCTTATGGGGCCATAAAGAACTGTATGGAGCATTCTATGTGGCACATTGTTATATGGAGCATCTATGGGGCCATACACTATGTTCCAAATTATTATGCAAATGATATTTTTCTGCGATTTTCTTAAATGGTCGGTACAAATGACAATCGGTCTAATAAAAGTCATCACCCATTAGAGTATGCATCAAATTTTATTGAAGAAACCACCCAATGATAACAGTATAATCTCCAAAATGAACAAAAACTCAAAACGCACTGTTACAAATTATTAGGCACAGTAGAATTTCTAAACATTTGATATGTTTTAAAGAACTCAAAATGCTCATTTGTAGAATTTGCAGCATTAGGAGGTCACATTCACTGAACAAAAAGCTATTTAACTCCAAAACATCCTAACAGACCAAGTTACATGTTAACATAGGACCCCTTCTTTGATATCACCTTCACATTTCTTGCATCCATTGAACTTGTGAGTTTTTGGAGAGTTTCTGCTTGTATTTCTTTGCATGAAGTCAGAATAGTCTCCCAGAGCTGCTGTTTTGATGTGAACTGCCTCACACTCTCATAGATCTTTTGCTTGATGATACTCCAAAGGTTCTCTATAGGGTTGAGATCAGGGGAAGTTTATCTCTTTTAATGCCCATAACAGCCAATTATGGAGGTATCCTTTGCAGCATGACATGGTGCATTGTCATGTATGAAGATGATTTTGCTCCAGAAGGCATGTTTATGCTTTTTACACCATGGAAGAAAGTTGTCAGTCAGAAACTCCATATACTTTGCAGAGGTCATTTTCACACCTTTAGGAACCTTAAAGGGCCCTACCAGCTGTTTCCTCATGATTCCGGCCCAAAGCATGACTCCTTCACCTCCTTGATGACGTTGCAGCCTTGTTGGGACATGGTGGCCATCCACCTCGACACTCATCAGTAAATAAGACTGTTTGAAAATTAGTCTTCATGTCTTGGCTCAATGCAACCGTTTCTGCTTGTGAACACTGTTTAGAGGTGGCCAAATAGTAGGTTTATGCACCACAGCAAGCCTTTGAAGGATCCTACACCTTGAGGTTCGAGGGACTCCAGAGGCACCAGCAGCTTCAAATAACCGTTTGCTGCTTTGTAATGGTATTTTGGCAGTTGCTCTCTTAATCCAATGAATTTGTCTGGCAGAAACCTTCCTCATTATGCCTTTATCTGCATGAACTCTGTCTGTGATCTGTTTCAGTCACAAATCTCTTCATAGTATGAGGATCACTCTTAAGTTTTAGTGAAATATCTAATGTTTTCATACCTAGTCCAAGGTATTGCACTATTTAACGCTTTTCAGCAACAGAGAGATCCTTTTTATTTCCCATATTGCTTGAAACCTGTGGCCTGCTTAATAATGTGGAACATCATTTTTAAGTAGTTTTCCTTTAATTAGAATCACCTGGAAAACTAATTATCACGTGTTTAAGATTGATTTCAGTGATCCATTGAGCCCTGAGACACAATACCATCCACGAGTTTATTTGAAAAACAAAACAATTAAATCTTTGTGACACTTAAATCCAATTTGCATAATAATTTGGAACACAGTGTAATGAACTGTATGGAGCATTATATGTGGCACATTTTTATATGGAGCATCTTATGGGGCCATAATCAATATTTGTGCAGCATTATATGGGGCATATTTTAATATGGAGCATCTTATGGGGCCCATCATGAACTGTATGGAGCATTATATGGGGCTCCTGATTCAATATGAATATTCAAAAACACTTAACCTACTGATGTCTCAATTAATTTTACTTTTTTTGGTATCTATTTTTATTTTTTACATTTACTGGTAGCTGCTGCATTTTCCACCCTAGGCTTATACTCGAGTCATTAAGTTTTCCCAGTTTTTTGTTGCAAAATTAGGGGTCTCGGCTTATACTCGAGTATATACGGTACCCGCTTTACTTATATTTTCAGGGGAAATAAGCTGCTGACTGAGGTGTGTGGCAGTAGCTTTCTCCTTTCCTTATTGAAAACACATGGACACCTGGTCAAGCTGGCCCTTTATGTAGACGATAATAGAGATGGCAGTTAGTTGAACAAGTGTTTGGGGGACATGTCTCATGGCTATATTGGGAGACAGCAGTCATTGATCTGTTTCTTACAGAATTGCCCACGTCCGCGATTGGCATTAAACTGTGTTGGTGGAAAAAGCACAACTGAAATGTTACGTCATTTGGAGTAAGTATATTCATCTGCATTATTGGAATAGCATAAGGGTGTAGTTGTAATTATATCATTTGTCTGTACTGTCTCATGGTAAAATATGACCATAAAATATCTTATTAATCTTATCTCAATATTGAGAAATATTGTCTAATTATATGTCTAGTAGACCAGAATAAACTTGTATAGATTAACTCTTTATATTTGATAGGTGAAGAAAGATTAGTTTTTTTTAAGTCACTTATTTTTTTGTCTAGTGATATTCAAAACAGTTTTTGAGCCAAATTTGTTCAAAAATGGAGCACATGGTTCTTGAATTTGGCACAAAGTGAAAAAGTCTTCAAAGGGGTTGCCAGGGTGATTTGCATACTGACGGCCACATTCCGACTTGACATGTCCAGTCTTGCTTAATTCCCTTGTATTGAGTGAGGCCGCACAAGTCTGGTCGGCACGTGACCGCCATGTATTCCTGTATGTCTGCGGTGTGGTGCGTTTTTCAGTTTTCCCTGTCTGTGCTTTTTGTGGGGATTGGTGTGTGGTCTCTTCACTGGGTTGGCGGGTGGTGGTTTCAGCTTAGGGCTGAAACAGGAGTCAGGGTCAGGCCTGGCGGCCCAGACATGCACACCTTTAGTGTAACTTCTGGGAAAGGGACAGACAGGGTTTCCCTAGCCTGAGCGATATAGCAGGGACCCGGGTAACCAGCCTTAGTCTACCCAGTACTCCTGTGACATTATAATAGGCCCAAAAGAAAAACGCACCACGCCGCAGACATACAGGAATACACTATAATGTGCACAGGGCAAAACAAATACAAATATAGGAAGGAGGAATATGACAAAGGATACTACACCACCAGATACGATATTCCTCCAACAAGACCACCACTCCAGACCGGAACCACTAGGCACAAAGCAAAAGCTATAATCGGCGACGCCCAAAGTCCAGCGCGACTATTTAAAGGCCGTGGGCGTGACCCAGCCTCCAACCTGATTACCAGCTAGATTAACCCTGAGCAAGCTGAATAAAATCTAGCCGACGCCACTGAGCGTGTAGTGGACGTAAGTGGAATTACTGCTGTCTGTTGGACGCCCTAGTGTGAACAGCGTCCGACATGACAGATGAATTGGCTTCTGTGTTTTTCTTAGAAATTTTAAGCAAATGGGAAGCCATGAATTATCTGAAAAATAAATGTCATGACCTTCATAAGGTTGTAGTTTGGCTATTAAACAATATTGCTCATGTAGCCACCACTGGCACCCTAACTGATCATAAGAGCAGGCTCCATTTTTAATTGTTGCAGTCGTCACATATGCGGACTAGGGCACTATTTTATTGTTTTTGGGACTAATGGAGAGTGCACTCAGTCTCCTAGTCTGTGCGTGCAGATATAACAAGGGTTGTCTGGTTTTAAGTTACCAGCCTGCAGTCACTCTGTGATTTGAGGATTCCTGGATGCCGTGAGTGGTTGGCGTTTGATCCCATGTATGTGATTTGCATACATGCGGTCACTTGCTGATTTAGATGCAAGTGTGATCAAGGCCGGGTACAGTCCAGTCGGAATATGGATGCAAGTATTCAAATTGCATACTTGCAGTCACATGACCACCCTCCATTGTGTACGCTGTGAGGATTCACAATTCTTCAATCACATACAGTAACTGCAGACTTGTAGCATAAGACCGGACAACCCATTTAAGCTGTCCTTGCACATTATTCAACCAAAAGGTCACGTCTTTCCCATACACATAAGTGCTCACTCTGCCAAACTCTCCTGTGTTTTCTATGAAACAATTGCTGGCGGCTTCTCTCCAGGGCAACAATGCATTTGGCAGTCCAAAATCAGACATTGCCCATCGACCTCTTTCTCAACGATTAGTTGACCGGCGCCCCCATACACATTAGAGTGTTGGCTGAACCTGTCAATAATGGGGCGTGTTTGAGCAACACTAGTTTGGGTGCATGTGTAACTTATGCTCATTTCACGTGGGGAACACAGGACCCCCATTTTTGTGGGAGTCACAACAATCGCACATTTATTACATATCCTGTATTAGAGATGTGAGCTAGAGCTATTTAGTCCATGTTTGGATCTCATCTGCGGCTGAGTGCGCCTCTGCTCCTGATCTCCATGCTGGCTGAAGGCAGTGTAATCTCATGTCATATTGGATGACTGTTCACGCAGCGGTTTTTGAGGAGTCTCTAGAGCGGACCCTCTCCAAAATCCTTAAAAAGTGCTCCAAAGCTACTTGGAAAACTCTTATTATTAATTTCTTCAGGAAATCCACTTTATTGTTTTTATAAGGTGTTTTTTAGCTTTTATTTTCCTGATGCGACCTGCAAAAATGTCTGGTAAAATTTAAATTAAAATGTACATGTCACAGCAGATCCTGTACTGTCTAATCAAAAGGTTGCAAAGCACAGTTACGGAAAAAAATCTCCTCCAAAACTCTTGAAAACCGATTGAAGAAAAGAGAAACTCCCTCATACACTCCCTAAAAAGGAGCATTTAGTGACACTGTATCCAGTTGGGAAACATTGTGGTATTTGGAAGCCACAAAATACTTCCTGTCACATAGCCTAGGTCTCACGAAATAGGAGTCATTCTGACACTGTTTGGGCTAGTTCTAGTTTGCATATCAGCATTATGAATAAATAAGCCTCACTACCTGATAACGTAGGCATTAAAAAATGAAGACATGAAAAGTCTTTTTTAAAATGCACATTTCACAAAATTTTTCATGTTTAAACTGGATATATAATGTAATTGTACTTGCCAAGCGGACTATACATTTTTGCTTTTTGTTTATTTTTTTGTTTTTTTAAATTTCTTTCCTTTCCAGTGATATTAGCAATCAAAGCATTTTGCACCTAATGAGTTTACTTTTTCAAGTCTAAGGGTACTGTCACACAGTGCCATTTTCATCGCTACGACGGTACGATCCGTGACGTTCCAGCGATATCCATACGATATCGCAGTGTCTGACACGCAGCAGCGATCAGGGACCCTGCTGAGAATCGTACGTCGTAGCAGATCGTTTGGAACTTTCTTTCGTCGCTTGATCACCCGCTGACATCGCTGGATCGTTGTGTGTGACAGCGATCCAGCGATGTGTTCGCTTGTAACCAGGGTAAACATCGGGTAACTAAGCGCAGGGCCGCGCTTAGTAACCCGATGTTTACCCTGGTTACCAGCGTAAACGTAAAAAAACCAAACAGTACATACTCACATTCCGGTGTCTGTCCTCCGGCGTCTCAGCTTCTCTGCACTGTGAGCGCCTGCCGGCCGGAAAGCGAGCACAGTGGTGACGTCACCGCTCTGCTTTCCGGCTATGGTGCTTACACAGTGCAGAGAAGCACAGCGCCGGGGACAGACACCGGAATGTAAGTATGTAGTGTTTGTTTTTTTTACATTTACGCTGGTAACCAGGGTAAACATCGGGTTACTAAGCGCGGCCCTGCGCTTAGTAACCCGATGTTTACCCTGGTTACCCGGGGACTTCGGCATCGCTCCAGCCCCGTGATTGCACCGTGTGACCGCAGTCTACGACGCTGGAGCGATAATCATACGACGCTGCGACGTCACGGATCATGCCGTCGTAGCGATCAAAATTGCACTGTGTGACAGTACCCTAAGTGGGTGTATTCACTGAGGACGTGCACTTTTCCTCCTGTATGATGTTGACCAATCATAAGTCACTATATTATAAGTAGGCAGCAACACACTAGAGAAAGAAGAACACAAACCCCACCATAGCGTAGCTTAGAGCAGATCTCAGTGTGCGAGATGTAATCACACTTATGTCTGCTGTGCTCAGGCTACTTGTAAGGAAGCCGGTTAAAGTGTCTCTTGTTGCACTGCTGATGGAGATAGATGGCCAGATGGTGTAGTTTCAAAACTTTATTAAACAGGGTTTTTTTTAACCATTAACTTTTTATTGTTTTGCAAAGTCATGCTTTACAAGAATTTAGCATTCAGTCATTGTACAACATTACAATATATTTCTCAATCATTTGACAGCTAAACATGATATTAATTTTAAACATAACTAAATATTATGGTAAAAAGATGGGGGAAGGGGTGATGACATAAGGTTATTACCATTAATAGCCCTATTGCATCTCTATGTCCATAGTGTTTGGTCTGAATGATAGCCAGCCATCCCATTTCTTGAGATATGATATTGTATTATTGGTCGATGAAGCAATTATCTTTTCTGATAGACATTTGTCATTCAAATTTCAGTTAATGACGGACATTTGGGGTTTGTCCAATATCCTGCGATCTTAATTTTAGTAGCTATGAGGATGTGCACAATCACTGGCCGGAACTCGTACGGAATTAAATCCAGGTCAATAGCCAGTAGTGCCTGCTCTTTCCTAATTTTCATTGGGATGCCAATAATTTGAGACACTAGATGAGAGATTACATCCCAGAGCTGCTTTACTTTATGGCAATCACACCAGACATGCGTCATATCTGTGTTAGCATTCCCGCACCTCCAGCACACATCTGTGGAGTTGCAGTAGATCTTAGACAATCTGTATGGTGTGAAGTACCACCTGTGAAACAACTTTCTGCCGTTCTCCAGGTGAAAGGGACTCATTCTAAATGCACCAATCAATGAGAAGGACATGACCATGTGATATTTCAGTATTTCTTTAATCAATTACCAAAAACTACTACCGTATTTTCCGGCGTATAAGACGACCCCCCCAACTTTTCCAGTTAAAATATAAAATCTTCTTAAAAGTCGGGGGTCTTCTTATACGCCGTGTGTCGTCTTATAGGGCGGGTGCGGACCAATGTGCATATGGTGGGGGGAGTGGTCCCGATGACGAAGAGAGGGGGGAGTCTCACAGGGAAGGTGTAAGTGGAGTATCCCCCTATTACCTCATTGTGGCAGCGATGCTCTTCTGTGCTGGGGGGCGGCGGCAGCTCCTCTTTGTGCAGCTTGTGGGCGGCGGCTCTTTGTGCAGCGTCGGGGCTCCACCGCCATTTCCTCAAAGCCCGGAGGCCCCGGCAGCTCCATTTCTGCAATGCGGTGGCCTCCATGACAATGGCCGCTGGGGGCGGCGCACGCTCAGTTTCAGATCTTGTCTCCCGAGATCTCGGGACGAGATCTGAATCTGAGCATGCGCCTCCCCCAGCAGCCATTTTCCCGGAGGCCATCGCATCAATGGAGCTGCCGGTCCCTCCGGGCTTTGAGGAAATGCCGGCGGAGCCCCGACGCCACACAAAGATCTGCCGCCGCCCCCCAGCACAGAGCCCCCACGCTGCACAAAGGGCAGCCACCGCCACAATCTCTTCATCATTGGGACCACTCCCCCCCCCCCCCCCCCCCCCCTCACCACCATATGCACATTGGTCCGCACCTGCCCTATAAGACGACACCCGGCGTATAAGACGACCCCCAACTTTTAAGAAGATTTTCAGGGGTTAAAGGGTCGCCTTATACGCCGGAAAATACAATACATTTCTGTTTTTTTTTTCAGTCAAGATGGGGTGCAGAGTGTACATTAATAAGAAGGGAAAAAAAAAGAACTTTTTTGAATTTTTCAAATGGCTACAATGAAACACAGAGTGAAAAATTTAAAGGAGTCTGAATACTTTCCGTACCCACTGTAGTATGTCTGCCTTGACTCTCTGCTGTTTTTCCTGCCATATATATACTTTAATATGATTGTTTGTAAATCTTTGCGTATTTTCATGGGGACTGTGATAGGGAGGTTGCGGAATACATACAATATTTTGGGGATTGTGAACATTTTTACAGACGCTATCCTTCCTAGCCATGCTCAGCATGTCACTTTTAATCTTTTGTCTTGGAGCCTCATAGTTTTAGTTTTTTATCTGCTGAGGGTGCTAGTCGTATTCCAAGATATGTTATATTTTCATTGTCCCATTTAAAGGGGTACTCGGCTTTAAGGTTTATAGGATGTGGTACGGGAGGGTGGTAAGTTTAAAATTTGGCATTTGGGGATATTTAGTTTATAATATGATACTTGGGTGAATGAGTCTATATCACTTCCATTACTCTATTGAGCGACTCTTCAGGATTGATAAGGGATAAAATAATGTCGTCAGCAAACAGAACGATTTTGTGCTCTGCATTACAAATTTTAATACCGATTATTTCAGGATGTGATCTGATTTTTTTTTTTTTTTTTTTTTTTTTTCTGCTAGGGGTTCGATTACTAGCTCGAATATTAGAGGAGAGAGTGGGCACCCCTGCCTCGTGCCATTAGTGATATTAAAGGTCTCTGACATCATTCCTGAAATGAGAACTGTGGCTGATGGATTAGAGTATAGAGGGACAATCGCTCTGAGTATATTGCCGCTAAATCCAAATTTGGACAGTACCTCAAACAGAAACCCCCAATGCACCAAATCAAACGCCTTCTCGGCATTCAAAGAAAGGAGCATAGAGGGCGTCTTTCTCCCCCTGGCTATATGGATGATATCGATCATCCTCCTCGTGCCATCCAAGGCCTGTCTAGATTTAATAAAACCCACTTGATCTTTATGCACGAAGGCCGGAATTATTTCTGAGATCCTATTAGCTAGGATTTTGGAGTAGATTTTTAGGTCTGTGTTTAATAATGATATCTGCCTAAAATTGACAGTTTGACCAGGGGTTTTCCCTGGTTTTGGGAGGGGTATCATTGTTGCCTTAATAATCTTTCGGCATTTTCCCAGATTGCGTAACATTTTGTAAAATTGCCGTCATGTGAGGGGTTAGTATGTCTTGAAATGTTTTGAAGTATTCGCTCTTTAGTCCATCAGGGTCAGGGGGACTTATTATTTTTCATTTCTCTAAATGTTTTCTGTATTTCTGCCTGGGATATTGGTTGGTTTAATATATTTTAATGTGTCCTCTGGTATTTTGGGTAGTTGTATGCTCTCTAAGAATTGATTTTTCAATTGTAGTGGGTTGTGGTATTGCAGTATTTTTCTGTAGGTTGTAGAGGGAAGAGTAGTAGTTTGAGAAGGTATTGGCGATTTCCTTAGTGTTATATATTATGGTTTTTTTTAGCCGTTCTGTATGTGGGATAACCTTTGTTTGGTCATTTTGGCTTTGATTTTGTTGGCTAATATTTTGCCCGCTTTGTTTTCCTGCCAGCAGTATCTGGTTTTGCTTTTCCGTTCTTGTGCTCGTATTTGTGTTGGAGCAGTTGGTATAGTTCATACCTTAGTTTCTGTAGTTTTTGGAGAATTGTTTGTGGGGCTGTGTGTCTCTTCTAGTGCGGCCATGTTTTGATTAATTTCCTCTATTTGGCATAGTCTCACTTTTTTGTTTTGTGATGCTATTTGAAGTAATTTACCCCAGATGTAGGCCTTGTGAGCGCACTATACTGTTGATGAGGACACCTCAGGTGTGATATTAATTTTGAAATATTCTGTTAATACTTCCTGTAATTGGGGCCTAATTTAATGGGATGTGATTAAATAATTATTAACTCTCCATGTGGAATATGTCAGGTAGTTGTATCCCTCTTTAATTTGTCAGAAGATGGGGGTGTGATACAACCAGGTGATGTTCCCTATCGTGGCCATTTGGACATCCTGTAATAACCATTTATCTGTGGCCATTAGATCAATTCTGGAGTAGCCTCTGTGAGTGTGAGTAGAAGGTGTAAGGCTAGGTTCACATTTGCGGTTGAGTCCGCAAACGCATACTAACGCAGTGTTTTATATCCGCATTAGCTTAAGTATGACTGCAAAAAAATGTTGCTTTTGCATGCGTTTGTGCTTTTTATGCGCATGCGTTCGATAGGAAAAAGATTTTCCAGGAGAATTTCCTTGACACAAGCCACGCCCAATGGGCATGTCTCGTGGGATTTCTGTATATAGACTCTTGTACAGATGAAATCCTCAGATTTTGCTCCTGTATCCAGCGTCAAGATGGATTTTCGCATGGAGAGTTTCTATCGGAATCTGGATTTCGATGTCAACTTGTTTCTTGCCTATGCATTTGCTTGTGAGCAAGAACGGAAAAGAGAAAGACGGAGAAGACGGCGTCGGTGCTTTTGGCAATACCCCATTGTTGAAGTACGGGAGAGCCGTGGAGTCTACCACTCCTTATTCAGTGAGCTCCGTGAAAACCCAGAAAAATATTTTGAGTACACGAGGATGTTTGGGCGTGGCTTGTGTCAAGGAAAATCTCCTGGAAAATCTTTTTCCTTTCGAACACATGCTGGTGGCTTCTTCTTCTTCTTCTGACCTGTCCGAGGCCTTCTGCCGCTGGCAGGAAGACCCCCCCCCCCTCAACAAAAAAAAAAAAAGACGCAGAGCACTGGGACAGGGGAACACCTGAAGGACCAACTGCCTGTTCTCCAGCCTCTGATGACGGCCCACTTGCTGCATCGCTGGTGGATGGCTGTGACTGGTCCGTGGCTGTTCGATGAGGCACCGCTCCAGAGGACGATCCAGGTTCGAGGGTTTATTATATCCTATATTTAACATGGGGGCGCATGGACATGCGTTGCACTTGCTTTTTGTGACGCATGCGTCACTGCGGCGCACGCGTCAGGGCGCAGAGGACGCAGCAAGTTGCATTTTTTGTGCGTCCAAAATCAAGCAAAAAAAGGACGCATGCGTCACAAAACAATGCATTTTGCATGTGTTTTGCATGCGTTGTGCGTTGCGTCGCCGATGCGTCGCCGACGCAACACACAACAACGCGAATGTGAACGTAGCCTTAAACATTAATACCAAAAAATAACAATTGTAAAAGCGCCGACTTCTGTGGAATAGAAAATTCAGAATTTTCAGATTCGGGAATACAACACAAAAATACTTGCATTCTCTGAGCAAGGACAGGCCTCAGGAAAGCCAGCATCCGGTGTATTTCTATTTCCTGATCCTTGCTGCAGTACCACTGCGAACTTGGATCTCCTGTCTCAGGTCCTTGTTGAAGCGATCATTCATCGAATGCCAACAGGTTTTGACTTTGTTCACTGTGAATAGGAAAAAAAAGTTTAACTCGTCACACACGGTTGTGTGATCCCGG
This sequence comes from Ranitomeya variabilis, assembly GCF_051348905.1. NCBI lineage: Eukaryota > Metazoa > Chordata > Amphibia > Anura > Dendrobatidae > Ranitomeya > Ranitomeya variabilis. Next base: position 321,397,944 of record NC_135234.1, read on the forward strand.
CCTTCAGGTTCACTGCCGCATCAGACCACATTGCAATATTTACAAAATTACTTTCGGACTTGGGGCGTGGCGTTGTGCCAGTCATCCATCAGCACTTGGGCCACCTCATTCCACAGCCGCCGAATCACTACAGCGTCCGAGTGCTGCTGCTCCCTGGTGTCCCACAACGCAACTCACTCTTGCGCAAGTGTGATAAAGAGGTCTGACACGATTCACACCGTGACTGTCAACCCTACGTCACGGATCGGGGTGACCTTAGGCCAACAAACGGCTATCACATGTGCAGGGGGCTTATCTTAGTTATCCCTCCACTGCTAACAATGTGGTGAAAACACACACAAGGTCATTGACCTATCGATATACTGCAGGGGCTTATTTTAGTTATCCCACTGCTCTACAATATAACACGAACTGCAGGGATTTATGTATATCCCGCTTTACAGTTCCGCTTGAGAACTTGCAGCTCTCTGGCGCCCCCCTTGCCCTCAGGTCAGATTAGGTACTGCACCTGGGGTAATTAGTCGCCAGAAAGCCTGCCTGCTAGGTACTGGCTATTGGGCACTCTGCAGCAAGGCGATATAACTACTCCCACTCAGGCAGGAACAATAATGTCGCCGTCACTACAACGACTCCCAAATACACAGAACAAGGTATGCTGCCACCAGCTTCGATTAAACGGGACTGCAGGGAGAAAAAAAAACAGACATTAGCTTGTATACTCACATTTTGTAATAATAGCCGAGTCTTCTCACAGAATCCGCTTGCTTCCAATTGCACAGAGTCAGGAGATAATGGACTTCCAGTGCCCACACCTTATTTTTATACATCTTTGTTTGGGGGGTGGCTTAAACCAGTTCCTAGACTTGTTTACTCAGAAAACGCATGCATACGCAAACGAATGCATGTCTTTGCGTTCCCATAGACTACAGTCGTATGCGTTGTTTTGATGCACCCCTTCCTCAAGCGTCTGCATGCGTATGGTGGTGGAAATTTGACGCCTCAAAAAATTGCAACAAGGTGCATTAGCCGCACACCGCATGTACCTGCGTCCACAATGTAAAAGATATGAAATCAGGACGCATGCGGATGTATGTGTCAGAAACGCTGCGGACACAACCGCAAATGTGAAACCGGCCTAATCATGCTCGGGGGTGTGCAGAGGCGGCTGGACATCATAGAGTTCTTCCGCTAAGAGGGTCTGAGAGAATGATCGGATATTTTCTTTCTTTTGAGGGAGTACCGATTTGTATATGTTGGGGCAGGGGGTGATATTAAAGTCCCCACATGCTAAAAGAGTGCCTTTTTTAACCTTTGCTACTACCGCCAGGGTGTCTTTTAGGCTACATTCACATTTGCGTTGTGCGGCGCAGCGTTGGCGACGCAACGCACAACGCATGCAAAACGCAGCTTTTTGTGACGCATGCGTCCAATTTTGGCATGATTTTCGGCGCAAAAAAAATGCATCATGCAGCGTCCTGTGCGCCCTGACGCTTGCGCCAAAAATTACGCATGCGTCACAAAACGCAAGACAACGCATGTCCATGCGCCCCCATGTTAAATATAGGGGCGCATAACGCATGCGCCGCTATGCGTCGCCGAACCTGCGCCCGACGCAACGCAAATGTGAACGTAGCCTAAGAAATAAAACCTGCCTGGAGTTAGGGGAAATAGAGACAATTGTGTTGGTCTTATTTATGCTGCAGACTAGGATGACTTATCTGCCCTCATCGTCCACTACGCTGGTGATTAGCTGGAAGGCGACTGCATTTTTTTTATTGCAATTACTACTCTTTTTTTTGTCAACTTCATGGGAGTAAAATACTTTTGGGAAGTTTCTATTCAGCAATCTGTGGCCGTCTGTGCTATTTAGGTGGGTTTCCTGAACGCATAATACGTCGACTTTTAGGGAATAGAAGGGATATTTTGAACGGACTATTCAGTCCTTTTGCATTAATGCTGCAAATATGAAGAACCATGTACAAAACAGAGATAAAATCTACATGTCACCACTAGACAATTAGGAAACATGGGGGAATAACCAAAAAACAAATCTTAAAATTTGTGAAAAACTAACAGTTTCAAAAATAGAATCCGGTTCTAAGTGATCCTCCTGGATATGCTCCACTATACAGTGTATAATGAGGGGGATTCATTAAAAATAAAATTCTCCTAGTGCCTCCATAGTCCATTGTAAAAGCTAGTCTTGTATTCTGTTCTCTTGTTCAGGTCGACTCCTTCCTCAGGGTGGGCGGCTTTTTCTTTAGCGGGGAGCTGGTCTCCACATCCACAGCTGCCAGCGACAACTTCTGCAGCAGAGTCATGGCCTCCCGGGGGGACATCAGGACCTGTGTGGCTCCATTCTCGGTGACGATCAGCTTTACCGGGTAGCCCCACTTGTACAGGATCCTGTTGTCTCGTAGGATCTTGGTGGCTGTGGAGATCTCCCACCTCTTGTTCAGAGTGACGGCGGAGAGGTCAGTGAACACCAGGATGCTCTTCAACCACTCTGGGAGCTCTGGTCCTTCCACCGCTGCTTTACTGATAGCATCTGTAAAAGTGATATCGGGCAATTACATCCCTGGGTGCAGAGGTGGGGACACTTTTGGGTTTGGGGATTTTGTTGCTCCGCCTCGGTGACTAGTGTAGTAAAAAAAATCTGTTAGGAACACCTTCAATGCGTCCGCACCGACGCTTTCTGGTATCCCACTGAAGCTCAGATTGTTGCGTCTGGAGCGGTCCTCCAGGTACGCCAGCTTCAGTTTTAGGGTAACGTACGTTACATCTCATCTGCGATTTTTTTTTTTATTTATTTTTTTTTTTCAGCTCAAATCGGACTGAGAAAAAAATCGCAACATGCTGCAATTTTCTAAGAAAGTACCAGTGACAGATAATACTCATGTATACCCATATAAATGGTGACTCATAAACTACTACATAATCAGGAGAACATGGAGTGTAAAATACCAAAAAATGTACTTTTTATTGAAAATCAATTAACATATGTAATAAATATCAGACAAAACGTAACATAATAATAATAATAATAATAATAACATGGGTTTCTTATACATAAATCAGTGAAAAAATCTGTGAAAAAATCCAAAGGTGTAATAAATGGCCTCAGAAAAGACAGGGAAAAAGAAAAGGGATGGCAAGCACAGATGGTAAAGCTGCTAATAGCCTTGTGACAGATATAGCTGCCCGAATGTATGTAACTAGCATAAAATGCGAAGTATTCTATTCAGGTCACAGCACCGTCACTCCATTACTTGCTAAGTAGCTCTATATGCCTGTCATTCTTATATTAGTATCACTACGGTAAACAAATGGAATAATTACCCATTGGTGTTGCTAGATCCCGTCTAGTTCTCGGCCATATATCCCGACGCGCGTACAAATGGTCTCGCTTCCTCAGGGGGCGTGTCTTAATTACGATCTCAGTCCCGTGTTTATAGTGAGCTGTTCCGGTCACATGACCGCTCGGCAACCAATCAGTGATGTGCTAAAGTGTGCGTGCGTGCTCACGCAGCGCATCCCGTAGTCATGCCAACACACACTGCGGAGTGAACGTCCTCTACCCGAAAGATAATCCACCCGTAATAAGTATTATTAATTTATTCTCACATATATGAAAAATGTCCAACAATGTTGGAATGGGGTGTTCTTTCTTTTTTACGTCCACAACATTTTCTTTTCCTCCATGATGACATATATGGCCAAATATATGGTTATCCCCCGTATAACTCTCTTGTGTTTTAGTTCACTCCCACCGTCATATAGATATGAGCAAAATATTCCAAACTACGGTAAATTAGAATAAATTAATAATTAAAAACAAATTAAAAACACTGAAACTGAAAACTTCATTAAAATATCTAATGGGAAGGTGGCAAGGACAAAAGAAAAGAGGGAAAGAAAAAAGGAAAGGATTTCATGGAAATGCTACCATGTAAAGGGATTCATAAAAAGGAGGAAAATCTCTGTGCCTCATTAAGCCCAGCGGGGGCCATTGTGCCCAATATGGTGATCCATCTACACTCTTTCTGTGCCAGAAGGTGTTGGATATCACCTCCCCTAATTCCACATTGGATGTGTTCAATACCCCTTACCAAAAGAGACCACGGGTTACATTTATGGTGGTGTTTAAAATGGCGTGGTATTGTTTTAAGTTGTGACACATCCATCTCCGTTTCTGCCGCCATAATATGCTGCAATTTTCTGCGTATTTCGGACGAGACTTGCCAATGCAAGTCAATGGATGCGAGGAAAAAAAGCACACAGCACTCGCACCATGCGAGTGCTGTCCGTTTTTTACGCACCAGTGTCCTTTGAAAAGTCGGTAATTCATGTGCCATACAGTAAAATCACACTGACAGGTTAGAAAAGAAAACATAGAATAGAAATATATACATACCTATGATATATATAGATATGGAGGACAGTGTGTGAGGGAGAGAATAACATGGAGGACAGTGTGTGAGGAAGAGAATAACATGGAGGACAGTGTGTGAAGGAGAGAATAACATGGAGGACAGTGTGTGAGGGAGAGAATAACATGAAGGACAGTCTGTGAGGGCGAGAACAACATGGAGGACAGTGTGTAAGGGAGAGAATAATTTTTTTTTCCTTTTTTAAGTCTACCATATTGTAAAATAAATGGTGTCCTTGAATACTGTAAGTCATCCTGTAGAAAACAAGCTGTCATACAGCGATAGATGACTAATAAAGTTTTGACTCTTAAAATAGACAGGAGAAAAACAATGGCATTGTGTTATATATATATATATATATATATATATATATATATATATATATATATATATATATATATATATATACATACATACATACATACATACATACATACATACATACATACATACATACATACATACATACATACATACATACATACATACATACACATATACATATACATATACATATACATATACATATACATATACATACACTCACCGGCCACTTTATTAGGTACACCTGTCCAACTTCTTGTTAACACTTAATTTCTAATCAGCCAATCACATGGCGGCAACTCAGTGCATTTAGGCATGTAGACATGGTCAAGACAATCTCCTGCAGTTCAAACCGAGCATCAGTATGGGGAAGAAAGGTGATTTGAGTGCCTTTGAACGTGGCATGGTTGTTGGTGCCAGAAGGGCTGGTCTGAGTATTTCAGAAACTGCTGATCTACTGGGATTTTCACGCACAACCATCTCTAGGGTTTACAGAGAATGGTCCGAAAAAGAAAAAAAATCCAGTGAGCGGCAGTTCTGTGGGCGGAAATGCCTTGTTGATGCCAGAGGTCAGAGGAGAATGGGCAGACTGGTTCGAGCTGATAGAAAGGCAACAGTGACTCAAATCGCCACCCGTTACAACCAAGGTAGGCCTAAGAGCATCTCTGAACGCACAGTGCATCGAACTTTGAGGCAGATGGGCTACAGCAGCAGAAGACCACACCGGGTACCACTCCTTTCAGCTAAGAACAGGAAACTGAGGCTACAATTTGTACAAGCTCATCGAAATTGGACAGTAGAAGATTGGAAAAACGTTGCTTGGTCTGATGAGTCTCGATTTCTGCTGCGACATTCGGATGGTGGGGTCAGAATTTGGCGTAAACAACATGAAAGCATGGATCCATCCTGCCTTGTATGGAGCATCTTTGGGATGTGCAGCCGACAAATCTGCGGCAACTGTGTGATGCCATCATGTCAATATGGACCAAAATCTCTGAGGAATGCTTCCAGCACCTTGTTGAATCTATGCCACGAAGAATTGAGGCAGTTCTGAAGGCAAAAGGGGGTCCAACCCATTACTAGCATGGTGTACCTAATAAAGTGGCCGGTGAGTGTATATATACACACATACACACACACACACACACACACACACACACACACACACACACACACATACATACATACATACATATATACACACACACACACACACACACACACACACACACACACACACACACACACACACACACACACACACTGAGATAAATTTGTCTAAGGTCCACTTCCGTCTGTTTATCTGTAACGGAAATCCCGCGTCGCTGATTGGTCACGGGCAGCTTGCGAGACCAATCAGCGACAGGCACAGTCCAATCAGTGATATTGGCGCGGGATTTAAACACCCCTTCACTGATAATGTATGTATTTTACCCGGAAAATCCTGTGTATTCATTGATTTATTCTTAAATCTTCATAAATAAACTACATACATATTCTAGAATACCCGATGCGTTAGAATCGGGCCACCATCTAGTGTGTGTGTATGTATGTGTGTATGTGTGTGTGTATGTGTATATATATATATATATATATATATATATATATATATATATATATATATATATATATATATATATATATATATATATATATATATATATATATATATATATATCCACATATATATCCACTACATAATTGTCTGAGGGTCACTTCCGTCTGTCTGTCTGTCCCGGAAATCCCGCGTCGCTGATTGGTCGCGGCCGTCAGGCACAGTCCGGCACCCTGTTAACGCTGCTATTAACCCTGTGTGACCAACTTTTTACTATTGATGCTGCCTATGCGGCATCAATAGTAAAAAGATCTAATGTTAAAAATAAGCTAAAAAATCATTATATACTCACCTTCCGTGGGCCCCCGGATCCAGCCGAGGCCTTTCCCGCTCCTCGCGACGCTCCGGTGACCGACCCATGCATTGCGGTCTCACGAGATGATGACGTAGCGGTCTCGCGAGACTGCTACGTCATCATCTCGCGAGACCGCAATGCACTCTTGGGACCGGAGCGTTGCGAGGAGCATCAGTAGACGCCTCGCCTGGATCCGGGGGGCTGACGGAGGGTGAGTATATAACTAATTTTTATTTTAATTCTTTTTTTTAACAGGGATATGGTGCCCACATTGCTATATACTACGTGGGCTGTGTTAGATACTGCGTGGGCTGTGTTATATACTACATCTCTGTGCTATATACTATATGGGCTGTGCTATATACTACGTGGCTGTGGTATATATTACGTGGCTGGGCAATATACTACATCGCTGTGCTCTATACTGCGTGACCTGTTATATACTGCATGGGCAGTGTTATATACTACGTGGCTGTGCAATATATTACGTGGCTGTGCAATATGCTACATGGCTGGGCAATACACTACGTGTCTGTGCTATATACTTCGTGTCTGTGCTATATACTACGTGGCTGGGCAATATACTATGTGGCTGGGCAATATACTACGTGTCTGGGCAATATACTACGTGTCTGGGCAATATACTAGCATTTCTAAGATGCGCCAATTCCAGCACTTAGCCTTGCTCTTCCCACTTGCCCTGTAGCGGTGGCAAGTGGGGTAATAGTTGGGAAGGTTGATGCCAGAGTCAGGTGACATCAACCCCTAGGTTAATAATGGAGAGGCATCAATAAGACACCCCTATTACCCCATAGTCAATTTAAGAAAACAGACACCCAGTAAAAAAATCCTTTAATTGAAATAAAGACACAGACTCCTTTATTATTCTTAATTAAACCATACTTACAACCATGCTTTATTCCTGCGAAGCCCTCAATCTCCTGTAATAAAAGTAAAATAACAGACCAACAATACACCCATACCTGTCCGTCGTTGTGTCCCACACAGTAATCCACATCTGGGGAATATACAGTTTTCAACCTGGACGGTGCCAAGATGCGACAGTCCCAGCTGAAAACCACTGGTGAATGAGCTGTTGAGAGTGGAGCTTCAGTGACTAGCGGTGACATCACTGAAGATGCGCTCCCTCACATCCTTAACTGCGGTGAACTATGGACTGTGGGAAAATGCACTGCAGCAGCTGATCCATGTGCTATACATGTAGTAAATATGAACCATCAAAAGAACCATTTGTACGTAGTACTAAATAGCCCAATCAACAATGGATCGACTAAGCAGTACAAAAAATAGTAGGACACTCCTGAATACAACCACCAATACAAAATGAGACGGAGTATTAGGTCCACAATTACTTAAAGTATAATTTTAATTGCATATGTAATAAATACACAGACATTTCATAAAAAGTAGACATAGTATACAAAATTACATCAGAGACACAAACAGCAAAGGATCGGGTAGATGATGGCTAATGTGTCCTGGCTAAAATGGGCAAGGGCATAATGTAAAGTGCTAGTGCCATATAAATCTCACATAGGAGTAAAGAGGGTGAACACCAATGTATAGGACCGCTTGTCCTGTTGCTCCATATAGATATCATACTTCCAAATACTATCCCCTTTCCCAAAAGTGCTTACCCATGCTACCGTTCAGGCAGGAACACACGCCACTCCGCCACCGACGCTCGTTTCGCTTGCGCTTTATCAAGGTACAGTAGTTTCATGTGTGTCAGGCTGTGATTTATATATATATCTCTTCCAGGTGCCCTCCGTTTCGGCACATGTGTCCGGTGATACGTGCCGGATGTTTCATCACTTCTGGCAAGACAAACACTGCGAGTCATAGTGTCCGTCGCATTGACGTCAGTGGACCGCACGGGTCATCACCCAGCGCCATCAGCAATGCATCCGACTCCAGTACACTGGGGACATGCGCACAAGGCATCTGTAATCACGTAAGTGCTATCCGCAAGCTCCAAATGAGTGGGAACAAACAGTTATACTCCCTAATATAAATATGAAAGAAAAAAAGAATACACTGCTAAATATGTGCATAAGACATAGTGAATAATGCTTAAACTAAAAATAATAAATAATGAAAATCCTATAAGAAAGTATATAAATATTAGTTAATTAAATCAATACCACCCCTAATACATCCTATAGTAGAAAGTGACAAAAATACAAATAAGAACATTAATAGACATATATAAAATAATTCAATGTGATAACATATATGCAATATAAATAAACATAGTGAAATTGGTAAACTAATGTGAAGTGGATGAAAAGTTCCTTTCAATATCCATAATTCCTTAAATAAATGGAGGAAACTTCCAATCTGGATTAAACCCAGCCATATTTTTCTCAAGTACACACATAAAGATGGTCATATAGCAATTGATCCAATGGTAAACTACAAAATAATGACAAAAATAGTGTGAATAACAACACAAGGACACACACACACAAACACTGCTCATTAAGTCCCCGCGGGGCCATGGTATTCAAGACAGCAATCCATCGGCACTCCCTTTGGGCTAGCAAACGCTTCGTGTCACCCCCCCCCCCCCCCCCCTTATGCCTGTGTTGATCTTATCAATTCCCCACGTCCTTAAATTACTTGGATTACATTTGTTTTATCCTAAAGAGTTTGGGAATTGGTTTTAGATTATCCACATCCTCCATATCCCAGGCGGCCACAATATCTCTGACGTGCTCACTTATACGAACATGCAGTTCGCGTGACGTCAAGCCAATGCATATCAGACCACAAGAACATACAGCATAGTATACCACATTGGAAGTACTGCAAGTAATGTGGTCTCTGACTTTATATTCCTTGAGGCCGTCCGACGATGTGAAGGACGTGGCCCGACACATATTTTTGCAGGCCAAACAATCTCCACATGGATAAAAGCCCACTCTTATTTTGCCAGCTTTAAAAGGGTCTGTTGTTTTTTTTTACATAATGGCTATTTACCAATATGTCTTTAAGATTATTACTACTCCGCGCCTTCATAGGGGGGCGTTGTGGTAGGCACTTCTGTAGGATAGGATCTGTTTTCAATAAAGGCCAATGTCTATTTAGTATTGTCCTGATAAGATCCCACCTATTATTATAGATGGAGATATATCTCAAATCCACATCTTTTTTGGCTGCCGATCCCCCTCTGCTCACCAGCAAGTCATTTCTCATAGCTTTCTTAGCCCTCCAGTACCCCCCTCTGATGCATCTATTACTGTATCCTCTTTGTTTAAAACGCTCCCCAAGATCCAAAGCCTGTTCTTCAAACAGATGGTCAGTAGTACATATCCTCCTTGCCTTCAAAAATTGTCCTGTGGGGATGGCCCGAATTGTGGCATGCAGATGTGAGGATGAGCCATGTAATAGGGCATTCACTGACGTTTCTTTGCCAAAAAGATTAGTGTGTATGGATCCATTGCCATGAACCTCAAGCGATATGTCCAGGAACAAAATTTGTTTCTGATGGTAGGCATAGGTGAGATAGATGTTGGAGTCGTTGCGATTCAAACCCTTCATGGACTCGTGCAACTCACTAATTGGGCCTTACAAGTTGAATAGGACATCGTCAATGTACTTATACCATCCAAGAATGTGGGGAACGGCATGTGCACCATCCCAAAAAAATCCCCCTCTCCCAAAAACCCAAAAATAAATTTGCATAAGAGGCTGCACATGCCGCCCCCATTGCTGTCCCTTGTTTCTGGAAGAAGAAACTGTCTTTAAATGTAAAAAAATGTGAGTCGGGATGAATCGCAACAACTCCAACACAAACTCGCGTATGTCTGCGTCAAAATTGCTAGATTCAAGAAAGAATCTAGCTGCCCTTAATTCATCCTTGTGGCGGATGCTGGTGTATAATGATTCAACATCCGCCGTTACAAGTACCATATCCGCATCCACAAAAACGCCATCCAGCCTTCTGACGACATCAGTGGTGTCTCTGGCATAGGAGGGCAGTGTCTCAACCTATGGATGTAGATAGTGTTCAATGAACTTACAGGTTGAACCGCAAAGCCCTCCCATGCCAGAGGCATTGGGGCGCCCAGGAGGAGAAATAGGATTTTTGTGGATCTTGGGGAGGAGATAGAACATAGGGATCACTGGAAATTGCACTAAAAGTCCATGTAATACTTTTTTGGGAATAATTCCCCTTTCATATGCAATGTCCAAAATGCTGTGCAATTGGCTTTGAAAGCTGGGGAGGGGGTTCTGGGGAAACTGAGCGTAGTTATCTTTATTACGTAGCTGTCTCATCACCTCCCTTTCGTACCTCTCAACTGGCCAAATTAACACATTTCCCCCCCTTATCAGCTGGTTTAATAACCACATCATCCCAGCTTTTGATCTCCCCCAAAGCTTGTCTCCGAGATAAGGTCAAATTATCTTTTTTCTTAAAGTTATTAATAGCTTTTAAATCTTCTGTCACTAACCTAGTGCAAATCTCCACCTGGGGACAAAGAGACCAGGGGGGAAACGTGGTGCATCTAGCCGATACAGGGGGGAGAGAGGCACTTACCAGCTCAGAATTTAATTCAGATTCCAGTTCTTCTAAAATACATAATGTATCCACTTCCGTATCGCTCACATCCCGGCTTGAAGGGAGTCGTGAGTGCAAACATCTGAGAATGATCTTGCGGGAGAACAGGTGAAGGTCTTTTAGCGCTATAAAGAAGTCGAAATTATTAACCTGAGAGGACAACCCTAATTCTGATACTTGTTTTTGTGAATCTGAGAAAACATGCAAAGATTAATTAATTACCTCAAGTGTTTGTCTGGGCTTTTTTATCACCCTTAGGTGAAGTAATCAATTTCTTTTTATTATTAAATCTCCCCCCTTTCCACCGACTATCTTTCACTTGTTCTCTCCTATCCCACAGGGATCTTATAGTCTCTGGACATTGTGCTCCATCCTCAGCCGAGGTCATGGAGGAAACTGAGGTTGATCTACCTCTGAAGGGGATTTTGTTCTTGTTAGAGTGATTTTCATGCCATCTGGAAACCCCACCTTGCTGTCGGTCCATCAGATCGCGTTGATATTTTTTGGTTTTCTCTCCACTAATTCCGTTTCCCACTTTTTCAAGGACACATCCAATTCTGTCTTGAATTTAGTCACCATTTCTACAGTAAGGAGTTTATTAATTTCCTCCTGTATTGTTCCAAGATCTGAGTCTAAAGGTACCTTCACACTAAGCGACTTTACAACGATATCGCTAGCGATCCGTGACGTTGCAGCGTCCTGGATAGCGATATCTTTGTGTTTGACACGCAGCAGCGATCAGGATCCCGCTGTGAGATCGCTGGTCGTTGCTGAAAGTCCAGAACTTTATTTTGTCGCTGGATCTCCCGCTGACATCGCTAACGATCCAGCGATGTCTTCACTGGTAACCAGGGTAAACATCGAGCAACTAAGCGCAGGGCCGCGCTTAGTAACCCGATGTTTACCCTGGTTACCAGCGTAAATGTAAAAAAAAAAACCACATACTCACATTCCGGTGCCCGGCGTCCGCTTCCCTGCACTCCTCCTGCATCCTGTGTAAGTGCCGGCCGTAAAGCAGAGCGGTGACGTCACCGCTCTGCTCTGTGGGAGATGCCGGAGATGTTCGGCGCTGACACAGGATGCAGGAGGAGTGCAGGAGGAGTGCAGGGAAGCGGACGCCGGGCACCGGAATGTGAGTATGTGTTTTTTTTTTTTTACATTTACGCTGGTAACCAGGGTAAACATCGGGTTACTAAGCGCGGCCCTGCGCTTAGTAACCCGATGTTTACCCTGGTTACCAGGGGACTTCGGCATCGTTGGTCGCTGGAGAGCGGTCTGTGTGACAGCTCTCCAGCGACCACACAACGACTAAACAGCGACGCTGCAGCGATCGGCATCCTTGTCTGTATCGCTGCAGCGTCGCTTAGTGTGAAGGTACCTTTAGCTGAGCTGCTAACAGAGGCAGCTTCTTTCCATTGTGATACAAAATCAATGTCATTATAACAAAGGAGGAGAACACTTGAATACGTAATCCCCTAGGGATAAGACCACAAATCATATATCACTCCAGAAATTCCTTATTCCACCATTATGGGTGTGTGGAATTGATAAGATCCGCACATGCATAAGGGGGGGTGACATGAAGCGTTTCTTAGCCCAAAGGGAGTGCCGATGGATTGCTGTCTTGAATACCATGGCCCTGCGGGGACTTAATGAGCATTTGAGTTTGCGTTTTTTTCTGTAAAATGTCTCTCTACCTCATTTTTAATTCACTCTATAGTTTGTGTGTGTTTTTGTATTGTTGTTCACGTTATTTTTGTCATTATTTTGTAGTTTACCATTGGATCAATTGCTATATGACATCTTTATGTGTGGACTTGAGAAAGATCTGGCTGTGTCTAATCCAGATTGGAAGTTTCCTCTATTTATTTAAGGAATTATGGATATTGAAAGGAACATGATTTTATCCACTTCACATTATTTTATTAATTTCTCTATGTTTATTTATTTATATTGCATATATGTTATCACATTGAATTATTTTATATATGTCTATTAATGTTCTTATTTGTATTTTTGTCACCATCTACTATAGGATGTATTATGGGTGGTACTGATTTAATAAAGTAATATTTATGTTCTTTCTTATAGGGTTTTTATTATTTTTAGTTTAAGCATTATTCACTATGTCTTATTCACATATTTAGCAGTGTATTTTCTTTTTTTATTTCATATTTATATTAGGGAGGATAACTCTGTTTGTTCCCACCCATTTGGAGCTTGCGGATAGCACTTACGTGATTACAGATGCCTTGTGCGCATGTCCCTGGTGTACTGGAGTCGGATGCATTGCCGATGGCGCTGGGTGATGACGCGTGCAGTCCAGTGACGTCAATGCGACGGACACTGTGACCCGCAGCGTTTGCCTTGCTGGAAGTGATGCAACATCCGGCACGAATCACCTGATACATGCGCCAATACGGAGGGCACCTGGAGGAGGTATATATAAATCCCAGCCTGACACACATGAGACTACCGCACCTTGATAAAGCTCATGCGAAACGCACGTCGGTGTCGGAGTGGCGTGTGTTCCTGCCTGAACGGTAGCATGGGTAAGCACTTTTAGGAAAGGGGATAGTATTTGGAGCAACAGGACAAGCGGTCCTATACATTGATGTTCACCCTCTTTACTCCCATGTGAGATTTATATGGCACTAGCACTTTACATTATGCCCTTGCCCGTTTTAGCCAGGACACATTAGCCATCATCTACCTGATCCTTTGCTGTTTGAGTCTCTTTGATGTAATTTGTATACTATGTCTAATTTTTATGAAATGTCTGTGTATTTATTATATATGCAATTAAAATTATACTTTTTTAAGTTACTGTGGACCTAATACTCCGTCTCATTTTGTATTGGTCCATGTGCTATACATGTTGCTTAAGTGCATCTCCACCAGGTGAGAGGATTCACTTTTTTGCACCACATTGTTACCAGCTAAGACCCTATTGTGCTTTTTTTCACCTAGTCTACATATCCTCAGGCTACTTGTACTCACTTTGCATTAGATCAGGCCTGTCATTACATCTCACACAGGAGTAAACTGTGTAGGATGTAATGAAAACCTGCTCTGATAATAATAATATTATTTCTATAGTGCCGACATATTCCGCAGCGCTCAAGGCAGAGTGATTACATGTTGAGCACAACAGACATACAGACAGGTGCTTCTCACAAAATTAGAATATCAAAGTTTAATTTATTTCAGTTTTTCTATATAAAAAGTGAAACTCGTATATTCTATAGAGTCATTGCAGAGTGATCTATTTCAAGTGTTTATTTCTGTTAATGTTGGTAATTATGGCTTACAGTCAATGAAAATCCAAAAGTCATTATCTCAGTAAATTAGAATAATTAACAAAACACAACTGCAAAGGCTTCCTAAGCGTTTAAAAAGGTCCCATAATAATAATAACAATTTTATTTATATAGCACCAACATTCCACAGCGCTTTACAAATAATAGAGGGGATTTGTACAGACAATAGACATTACAGCATAACAAAAATAACAGTCTAAAATAGATACCAAGAGGAGTGAGGGCCCTGCTCTCAAGCTTAGAAACTATGAGGAAAAAGGGGAGACACGAGAGGTGGATGGTAGTCTGTTTCAGTAGGCTCCACAATCATGGGGAAGACTGCTGACTTGACAGATGTCCAGAAGGCAGTCATTGACACACTCAACAAGGAGGGTAAGCCACAAAAGGTCATAGCTAAAGAAGCTGGCTTTTCAGAGTGCTGTGTCCAAGCATATTAATGGAAAGTTGAGTGGAAGGAAAAGGTGTGGTAGAAAAAGGTGTATTACTTGCACCTGTAAAGTATTACTGACACCTTTCTGGACAGGCATTCTGGATGGTAGGGGTAATAGAGCAGAGAGCTATGAGAGGAGGAATAAAGATAGTTTGTAATGTGACACAGATAAACTCAGCTGTGCTTCTCCTCCACTGTCAATGACTTGATAAAGTGTTGATCCTTTTTGCTTTCTATTCATGCAGAAGGTTATACCAGGAGATTAGAGCTGTTTGTCAAATATCTCATACACTGAGAAGCCTGCTCTTAGCTATTGTGATGGCTTGTTCTTTGTTTGCTTCTGTTACTGCCTTATGAGTGGTCATCGTCATTCAGGAAGAAGTGCACACCCCCAATGAAAACTACAGCCACTATTACATTGTGTATCCAGCACAACATGAAAAATTTGGTCAAAGATCCCCTTTAAGTAAGACCTCCCTTGAAAAAAATGCCCCAAATTATACAGTTTTTGTTTATTTGATTATTTTTGGAAGTGCATTGAACAGCAAGGTGGATTGCTGCTGAGGGGAAATCTTCAGCTTAGCGAGTGTGAACTGAGCGTAAGTGCAAACGGCGGTAACTTTGTGACTTGTGACTCAGTGAAGAGGTATTTGGAAAACCTTTAACAAATACCTGTGTGAATTGGTGTGAGTTGCTGAATTGGGAATGGCAATACTCACAAAGGGTTAATTTAGGGTGGGGACTCATAATTATGGGTTTATAAGGGGCAGCTGGCTGGGGCTCAAGTCCTTTTGAAAGTGCATTGAACAGCAAAGTGGATTGCTGCTGAGGGGGGAAAAAAAGTCTCTTTGAGGCTAAGTTCACACGTTGCAGAATTGCTGCAGAAATTTCCACGGCTATTCTGCGCCTCCTGCCGCGGGTATATCGCATGCAGAATTAGCATGCATATACCCGCAGAAAACTAGCGTTTTGCAAGCATAATTAGCTTGCAGAATGCTAGAGTTTTCCAAGCGATCTGTAGCATCGCTTGGAAAACTGACTGACAGGTTGGTCACACTTGTCAAACATAGTGTTTGACAAGTGTGACCAACTTTTTACTATAGATGCAGCCTATGCAGCATCAATAGTAAAAGATCGAATGTTTAAAAATAATAAAAAAAATAAAAAACATGGTTATACTCACCTGCAGACCTCAGCGGCGTCCGTTTCTATAGCTGGAGTGCAGTGAAGGGCCTGCGATGACGTCACTGTCTTGTGATTGGTCGCGTGAGTCACATGAGCGGTCACGCGACCAATCACAAGACAGTGACGTCATCACAGGTCCTGAACCACATCATCTATAGGAACGGAAGAGAGATCATGCACCGGAGAGGCGGGAACACTTCGGGGGCCATCAGAGGGTGAGTATAGGACTATTTTTTATTTTAATTCTTTATTTTTTACCAATTATATGGTGCCCAGTCCGTGGAGGAGAGTCTCCTCTCCTCCACCCTGGGTACCAACCGCACATGATCTGCTTACTTCCCGCATGGTGTGCACAGCCCCGTGCGGGAAGTAAGCAGATCAATGCACTCCTATGGGTGCAGAATCGCCGCGATTCTGCAATTTTAATGAACATGCTGCGTTTTTTTCTGGAATGCGATTCCGCTCAGGAAAAAAATGCGGAATGCATTCTATTACATAGGATGCTTAATGTAAGCGTTTTTTTCGCGGTTTTATAGCGTTTTTATAGCGAAAAAACGCGAAAAATATGCTACGTGTGCACACAGCCTAAATCTTCAGCTTAGCGAGTGTGAACGAGCGGAGTGTGACCTGAGCGTAAATGCAAACGGCGGTAAGTGTGTGACTTGTGATTCAGTGACTTTGGATTCAGGGAGTTTCCAAGGGAGGAATTACTGAATTGCTGTCTGTATTTTATTAATACTTTGCTTTTATTTTTTATTTAACTTTTCTGTCTGGTGCAATCCCCATTAGGAAATGTGCTCTACTATTGTTAATGCCATCCAGTGCACATCTTGCCACATGTATGCAGTCCTTGACCAGCTGGTCGAGAGTGCATACTGCTGTGCGAGATGTGAGCACGTTGTGCATTTGGAAACCCAGATTCTGAATCTAAATGTGCAGCTGGCAACACTGAGATCCATAGACAATATGGAAAGGAGTCTTCTGCTCACTGAGCAGACGCTCAATGGGATAGATGAGGCGGGGGATGGTAGGATGGAGCTGCAGGACAGTGAGGCAGCAAGCTGGGTGACAGAAGGCCGGATAGAGGGAAGAGTGCGAGGGAGGCTATTCCTGATCTAGCACACCCCAATAAGTTTAAGTTGGCAGGTGAGGGGATGCCAGTTCAGGGGTAGCACTGCTGCAGCCAGGCATGTCCTCTGAAAGCCGGAGGAGTGTCTGCTCCAGTAAGGAGGGAAATAGGAGAGCAGGGCAGGCCAGACAAGTGCTGGTAGTAGGGGACTCAATTATTTGGTGAACAGATAAGGCAATCTGTCACAAAGACAGGGATCATAGAACGGTGTGCTGCCTACCTGGCGCTCGAGTCCGACACATCGCTGATCGGATGGACAGATTACTGGGAGGGGCTGGTGACGACCCAGCGGTCATGGTTCACATTGGCACAAATGACAAAGTTAGAGGTAGGTGGAAGGTCCTTAAAGATGATTTCAGGGAATTGGGCTGCAAGCTGAAAGCAAGGACCTCCAAGGCGGTATTTTCCGAAATATTGCCTGTGCCACGCCAGAGAGGCAACGGGAGTTTAGGGAGGTTAGTAAGTGGCTCAAGAATTGGTGTAGGAAGAAGGGGTTTGGGTTCCTGGAGAACTGGGCCGACTTCTCAGTTGGCTACAGGTTCTACGCTAGGGACGGGCTGCACCTCAATGGGGAAGGTGCAGCTGTGCTTTTGACAACTATGAGAGACCTTTACCTTTCACAACTGGTTCAGGACCCAACAAGAAGGGGGGGCACTGCTAGACCTAATATTAAAGGGAACCTGTCACCCCCAAAATCGAAGGAGAGCTAAGCCCACCGGCATCAGGGGCTTATCTACAGCATTCTTTAACGCTGTAGATAAGCCCCCGATGTATCCTGAAAGATGAGAAAAAGAGGTTAGATTATACTCACCCAGAGGCGGTCCCGCTGCGGTTCTGGTCCGATGGGCGCCGCTGTCCGGTCTGGGGCCTCCTATCTTCTTACGATGACGTCCTCTACTTGTCTTCACGCTGCGGCTCTGGCGCAGGCGTACTTTGTCTGCCCTTTTGAGGGCAGAGCAAAGTACTGCAGTGCGCAGGCGCCTGGCCTCTCTGACCTTTCCCAGCGCCTGTGCACTGTAGTACTTTGCTCTGCCCTCAATAGGGCAGGCAAAGGACGCCTGCACTGGAGCCGCAGCGTGAAGACAAGAGGACATCATCATAAGAAGGTAGGAGGGACCGGACCGCGACGCCCATCGGACCAGAACCGCAGCGGGACCGCCCCTGGGGGAGTATAATCTAACCTCTTTTTCTCATCTTTCAGGATACATCGGTGGCTTATCTACAGCATTCCAGAATGCTGTAGATAAGCCCCTGATGCCGGTGGGCTTAACTCACCTTCGATTTTGGGGGTGACAGGTTTCCTTTAACCAACAGGCCAGACCGCATAGCAAATATAAGGGTTGGGTTCACTTGGGGAATAGTGATCACAAAATAATACGTTTTCGTGTATCCTTTAATAAGATGTGTAGTAGAGGGGTTACAAGGACACTAAACTTCAGGAGGGCAAATTTCCAACGGATGAGAGATGATCTTGGTGGACACACAAAAAACCACATAAATAAAGTGCTCGTGCCAACCAGTGCTCTAATTTAATTTAAGAATTGGTTTGATCTCACCAATATACGCAGACGGATAACCACAAACCAGATTCCTCGCAACATGTATGACAGGAACAGCGGAGGTCCAGATAACATGGTGGGGTAGAGGATGCGGGGTTCTTTCCCTAGACCACTATCGTGCCCCTGCGATGCCCCTGTCCAAACAAGGACAGGCCCCAAGTAAGCCCTCTTATGGGCACCCCTCAACACAAAAATAGGGTAATATATCTCCGTACGCGTTTCCTCCCCAAGTCGCACTCATTTTTGATTATCCAGCCACTGCTGGTGTCTTTATTTCTGACGGACATTTAAGACTCTGAATTTATATCTCTGACCTATTGTCTATTCTGAACTCCCCTGATGAATCCCCATAATTGGGGAGGAAACGCGTAGGGACATATATTACCGTATTTGGTGTTAGGACAGGAGCTTCGCAGGGGCACGACAGGGGTCTAGGGAAAGATCCGTGCATCCCCTTCCACACCCTGTTATCTGGACCTCAGCTGTTCCTGCCATACATGTTGCGAGGAATCCAGTCTGTGGTTATCTGTCTGCGTATATTGGTGAGATAAAACCAATTCTTAAATTAGAGCACTGGTTGATACGAGCACTTTATTTGTGTTTTTTTTTTTGTGTGTTACTTATGTCCATTTTACAATTTTGATTAAAGGTTATATTTTATTATTTTGGGATACTCTCCTTGCTATACTCCTGATATCCTGAGGGTGGTATAACAGTGTTGACAACCGCACACTGTAGCTTATTTCCCTGAGATGATCTTGGTGTAATTAACTGGGACGATATCCTGACACATAAAAATACACAAAGAAAATGGGAGACGTTTATTAGCATCCTGGATAGGATCTGTGCACAGTATATACCATATGAGAATAAACATACTAGAAATAGGAGGGAACCAATATGGCTAAATAGAGCTGTAAGGGGCACAATAAGTGACAAAAAGAAAGCATTTAGAGAATTAAAGGAAGTAGGTAGTGATGAGGCATTAAATAAATACAAAAAATTAAATAAATTCTGTAAAAAGCAAATCAAGGCAGCAAAGATTGAGACAGAGATACTCATTGCCAGAGAGAGTAAAAATAATCCCAAAATATTCTTTAACTACATGAATAGTAAGAAACTAAAAAATGATTGTGTTGGCCCCCTTAAAAATAGTCTGGGAGAAATAGTGGATGAGGAAAAAGCCAATATGCTAAATGACTTTTTTTCATCAGTATTTACACAAGAAAATTCCATGGCAGCCAATATGATCAGTGATAACAAAAATTCCCCATTAAATGTCACCTGCTTAACCCAGCAGGAAGTACGGTGGCGTCTAAAAATCACTAAAATTGACAAATCTCCGGGCCCGGATGGGATACACCCCCGAGTACTGCAGGAATTAAGTACTGCCGTAGATAGACCATTATTTTTAATCTTTAAAGACTTCATAATAACAGGGTCTGTACCACAGGACTGGCGTATAGCAAATGTGCCAATATTCAAAAAAGGGACAAAAACTGAACTTGGAAATTATAGGCCGGTAAGTTTAGCCTCTACTGTGGGTAAATTCCTGGAGGGCTTTCTAAGGGATGCTATACTGGAGTATCTGAAGAGGAATAACCTTATGACCCAGTATCAGCACGGGTTTACTAGGGACCGTTCATGTCAGACTAATCTGATCAATTTCTATGAAGAGGTAAGTTCCGGACTGGACCAAGGGAACCCAGTAGATGTAGTGTATATGGAGTTTTCAAAAGCTTTTGATACGGTGCCACACAAAAGGTTGATACATAAAATGAGAATAATGGGGATAGGGGAACATATGTGTAAGTGGGTTCAGAGCTGGCTCAGGGATAGGAAACAAAGGGTGGTTATTAATAGAGCATACTCGGACTGGGTCGCGGTTAGCAGTGGGGTACCACAGGGGTCAGTATTGGGCCCTCTTCTTTTTAACATATTTATTAATGATCTTCTAGGGGGCATACAGAGTGGAATTTCAATATTTGCAGATAACCCTAAACTCTGCAGGGTAATCAATACAGAGGAGGACAATTTTATATTACAGGATGATTTATGTAAACTATAAGCTTGGGCTGATAAATGGCAAATGAGCTTTAATGGGGATAAATGTAAGGTCATGCACTTGGGTAGAAGTAATAAGATGTATAACTATGTGCTTAGTTCTAAAACTCTGGGCAAAACAGTCAATGAAAAAGACCTGGGAGTATGGGTGGATGACAAACTCACATTTAGTGGCCAGTGTCAGGCAACTGCTACAAAGGCAAATAAAATAATGGGATGTATTAAAAGAGGCATAGATGCTCGTGAGGAGAATGTAATTTTACCTCTATACAAGTCACTAGTTCGACCACACTTAGAATACTGTGCACAGTTCTGGTCTCCGGTGTATAAGAAAGACATAGCTGAACTGGAGCGGGTGCAGAGAAGAGCGACCAAGGTTATTAGAGGACTGGGTGGTCTGCAATACCAAGATAGATTATTACACTTGGGGTTATTTAGTTTGGAAAAATGAAGGCTAAGGGGTGATCTTATTTTAATGTTTAAATATATGAGGGGACAGTACAAAGACCTTTCTGATGATCTTTTTAATCATAGACCTGAGACAGGGACAAGGGGGCATCCTCTACGGTTTAAGCATAATAACAGATGCGGGTTCTTTACTGTAAGAGCAGTGAGACTATGGAACTCTCTGCCGTATGATGATGTAATGAGTGGTTGATTGCTAAAATTTAAGAGGGGACTGGATGCCTTTCTTGAAAAGTATAATGTTACAGGTTATATATACTAGATTCCTTGATAGGGCGTTGATCCAGGGAACTAGTCTGATTGCCGTATGTGGAGTCGGGAAGGAATTTTTTTCCCTAATGTGGAGCTTACTCTTTGCCACATGGGTTTTTTTTTGCCTTCCTCTGGATCAACATGTTAGGGCATGTTAGGTTAGGCTATGGGTTGAACTAGATTGACTTAAGGTCTTCCTTCAACCTTAATAACTATGTTACTATGTTAAATTATTATTGTTGTTTGCAAAGACATGACCAGTTGACATTTCAGGCCAAAATGTCTAGTGTACACTAGTGAGAAATTCAGAAGCCAGTGATTGGCTGAGCGACATTTCCTAGGATTTCCCGATCTTAGATACGATGGGCAACTCGAGCAACGATGGAACTTGAGCAGTGGAGGATCATTGAGGGAAGTATTGTTTCTTGATGTCATCACCTTTCAGATGTACAGTCAAAAAATTATAACTAATTATGTCTCTGTATAAGAAATAAGTGTACTGTATCAACAAATGTATGTTATATTTATTGTAGTATGCGCCTCTGATTTATTTTGTGGTGTGGTGAGCTGTCTAAATAAAAATATATCTAAGCTAATGTCTGGAATTTGTTGTTTTAGCTATGGTGGGACAATGGTGACGTATGGAGGAATGGCCAAGCAGCCAGTTACTGTCCCAGTGGTAAGTATTGTATATAATATTGTAAGGAACAGGGGTATTTCAGTTTTTGCATTTCTATCTTTTACTCCCCTTCTTCCCATGGCCATAACTTTTTTTTTTTTTTTGGTCAAAATGGGCATGTGAGGGGCTTGTTTTTTTGCAGGACGAGTTGTACTTTTGAACAACACCATTGGTATTACCATGTTGTGTACTCGAAAACGGGAAAAAAAAATTCCAAGTGCCGTAAAATTGCAAAAAAGGTGCAATCCAACACTTGTTTTTTTTGTTTGGAATTTTTTCAGTGTTCGCTAAATGCTAAAACTGACCTGCCATTATGATTCTACAGGTCATTTCGAGTTCATAGACACCAAACATGTCTAGGTTCTTTTTTATCTAAGTGGCGAAAAGAAATTCCAAACTTTGTTAAAAAAAACATTTTTTTAAGCCCTTGTGACATTAGACGTACTATCCCGTCGAGGTGGGGTGGGCCCGTATGCCCACCGATGGGATAGTACGTCATAGCGATCAGCCGCGCTCACAGGGGGAGCGCCGCCGGGTGTCAGCTGACTATCGCAGCTGACATCCGGCACTATGTGCCAGGAGCAGTCATGGACCGCCCCCGGCACATTAACCCTCGGCACACTGCGATCAAACATGATCGCAGTGTTCCAGCGGTATAGGGAAGCATCGCACAGGGAGGGGGCTTCCTGCGTGCTTCCCTGAGACCCTCGGAGCAACGTGATGTGATCGCGTTGCT
The DNA here is from genome assembly GCF_051348905.1 of Ranitomeya variabilis. NCBI lineage: Eukaryota > Metazoa > Chordata > Amphibia > Anura > Dendrobatidae > Ranitomeya > Ranitomeya variabilis. The sequence continues at coordinate 321,421,012 of NC_135234.1, forward strand.
CCGAGGGTCTCTTACAGTGCACAGCAAAGTGTCAGGTCAGCGATCTTACACTATAACATGATGTTCCCCCTACCCCCCCGGGGCAATGTTATAGTGTAAAAAAAAAAAATATTCAGATGTGTAAAAAAAAAATTACAAAAAATTCCTAAAAAAATAAAAAATAAATATTGTTCCCATAAATACATTTCTTTATCTAAATAAAAAAAAAACAATAAAAGTACACATATTTAGTATTGCCGCGTCCGTAATGACCCGACCTATAAAACTGTCCCACTAGTTAGTTAACCCCTTCAGTTAACACCGTAAAAAAAAAACCAGAAAAAACGAGGCAAAAAACAACGCTTTATTATCATACCGCCGAACAAAAAGTGGAATAACACGCGAACAAAAAGACTGATATAAATAACCATGGTACCGCTATAAGTTATATACTAAGCTATAGTCCTCAGAATAAAGCGATGCAAAAATAATTATTTTTTCTATAAAACAGTTTTTATTGTATAGAAGCTCCAAAACCTAAAAAATTATATAAATGTGGTATCGCTGTAATCGTACTGACCCGAAGAATAAAACTGCTTTATCCTTTTTCCAAACGCGGAATTGTATAAACGCCCCCCCCCCCCCCCCCCCCCCCCAAAAAAAAAAAAAAAAGAAAAAAAAAAAGAAATTCATGAATAGCTGGTTTTTGGTCATTCTGCCTCACAAAAATCGGAATAAAAAGTGATCAAAAAATGTCACGTGGCCGAAAATGGTACCAATAAAAACGTCAACTCGCCCCGCAAAAAACAAGACCTCACATGACTCTGTGGACCAAAATATGGAAAAATTGTAGCTCTCAAAATGTGGTAACGCAAAAAATATTTTTTGCAATAAAAAGCGTCTTTTAGTGTCTGACGGCTGCTAATCATAAAAATCCGCTAAAAAACCCGCTATAAATAGTAAATCAAACCCCCCTTCATCACCCCCTTAGTTAAGGAAAAATAAAAAAATTAATAAAATGTATTTATTTCCATTTTCCCATTAGGGTTAGGGTTGGGGCTAAAGTTAGGGTTTGGATTATATTTACGGTTGGGAATAGGGTTGGGATTAAGGTTAGGGGTGTGTCAGGGTTAGGGGTGTGGTTAGGGTTACCGTTGGGATTAGGGTTACCGTTGGGATTAGGGTTAAGGGTGTGTTTGGATTAGGGTTTCAGTTATAATTGGGGGGTTTCCACTGTTTAGGCACATCAGGGGCTCTCCAAACGTGACATGGCGTCCGATCTCAATTCCAGCCAATTCTGCGTTGAAAAAGTAAAACAGTGCTCCTTCCCTTCCGAGCTGTCCCGTGTGCCCAAACAGGGGTTTACCCCAACATATGGGGTATCAGCGTACTCAGGACACATTAGACAACAACTTTTCGGGTCCAATTTCTCCTGTTACCCTTGGGAAAATACAAAACTGGGGGCTAAAAAATAATTTTTGTGGAAAAAAAAAGATTTTTTTATTTTCACGGCTCTGCGTTATAAACTGGAGTGAAACACTTGGGGGTTCAAAGTTCTCACAACACATCTAGATAAGTTCCTTGGGGGGTCTAGTTTCCAATATGGGGTCAATTGTGGGGGGTTTCTACTGTTTAGTTACATGAGGGGCTCTGCAAACGCAATGTGACGCCTGCAGACCAATCCGTCTAAGTCTGCATTCCAAATGGCGCTCCTTCCCTTCCGAGCTCTGCCATGCGCCCAAACAGTGGTTTAAACCCACATATGGGGTATCAGCGTACTCGGGACAAATTGCACAACAACTTTTGGTGTCCAATTTCTTCTCCTAGCCTTGGGAAAATAAGAAATTGGAGGCGAAAAGATCATTATTGTGAAAAAATATGATTTTTTATTTTTACGGCTCTGCATTATAAACGTCTGTGAATCACTTAATGGGTCAAAGTGCTCACCACACATCTAGATGAGTTCCTTAGGGGGTCTACTTTCCAAAATGGTGTCACTTGTGGGGGGTTTCAATGTTTAGGCACATCAGGGGCTCTCCAAACGCAACATGGCGTCCCATCTCAATTACAGTCAATTTTGCAATGAAAAGTCAAATAGCGCTCCTTCGCTTCCGAGCTCAGCCATGCGCCCAAACAGTGGTTTACCCCCACATATGGGGTATCTGCGTACTCAGGACAAATTGTACAACAACTTTTGGGGTCCATTTTCTCCTGTTACCCTTGGTAAAATAAAACATATTGGAGCTGAAGTAAATTTTTTGTGAAAAAAAGTTAAATGTTCATTTTTATTTAAACATTCCAAAAATTCCTGTGAAACACCTGAAGGGTTAATAAACTTCTTGAATGTGGTTTTGAGCACCTTGAGGGGTGCAGTTTTTAGAATGGTGTCACACTTGGGTATTTTCTATCATATAAACCCCTCAAAATTACTTCACATGAGATGTGGTCCCTAAAACAAAAATGGTGTTGTAAAAATGAGAAATTGCTGGTCAACTTTTAACCCTTATAACTCCCTAACAAAAAAAATGTTGGTTCCAAAATTGTGCGGATGTAAAGTAGACATGTGGGAAATGTTACTTATTAAGTATTTTGTGTGACATCTCTGAATTTTTATGCAATTAAATCACAAAGAAAATTGCGAAACTTTCTAAATTTTTGCCAAATTTACGTTTTTTTCACAAATAAACGCAGGTAATATCAAAGAAATTTTACCACTATCATGAAGTACAATATGTTATGAGAAAACCGTGTCAGAATCACCGGGAGCCGTTGAAGCGTTCCAGAGTTATAACCTCATAAAGGGACAGTGGTCAGAATTGTAAAAATTAGCCCGGTCATTAACGTGCAAACCACCCTTGGGGGTAAAGGGGTTAAATTGTGCCATTTTCTCATGCCCAAGTAAATGCAACCCACAATGGAACTCATATGTATTCATTTGGCATGCATGCTCAACACCAAGTGGGGGAGCAAAGAACAGAAAAATAGAAATGAAGATACTCCAATTAGAAGAAATGAAGTTCAAGTCCAAATAGATTAACCCCTTCGCGACATGCGCCGTACTAGTACTGCGCTGCCGGCACTGCATTTGTGCCAGCAGCAGTACTAGTACGGCGCATCGATCACCGCGGTGATCGGGTGCGGGTGTCAGCTGTATATGACAGCTGACACCCCACAGCAATGCCCACGATCGGCGCTATCGCCGATCGTGGGCATTTAACCCGTCTGATGCCGCTGTCAATAGCGACAGCGGCATAGAGGGGGATCGCGCAGGGACGGGGGCTCCCTGCGCTCTCCCACCGGAGCAACGCGATGAGATCGCGCTGCTCCGGTGACCTGGAAGGAGTCCCCGGATCCAAGATGGCCGCGGGACTCCTTCCGGGTCATGAGATGACCTAGCTTGCCGGCGCCTGCTGAGAGTTCCTAATAGCAGGCGCCGGCAAGCCTCTGCCCTTGCCTGTCAGATCGGTGATCTGACAGAGTGTTGTGCACACTGTCAGATCACCGATCTGTGATGTCCCCCCTGGGACAAAGTAAAAAAGTAAAAAAAAAAAAATGTCCACATGTGTAAAAAAAAGAAAAAAAAAATTCCTAAATAAAGAAAAAAAAAAAAATATTTCCATAAATACATTTCTTTATCTAAATAAAAAAAATCACACAAAAGTACACATATTTAGTATCGCCGCGTCCGTAACGACCCCACCTATAAAACTATATCACTAGTTAACTCCTTCAGTGAACACCGTAAAAAAAAAAAAAAAAAAAAACGAGGCAAAAAACAACGCTTTATTCTCATACCGCCAAACAAAAAGTGGAATAACACGCGATCAAAAAGACGGATATAAATAACCATGGTACCGCTGAAAACGTCATTTTATCCCGCAAAAAAAAAGCCGCCATACAGCATCATCAGCAGAAAAATATAAAAGTTATAGCTCTCAGAATAAAGCGATGCAAAAACAATTATTTTTTTATATAAAATAGTTTTTATTGTGTAAAAGCGCCAAAACATAAAAAAATTACATAAATGAGGTATCGCTGTAATCGTACTGACCTGAAGAATAAAACTGCTTTATCAATTTTACCACAAGTGGAATGGTATAAACGCCCCCCCTAAAAGAATTTCAGGAATTGCTGGTTTTTGTTCATTCTGCCTCCCAAAAATCGGAATAAAAAGCGATCAAAAAATGTCATGTGCCCGAAAATGGTACCAATAAAAACGTCAACTCGTCCCGCAAAAAACAAGATCTCACATGACTCTGTGGGCCAAAATATGGATAAATTATAGCTCTCAAAATGTGGTGATGCAAAAACTATTTTTTGCAATAAAAAGCGTCTTTTAGTGTGTGACAGCTGCCAACCATAAAAATCCGCCCAAAAAACGCTATAAAAGTAAATCAAATCCCCCTTCATCACCCCCTTAGTTAGGGAAAAATAATAAAATTTTAAAAAATATATTTATTTCCATTTTCCCGTTAGGCTACTTTCACACTAGTGTCGGTACGGGGCCGTCGCGCTGCGACGGCCCGACGTACCGACGCATACTGTGCAAGCGCCGCACAACGGGGGCAGCAGATGCTGTTTTTCCACGCATCCGCTGCCCCATTGTGAGGTGCGGGGAGGTGGGGGCGGAGTTCCAGCCACGCATGCGCGGTCGGAAATGGTGGACCGTCGACACAAAAAAAGTTACATGTAACGTTTTTTGCTGCCGGCGGTCCGCCACAACACGACGCAACCGTCGCACTACGGTTGCGACGTGTGTCAATACGTCGCAATGCGTCGCTAATGTTAGTCTATGGGGAAAAAACGCATCCTGCAGATGACTTTGCAGGATGCGTTTTTTCGCCAAAACGACGCATTGCGACGTATGCAAAAAAACGCTAGTGTGAAAGTAGCGCTAGGGTTAGGACTAGGGTTAGGACTAGGGTTAGGACTAGGGTTAGGACTAGGGTTAGGACTAGGGTTAGGACTAGGGTTAGGACTAGGGTTAGGACTAGGGTTAGGACTAGGGTTAGGACTAGGGTTAGGACTAGGGTTAGGACTAGGGTTGGGGTTGGGGTTGGGGTTGGGGTTAGGGCTGGGGTTAGGGTTGGGGTTAGGGTTTCAGTTAGAATTGGGGAGTTTTCACTGTTTAGGCACATCAGGGGCTCGCCAAACGCGACATGGCATCCGATCTCAATTCCAGCCAATTCTGCTTTGAAAAACTAAAACAGTGCTCCTTCCCTTCCGAGTTCTCCTGTGCGCCCAAACAGTGGTTCCCCCCAGCATATGGGGTATCAGCGTTCTCAGGACAATTTGGACAACAACTTTTAGGGTCCAATTTGTCCTGTTACCCTTGGGAAAATAAAAACGTGGGGGCTAAAATATCAGTTTAGTGGAGAAAAAAAAATAATTTTATTTTCACGGCTCTGCGTGATAAACTGTAGTGAAACACTTGTTGGTTCAAAGTTCTCACAACACATCTAGATAAGTTCTAGTTTCCAATATGGGGTCACTTGTGGGGGGTTTCTACTGTTTAGGTACATCAGGGGCTCTGCAAATGCATTATGACACCTGCAGACCAATCCATCTAAGTCTGCAATTCAAACAGCGCTCCTTCCCTTCCGAGCTCTGCCGTGCACCCAAACAGTGGTTCCCCCCCATATATGGGGTATCAGCGTACTCAGGACAAATTGGACAACAACTTTTGTTGTCCAATTTCTCCTGTTACCCTTGGGAAAATAAAAACGTGGGGGCTAAAATATCATTTTCGTGGAAAAAAATATATTTTTTATTTTCGCGGCTCTGCGTTATAAACTGTAGTGAAACACTTGTTGGTTCAAAGTTCTCACAACACATCTAGATAAGTTCCGTGGGGGGTCTAGTTTCCAATATGGGGTCACTTGTGGGGGGTTTCTACTGTTTAGTTACATGAGGGGCTCTGCAAATGCAACATGACACCTGCAGACCAATCCATCTAAGTCTGCATTTCAAACGGCACTCCTTCCCTTCCGAGCTCTGTCGTGCGCCCAAACAGTGGTTCCCCCCAATGTATTGGGTATCAGCGTACTCAAGACAAATTGGACAATAACTTTTGTGGTCCAATTTCTCCTGTTACCCTTGGGGAAAAAAAAATTGCGGGCTAAAACATAATCTTGTGGAAAGAAAAAAAGATTTTTTAATTTTCACAGCGCTACATTCTAAACTTTAGTGAAACAATTGGGGGTTAAAAGTGCTCACCACACATCTAAATAAGTTCCTTAGGGGGTCTTCTTTCCAAAATGGTGTCACTTGTGGGGGTTTCCACTGTTTAGGCACGTCAGGGGCTCTCCAAACACGACATGGGTTCCGATCTCAATTCCAGCCAATTTTGCATTGAAAAGTCAAATGGCGCTCCTTCCCTTCCGCGCTCTGCCATGCGCCCAAACAGTGGTTTATCCCCATATATGAAGTATCAGCGTACTCAGGACAAATTGCACAACTACTTTTGGGGTCCAATTTATCCTGTTACCCTTGGGAAAATAAAAAATTTGGGGCTAAAAGATCATTTTTTGTGAAAATTAATATGAATTTTTTTTATACGGCTCTACATTATAAACTTCTGTGAAGCACTTGGAGGTTCAAAGTGCTCACCACACATCTAGATAAGTTCCTTAGAGGGTCTACTTTCCAAAATGGTGTCACTTGTTGGGGTTTCCACTGTTTAGGCACATCAGGGGCTCTCCAATCGCGACATGGGTTACGATCTCAATTCCAGCAAATCTTGCATTGAAAACTCAAATGGCGCTCCTTCCCTTCCGAGCTCTGCCATGTGCCCAATCAATGGTTTACCCCAACATGTGGGGTATCGGCGTACTCAGGACAAATTGTACAACGACTTTTTTGGTCCAATTTCTCCTGTTACCCCTGGTAAAAATAAAACAAATTGGATCTGAAGTAAAAATTTTGTGAAAAAAAAGTTATGTTCAATTTTTTTTAAACATTCCAAAAATTCCTGTGAAGCACCTGAAGGGTTAATAAACTTTTTGAATGTGGTTTTGAGTACCTTGAGGGGTGCAGTTTTTAGAATGGTGTCACTTTTGGGCATTTTCTGTCATATAGACCCCTCAAAGTCACTTAAAGTGTGAGGTGGTCCGTAAAAAAAATGGTTTTGCAAATTTTGTTGCAAAAATGAGAAATCGCTGGTCAACTTTTAACCCTTATAACTCCCTAACAAAAAAAAATTATGTTTCCAAAATTGTGCTGATGTAAAGCAGACATGTGGGAAATGTTGTTTATTAACTATATTATGAGATATAACTCTCTAATTTAAGGGCATAAAAACTAAAAGTTTGAAAATTGCTAAATTTTCATAATTTTCGACAAATTTTTGTTTTTTTCACAAATAAATGCAAGTCATATCGAAGAAGTTTTACCACTATCATGAAGTACAATATGTCACGAGAAAACAATGTCAGAATCACCAGGATCCGTTGAAGCGTTTTAGAGTTATGACCTCATAAAGTGACAGTGGTCAGAATTCTAAAAATTGGCCCTGTCACTTAGGTGAAAACAGGCTTCGGGGTGAAGGGGTTAAAAAGGTACAAATCTAATATATAATTGCCTAGAATACTACTTCCTGCAATTTGTGCCAACTTCCGTGGCTTTGTCCGGAGCTAATGTCCGGAGCTAATGTCCGGAGATAAGTGACGTCACCAGTGTCCTACACCCAGGCAGAGCACAGGGGCCCCAGGCAGCATATGGGGCCCCAGGCAGAGCACAGTGGCCCCAGGCAGAGCACAGGGGCCCCAGGCAGAGCACAGTGGTCCCAGGCAGAGCACAGTGGTCCCAGGCAGAGCACAGGGGCCCCAGGCAGCCTATGGGGCCCCAGGCAGAGCACAGTGGCCCCAGGCAGAGCACAGGGGCCCCAGGCAGAACATGGGGCCCCAGGCAGAGCACAGGGGCCCCAGGCAGAGCACAGGGGCCCCAGGCAGCATATGGGGCCCCAGGCAGAGCACAGGGGCCCCAGGCAGCATATGGGGCCCCAGGCAGAGCACAGTGGCCCCAGGCAGAGCACAGGGGCCCCAGGCAGAACATGGGGCCCCAGGCAGAGCACAGGGGCCCCAGGCAGCATATGGGGCCCCAGGCAGAGCACAGGGGCCCCAGGCAGCATATGGGGCCCCAGGCAGAGCACAGTGGCCCCAGGCAGCATATGGGGCCCCAGGCAGAGCACAGTGGCCCCAGGCAGAGCACAGGGGCCCCAGGCAGCATATGGGGCCCCAGGCAGAGCACAGGGGCCCCAGGCAGCTTATGGGGCCCCAGGCAGAGCACAGTGGCCCCAGGCAGAACATGGGGCCCCAGGCAGAGCACAGTGGCCCCAGGCAGAGCACAGTGGCCCCAGGCAGAGCACAGGGGCCCCAGGCAGAGCACAGGGGCCCCAGGCAGAGCACAGGGGCCCCAGGCAGAGCACAGGGGCCCCAGGCAGAGCACAGTGGCCCCAGGCAGAGCACAGTGGTCCCAGGCAGAGCACAGTGGTCCCAGGCAGAACACAGGGGCCCCAGGCAGAGCACAGGGGCCCCAGGCAGAGCACAGGGGCCCCAGGCAGAGCATATGGGGCCCCAGGCAGAGCACAGTGGTCCCAGGTAGAGCACAGGGGCCCCAGGCAGCCTATGGGGCCCCAGGCAGAGCACAGGGGCCCCAGGCAGCATATGGGGCCCCAGGCAGCATATGGGGCCCCAGGCAGAGCACAGTGGCCCCAGGCAGAGCACAGGGGCCCCAGGCAGAACATGGGGCCCCAGGCAGAGCACAGGGGCCCCAGGCAGAGCACAGCGATATTTTGGACCACTGTGCGGTGTTTCAGACCCCCTGTATGATGTCTGGGGCCCTGTTCTTAAGTATATTAAAAATTAAAGTAACGTATATTAAAGTATATTATAGATCAAATTTGACACGTTTATGAGCACCATTGAGTGATATACTCAAGAATGACATAATTTTTCAACATTTTATGGTTTCAAACTGTAAACACTCAAGAGTTTTTTTTACTTCAACCAGAAAACCTTAACGGTTCATAAAAAACTTGACTGTTCAGGATATGATAAAAGTCATAGTATTCTGAATCTTTAACTTATAAAGATACCGTTACATGGGGTGATTATTGGTTCCAGAGAGGCTTTCGGCCGATAATCGTACACATGGCTGGTGACAGGACAATACAATATAAACGTTCAAAGGTAAACACTGATAACATTAAAATCTAATATATAATTGCCTAGAATACTACTTCTGGCAATTTGTGCCAACTTCCGTGGCTTTGTCCGGAGATAAGTGACGTCACCAGCGTCCTACACCCGCTCAGGGTGGACAAAGATATATGCCTTCGTGGTGCGCGGCACTTTTCTGATTGGTTGCCGCCTGCCGCGAGCGACCAATCAGAAATGTGCCGTACTGTCAAGAATTGTCAAGAGCTGGTGAGTGCAGCCATTTTTTGTTCTTTCTTACTATTATTTATTAATTGTATTATTCTTACATTTGAATAAATAAAGTATATATGGATTCTAGACTCCCGATTCTTTAGAATCGGGCTGCCATCTAGTTCTAGTATAATTGCAATGTTTTGGAACAAACTGCCTATGAAAACAGAATCCTTTAAAAAAAAATAAACACTCAAAATGCATGTTCCAAATTATTATGTTATTATGCACAGCAGAGTTTTCAACCTTTTTTATTTTATTTTGAACAAAAAAAATTGCCAATTGTGAAGTTATAAGCATTATCAGCTTATTAAAAAATGAAATCAAACAGTTTTCAAGTGAAAACTTTATTCTAGGTGATGTTACATTTGCACATAGGACCCCTTGTTCGAAAGAAGCTTCTGAACTCTCTCGTCCATTGAATTTGTCAGTTTTTGGATGGTTTCTGCTTCAATTGTTTTGCATGTGGACAGAATACCCTCCCAGAGCTGTTGCTTAGATGTGAACTGCCTCCCGCCATCATAGACACTCCTTTTGATGATGCTTCAGAGGTTCTCAATGGGGTTGAGGTCAGGGGAAGATGGTGGCCACACCATAAGTTTGTCCTCGTTTATGCCCATAGCAGCCAGAGATGCAGATGTGTTTTTTGCAGCATGAGACGGTGCATTATCATCCATGAAAATGATCTTGCTGCAGAAAGCACGGTTCTTCCTCTTGAACCATGGCAGGAAGTGTTGTTTTAGAAACTCCACGTAGATTATGGAGTTCATCTTTATCCCTTCAGGGATCATAAAGGGGCCGACAATCTCTCTCCCCATGATTCCAGCCCAAATCATTACTCCACCTCCTCCTTGTTTGCGCCTTAGCCGTGTTTTCATGGGGTGTCCATCAACCAGCCATCCTCCACTACATCCATCTGGACCATCGAGCGTTGCACGACACTCATCGGTGAACAAAACAGTTTGGAAGTCAGTCTTCATGTATCGTTTGGCCCACTGGAGCCGTTTCTGCTTGTGTGCAGTGGATAGAGTTGGTCAACAGGATGGCTTACGCACCTCTGAAGGACCTTGCATCTTGTTGTTCTGAGGACGTTGGAGGCACCAGGAGCTTCAAAAACTTGTCTGCTGCTATGACAAGGCATTTTTGCAGCTGCTCTTTTAACCTTACACAATTACCTGTTGGAAAGAGTCCTCAATTTTTCCTTATCAGCACGCACACGTGTGTGCTGGGAATCAGCTACATACTTCTTGATTGTGCGATGATCACGATGAAGTGTCTTGGCAATGTTGATTGTAATCATGCCTTGACCTAAATACTCCACAATTTGTTGCTTCTCAGCAGCCGACACATCCTTTTTCTTTCCCATTTTGGCAAAAAATGTAGGCTGCTTAATAATGTGGAACAGCCTTCTTAGGGTGTGTGTCCACGGTCAGTAAACGCTGCTTGTTTGACGCTGCGCAGAGCTGCAGCGTCAAACACGCAGCGTCCAGATGTTCCAGCATAGTGGAGGGGATTTTTTGAAATCCCGTGTCCACTATGTGTGGAAACCCGCACGCGGCGGGCCTGCGACTCCGGACATGCTGCGCGTCTTTTCAGATCGCAGCATGTCCGTTCACCTTGCGGGGACGCAGCGTCCCCGCAAGGCATAACACAGGGCCCTGTGGGAGGGGTGCGATGATCCCGGATGTGTACAGTTAACACATCCGGCATCATCGCGTCCCAGAAGGGGGCGGGGCTTAGCGCCGAGCGGCTTCGCCGCTCCGGTGATACCGCCGGCCATCCTGAACGTGGACACGCAGCCTTAAGTATTCTTGCCTTTATTTGGACACACCTGCCAAACTAATTTGCACAGGTATCTGCAATTGCTTTCAGTGATATAAAGAGCCCTGACACACATCACCATCAATGAGTTTAAATGACAAACAAAAAAATTCTAACCTTATCACTCCTAAACTCTTTGTGCATAATAATTTGTAACACCGTGTATATACAGGAGGAGATGACACATGGGTATATACAATAAACAGGAGGGGATGATATACAGCAGGTATATACTATTTACAGGGGAGATGACATACAGTTATATACTATATATAAGGGAGATGACAAACATGTATATACTGAGGGGAAAATGAGAGGTGTGAGGTGAAAATGAAAAGGTGTGAGTGCAAAATGAGGAGTGAGGGAAAATAGTGGAGTGATCGGAAAATTACAGCTGTGAGGTCGAAATGAGAGGAGTGAGGGGGGAATGAGACGAGTGAGGGGGAAAAAAGAGGTGTGAGGGGGAAAATAAAAGTGAGGTGCTATAACTGACCACAGATATTTACTATGCCCAAGCAACGCCGGGCTCTTCAGCTAGTATGTATATATGTGTGTGTGTGTGTGTGTGTGTGTATGTATATATATATATATATATATATATATATATATATATATATATATATATATATATATATATATATATATATATATATATATATATATATATATATATATATATATATGAAAAAAAATAACCTGCAGCACAATTGCATGTGTAATGTGCGGTTAATTCTTTTTTTTTTTTTTGTTCTTTTTTTTTTTTTTATTCTGTGACTAAATTCTTTTAAGAAAAAAAAAGTCTGAAAATGGCGCCGGCGGCGCCATCTTAGAGGAGGCAATGTTTTTTTTTCTCTCTAGCAAGATGGCGCCGCTGGCACCTGCGCAGTAGCATCGATCTCCGATAGTTATTACCGCGCTGGCGCCAGTGGCGCCATCCTGGAGAAGGCAACTTTTTTTTTTTTCTCTAGCAAGATGTGAGACTTTTTTTTTTGTGAACTATTAATAGCTAAGCAGAGCAACACATAAAGGCTTCCTCCCCCCTTACACATTCTCACCTTGGAGCACAAGCATATCTTTAACTAAAAACTGTAAATAAAGATTAAGCAACAACCACAAGACTGATTTAATCAACCAAGGTATCATTTTAAAGGCCCCGTCTCACATAGCGAGATCGCTAGCGAGATCGCTGCTGAGTCACAAGTTTTGTGACGCAACAGCGACCTCCATAGCGATCTCGCTATGTGTGACACGTACCAGCGATCAGGCCCCTGCTGCGAGATCGCTGGTCGTGTCGGAATGGCCTGGATCTTTTTTTGGTCGTTGAGGCCCCGCTGACATCGCTGAATCGGTGTGTGTGACACCGATCCAGCGATGTCTTCACTGGTAACCAGGGTAAACATCGGGTTACTAAGCGCAGGGCCGCGCTTAGTAACCCGATGTTTACCCTGGTTACCAGCGTAAATGTAAAAAAAAAAAAACACTACATACTTGCCTTCTGATGTCCGTCAGGTCCCTTGCCGTCTGCTTCCTGCTCTCACTGACTGCCGGCCGTACAGTGAGAAGTGAGAGCACAGCAGTGACGTCACCGCTGCGCTCTGCTCTCACTGTACGGCGGCTCAGTCAGAGCAGGAAGCAGACGGCAAGGGACCTGGACACCGAAAGGCGAGTATGTAGTGTTTGTTTTTTTTGGTAACCAGGGTAAACATCGGGTTACTAAGCGCGGCCCTGCGCTTAGTATCCCGATGTTTACCCTGGTTACCCGGGTGCTGCAGGGGGACTTCGGCATCGTTGAAGACAGTTTCAACGATGCCGAAGTCGTTCCCCTGATCGTTGGTCGCTGGAGAGAGCTGTCTGTGTGACAGCTCCCCAGCGACCACACAACGACTTACCAACGATCACGGCCAGGTCGTATCGCTGGTCGTGATCGTTGGTAAATCGCTTAGTGAGACGGGGCCTTAAGAGCCCCAACCTGACACTGTAGGTTACTCAGCACAATCCTGCTGAGAGGCTCCCTTTAAGGTGTGAAGTGTTAACCAGTTAAGGTCCTATGATTTAATTATGTCCTGATTATCTTGTAGGTACTGCCCAATATCATCATGGGATTGTGCCAGGAGCACAGCTATAAAACACAGCCACTCTCCCTAAAAAGTTTCTTTTATTAGTAAAAAAAATGTTTTGTTTTTTAATGGTACCTAAAAGAAATACCAGGGATAAGTTTATGGGACTGCCTTCAGCTTGTTTTTTTCATTCTATAGAAGCATCCTGCTTTCTGTTGTTGCACCTGCTTTCCTGCATATGAGGGTAGCATGGTGGCTCAGTGGTTAGTACTGCAGCCTTGGTGTTCAAATCCCACCAAGGACAACATCTGTAAGGAATTTCTATGTTCTCCCCATGGTTGCTTGGGTTTCCTCTGGGTTCTCCGGTTTCCTTTCTCACTCCAAAGACCTACTGAGGAAATCTAGATTGTAAGCCCCATTGGGGACACTGCCAATAATGCCTGTAAAGCATTGTGTAATTAATGGTGCTATCTATATAAGTGAGCACAATAAATATATATACCCGATCAGTTACAATTCTCTCAAGGAGGACACTGACACCACTTCAGGTTCAAGTGCGACTTCATCCCATACTGTAGTAACCTGGGAATCTCATCATCTTTTTGTAATGGAATATGAATATGATGCACTGCTTACTGGCTGTCAGTCATTATTGGTTCGTCCATACTGCTGCTGCTCATTGTGCTGTGAGCCGTGGCTGTAGCCGAACCAATATGCCTGTATGACTGAGAGCTGGTGGCTCCTGAGAGGAATAAGTAAATTTTTTCCCTGGTGCCGCACTTCAGTACAGCGGTCAAGCACCTTCCTAAAACTATTAACTTTCAGGTTACCGCTAGATCCGCAGGTTAATAGTGTTATCCAATGTGACCAGTTCCCTTAAATCTAATAAATGTGCTAATGCAATGCGACCAATTAACCCCTTTCTGGCATAAGACGTAATAATCCGTCCATGTGACCTAGGCCTATTTGACCACGGACGGATTATTACTAGGGATGCGTAAATAGCATCAGATAACTCCTTATCCGAATAGCTATAGTGCTTACCGTGTTAGCTGCATCGGGAACCCGGATACCTGGAGCGCTCCTGATAATCAGCTGATCAGTGCCGTAGCTGCATGTGTCGTTGCTGTGTGACAGTCACAACACATGCATGGAGATCCTGTTTGTTGGGCTCTCCATGCATGTGTTGTGAATGTCACACAGCCGCGACACATGCAGCTGCGGCACCAAAGAGCTGATTATTGGGAGCGCTCCAGGTATTTGAGTTCCTGATGCAGCTATATGGTAAACGCTATATCTATTCGGATAAGGAGTTATCCGAAGCTATTTGCTCATCCCTAATTATTACGTCTGCGCGATCGCCCGTGCACATGGGTGGTATGCGGGAAATCACCACTGGGTGTCAGCTGATTCTGACAGCTGACACCCGGCACTAAGTGCCAGGAGCAGTCCCGACACTTTAACCCCTGAAGTGCTGCGATCGAACATGATCGCAGCATTCAGGTTGCTGGCAGAGTAATGACAGCCCCTCTGCCTTTGGATCGGAGACTCCGTGGCGTGACCGGATGTCATCATGACGACATACAGGTCACCAGAGCTAGGAAAAATATAGTTACTTACTGATAACTGTATTTCTCTGAGCCCATGACGGCACCACGGAGAGAGGGGATCCGCCCACCAAGGACAGGAAACCTACAGATAAAAAGGCGGTACCTCTCCCGCATTAGTTGTTTAGGCTACGTTCACATTTGCGTTGTGCACCGCAGCGTCGGCGCCGCAGCGCACAACGCAAACAAAAACGCACGCTAAAACGCTGCGTTTTGCGCATGCGTCCGCATGCGTCCTTTTTGGCCGAAAGTTGGACGCAAAAAAAATGCAACTTGAAGCGTTTCTTGCGTCCAACGCTTGCGGCCATGCGGCGCAAAACGCAGCACAACGCATGTCCATGTGCCCCCATGTTAAATATAGGGGCGCATGACGCATGCGGCGACGCTGCGGCGCCCGACGCTGCGGCGCTGACCGCAAATGTGAACGTAGCCTTACAGGGCATGATGGGAGCTTAGGTTAATAAACAAAATATAATTTCAACATTACTTCAAAGTCTTAACCGAGATACTGCTTGACTATTTACTGAAGTATTAGCATAGGAAACATTTTACTAGTGTGCACACCCACTCGTGAAGGGAGGGAATGTACGGGTGCCGTCATGGGCTCAAAGAAATACCGTTATCGGTAAGTAACTATATTTTTCTCTGTCCCCCATGACGGTACCACGGAGAGAATTGCAGAGACTGTACAATTGGGAGGGACCACCGCTTCCAGCACCTTTTCCCAAAGGTAAGGTCTGAAGAAGAGATAAGGTCCAATCTATAGTTCTTAAAGAATGTAGAGGGTAAAGACCAGGTAGCGGCTCTACATAATCTGATCAATTGAAGCACCGTCCCTTTCTGCCCAGGAGGCTGCTACTGCTCTCGTTGAGTAAGCTCTGATTTTTCCCGGGACGGGCACCCCACTTGATGAATACGAAAGGTTGATGGCGTCTCTGATCCATCTTGCTAGTGTGCTTTTGGAGGCTTTTTTTCCTTTCCGGGAACCCTGGAAACATACAAAGAGACATCTATCCTCCCTACACTCCTTAGTGGCTTTTATGTAATGGATCAGGCATCTCCTAACATCCAACGTGTGTAAGGTCTTTTCCTCCTCATTCTTGGGGTTAGGACAAAAGGAGGGGAGGGATATTTCCTGTGCTCTATGGAATCGAGAAGCTACTTTTGGTAGGCTGGATTAGTTTTGAGAGCAACCCTATCATCCAAGAATTGTGTGAAAGGAGGACTGGCTGATAAGGCTTGTATATCACTAACCCTGTGTGCAGAGGTGAGGGCAACCGATAGAGATGCTTTAAGAGATAGGATTCTCAATGGAACATCTGCCAAGGGTTCAAAGGGAGGTTTAGTCAGGGCCGTAAGGACTAAATTTAAATCCCACTGAGGGGTACTCCGTAAGGGTAGAGGTCTTGACCTCCCTGCTGCTTTAATGAACCTGGAAACCCTATGATTCCCCGCTAGATCGTAATTGAATAGAGCCCCCAAAGCTGCTACGTGGACCTTTAGGGTACTTGTGGCCAGACCTATTTCCAACCCCTTCTGCAGGAACCCTAGTATGGATTTAAGAGGAACTCCCTCATCTAATTTGGCGCCCGAGGACGACAAGAATTTTTTCCATATTTTCCCGTACTGTTTTGTCGTAATCGGTTTCCTACTTTGCAGCAGGGTTGACACCAGCCCCGGCTAGAACCCTCTATTTTCTATTTTCTAACAGCTCCCTTTCAAATTCCAGGCTGTCAAGTATAAACTTGCAACCTGTGGATGCTGTACTGGTCTCTGGGAGAGGAGATCTGGAAGATTCGGGAGTACCCAGGGGTCGGAGATCGACATCCTTATCATCCAAGAAAACCAAATCCTCTTTGGCCAGAATAGGGCTATCAAGACTATACAAGCTTTGTCTTCCCATATTTTGCTCAGGACTGCTGGTATTAGTGCGATTGGGGGAAAAGCGTATGCCAGCTGATGGTTCCACGGAATCAGGAATGCATCTGACGCTACAGGGTTCCCCAATGGGGTTATAGAGCAAAAGGTGTCTACCTTCTTGTTCAGATTGTTTGCAAAGAGGTCTATGTCTGGTGCCCCCCATCTTTCCGAGATTTGGTTGAATACGGACTGGTTCAATTCCCATTCCCCCTGTTTCAGACGGGATCGACTCAGAAAGTCCGCTCTGTAATTGTCCACCCTCTTATGTGAAGGCCTGTCAAGGACTCTAGGTTGCTCTCGGCTAGCTGGAAGATTGATTTTGTTACTTTCATTAGCGACTGGGAACGGGTACCTCCTTGGTGATTTAAGTAAGCTACTACTACTCTGTTGTCTGACAGTACTCTGACATGATGAGAGTGAAGGGGATTTAGGAATTCTAACAGTGCAAATTTGACTGCAAGTAGCTCTTTCATGTTGGAAGATACTCCCTTCAGGTCGTCTGACCAGACTCCCTGAGCTATGAGATCGTTCAGATGGGCCCCCCACCCACTGGGGCTTGTGTCTGTAGTCACTATTTTTGAAACCGGGGTTAACCCAAGGGACACCTCTGGACAGATTGTTCATCGTCATCCACCATTCTAGAGAGAGAACTGTATTTGGTTATAAACTAAACCAACCTTCCCCGCGAAGATCGATGTAAGCTTCTGTAGGTCCCCCATCAAGGACAGGAAACCAAACTGATGCGGGAGAGAGGTACCGCCTTTTTGTCTGTAGGTTTCCTGTCCTTGGTGGGCGGATCACCTCTCTCCGTGGTGCCGTCATGGGGGGCAGAGAAACATGCTGTTCATGCACAGTGCATGATCAGCAAGTCTCTCTGTCAGTTTCTACAGTATGGGGATGCTGCTGCATCTCTATTCTTTAGAAGCGATCAGCCTGCAAAGAATGATTGTCCCTTATTGGGACAAAGTAAAAAAGTTAACAAAAAAAAAGTAAATAATTTTTTTTAAATAATTGTAAAAATATAAAAATAAAAATAAAATCAAAAGATATTGTATGTACAAATATTTGAATAAAAAAAATATAAATAATAAAAGTGCACACATTTTGCGCGTCTGCAACGACCCGACCTATAAGGCCATGTGCACACGTTGCAGAATTGCGGCAATTCTGCAACTCCCTGCCGTGGGAATTACGCATGCAGAAATGGCATGCATATTCCCGGTAAACATTACCGTTTTGCAAGCGTAATTGGCTTGCAGAATGTTAGTGTTTTCCAAGCGATCTGTAGCATCGCTTGGAAAACTGATTGACAGGTTGGTCACACTTGTCAAACGCAGTGTTTGACAAGTGTGACCAACTTTTTACTATTGATGCTGCCTATGCAACATCAATAGTAAAAAGATATAATGTTAAAAATAATAAAAAAATAAAAATAAAAAATCGTGATATTCTCACCTTCTGGCGGCCCCCGCAGCCTTCCCGCTCCTCGCGATGCTCCCAGTTTGTCGCGAGACCGCTACATCTTCACAGGTCATTTTCGCAAGGCATTACTGGGAACGGGAGCATCGTGAGGAGCTGGAAGGCTGCGGGGGCCGCTGGAAGGTGAGAATATCACGATTTTTTATTTCAATTCCTTTTTTCTTTTTTTTTTCTTTTTTAACAGGTATATGGTTCCCAGGGCCAGGAGGAGAGTCTCCTCTCATCCACCCTGGGTACTAACCGCACATGATCTGCTTACTTCCGCATGGTGGGCATAGCCCCATGCGGGAAGTAAGCAGATCAATGCATACCTATGTGTGCGGAATCTAGGCGAATCCGCAAAAAGAATGAACATGCTGCGTTTTTTTTCGGAGTGCGATTCCGCCGCGGGAAAAAACACAGCATGTGTACAAAAAATGCGGAATGCATTAAAAATGATGGGATGCTTATGTAAGCTTTTTTTCGGCGGAAAACGGCCAAAAAAATGCTAAAAACCGCTAAAAATCCTGAACGTGTGCACATAGCCTAAAACTGTCCCACTAGTTAAGCCCTTTAGTGAATAGAATAAAAAAAACTGCTTTATCATCATACTGCCGAACAACAAGTGGAATAAAACTCGATCAAAAAGACGGATATGAATAAACATGGTACTGCTGAAAACGTCATCTTGTCCCACAAAAAATAAAGCGGTCATACAGCTTATATATACGTTATAGCTCTCACAATAAAGGGATGCAAAAATAATTATTTTTCTATAAAATAGTTTTTATTGTGTAAAAGCGCCAAAAGATAAGAAAACAATATAAATGAGGTATCGCTGTAATCGTACTGACCCGAAGAATAAAACTGCATTATCAGTTTTACCACACACGGAACGGCATAAACCCCCCGCCTCCAACCCCGCAAAGAAAAATAAAAAATCCTGAATTGCTTGTTTTTGTTCATTCTGCCTCCCAAAAATTTGAATAGAAAGCGATCAAAAAATGTCATGTGCCCGAAAATTGTACCAATAGAAATGTCAATTTGTCCCGCAAAAAACAAGCCATAACATGACTCTGTAGGCTGAAATATGGAAAAATTATAGCTCTATAAATGCAATATGGTGATGCAAAAACTATTTTTTTGCAATAAAAAGCGACTTTGTGTGTGACAGCTGCCAAACATAAAAACCCGATATAAATCTGGTATCGCTGTAATTTCACCGACTCAAAGAATAAAATCGCCTAATCATTTATACCTCACGAGGAATGGTATAAAAAATAAATAAAACCAATTTTTCACTTACTCTTCATTTTTTTTCATTCTCCCTCCCAAAGATCGCAGTAAGGCTAGGCGCACATTTATCCTGCGCTCTGCTTTGAGCTCTTACACCGGGGTTTCCGTGTAAATCTCTTAAATATGTGATTCAGACGGAACCTCTGGCAGAAGATTCCCTATAATGAGGCATATGGAGGCACTGCGGACGCTGTCTGACCTGTGATCCGGCGGTGTCCGTCTTTTTAGGATTGCATAAAAGTGCTGTCTGCCACAGTTTTGTGCACTTCTGAAAAGGACACTGCCGAACAGAGGCCAGACTGAGTCCAGAGTAACTCCTTCTGCCTCATTATAGTGAATGGATCCCTCAGGGGTTTCAACTGAATCACGTCACTCAGAGATTTAGATGGAAACCCAAAAATAAGTGCTCAGGGAAGAGCGCCAGATAAATGTGATCCCAAACATTATGTAAAATTTTCCCAATAAAAGCTTTAACTCAATCCACAAAAAAAGCAAGTTCTCAATCAGATCCGTTATCTGTTCACGGAAATATAGGGGGCTTCACGTTACTGGTAGTACAAAGTCTCTGGAAAAGCTAAATGGCTCCTCACCCTCCAAAAGAGCCCCACAGTGTACCTAAATCACATATAGCATCCAAGTTTAGCATTTCTGAAGCGATGAGAGCCCTCCTAACTTAACGGGTGCGTGCCTTCAGAAGCATGGGCTTGGCATAACGTACGTTGCCTGCAACTTACAGGTCACTACAGCGTAGTGGTAACTACAATGGCAGTTTGCAATTTTCACTTGGCAACATTCATTGCTGCTTGTTCTGAAAAATACTCATGGAGTCAAAATCAGCACTACACCTGTAGATAAACTCGCAAAGGGGTATAATTTCCAAAATGGGGTCATTTGAGGGGGGATTCTTCTCTTCTAGCAGTTAGGGGCTCTGTATATGGAGTCCGCTAACTGTTCTATGAAAATCTGCTTTCGAGGAGGCATATAGTACTCCGTTCCTCCCGAGTCTCTCCGTATGACCTAGTACTATACAGCCATACATGGGTAATTGCCACATTCAGTAGAAATTGTGGGACAAATTTTGGTGCCATTTTTACTCACTTCTTGTGTGAAAATGTAAAATCTTTGGCTAAAACTAAATTTTGGTGGTAAAAATGTAGTTATTTGGTCTTTACTGCCCAATGGTGTAAAATTCTGTGACACACCCATGGTGTCGATATGATCACTGCACCCCTAGATGAATTCATTGAGAGGTGTAGTTTGTTAAATGGTGTCACTTATGGGGGGAGGGTTTCTGCTGTTCTGGCACCTCATGGGCTCTCCCAGTGGGTCATGGCACCTGCAAACCATAACAGTAAAATCTGGTGCTCCTTGCCTTCTGAACTTCACTCTGTGCCTGAAAAATATTTTCTGATTACACTAAGGTATTGGCGCACTCAGGAAAAAATGGACCTCAGTTTTTTGCAAATGAATGTCGTATTAACCCTTAGAAAAATTAAAACATTTGGGGCTAAAACCACATTTTTGTGAGGAAAATGTTTATTATTTTCATGGCTCAACGTTACACTTCTCTGAAGCACCTGGGTGTTCAAGGTGCTCACCACACATCTAAATACATTCCTTGAGGGGTCTATTTTCTAAAATGCGGCCACTTGTGAGGGGTTTCCACTGTTTAGGCACATCAGGGGCTCTCCAAATGGGACATGACATTCGCTAATGATTCCAGGAAATTTTACAGTCAAAAAGTCAAATGATGCTCCTTCCCTTCCTATCCCTGCTGTGCACCCAAACAGTAGTTTTCTCCCTCATATTGGGTATCTGCATACTCAGGAGAAATTGCACAGCAAGTTGTATGGTGCAATTTCTCCTGTTACCCTTCTGAAAATGCAACACTTTGTGCTGAAACATTTGTAGGGAAAATTAGATTTTTTTATTTTTACTGCTCAACGTTAATATAAACTTCAGTGAAGCGCCTGAGGGTTAAATGTGCTCACCACACATCTAGATCAGTTCCCTTAGGGGGGCTAGTTTTCAAAATGGTGTCACTTGTGGGGGATTTTCACTGTTTAGGCACATCAGAGGCTTTCCAAATGCAACATAGCGTCCGCCAGTTTTTCCAGGAAATGCTGCATTCAAAAAGTCAAACTGCGCTCCTTCCCTTCTGAGCTCTGCTGTACAACCAAAAAGTGTTTTTTCTCCCTCCTATGGGGTATCGGCATGCTCAGGAGAAATACAACACATTTTGGGGTCCATTTTTTCCTGTTTGTCAAAATAAAAAAATGAATGTTCTCTTTTTCCCATATTCAAAATATTCCTGTGAAACACCTGAAGGGTTAATAAACTTCTTGAATATGGTTTTGAACACCTTGAGGTGTGCAGTTTTTATAATGGTGTCTCTTTTGGATATCTTCTATCGTATAGACCCCTCAAAGTGACTTCAAATGTGATGTCGTCCCGTCCCCCTCAACTTTTAACCCTTATAACTTCCTAACAAAAGTTTGTTTCAAAATTGTGCTAATGAAAAGTAGACATGTGGGAAATGTTGCTTATTAGCTTTTTTGTCTGACCTACAGGTGCATCTCACAAAATTAGAATGTCATCAAAAAATGAATTTATTTCAGTTCTTCAATACAAAAAGTGAAACTCATATATATAATTAGTCACATGACATGGCTCCCGAAACCATCATTGATTGTGGATACTAAACACTAGACCTTGGATATCAAGGTCCCAGAGTCTGGAGGAAGAGTGGAGAGGCACACAATCCAAGCTGCTTGAGGTCTAGTGTGAAGTTTCCTCAATCTGGGATGGTTTGGGGAGTCATGTCATCTGGTGTAGGTCCACTGTGTTTTATCAAGGTCAAAGTCAGTGCAGCCATCTACCAGGAAATTTTAGAGCACTTCATGCTTCCCTCTGCCGACAAGCTTTTTGGGGATGGAAATTTCATTCTCCAGCAGCAATTGGCACCTGTTCACACTGCCAAAAGTGCTAATATGTGGTTTAAAAACAACAGTATCACTCTGTTTGATTGGCCAGCAAACTCACCTGACCTTAACCCCATAGAGAATCTATGGGGTATTGTCAAAAGGAAGATGAGACTCAAGACCCAGCAATGCAGATGAGCTGAACGCTGCTATCAAAGCAACCTGGGCTTCCATAACACCTCAGCAATGCCACAGACTGATCGCCTCCATGCCTTGCCGCATTGATTCAATAACACAGGTCAACAAAAAAAAATTTTTTTTCTGGTGTCCAAAATATTTTAATGAATTTGGGGTATTTTTGGGGTGCTGATTCTGAATATGCTATCAGTTTTGCCAGATTGGCTCAAGTTTTTGACATTTTTGGTATCTTATTTATAGCACTTGTTGGTAAATGCGACGCATCATCTCATTAATTTCTTTGGATTAGTACTTGAACTGAGCAGTTCTCAATATAGTTTTGTGTTAATTAGTGTTCTAAAAGTTTGTTCATAGCTTGATTTTTGCACTAACTTTATGTTGTTGTCTGTTTTCCAGTGAAAAGCAAGAACTCATCAAGAAGAAGTTGTCTTAACGATCCAGACTCATTCTGTTACATTTGTGGTGAATACACACTGCCAAAACATAGAAGAAACATAACAGACTTCGTAAAAAAAGTGTATTTTGCCTATTTTGGGGTTATGCTTGGGGACCAAGACAAGTTTTGGGCACCACACATAGTGTGCAAAGCATGTATCGAATTATTACGAAAATGGAGCAAAGGACAAAGAAAAAGCTTCAAATTTGGTGTTCCAATGGTGTGGAGAGAGCCAAAAAATCATCATGATGACTGTTATTTCTGTGCAGTGCAAGTGCAAGGATTCAATAAGCATAAGAAACGAAAATGGGAGTAACATGGAATCTGCAAGAAGGCCTGTCCCTCATTGTGAAGATGTGCCTGTACCTGTGTTTACCACAAATAACAGTCATCATGATGATTTTTTGGCTCTCTCCACACCATTAGAACACCAAATTTGAAGCTTTTTCTTTGTCCTTTGCTCCATTTTCGTAATAATTCGATACATGCTTTGCACACTATGTGTGGTGCCCAAAACTTGTCTTGGTCCCCAAGCATAACCCCAAAATAGGCAAAATACACTTTTTTTTATGAAGTCTGTTATGTTTCTTCTATGTTTTGGCAGTGTGTATTCACCACAAATGTAACAGAATGAGTCTGGATCGTTAAGACAACTTCTTCTTGATGAGTTCATGCTTTTCACTGGAAAACAGACAACAACATAAAGTTAGTGCAAAAATCAAGCTATGAACAAACTTTTAGAACACTAATTAACACAAAACTATATTGAGAACTGCTCAGTTCAAGTACTAATCCAAAGAAATTAATGAGATGATGCGTCGCATTTACCAACAAGTGCTATAAATAAGATACCAAAAATCTCAAAAACTTGAGCCAATCTGGCAAAACTGATGACATATTCAGAATCAGCACCCCAAAAATACCCTAAATTCGATGAAATATCTTTGGCACCAAAAATGCTGTTGACCAGTGTAATTGATGCAAAAGGAGCCCCGATCAAGTATTGAGTGCATTTACTGAACATACATTTCAATAGGCCAGCATTTCGGATCTTAAAATCATTTTTTTCAAGCTGGAAATTAACTTTTTGATGATATTCTAATTTTATGAGATGCACCTTTGATCTCTGTGATTTAACCCCTTTCTGACATTAGACGTACTATCCCGTTGAGGTGGGCCCGTGTGACCACCGACGGGATAGTACGTCATATGCGATCGGCTTCGCTCGATCGCAGCCGGGTGTCAGCTGATTATCACAGCTGACATCTGGCACTATGTGCCAGGAGCGGTCACGGACCACCCCCGGCATATTAACCTCCGGCCCACTGCAATCAAACATGATCGCAGTGTTCCAGCGGTATAGGGAAGCATCGCGCAGGGAGGGGGCTCCCTGCGTGCTTCCCTGAGACCCCCGGAGCAACGCGATGTGATCGCGTTGCTCCGAGGGTCTCTTACCTCCTCCTCCCTGCAGCAGGCCCGGATCCAAGATGGCCACGGCATCCGGGTCCTGCAGGGAGGTGGCTTCACTGCGCCTGCTCAGAGCAGTCACCGGGAAGCCTCCAGGAGCTGTGCACGTCAGATCGTCGATCTGACACAGTGCACAGCAAAGTGTCAGATCGCCGATCTTACACTATAACATGATGCCCCCCCTTCCCCGGTGCAATGTTATAGTGTAAAAA
Organism: Ranitomeya variabilis; assembly: GCF_051348905.1. Classification (NCBI taxonomy): domain Eukaryota; kingdom Metazoa; phylum Chordata; class Amphibia; order Anura; family Dendrobatidae; genus Ranitomeya; species Ranitomeya variabilis. The sequence continues at coordinate 321,445,812 of NC_135234.1, forward strand.
AACAATATTCACATTTTAAAAAAATCCCCCAAAATTTTAAAAAATATATATATATATTGTTTCTATAAATACATTTCTTTATCTAAATAAAACAAAAAAAACAATAAAAGTACACATATTTAGTATCGCCACGTCCGTTACGACCCGACCTATAAAACTGTCCCACTAGTTAACCCCTTCAGTGAACACCGTAAAAAAAAAAAAGAGGCAAAAAACAACGCTTTATTATCATACCGCCAAACAAAAAGTGGAATAACGCGATCAAAAAGACGGATATAAATAATCATGGTACCGCTGAAAACGTCATCTTGTCCCGCAAAAAACGAGCCGCCATACAGCGTTATCAAAGAAAAAATAAAAAGTTATCGTTCTCAGAATAAATCGATGCAAAAATAATTATTTTTTCTATAAAAGTTTTTATTGTATAAAAGCGCCAAAACATTAAAAAAATGATATAAATGAGGTATCGCTGTAATCATACTGACCCGAAGAATAAAACTGCTTTATCCATTTTACCAAATGCGGAACGGTATAAACGCCTCCCCCAAAAGAAATTCATGAATAGCTGGTTTTTGGTCATTCTGCCTCACAAAAATCAGAATAAAAAGCGATCAAAAAAGTCACGTGCCTGAAAATGTCACCAATAAAAACGTCAACTCGTCCCGCAAAAAACAAGACCTCACATGACTCTGTGGACCAAAATATGGAAAAATTATAGCTCTCAAAATGTGGTAATGCAAAAAAAAATTTTTTGCAATAAAAAGCGTCTTTCAGTGTGTGACAGCTGCCAATCCTAAAAATCTGCTAAAAAACCCGCTATAAAAGTAAATCAAACTCCCCTTCATCACCCCCTTAGTTAGCGGAAAATTAAAAAAATGTATTTATTTCCATTTTCCCGTTAGGGTTAGGGCTAGGGTTAAGGCTACAGTTAGGGTTGGGGCTAAAGTTAGGGTTGGGGCTAAAGTTAGGGTTTGGATTACATTTACAGTTGGGAATAGGGCTGGGATTAGGGTTAGGGGTGTGTCAGGGTTAGGGGTGTGGTTAGGATTACCGTTGGGATTAGGGTTAGGGATGTGTTTGGATTAGGGTTTCAGTTACAATTGGGGGGTTTCCACTGTTTAGGCACATCAGGGGCTCTCCAAACGCGACATGGCGTCCGATCTCAATTCCAGCCAATTCTAAGTTGAAAAAGTAAAACAGTGCTCCTTCCCTTCCGAGCTCTCCCGTGCGCCCAAACAGGGGTTTACCCCAACTTATGGGGTATCAGCGTACTCAGGACACATTGGACAACAACTTTTGGGGTCCAATTTCTCCTGTCACCCTTGGGAAAATACAAAACTGGGGGCTAAAATATAATTTTTGTGGGAAAAAAAAGATTTTTTATTTTCACGGCTCTGCGTTATAAACTGTAGTGAAACACTTGGGGGTTCAAAGTTCTCACAACACATCTAGATAAGTTCCTTGGGAGGTCTAGTTTCCAATATGGGGTCACTTGTGGGGGGTTTCTACTGTTTAGGTACATTAGGGGCTCTGCAAACGCAATGTGACGCCTGCAGACCAATTCATCTAAGTCTGCATTCCAAATGACGCTCCTTCCCTTCCGTGCTCTGCCATACGCTCAAACGGTGGTTCCCCCCACATATGGGGTATCAGCATACTCAGGACAAATTGGACAACAACTTTTGGGGTGCAATTTCAACTGTTACCCTTGCAAAAATTCAAAACTGGGGGCTAAAAAATTTTGTGGAAAAAAAAATAAAAATTTATTTTCACGGCTCTGCGTTATAAACTGTAGTGAAACACTTGGGGGTTCAAAGCTCTCACCACATCTAGATGAGTTCCTTAGGGGGTCTACTTTCCAAAATGGTGTCACTTGTGGGGGGTTTCAATGTTTAGGCACATCAGGGGCTCTCCAAACGCAACATGGCGTCCCACCTCAATTCCTGTCAATTTTGCATTGAAAAGTCAAACGGCGCTCCTTCCCTTCCGAGCTCTCCCATGCGCTCAAACAGTGGTTTACCCCCACATATGGGGTATCAGCGTACTCGGGACAAATTGTACAACAACGTTTGAGGTCCAATTTCTTCTCTTACCCTTGGGAAAATAAAAAATTGGGGGCGAAAAGATCATTTTTGTGAAAAAATATGATTTTTTATTTTTACGGCTCTGCATTATAAACTTCTGTGAATCACTTAATGGGTCAAAGTGCTCACCACACATTTAGATAAGTTCCTTAGGGGGTGTTCTTTCCAAAATGGTGTCACTTGTTGGGGGTTTCAATGTTTAGGAACATCAGTGGCTCTCCAAACGCAAGATGGCGTGCCATCTCAATTTCTGTCAATTTTGCATTGAAAAGTCAAATGGCGTTCCTTCGCTTGCGAGCTCTGCTATGTGCCCAAACAGTGGTTTACCCCCACATAAGGGGTATCGGCGTACTCAGGTGGAGCTGAAGTAAATTTTTTGTGAAAGAAAGTGAAATGTTCATTTTTATTTAAACATTCCAAACATTCCTGTGAAACACCTGAAGGGTTAATAAACTTCTTGAATGTGGTTTTGAGCACCTTGAGGGGTGCAGTTTTTAGAATGGTGTCTCACTTGGTTATTTCCTATCATATAGACCCCTCAAAATGACTTCAAATGAGATGTGGTCCCTAAAAAAAAAATGGTGTTGTAAAAATGAGAAATTGCTGGTCAACTTTTAACCCTTATAACTCCCTAACAAAAAAAAAATTTTGGTTCCAAAATTGTGCTGATGTAAAGTAGACATGTGGGAAATGTTACTTATTACGTATTTTGTGTGACATATCTCTGTGATTTAATTGCATAAAAATTCAAAGTTGGAAAATTGCGAAATTTTCGCCAAATTTCCATTTTTTCACAAATAAACGCAGGTAATATCAAAGAAATTTTACCACTATCATGAAGTACAATATGTCACGAGAAAACAATGTCAGAATTGCCGGGATCCGTTGAAGTGTTCCAGAGTTATAACCTCATAAAGGGACAGTGGTCAGAATTGTAAAAAATGGCCTGGTCATTAACGTGCAAACCACCCTTGGGGGTAAAGGGGTTAAGGGCATGAAAATTCCTAGTTGGAAGATTGTGAAATTTTTAAAAATTTTGCCAAATTCTGTATTTTTCACAAACACAAGTCATATCAAAGAAGTTTTGCCACTATCATTAAGTACAATATGTAATGAAAAAACATTCTCAGAATCGCCGGAATCTGTTGAAGCATTCTAGAGTTATCGCCTCATAAAGTGACAGTGGTCAGAATTTTAAAAATTGGCCTGGTCATTAACGTGCAAACCACCTTCGGGGATAAAGGGGTTAAATAAAATGTTTCTGTGCTGAGATAATCTTATAAATGTGCCCCTGCTGTGTCTGATTGTGCATCAACATGGTCTGATCATACCACATTTCCTAGGCAGGGGGAAAACGAGAGTATACTAACATTACAGCCCAGGATGAATCGCAGCTGATACTACCCCATATGTCACTCCTATGTGGTAATAACTGTGGAATGCTCCAACGTATCCCAGTGATCCTGAAGCTGTTTTTCATGACATATTGTGCTTCATGACAGTGATAAAATTTGTTCAATCTAACTTTTTTTTTATTTCTGAAAATATCGTAAATATATATGGAGCATCTTATGGTGCCAATTATATATGGAGCATTATATGGGGCCCATCATATATGCAGTCAATTATATATGGAGCATTATATGGGGACAATGCTGTTTGGAGCAATATATGGGGCTAATCATATACTGGAGCTTTATATGGGACCCATCATATACTGTATGGAGCAATATATTGGACACATTCTGTATGGGGCAATATATGGGGCCCACCATATACTGTATGAAGCATTATATGGGACTCATTATTCTGTATGGATCATTATATAGGGCCCATTATACTGAATAGGCCATTATACTGAATAGAGCACTACATGGGGTCCATTATACTGAATGGGGCAATATATGTGGCTCATTATTCTGTATGTAGCATTATATGGGGTCCATTATTCTGTATGGAGCAATATATGGGGCACTATGTGGTGCCCATTATACTGTAGGAGCAATATATGGGACTCATTATTCTGAATGGAGCTCTGTGGTGCCCATGATACTGTATGGAGGACTATACTGTCTGGTTTCTGAGCTATTGATATCACTCATGTAATGTAAGAAGTGAATTACAGTGGGAGAAAAAAGTATTTTGTCAGCCACCAATTGTGCAAACATTTGACCTCTGTCATTGCCAAAAAAGGATATACAGTCATGGCCAAAAGTATTGACACCCCTGCAATTCTGTCAGATAATACTCAGTTTCTTCCTGAAAATGATTGCAAACACAAATTCTTTGGTATTATTATCTTCATTTAATTTGTCTTAAATGAAAAAACACAAAAAGAATTGTCCTAAAGCCAAATTGGATATAATTCCACACCAAACATAAAAAAGGGGGTGGACAAAAGTATTGGCGCTGTTCGAAAAATCATGTGATGCTTCTCTAATTTGTGTAATTAACAGCACCTGTAACTTACCTGTGGCACCTAACAGGTGTTGGCAATAACTAAATCACACTTGCAGCCAGTTTACATGGATTAAAGTTGACTCAACCTCTGTCCTGTGTCCTTGTGTGTACCACATTGAGCATGGAGAAAAGAAAGAAGACCAAAGAACTGTTTGAGGACTTGAGAAACCAAATTGTGAGGAAGCATGAGCAATCTCAAGGCTACAAGTCCATCTCCAAAGACCTGAATGTTCCTGTGTCTACTGTGCGCAGTGTCATCAAGAAGTTTAAAGCCCATGGCACTGTGGCTAACCTCCCTAGATGTGGGCGGAAAAGAAAAATTGACAAGAGATTTCAACGCAAGATTGTGTGGATGTTGGATAAAGAACCTCGACTAACATCCAAACAAGTTCAAGCTGCCCTGCAGGCCGAGGGTACAACAGTGTCAACCCCTACTATCCGTCAGCGTCTGAATGAAAAGGGACTGTATGGTAGGAGACCCAAGAAGACCCCACTTCTGACCCTGAGACATAAAAAAGCCAGGCTGGAGTTTGTCAAAAATTACCTGAAAAAGCCTAAAATGTTTTGGAAGAATGTTCTCTGGTCAGGTGAGACAAAAGTAGAGCTTTTGGGGCAAAGGCATCAACATAGAGTTTACATGAGAAAAAAAGAGGCATTCAAAGAAAAGAACACGGTCCCTACAGTCAAACATGGCGGAGGTTCCCTGATGTTTTGGGGTTGCTTTGCTGCCTCTGGCACTGGACTGCTTGACCGTGTGCATGGCTTTATGAAGTCTTAAGACTACCAACAAATTTTGCAGCATAATGTAGGGCCCAGTATGAGAAAGCTGAGTCTCCCTCAGAGGTCATGGGTCTTCCAGCAGGACAATGACCCAAAACACACTTCAAAAAGCACTAGAAAATGGTTTGAGAGAAAGCACTGGAGACTTCTAAGGTGGCCAGCAATGAGTCTAGACCTGAATCCCATAGAACACCTGTGGAGAGATCTAAAAATGGCAGTTTGGAGAAGGCACCCTTCAAATATCAGGGACCTGGAGCAGTTTGCGAAAGAAGAATGGTCTAAAATTCCAGCAGAGCATTGTAAGAAACTCATTGATGGTTACCGGAAGCGGTTGGTCGCAGTTATTTTGGCTAAAGGTTGTGCAACCAAGTATTAGGCTGAGGGTGCCAATACTTTTGTCTGGCCTATTTTTGGAGTTTTGTGTGAAATGATCAATGTTTTGCTTTTTGCTTCATTCTCTTTTGTGTTTTTTCATTTAAGACAAATTAAATGAAGATAATACCAAAGAATTTGTGTTTGCTATCATTTTCAGGAAGAAACTGAGTATTATCTGACAGAATTGCAGGGGTGTCAATACTTTTGGCCATGACTGTATAACAAAATATTGAGATTAACGTTTGTTAATGACCAAATTTTCCACCATTCCGCCACTTATTTTCCACCATAATTTGCAAAATAAATCTTCCAGAAAATCACCTTGTCTGATTTTGTATTTGTTTTCTCATTTTGACTCTTAGTTGTTATCTACCTATGATGTGAATTACAGGCCTCTCATCTTTTTAACCCCTTCATGACCTTGGAATTTTCCATTTTTCCGTGTTCCTTTTTCGCTCCCCTCCTTCCCAAAGCCATAACTTTATTTTCCCGTCAATATGGCCATGTGAGGGCTTATTTTTTGCGGGACGAGTTGTGCTTTTGAACGACATCATTGGTTTTACCATGTCGTGTACTAGAAAATAGGAAAAAAATTACAAGTGCGGTGAAATTGCAAAAAAAATGCAATCCCATGCGTGTTTTTGTTTGGCTTTTTTGCTAGGTTCCCTAAATGTTAAAACTGACCTGCCATTATGATTCTCCAGGTCATTACGAGTTCATAGACACCAAACATGTCTAGGTTATTTTTTATCTAAGTGGTGAAAATAAATGCCAAACTTTGCTTAAAAAAAAAAAAAATGGCGCCATTTTCCGATACCCATAGCGTCTCCATTTTTTGTGATCTGGGGTTGGGTGAGGGCTTATTTTTTGCGTGCCAAGCTGACGTTTTTAGTGATACCATTTTGGTGCAGATACATTCTTTTGATTGCCCGTTATTGCATTTTAATGCAATGTCACGTGACCAAAAAAACATAATTCGGGCATTTCAAATTTTTTTCTCACTTTTATTTTATTTTTATTGTTTTATTTTGAATAGGGCGAAAGGGGGGTGATTTAAACTTTTATATATTTTTTATTTATTTCATATTTTTTTAAACATTTTTTTTTACTTTTGCCATGCTTCAATAGCCTCCATGGGAGGCTAGAAGCTGGCACAAATCATTCTGCTCTGCTACATATAGGCGAAGCATAGATCGCCTCTATGTAGTAGAATTACAGGCTTGCTATGAACGCTGACCACAAGGTGGCGCTCACAGCAAGCCGGCATCAATAACCATAGAGGTCTCAAGGAGACCTCTGGTTGTTATGGCGATGCATCGCTGACCCCCGATCATGTGACAGGGGTTGGCGATGAGCGCATTTCCGGCCGCGCGGCTGGAAGCGGTAGTTAAATGCCGCTGTCAGCATTTGACAGTGGCATTTATCTAGTTAATAGCGGCGGGTGGATCGCGATTCCACTCGCCGCTATTGCATGCACATGTCAGCTGTTCAAAACAGCTGACATGTCGCGGCTTTGCTTTTTTTGTTGACTGTGTTGTCACTTTTATTGGGTACATTTTACACAATATTTGGGTTCACATTTATCCTAGTCTCTACGCTGAGCACTTACTTTGGGGGTTTCTATCTAAATCTCAGAGTGACGTGATTCAGATGAAACCCCCAAGGGATACATTCACTATAATGAGGCAGCAGAGTTACTTTGGACTCCGACTGGCCTCTGTTCAGCGTTGTCCTTCTTTTCAGAGGTTCGCAAATCTGTAGACGACTGCGCTTTTATGTACGACTAAATAGATGGACACCACCAGATCGCAGGTCAGACTGCTTCCACAGTGCCCCCATCTGCCTCATTATAGGGAACCTTCCGTTGGGGGTTCCATCTAAATCACATATTTCAGTGATTTATAAGGAAACGCCAGTGTAAGTGCTCAGCGTGGCGCCCAGGATAAATGTGAGCCTATTTTTACTTCTATCTTTGTGAGACAAAATGAACAAATCAACAACAGGTGATGAATTATTTATTTGGTATGCCGTTTCTCATGCAGTATAAGTGATTAGGCAATTTTATTCTTTGGGTAGGTGCAGTTATTTTGAGAGCTATAATTTTTCCTTATTTCTGTCATGTGTTGGCTTATTTTTTGTGCGACAAGTTGACGTTTTTATTGGTACCATTTTCGGGCATGTGACATTATTTGATATTTCTATTTCGATTTTTGGGAGGCAGAATGAACAAAAACCAGCATTTCAGGATTTTTTTTGTTTTGTCTTTCATTGCCGCTCTGGGTGTGGTTAAATTGGTAAGGCAACTATTTTCTTCGGGTCAGTACAATTACAGTGATACCACATTTATATATTTTTTTTTTTATGTTTTGCCGCTTTTATGCAATTGAAAAAAAAATTGTTTTTGCATCACTTTATTCTGAGAGCTAGAACTTTTCTATTGGAGCTGTATGGCAGCTTGTTTTTTTGCGGGACAAGATGACGTTTTTATTGCTACCATTATTATTTCAGTTTGACTTATTTGGTGTTTTATTGTACTTTTCGTTCAGCAGCATGACGAAAAAGCAAAGATTTTTGCACCAGGTGATTTTTTTTTTTTTTTTTTTTTTTTTAATCCAGTGTGCACTGAAGGAGTTAACTAGTGTGACCGTTTCATAGGTCGGGTCGCTCCGGACGCGACAATACTAAAAATGTGTATTTTTTTTGTTCGTTTTTACATAAATATATGTATGTATTTGCTTAATATTCATTTATTTTTTTAATTTCTTTTACTTAGTCCCTGTATGAGACTTTTTATTTCTCTGATCACTGCCACCGTAGCTGGCAGACCTGGAAGTCATCACGTGACCTCCGGCTGTGATGAGTGTGCTGGATCCCCGTGATGTGATCAGATTTCATCACGGGGGGCGTCGGAGAAGTGAGTACAGTAGTGGTCTCAAACTGCTATCTTCTAAATGCCGCGATCGCGTTATCTAGAAGATAGCAAAGGGTTTACATCATTGGGACCTGATCCAATCGGGTCCCAATGATGTCACATGTCAGAGCTATTGCTCTGCACAGGAATCGCAGCGCTTGCAGGACCCTAGGGTGTTGTGAATTCTGCTCTTGGGCTCCCTCCTGTGGTTATAAATGGTAGCGCTGCTGTCTGTCATTCACAGCATAGTACACCGCACACTCTTTATGTATATTTGCAAAAATAGTGAGGAGTTTATTCACAAAATTAACTGTGTAACATGAAAAGCGACCAGAGGCAATAATTGACGTTTCGGCCCTACCAGGGCCTTAATCATACAATCGCTTAATATGCCAGCTGGTTGTGCGCACATTGACGCAAAAAGCCCTGTAGTGGGTTCTGTTTGGTGGAGTTACTATGCGGCGCTCCCGCGCCCTGCTGTTGGTGTCAATAAACTCCTCACTATTTTTGCAAATATACATAAAGAGTGTGCGGTGTACTATATTATCCATATAAGTAGGGCTTACATAGCCCACTACACCTGCACCTCGCTCCCACATTAATCTGAGTGCGCGCCAATTTTCTCTACCTGTCATTCACAGCAGTCATCAGGTGTGTCCACTTCGGACTGGGCTATTTAGTCTTGCTTCACCCTTTGGTCAGTGCCAGTTGTCCATTGTTCCTCGAGGATTCACATCCTTTCCTGGTCTCTCCTGCTTGCTGTGCTTTTCATCAAAGATAAGTTCTGGCTTTGCTTTTTGCTGTCCACATGCTGTGGGCTTAATAGTTCAGTTCATTTTCATGTTTGTTTTGTCCAGCTTGGTCTGTGCAAGGATTTGTTCAGCCATGCTGGTATCTCTGGAGATGCAGATATACCCTCCATATCTTTAGTTAGGTGTGGAGTTTTTGTATTTTTCTGTGGTGGATATTTTCTAGTATTTTAATACTGACCGCTTAGTACTCTGTTCTTTCCTTTCTATCTAGCTAGTACGGCCTCCTTTGCTAAATCCTGATTTCAGTCTGCGTATGTTATTTCCCTCTCCTCTCACAGTCAATATTTGTGGGGGACTGTCTATCCTTTGGGGGTTTTCTCTGAGGCAAGATAGTTTTCCCTTTTCTTATCTCTAGGGGTATTTAGATCTCCGGCTGTGACGAGGTGTCTAGGGAGTGTTAGGTACATCCCACGGCTGCTTCTAGTTGCGGTGTTAAGTTCAGGGTCTGCGGTCAGTACAGGTTCCACCTTCTCCAGTGTGTTCCCCATGCTGCTCCTAGGCCACCATATCATAACACTAGGGGTCCTGAGCGTTGCAAGTCCTCCGACCGTTCATAAAGGGCGGTCAGGAAGCCTTTAAACAATGTTTTACTTCATAGAAAGAATCAGCTGTGATCCCGTCTTGAAATGTCTGCATAATCTTTTCCTTCCTTTTCTTCCCACTAGATGTGATATAGTCAGACCATGTTCCAGCACGGTCAGACACGGCCATTACACAGTACACAGCAGGGGCACATTTATAAAATGATGTCAGCACAGGAATATTTTATTTAAACACATCCAATTGTGAAACTTATTATTATTATTCCAAGATCTATTGATTAAAAATGGACTTTTGTTCATGAGTAAACCCCTTTAAGTGCAGGTAACCGTACTGTCATTACAGCAGCATATTACAGTCTGACTATTGGCAGGTGTCGCCAAGTCATCCTTCTACCCCTTCCAACTTTATCATTAAAATGCGGACTTGACAAAACTGTATATTTATTGCATTTGGAATGGGGAAATAGGCTGCAGCCAGACATCTTTGGCAGCAGTATATCCCCTGCTAGAGAGTCATAGTCCGGATACAAATAATATCATCACCCATTGTGCAATATATAGTAGCTCCATCTAGCTGCCCAAATACTCATGTACATGGGAGTCAGAGTGACATAAGTTATCAATTTTGCCATCCTGGAGAATGCCCTTAATATTTATGGATCTTTGGCATATGCTCATTTCAGAGCATATTTAATAATCCCTTAATATAATGTTATCGGCATCTAAATAGGCACCATTCCGGCACCCTCATCCACTCACGATATTCTGACAATGTTTTCTAGGTGAGGGTTGTATTGAAAAGTCAATGGGCATAACCGCTTGTTGACAGAACACTATTTATTTTTGAGTTATATTGCTGGATATGCATATGCAAATAGCCTATTCAGAAAGGAAGAGGACTAGGACTCTAGTGTCACCTATTGGATATGGCATAGAAAGTCTAGAATTACAGGGGTATTCCCATCTTGTCAAGTGATGGCAAACTGTATGGATATGCCATTACCTTATAATTATTTTTCACCTACCTGGCAGTGCAATGAACTGTGGTGCAGCCCCATTCAATTGAATAGTGGTAGCTGTACAGGGGAAACCCAGTGAAGTGCCAAGCTACAGCAGTTCTCCAGCCCATTCTATCTCAGCTCAAGTAGAGATCTCAGTGAGGTGGACCCCTACCAATTATAAAATACTGGCATCTTTATATATATAATTGTCTAAGGTCCGCTTCCGTCTGTTTGTCTGTCTGCTTATATGTTTTTACTATTGATTAGTAAAAACATATAATGTTAAAAATAATTTTAAAAAAATCGTGATATTCTCACCTTCCGGCGTCCCCGGCAGCTTTTCCTGCTCCTTGCGATGCTCCGGTCCCAGTAATGCTTTGCGGTCTTGACCCCAGATTATGTAGCTGTCTCGCGAGACCGCTACATCATCACGGGTTCTTGCCGCAAAGCATCACTGGGAATGGACCTGGCGGGAGCATTGCTAAAGGCCTGGGCTGGATCCGGGGCCGCCGGAAAGTGAGTATATAACTATTTTTTATTTTAATTCTTTTTTTTAACAGGTATATGGTGCCCACACTGCTATATACTACGTGGCTGTGTTATATACTGCGTGGGCTGTGTTATATACTGTGTGGGCTGTGCTATATACTACATGGGCTGTGTTATATACTATGTGGGCTGTGCTATATACTATGTGGGCTGTGCTATATACTATGTGGGCTGTGCTATATACTATGTGGGCTGTGCTATATACTACGTTGGCTGTGCTATATACTACATTGGCTGTGCTATATACTACGTGGGCTGTGCTATATACTATGTGGGCTGTGCTATATACTACGTGGGCTGTGCTATATACTATGTGGGCTGTGCTATATACTACGTGGGCTGTGCTATATACTATGTTGGCTGTGCTATATACTACGTTGGCTGTGCTATATACTACGTGGGCTGTGCTATATAGTATGTGGGCTGTGCTATATAGTATGTGGGCTGTGTTATACTTACGTGGGCTGTGTTATATACTTACGTGGGCTGTGTTATATACTATGTGGGCTGTGCAATATGCTACGTGGGCTGTGTTATATACTACGTGGGCTGTGCTATATACTGCGTGGGCTGTGTTATATACTACTTGGGCTATGTTATATACTACGTGGCCTGTGTTATATGTTACGTGGGCTGTGCAATATGCTACGTGGGCTGTGTTATATTGTAATAATTATAGGGGATAACTCAGGAGACTCTGCGTGGAACAAGACAACTACAGGACACAGTTTCATAAGTGGTAAAGTCTATATTATCACACGGTGATTCAAACAGGTGCAGAGAGAAACTCAAGTCCACAACACTTGGTGCAAATAATAAATGCAGCTTAGCAGTCTATAGGAAACTTCAGAGGAAAATGCAATCAAGCAGAACGTCTATGAAGCACAGTTATTCTTGAGGATACTTGACACGAATAAATCCTTGTCTTAGTCCAGGCACAGATAGATATGCTTATTAGGCAGTTCAAATCATATCTTAGCTCAACCAGGGAGGCCTGGTTAATAGTCTCAGGTTATTGCAAAGCAGAAACAGCTTACATGTCCAGCAAATGCAGATGGAAGTAAACACGAGCAGCAGATGAAGGAGGATTACTGGGAAATTGTGTATGCAGCAGGAACTCAGAGCTGAGTTGCAGGATCACCACACAGGTTCACAGGAGCAGGTGTATAGCCAGGGAGTAATCAGAGGTCAGGAGCTGGATGCAAGGCAGAATACTCTAGCACAGACTGAAGGCTGGGGTGGAGTTTTATAGCAGGAAGACAGTGCACATGAGACCAAAGACGCCATCTTGGAAAAGGGCAGTAATGCACAAAAGGTAAAAAATGTTCAGAGTCCTGACATATATACTACGTGGGCTGTTATATGCTACGTGGCTGTGCTATATGCTACGTGGGCTGTGCAATATGCTACGTGGGCTGTGTTATATACTACGTGGGCTGTGTTATATACTACGTGGGCTGTGTTATATACTACGTGGGCTGTGTTATATACTACGTGGGCTGTGTCATATACTACGTGGGCTGTGCTATATTTCTCTGCTGTATCTGTGCATCATGAATCGTGGTATGTGTTAAAGGGGGGCCCACTGAGACTCTTTCCCCTGCGTTCCTTCAAAAACCTGGAGCCGGCCCTGGCTTCACTGATTGGTTGCGCCAGGCCTGGCGCGACCAATCAATCAGCGACAGGCGCAGTCTGGCCACGAATTGGCGCTGGGATCTGAATCGGGCCACCATCTAGTGGACTAATAATATGCCAAGCTGTTTACAAGATGGGAATATCCCTTTAAGTTCTTAAATATTTTTAATATTCATTGAATGCAGACAGAAGCCATTGGTCAGCCAAGTAAGTTTCTACAATTTTTGTACTTTCCTTTATTTCAGAGTGCTCTAATATTCAAAAATGTGAAGCTCTGTGGTTTCTGGGTTACTAAGTGGAAGAAAGACCGATATCACAGTGAGTATTTAAGTATCATGCTGTCTACCGATCATTACCTCCTTTTTTCCCTTAAGATTATTTACCGTACATACTCAAGTATAAGCCGACCCCCCTAATTTTGCCACAAAAAAATGGGAAAACTTAATGACTCGAGTATAAGCCTAGGGTTGTAAATGCAGCAGCTACCGGTAAATGTCAAAAGTAATAATAGATACCAATAAAAGTAAAATTAATTGAGACATCAGTAGGTTAAGTGTTTTTGAATATCCATATTGAATCAGGAGCCCCATATAATGCTCCATAAAGTTTATGATGGGCCCCATAAGATGCTCCATATAATCCTGCATAAAGGTTAATAATGGCCCCATGAGATGCTCCATAAAGATATTTGCCCCATATAGTGCTGCACAAACCTTGATTATGGCCCCATAAGACACTCCATACAGACACTTGCCCCATACAATGCTGCACAAACGTTAATTATGGCCCCATAAGATGCTCCATAAAGATATTTGCCCCATATACAGTAGTGCTGCACAAACATTATGGCCCCATAAGATACTCCATACAGACATTTGCCCTATATAGTGCTGCACAAACGTTATGGCCCCATACAGACACTTGCCCCATATAGTGCTGCACAAACGTTATGGGCCCCATACAGACACTTGCCCCATATAGTACTGCACAAACGTTATGGCCCCATAAGACACTCCATACAGACACTTGCCCCATCTAATGCTGCACAAACGTTATGGCCCCATAAGATACTCCATACAGACATTTGCCCCATATAGTGCTGCACAAACATTATGGCCCCATAAGATGCTCCATATAGACATTTGCCCCATATAATGCTGCACAAACGTTATGGCCCCATACGGTGCTCCATACAGACACTTGCCCCATTTGCTGTTGCTGCGATAAAAAAAAAAAATCACATACTCACCTCTCTGTCGCTCAGGCCCCCAGCACTTGTTATATTCACCTTCTCCACGTTCCGGGTGCCGCTCCATCTTCAGCGTCTTCTGCACTGACGTTCAGGCAGAGGGCGTGCACTAACCACGTCACCGCGCCCTCTTACCTGATCGTCACTGCAGAAGACGCTGAAGACGGAGCGCGCCTGGAACGGGGAGCAGGTGAATATCGTGCAGCGCTGTGCTCCAGCTCCCCATTATACTCACCTGCTCCTGGTGCGGTGCAGTCCCTGCTTCCCGGCACCGTAGTTTCTTCCTGTACTGAGCGGTCACTGTTACCGCTCATTACAGTAACAACAACAAACCTGACAAAAGTCTGAGCCCGGACAAGGAGAGCATTAATCAGAGAAGCAGCACAGAGACCAAAGGTAACCCTGAAGGAACTGCAGAGTTACCAAACAGACAATGGAGTATCTGTCCATACGACCACAATAATCTGTGCATTCAACAGAAGTAGCCTTTATGGAAGAGTGGGCAGAAAAAAGCCTTTACTTACACAAAAAAGTTGTAAGGCTCGTTTTGATTTTGACAAAAGACATGTGGAAGACTCCCCATGTGTATGGAGGAAAGTGCTGTGGTCAGATCAGACCAAAATTAAACTTTTTGGCCTTTAACTTAATTGCTATGTATTGCGCCAAACCAACACAGCTCATCACCTAAAGAACACCATCCATACAGTGAACATGGTGGCAGCATCATGCTGTGGAGCTGTTTTTCAGCAGCAGAGGCAGGGAAAATGGGCTGAGTCGAGGGGAAGATGGATGGTGTGAAATATAGGTATGTTTTTGAGGAAAACCTGTTTCAAATCCGTTAGTGATTTGAGACTTGGATGGAGGTTCACCCTCCAACAAGACAATGACCCAAAAGCATTCCACTAAAGCAGACTCTAGAGATTTAAGGGGAAATGTGTAAATGTTTTGGGGTGGCCTAGTCAAGCCACAGGCCTTAATCCAATTGAGAATCTGTGGTCAGACTTGAAGATTGTTGTTCACCATAGGAAATCATCTAACTTAGTTACATAGTTATTAAGGTTGAAGGAAGACTGTAAGTCCATCTAGTTCAACCCATAGCCTAACCTAACATGCCCTAACTTGAAGGAGCTGGAGCAGTTTTTCCTTGAGGAATGGGCAAAAATCCCAATTGAATGCTCATAGAGACTTACCCAAAGTGACTTGCAGTTGTAATTGTTGCAAAATGAGACTCTACAAAGTACTGACTTAGGGTGGTGAATAGTTATTCACACTGACGTTTTCAGTTATTTTGTCCTATTTTTTTTTTTGCTGCACAATTAAAAGAAAACCAAATGTTCACAGTTGTAGGCTTGTTCTTTACATGAACTGATGCAAACCCTAAAAAAAAAAGTGAAATTGCAGGTTGTAATCTAGCAAAACATGAAAAAAGCCAAGGGCGGTGAATACTTATTACAATGACCAATAACCTCTTTCAATGTGGAGAAATGTAACGTTATGCACCAGAGCACTAATAATATGAAGGCACCTTATGTTCTAGGGGGAGTAAAACTAGGAGAGTCACTTAGAGAAGTATCTGGCTGTACTTAAAGATCACAGACTACATAACAGCATGCAGTGTCAATCATAGAATGTTAGAGTTGGAAGGGACCTCAAGCGTCATGGTGTATAACCCTCTGCTCAATGCAGGATTCACTATCATCTCAGAGAGCTTTTGAGGACAGCAGGATATTGTCATTTTAGGAGATATGGACTAGACTAGTTGGACAGGGAGGTAATACTACTTTAGAGCTCTTTCAGACATCTGTGTCTGGTACGTATGGTGACACTTTGCACATAGGAGACACTTACACATGTAGACACATTCAAGAGAATGGTTCTGCTGTCACGGGGAGACTAGGTGAGCGAGAGCTAATAACCAGGGCCCCTGCAATTTCCCTCAGACTAGGGAAATCCTGACTGACCCTCTACCTGGAGTTTACACTGATGGTGTGCATGTCCAGGCCTCGAACCTCACCCTGTCTCCTGTTTCAACCCTAGGCTGAAACCTGCGCCCACCACCCAGTGAAGAGGTAATACACCAGTACCCACAGTTAGCACAGACAAGGATAAAGGAAAATATACACCACGCCGCAGTCACTCAGGAATACACTATAAATGTGCAGGGCAAAATAAATACAAATATAGGAAGGAGTAAATAAGACAAAGGAAAATACACCACCAGCAACGAATCTCCAACAACCAGCTCTCCACTCCAGACCGAGATAACAACGCACAAGACTGAAGCTATAATCGGCGACGCCCAAAGATCAGGAGAACTATTTAAAGGCAATGGGCATGGCCCAGCTTCCAATCCGAGGATCAGGTAAATTAACCCCGGAACGGCTAGACAAAATCTAGCCGACGCCAATGAGCAAATGGTGGTCAAAAGCGGAATTACCGCTGTCTGTCGAACGACCTGGTCTGAACAGCGTCTGACATGACAGTACCCCGCCTTCTACTACGCTTGTCTGGATGGCGACGATGAAAAAACCTGACCAGCCAATCCGCATGAATATCCGAGGCTGGTACCCAGGACCTCTCCTCAGGCCCATAACCACGCCAGTGTACCAAGTACTGTAAAGTGCGACGCACTACACGAGAGTCAACCACCTTGGAGACTTCAAACTCCAAATTACCATCCACAAAGAATGGAGGTGGCATAGGCGCCGCGTCCACAGAACCCACCACCTTCTTTAGAAGAGACCTATGGAACACGTTGTGTATCTTCTACACCGTAGGGAGCTCCAATCGGTACGCTACTGGGTTAATGATGGCGGTGACCCTAAATGGACCAATAAACCGTGGACCCAATTTAAGGGACGATATTTTGAGTCTTATGTTTTTTGTGGATAACCACACCCAGTCATCCACACTCAGGTCCGGACCTGGCACACGCCTACTGTCAGCCACACATTTGTACCTAGCACCCACACTCAACAGGCGCTGTTTAACTCTCCTCCAGACTGATGACAATTGCGCTCCTAACTGATCCTCCTCCGGAACGCCGGACAAGCCCCTCTGACTCAAGGTACAAAATTGAGGATGTAGCCCGTAAACACAAAAAAACGGAGACTCTCCAGATGACTCCTGGCGGTGATTATTGATGGCAAACTCAGCCAAAGGAAGAAAGGTAGACCAGTCCTCCTGGTTATCAGAGACAAAGCAGCGTAGGTACTGTTCCAAATTTTGGTTCATACGCTCAGTCTGACCATTTGACTGAGGATGGAACGCCGAAGAATGAGACAACTTGATCCCCAGCCGTGAGCAAAATGCTTTCCAAAATTTTGCCACAAACTGAGACCCCCTATCAGACACGGTCAGACGGAACCCCATGAAGTCTGACCACCTCCTGCACAAATACCTGAGCCAGAGTCTTAGCGTTACGCAACGAAGGCAAAGACACAAAGTGCGACATTTTTGAAAACCGATCAACAATCACCAAGATGACCGTGTTCCCAGTTGATGAGGGCAAATCAGTGATGAAATCCATGGAGATTTCCGTCCATGGCTTACTAGGTACCTCAAGAGGAAGTAGTGTGCCAACAGGACGGGAGCGGGGCGTCTTAGCCCTAGCGCACGTGGTACAAGCTGACACATATGAGACCACGTCCTGTCGGATCTTGGGCCACCAAAACCGACGTGACACCAACTCCAAGGTTCCTCTAACCCCTGGGTGGCCTGCCAGGACAGCATCATGATGCTCCGCCAAAACCTTTAAGCGGAGATGAAGCGGTACAAAAGATTTGTTGATGGGAAGCTCAGATGGTACCTCCTCCTGAGCCTCGGCAATCTCAGCCTCAACCTCGGTAGTGAGAGCCGAAACCACAACACCCTTTTGGAGGATGGGTACTGGATCTTCCCGAGGTTCACCCCCCGGAAAACACCTGGACAGAGCATTCGCCTTAGTGTTTTTAGATCCCGGTCTGTAAGTGACAACAAAATTGAACCGCGTGAAAAACAATGCCCAGCGAGCCTGCCTGGGGGACAGACGCTTGGCTGACTCCAAATACAGCAGATTCTTATGATCGGTAATAACAGTAACCTGATGTACCAACCCCTCCAAGAAGAGTCGCCATTCCTCAAAGGCCAACTTGATTGCCAACAACTCCCTGTTGCCGATATCGTAGTTACGTTCGGCGGACGACAGTTTCTTGGAGAAATAGAAAAAAAACAAAGAAGAAAGATATGCACACAATGGGATCAACCATTTCTTGGAGAAATAGGCGCACGGACGCAAACCACTCAAAGATGAGCCTTGAGATAGTACCGCCCCCACACCAACCTCAGACGCATCGACTTCCACAACAAAGGGTTTTGATACATCTGGCTGCACAAGAATGGGGGCTGAAACAAAACTGTTCTTAAGAAATTCAAATGCGCACACAACAGCCTCAGGCCAAACGAAGAAATTGGTACCCTTTTTAGTCATGTCAGTTAGCGGTTTCGCATTGATGGAAAAATCCTTGATACATTTCCTATAGTAGTTAGAAAACCCAAGGAACCGCTGAAGTGCTTTCAGGTTATCAGGACGTTCCCAATGCAGCACCGCTTGCACCTTAGCGGCGTCCATTTTAAAACCAGAAGCAGACACAATATAACCCAAGAAAGGCAACTCTTGAACAGAAAATACACATTTCTCAAGTTTAGCATACAGCTTATTCTCTCTGAGAAGCTGTAACACCTGCCTGACATGATCTAAATGAGTATCACGGTCGCAAGAATATATGAGAATGTCATCTAGGTACACGATAACGAATTTCCCCAAAACATGCGAGAACACATCATTGATGAAATGTTGGAACACTGCAGTTGCGTTAGTCAACCCAAAAGGCATCACCAAATTTTCAAAATGACCCTCAGGGGTATTAAAAGCCGTCTTCCACTCATCACCTTGACGGACTCTTATGAGGTTGTACGCCCCCCTGAGATCAAGCTTGGTAAACCACTTAGCACCTGCCACCTGATTGAACAAATCTGGTATCAGTGGCATAGGGTATGGATCACGAACCGTAATCTGGTTCAACTCCCTGAAATCCAAACACGGGCGTAATCCGCCATCTTTCTTCTTCACGAAGAAGAACCCTGCTGCCACCGGCGAGGATGACGGCCTGATGTGCCCTTTGCTCAAGCTTTCAGCAATATAATCTTTTAACGCTTGTCTCTCTTGACCAGAGATGTTAAACATCCTTGCTTTAGCCAACTTGGCCACTGGTTTAAACCTGATTGAACAGTCATAGGGACGATGGGGCGGCAACTCTGAACAACCCTTCTCAGAGAACACATCCACAAAATCCAGAAGTGACTCCGGAACGCTTGAAGTCACCGCAGCCACACATGTGGCCAGGCAATTCTCCTGGCAGAACTCGCTCCACTGAATTATGTCCTGAGTTTTCCATTCAATTACCGGGTTGTGCATAGGCAATCAAGGAAAACCCAAAACCACCTGAGCAGGAAGATTCCTGAGCACCTTACATGTAACCCGCTCGGAATGTAGAACCCCAATGTGGAGTTTCACCTCGGCCACAAATTCAGTAATCTCCCCCTGAGAGAGAGGAGCAGCATTGATGGTGACCACGCGGATAGGGTGAGACAGTTTTTCAATCCTAAAACCTGCTGAGCGCGCATACTCCTCATCAATGAGATTTGTGGCTGAACCACTATCCACAAAAACAGTAATTGGCAGCTCACTGCCAGCGATAAAAACCTTAGCAGGGAGCATGCATAGCGAAACCACCATGGAGGATATACATAAGCTCAGATTGGTCTCCTCCACACCCTCAGAGCTTAGAAGTTTTCCGCCGTTGCATTTTTCTTAGACAGCAGAGGACAGATGTTAATAAATTGACCAGTTTTACTACAGTAAAGACAGGCTCCCTGCTTCCTGAGCTCAGGGGCTCGACGCTTCACCTGTGACACCCCTGCGATTTGCATAGGCTCCGTGGGCTCACCTGCAGCAATCTCACGTGAACCTAAACCCTCTCCCATAGGCGGTGTCTCAAGCTCCCCCTGACGCAAACGGCGATCAATGCGGACAACCAGACTCATAGCAGAATCTAGAGAAGCAGGAGTCTCGTACATCAGAAGGGCTTTTTTAACCCTTCCAGAAACCCCATGAATAAACTGACTCCGCAATGCTGGATCATTCGATTGTGTATCGATCGCCCAGCGACGAAATTCAGAACAGTAATCCTCTGCAACTCGCTCCCCCTGGCGAATAGTGCGTATCTTAGATTCTGCTAGAGCCATTCTGTCAGGTTCATCGTAGATTTTTCCAAGAGAGGAAAAAAAACTCCACAGAGTCAAATGCAGCAGAATCAGATGGCAAAGAAAACGCCCATGCTTGGGGATCCCCGCTTAACAATGACAACTCCAGGCCCACACGCTGAGCCTCATTACCCGAGGAGATCGGGAGCATACGGAAATATAGTTTGCAAGCTTCACGAAAAGAAACAAATTTACTGCGTTCCCCAGCAAATTTTTCAGCAAAGGGAACTTAGGCTCAGCAACTCTTCCTGTCGCTCCAGCTTGCACATTAGATACTGCTAGTCCCTGTTGCTGTTCTGCCCCCCTCAACTCAGTGACCTGTAGGGACAGCGCCTCCAACTGGCGGGTTATGGAAGTCATGGGATCCATGACAAAACACACAAAAAAAAAATCCCCCTTTTTTTTTTTGTTGTTGTTGGGCCGATTATAATGCCATGGGGAGACTAGGTGAGCGAGAGCTAATAACCCGGGCCCCTGCAATTTCCCTCAGACTAGGGAAATCCTGACTGACCCTCTACCTGGAGTTTACACTGATGGTGTGCATGTCCAGGCCTCGGACCTCACCCTGTCTCCTGTTTCAACCCTAGGCTGAAACCTGCGCCCACCACCCAGTGAAGAGGTAATACACCAATACCCACAGTTAGCACAGACAAGGATAAAGGAAAATATACACCACGCCGCAGTCACTCAGGAATACACTATAAATGTGCAGGGCAAAATAAATACAAATATAGGAAGGAGTAAATAAGACAAAGGAAAATACACCACCAGCAACGAATCTCCAACAACCAGCTCTCCACTCCAGACCGAGATAACAACGCACAAGACAGAAGCTATAATCGGCGACGCCCAAAGATCAGGAGAACTATTTAAAGGCAATGAGCATGGCCCAGCTTCCAATCCGAGGATCAGGTAAATTAACCCCGGAACGGCTAGATAAAATCTAGCCGACGCCAATGAGCAAATGGTGGTCAAAAGCGGAATTACCGCTGTCTGTCGAACGACCTGGTCTGAACAGCGTCCGACATGACATCTGCACATGTCAGTGTGTATCCTTGGGCAAAATACACTGACGTGTCCATTTTTTAACAGCAGCATAGATTACAACATGTCGCACACAGATGATATCCATGTGTCCTCAGTGTGACACGTACCAGCGCCTGGGAAGCAGCAGTACTGTTAGCACTGTTCCCCAGCATTGGGTGCGGAAGAACGCTCTCATCATTCTCCGCTGCTCTGCCAGCGAATGTTGTTATATTCGCAAACCGCACATCCAACTCTTTCCACCTTCTGTCGCCTCCAGCTCAAAAATATCTCCAGAATCCGTCCTTTCCTCAACTCTCAATCTACTAAAATGCTTGTGCATGCCCTCATCTCCCGCCTTGACTACTGCAACATCCTTTTCTGTGGCCTCCCTGCTAACACCCTTGCACCTCTCCAGTCCATCCTTAACTCTGCTGCCCGACTAATCCATCTCTCTCCTCGCTACTCCTCCGCTTCCCCCCTCTGCAAATCTCTTCACTGGCTCCCATTCCCTCAGCGTATCCAGTTCAAATTACTAATACTGACTAACAAAGCCATCCATAACCTATCTCTGAACTAATCTCCCGATATCTTCCCTCACGTAATCTCCGGTCTTCCCAAGACATCCTTCTCTCCTCCACACTTATTCGCTCCTCATCCAATCGCCTCCAAGACTTCTCCTGAATATCCCCCATCCTCTGGAACTCTCTGCCCCAACACGTCCGACTATCAACCACAGTCGGATCCTTCAGACGGAACCTGAAAACTCATCTCTTCAGGAAAGCCTACAGCCTGCACTGACCTCGCTGCCTCCTCATCACTACCGAAGCTACCGCCTCACCAACACCGGAGCTCCCGCAACCCCCAACCTACTGTCTCCTTCCCCATAATCCTGTAGAATGTAAGCCCGCAAGGACAGGGTCCTCGCCCCTCTGTATCAGTCTGTCATTGTTAGTCTGTCTACTGTAAGTGATATCTGTAACCTGTATGTAACCCCTTCTCATGTACAGCACCATGGAATCAATGGTGCTATATAAATAAATAATAATAATAATAATATTCAACTGATAACTGTGAGAGCAGGCACCTGCTGATGGGAGTATTCATCAGGTGCCGACTGATGGGAGTATTCATTAGCCTGCGCAATAAATAAAACTGGGGTGTGTTCCCCTGTAAGTTTGATAATCAGCCAGGCAAATCTGACAGCTGTGGGCTGCAAACCATAGCTGTCATCTTCAGCAAGGCTGGTTATCAAGAATAGAGGGGTCCTCATGCCATAATTTTAATTCTATTAAAACTAGGCGTGGAGTCCCCCCATTTGTGACAGCTAGCCTTGCTAAAGCAGATAGCTGTGGGCTGGTATTCTCAGGCTTAAAATAGCAGCCCGCAGCTGCCCAGAAAAAGCACATCTATTAGATGCACCAATTCTGGCTCTTTGCCTGGGTCTCCCCACTTTCCCTTTGGCGGTGGTAAATGGGGATCATATTTGTGGGATTGATGTCACCTGTGTATTGTCAGGTGACATCAAGCTCAAGGCTTAGTCTATAAGACACCTATCCATTACTAATCCTATAGTTGTAACCCCCTGATGAAGGAATCAGTTCTGAAATGCACGTCGGGGTGTGCGCGTCATCTTTGATCTTGCAGACCTTTAAAGGTACATTGCCCCACAAATTCTTTTTTTCCCCCTATCTTTGCACATTTGCACTTTGAGTGATTCAGTATGGGTCTGCGCTATCTGTTTTAACTCTGCACTTGGATTGTCACTATAATGGAATGATTTTTATTACTCTGTTTAATTAACTATTGCCTATTCACGTATTGTGTTCAATTTTTATATTGCTGTAATTTGCTTGTGGCTACCTAATTTATTTATTTTTGAACATCTTACATTATTTATTTTTTATTTTTAATATAATTGTTTTTTGGGGTTTTTTTTGCTTTTTTTTCTTTTTTTGGGGTCTCTTATTTGATCACATATATAATTTTTTATATTTTATATATATTTTTTAATGAATCAAACTGACCCTAAGAGATAGAGAGAAAAAAGGGGAACAAACGCCGTGCACGATCTAAGGGTACCGTCACACATTGAAATTTCCATCGCTACGACGTTACGATTCGTGACGTTCTAGCGATATCGTTACGATATCGCAGTGTCTGACACGCAGCAGCGATCAGGGATCCTGCTGAGAATCGTACGTCGTAGCAGATCGTATGGAACTTTCTTTCGTCGCTTGATCACCCGCTGACATCGCTGGATCGTTGTGTGTGACAGCGATCCAGCGATGTCTTCGCTTGTAACCAGGGTAAACATCGGGTAACTAAGCGCAGGGCCGCGCTTAGTAACCCGATGTTTACCCTGGTTACAAGCGTAAACGTAAAAAAACAAACCGTACATACTCACCCGTCGGTGTCCTTCAGGTCCCTTGCAGTCTGCTTCCTGCTCTGAGTGCCGGCCGGAAAGTGAGAGCAGATCACAGCGATGCTGCGATCTGCTCTCACTGTACGGCTGCACTCAGAGCAGGAAGCAGACGGCAAGGGACCTGAAGGACACCGACGGGTGAGTATGTACGGTTTGTTTTTTTACGTTTACGCTGGTAACCAGGGTAAACATCGGGTTACTAAGCGCGGCCCTGCGCTTAGTTACCCGATGTTTACCCTGGTTACCCGGGGACTTCGGCATCGCTCCAGCGCCGTGATTGCAACGTGTGACCGCAGTCTACGACGCTGGAGCGATATTCATACGATCGCTGCGACGTCACGGATCGTGCCGTCGCAGCGATGAAAATTTCAATGTGTGACGGTACCCTAAGTGTAGTAAAAACTGTTTCTAAATTGCACACTATAATAGTTGCACTCACCACAAACTGGTGAAATGAGGCATAACCAGGATCCCACAGGAATCCCAAGGAGGCGGACTGCAGCTCGACCAGCTGGGCTCACGGGAGGCTTCAGACAAATACCCAGATAGTTGTCGGCGCTTCCGTCACAAGATTCTCGTGGAAATGAAATATAATCATATATATTTAGGAGTTAGAGGATAAAACAACTTGTTTCGACTCCAACATCCCGGAGTCTTCTTCAGGTTATTTAAAAAATATATGATATACATATAAACAATTATATTTAATTTCCACGAGAATCTTGTGACGGAAGCGCCGACAACTATCTGGGTATTTCTTTGATATTTTTTTTTTATGTGATCCCTTTCGTCTGGCATCTGTTTTATTAGTTTTACATCTATTATATTATATTCATATTACATACATTTTTCTATCATTTGATGTATGATCCAGATACATGCACATGTCTTTTACATATCCAGTACTACTGTTTGCCATTTGACTTTAATAAAGTCAATTTTTATTGAACATATCTTGTTTTTTATTTTTATGATAGTCTTTTTTGGGGTTTCTTTTAGTTAATCCTATAGTTGTATGGTAAATAAACACACAGCAAGTATAAAGTCTAGTGATGAGCGAATATACTTGTTACTCGAGATTTCCCGAGCATGCTCGGGTGTCCTCCAAGTATTTTTTAGTGCTCGGAGATTTAGTTTTTCTTGCCGCAGCTGAATGTTTTAGATCTGATAGCCAGCATAAGTACATGTGGGGGTTGCCTGGTTGCTAGGGAATCCCCACATGTACTTATGCTGGCTAACAGATGTAAAACATTCAGCTGCGGCAATAAAAACTAAATTTCCGAGCACTTAAAAATACTTGGAGGACACCCGAGCGTGCTCCGGAAATCTCGAGTAATGAGTATATTCGCTCATCACTGATAAAGTCCTTTATTTGAAATAAAAAACACACATTTCCATTTTTATTTAAAGCGAACCTGTCAGCAGGATTTTGCTAAGTAAACTACACAAACTGTCATGTTGCTGTTGTTATACTGATTAAAATGATGATATGGGTGAAGAAATCCATTTTGTGGTTCCTGTATAATCCGTTCTGGAAGTTTTCAGGTAATGATATGCTCGTGCTTCGGGGTGGGATTGTAGGCAGAAACTTATTTTCCTGCTCAAAGCCGGAGAAACCAAAAAAAGACCTGCCCATAGGCCGCCCCGAAGCACAAACTATTTTCACAGACTGGTTGTACTTTGGGGCGGCCTGTGGGCAGGTCTTTTCCTTGCTTTCTCTGGTTGTGTGTGCATTCTGATAGATGCTACTGAGCAGGCGCTGCCAGCGCTATCTTGATGGAGCATAATTTATTTTTCTCTACCAAAATGGCGGCGGCGCCTGCGCAGTAGCATCTATCTTGATGGAGCATAATTATTTTTTTTCCCTACCAAAATGGCGGCAGCGCAGTAGCATCTATCGGAACATCAGTGCCATTTTGATTAAGATAATTTTAAGTTTTTTCCCAAGAAAACTACATCTAAATAATCTAAAATAAATAGATGCATATTATCCTCCGTATGATGCTACAGCAGCGGCGCCTGCCTGATGAATGTGAATAAAAAATTTTAAGCAAACTATATTCTACCTATTGGCTGCGGACACTTTAGGGCGGCGCACGCTGACCATTTGAGAGGGCGGGAGCGCATACACTAAGCACAGTGCCCAGGAATCTGTGAGCCTTGCGCAGACCCCAGGCCCAAGGAGGAGGAAATGTGGGACCAGGGCCACGGTGGTGAGTAAGTTGGCATCCCTGCCAGGGGTGCATGGAGGAGCGTGTAGGAGCAATCGGCTGTACAGAACAGTTTGTCATGAAAAAAAGACTTGAATGCTCTTTTAGAATAAAATAATATAAATACAAAATACTTAGATAAATATATAATGTTCTTTTCTGAATGCTTTGTCCAGTGGATGGACAATTTGGATCATGAAGGAAAGAGTAGCTCTTTTAGGTCAGACTGGATCATGTCTTATGGTCAGACCTCCCCCCATTTGCTCAGGGCCCCAGTGATTGCGATTCTTACCTCTTCCTGTTCCTCCGCTGCGGCGTCTTTCGCGTCTCCTGACTGTGACGTTTCAGGTCAGAAGGCGTGATGACGTAACTAGTGTGCACCATCTGCCTGAGTAGCCACAGTGCAGAGAGCCGGAAGACGCAGAGGAGTCCGAAGCAGAGCTGCGGTCGCGAGGAGAGGGGAGTATTTCATTTTTCTGTTTTGTTTTATGTTTGGGGCATTATATGGAGACCATTATATACTGAAGAATCATATGGGACCCATTATATATGGAGTCCATTATATGGGGCCTCCTATTGCTGGAGGCCATCATATATGGAGCATTATATGGGACCCATCATATACTGGAGCATTTTATGTGGCCTATCATATCCTGTATAGAGCACTATGTGGGGTTCATTCTGTATAGTGCTCATTATACTGTCGGGGTCCCATCGCATACTGTATGAAGCATTATATGGGTCCCATTATATATGAAGCAATATATGGGGACCATCCTATACTGTATGGAGTATTATATGAGGCCTTTTCTGTATGGAGCTATATATGGGGCCCATTATATACTGTATGGAGCATTATATGTGCCATTATACTGTATGGAGCAATATATGGGGCTCATTATTCTGCATGAAGCAATATCTGGGGCTCATTCTGTATGGAGAAATATACTGGGTTCTTTACATTATACTGTATGGATCATTAAATGGAGCTCATTATACTGTATGGAGTGTTATATGGGGCCCATTATGCTGTATTGAGTATTATATAGGGCACATTATTTTTGTATGGAGCAATATATGGGGCTCATAATACTGTATGGAGCAATATATATACAGCTCATTCTTCTGTATGGAGAAATATACGGGGTCCATTATACTCTGTGAAGCATTATATGGGGTCCATTATTCTCTATGGAGCACTATGTGGTGTCCATAATACTGTTTTGTAGAATTTACGAGAATTTACAATAGATATCGCTCATGTAATCTAAGAAGTAAGTGAAATCTCTGGCTTTGTACTATACCTACACTATGTTCCAAATTATTATGCAAATGACATTTTTCTCTGATTTTCCTAAATGGTTGGTGTAAATGACAGTCAGTCTAATAAAAGTAATCACCCGTTAGAGTTATACATTGAATTTTATTGAATAAACCTCCCAATGATAACAGTATAATCTCCAAAATGAATAAAAACTTAAAATGCACTGTTCCAAATTATTAGGCACAGTAGAATTTCTAAACATTTGATGTTTTAAAGAACTGAAAATGCTCATTTGTGGAATTTGCAGCATTAGGAGGTCACATTCACTGAGCAAAAAGCTATTTAACTCCAAAACATCCTAACAGGCCAAGTTACATGTTACCATAGGAACCCTTCTTTGATATCACCTTCACAATTCCTGCATCCATTGAGTTTCTGCTTGTATTTCTTTGCATGAAGTCAGAATAGCCTCCCAGAGATGCTGTTTTGATGTGAACTGCCTCCCACCCTCATAGATCTTTTGCTTGATGATACTCCAAAGGTTCTCTATAGGGTTGAGGTCAGGGGAAGATGGTGGCCACACCATGAGTTTCTCCTTTTATGCCCATAGCAGCCAATGACTGAGAGGTTTTCTTTGCAGCATGAGATGGTGCATTGTCATGCATGAAGATGATTTTGCTCCTGAAGGCACATTTCTGCTTTTTATACCATGGAGGAAAGTTGTCAGTCAGAAACTCTATATACTTTGCAGAGGTCATTTTCACACCTTCAGGAACCTTAAAGGGCCCTACCAGCTGTTTCTCCATGATTCCGGACCAAAACATGACTCCTCCACCTCCTTGCTGTTGTTGCAGCCTTGTTGGGACATGGTGGCCATACACCAACCATCCACTACTCCATCCATTAGGACCATCCAGGGTTGCTCAACACTTATCGGTAAACAAGAATGTTTGGAAATTGGTCTTCATGTATGTGTGGGGCCAATGCAACCATTTCTGCTTGTGAACACTGTTTAAGGGTGGCCGAATAGTAGGTTTATGCACCACAGCAAGCCTTTGAAGGAGCCTACACCTTGAGGTTCCAGGGACTCCAGAGGCACCAGCAGCTTCAAATATCTGTTTGCTGCTTTGTAATGGCTTTTTAGCAGCTGCTCTCTTAATCCGATGAACTTGCCTGGCAGAAATCTTCCTCATTATGCCTTTATCAGCACAAACACATCTGTGCTCAGATACAGACACAAATCTCTTAACAGTACGATGATCACGCTTAAGTTTTCGGGAAATTTCTAATGTTTTCATCCCTTCACCAAGGCATTGCACTATTTGATGCTTTTCAGCAGCAGAGAGATCCTTTTTCTTTCCCATGTTACTTGAAAACTGTGACCTGCTTAATAATGTGGAACATCATTTTTAAGTAGTTTTCCTTTAATTAGAATCACCTGGAAAACTAATTATCCCATGTGTTTAAGATTGATTTTAGTGATCCATTGAGCCCTGAGACAATACCATCCATGAGTTTATTTGAAAAACAAAACAATTAAATCTTTATCACACTTAAATCCAATTTGAATAATAATTTGGAACACAGTGTATATTACTCTGTCATATCTGTGCATCGTAAATTGTGGTATATGTTAAAGGAGCCCACTGTGACTCTTTCGCCTAAGGCTTACGAAAATCTGGGGCTGGCCCTGATTACTGTATTTTTCGGACTACAAGACGCACTTTTTCCCCCCAAAAAAAGGGGGGAAAATGGGGGGTGCGTCTAATAGTCGCAATGCAGGCTTACCGTGGCGGCAGAGGTGCGGCGGCAGAGGTGTGGCGGCAGAGGTGCGGGGATGAGGAGGCGCAGTGAGCGGGGTCCCTTTCCCCGGTGAGGTGATGCAGCAGCCCGGTAAGCAGCAGAGTCGGGTGAATCCTGTTGTTAGCGGTGGTGGCGGCCATCTTCCGGAGGCCGCGCGTGCGCAGATGGAGCGCTCTGCTTCCCGCGGCTTCAGGAAAATGGCCGCAGGATGCCGCGCGTGCGCAGATGAGGATCGCGGCGGCCATTTTCCTGAAGTTCTTGGCTTCAGGAAAATGGCCGCCGCGATCTCCATCTGCGCACGCGCGGCCTCCCGCGGCCATTTTCCTGAAGCCCCGGGAAGCAGAGCGCTTCATCTGCGCACGCGCGGCCTCGGGAAGATGGCCGCCACCACCGCTAACAACAGGATTCACCCGGCTCTGCTGCTTACCGGGCTGCTGCATCACCTCACTGGGGAAAGGGACCCCTCTGACGCCATACCTCTCACTGCGCCTCCTCATCCCAGCACGTCCTCATCCCAGCACGTCCTCATCCCAGCACCTCTGCCGGTAACCACTGCTGCAACCCTCCCATGGACACCAGGCCGTGGCGTCGCCCACCTAAGCAGGAAGGGACCCTGCTCAGGTGCACGCCGTACCGCATCACCCCACCTCTGCCGACACCATGCCTCCTGTGACCCTGTTCTGCCACCGCCAGCCCTCAGGTAAGATACTGTAAATTCTGACAATAAGACGGACCCCCATCTTATAAAAAATCTTTTTTTCTGCAATTTTCACCCCAAATTTGGGGTGCACCTTATGGTCCGGTGCGTCTTATAGTCCGAAAAATACGTGTTTGTACATAACCTCTTATGTTTATCCTTTCCCATCCAGTGGTTGAATCTCAGGGTCATGTGTCTTTTTTTTAACTGTATTATCAACTTAACTATCTAATTCCTAAATGCAATTGTTGACACAGGATCTACCAATCAGGTGATTTCAAAGTGGATCCTGCTTCACAATGCCCTTTTGCAGATGCTCATTAGGTGTGTCACTATAAAAGATTGAACAGACTCATAAATGTAGGGTTTCTTGAAACCTCAGGAAGTCAGAGTACAAAAAAGCCCCAGTGTGGCCAGTGTAAAGTTTTCAGGAGTTATTTTTATTTTGGGTAATTTTTGATAAAGATTTGCGATATGGGCAATAAAATAAAACGTAAATCATAACATAATCCTTCAGAGATCAAAGAGGTTAATCTTATTTTTTTTTTTTATAGATCGGGAAGAAATTACGAAAATGATTCGGGATCTCTGTGATTTAATGTGCAGGGGGAAGCTGCTTCCTCCCCCCTGCACTGAATGGCCCCTGGAACATTTTTCCCAAGCGTTGCGTGACGCACAGACACCGTTCCTTTCCCGGAAACAGATCTTAATTATGTAATCAGAAAGTGAATTTCTTTGCACATGTAATATGACCGAGATCCTAACGTCCCGAGACTATGTATATTTATAGATATATATATTTTGTCTGTAAACAGTCTGTCAAGTGTAGAATTTAACAGATCAAATGTGACAATAAATTAGTTTTATTTCACCTGTCTGTATATAATGCTTCATGAGAACATCCCAAACTATTGTATAAATGATATTGTGTTATCATCCCTTGAGGTCTAATCCATCCATGCTTCTATCAGGGCAGAGACAATGTACACAGCATTACTGACCAGAAATGTGAGCTGTGTATTCCAGGCTTACATCTACAAGATCTCTACATCTATATTCAATGTGAAAAACTTGCATAGTGAACTGCTGCACTTCGATGATACATTCCTGTAAATAAAACAGATGAAAACAATAACAATTTATGATATCTTTATTATTTACAGTTATCGAGAGCCACTGTCAAGGGGTTCCACAACAGAGAGGGGCCAGAAGACCACGGTGTCTGATTGCTCCTACTCCTGCACTGAGAAGAAGCACTTGTTCTTCATTTTAATGGTGTTTATTCCTTTTGGCAGAACAGGTGTTAATCGGCCGTGTTGGAAAAGCCTGAGCTCTCAGCTGAGCTCAGTTAGCCACTCCGGTTCCCTTTATAGTCTGGCTTCTGATTCAAATCCCTGCCAGAGCTAGCATTTGCTGCATGGCTTAGGAGGAGAGGAGTTCATATGAGAAGGAGTGCTGAAAGAGTTATCTGTGACTGTTGCTTGGTTTGCAAGTGTGGTAATACCCATTCCTCCTCTACTTTGGTTTATTCCTCTTTCTCCACTCCCTGGTGCATTCCTCTTTTATATGTGAGTGAATGTTTTATATGCCTGGTGTTTTCAGCGTGCCTTCGTTTGTGTAGCCTTGTTTGTCGGGTTGGTGTACCGCAGTGCAGAGTAGTGCCCCTCTTCCCTGGGTGGGGGAAGAGAACAGATGAAGGGGTAACTCAGGAGATAACGTAAGGATGGGGGCCCCAACATCTTCACCTTCAGAAGTATCCCAGGAAATAGTGCGAGCTAGGGTGCCCCCTTAGTGTTAGGGACAGGGAAGGAGCCTCTGGTCCCGGGTCACCCAACAGCTGTGTTGACAGCCACACAACCAGTATATTGACATTATAATGGACGGGCATGTGAATTTTTTTTTTTATACTGTAAATTGACATCTGCTCACCTAGAGTTGTATGTATTATATTGTAATACTTGAACTATGACTGTTAGTCCAAGAACTTTTGGACTATTTTCACATAAAACATTTTTGCCTTATTTTTTTTTCTATTTCCAAAACCAGCCCTTAGGAGGAAAAACTCTGCAATTAAAACGCCCGTTTTCCCCTTCTCCCATGACTGCACCATCTGATGGGGTATCCACCCATCAAGGACAGGAAACCTACTGAATAAAAGGGCAGTACCTCTCCTACGCAACAGTTTTGGTTTCCTCTCCTTGAAAAAACCTAACAGTACGTCGGGCTTACCCAGATCTGGAGGGTGTCCAGGACAGGTGAGGTACCACTGGCCAGGAGGTCTGTGCAGCGCCGTTCAGGCAGACTTCTTGGTAAGTCTCTTGCCGACACTAGGTCCCGGGTCTGTACACGCTGCGGCTGCAGGAGCACCCTGTGCTGAGTGCGCCGGGACATGCTTGCGGGGTGCGCTGGTGAAAGATCCGGCACACCCCAGTGACGCGTGCGCCGGAAAGCATGGCCACCTGGGTCTGCGCGGGACACCGGATGTATGTCCAGTTCGTCCCAATGACACAGTGTGCCGGAAACTAGAGCAGCCATCAGGGTCTGCGCAGGTGCAGGGCTTGCAGAGACTCCCTGCGCACAGCGTGCCAAATTAAAAATGCAAATCATTGACCCGGAAACCGGGAGGGGCCGGACTGAGGTGTGCCAGGACCATCACAGTATATATGGGGATAGTCGCAGGATAATAGGGCATTTGCAGCAGTCCTTCAAGACAGTCACATGCAGTCCTTCAGACACGCCGGAAGACACGGACAAGTTAGTGAGAGCAATCAGGACAACTATGGGAATCGCAGATTCTAAGACCCCTAGAACAATCCAGGACATCATGTTCTGGCGTTAGAACAGCAGAAAAGGCGCTCATTCCCAGTAAATGAGAGAATTAAAATGCTCATTGACAGGGAATGGAAAAGACCTGAGAGAAAGGGTCAACTACCATCTTTGTTAAAAAAGAAAGTACCTATTTCATGCAGAGGAAGCAGTCATGTGGGAGAAGACTCCCTAAGATTTACGTAGCAGTAGCAAAGTCCTCTAAAAAGTCTACATTGCCTTTTGAAGATCTTGGCCCCGGGACCCCCTGGACAAAAAGTGGAGACTTATTTAAAACAAGTGTGGAAATCGTCGGAAGGGGCATTAAAGCCAGCAATAGCAGCAACCTGCACAGACAGATAGATGATGGTTTGGTTACTGTTAGCACCATGACGGAGTACAGCTCTTGACAGGCAGGGTCTCCGGCATGTCACTTCACTCACCCGTGCTGCGGTCAGTTTTTCCCTTCCCCATGCTCTGCATGCTTCCAGCCGGTCCTCTAGCCATGTCCTTAGGGCATGCGCGCATGTACTCCCACCCTCTTAAAGGGTTAGCGTGTGCACTTGCTATTTCCTCCCCAGCCAATAGCTGTGGGACATTATGTATACACTGTGTGCAGAATTATTAGGCAAGTTGTATTTTGATCACATGATACTTTTTATACATGTCCTACTCCAAGCTGTTCAGGCTTGAGAGCCAACTACCAATTAAGTAAATCAGGTGATGTGCATCTCTGTAATGAGGAGGGGTGTTGTCTAATGACATCAAAACCCTATAAAAGGTGTGCTTAATTATTAGGCAACTTCCTTTCGTTTGGCAAAATGGATCAGAAGAGAGATTTGACGAGCTCTGAAAAGTCCAAAATTGTGAGATGTCTTGCAGAGGGATGCAGCAGTCTTGAAATTGCCAAACTTTTGAAGCGTGATCACCGAACAATCAAGCATTTCATGGCAAATGGCCAACAGGGTCGCAAGAAGCGTGTTGGGCAAAATAACAGCCCATGAATTGAGGAAAATCAAGCGTGAAGATGCCATTTGCCACGAGCTGCAACGTTACTGGACTAACAAAAAGCACAAGGTGTGCGATACTCAGGGACACGGCCAAGGTAAGGAAGGCTGAAAAACGACCACCTTTGAACAAGAAACATAAGATAAAACGTCAAGACTGGGCCAAGAAATATCTTAAAGGCACAGATGATTGGCCTCGGGGAGACCAAAACATCTGAACACCGCGGAGACACCATCATGTGTTTCTCAACGCAGTGATCCAGAACACTGCCCCCATCCCTTATGGGAAATATGCAAATGCATGTAGGATAGCTGCGGAGACACCATCACGTGTTTCTCAACGCAAGCAGTGAATAGCCAAACCTTTCCCCGGGAAGGAACAACCACGGGAAGGGCAGCATCCAATAAAGGAAAACATCCAATACAGGAAAACCACCTATGCCAAGCATGGTATCCATCCACAGACAGCTGTTTCGGGGTGTTTGCCCCTCATCAGTGTGGAGTAGGAATCTGGCTATTAGGAGCAGTGCCTAGTAAAAGGCTGTAAAGGCACAGATGTTTGGCCTCGGGGAGACCAAAACATCTGAACACCGCGGAGACACCATCACGTGTTTCTCAACGCAGTGATCCAGAACGACAACATGCGACATGCACCATGCGGCGACATGCACCATGCGGCGACATGCATCTTGCGATGACATGCACCATGCGACGACATGCGACAACATGCGACATGCACCATGCGACAACATGCACCATGTGACGACATGCACCATGCGGCAACATGCACCATGCGACATGCACCATGCGACGACATGCAACATATGACATGCACCATGCGACGACATGCACCATGCGACGACATGCACCATGCGACGACATGCGATGTCATGCTGCATGCGACATGCAATGACATGCGACGACATGCGACATGCAACATGCCACATACAGTACGTACATACATACAACATACATACAGACATACAGTATATGTAACATAGAGTACATACTCACCATCACTTGTCACCTTGATCTCCGAAGCCAGTGTCATCTGTAAAAAATATTAAAATAAGAAACAACCAATATACTCCCTGATCCGCAGAAATCCAATTAAAACGAGTGTCCCTCGACGATCTCCCGTGGAGAGCAGGAGCAGGGGCTCCAGGAATACAATGATGGAAGGTATCCTTCCACAATGTATTCCTCACAATGTATTCCTACGCCCCTGTGAGAAAATAGTCCCTAGTCTCTCTTTATGCCATTGCTGTTGAGAA
This sequence comes from Ranitomeya variabilis, assembly GCF_051348905.1. Lineage (NCBI taxonomy): Eukaryota > Metazoa > Chordata > Amphibia > Anura > Dendrobatidae > Ranitomeya > Ranitomeya variabilis. The sequence goes on from NC_135234.1 coordinate 321,481,021, forward strand.
ATTTTCCCAGGCAGCAATTGCCATAAAGTGAGACTTTGTCCTAAGGTAACCTCTCAGTGATGCACTGCAGGAGCCATTGTCTCCTGTCAGTGTGTCACTGAGGGTCCTATAGAGCAGTGACATCACCCGTCACTATAGGGGAGATCATTGTGGGACACTCGTTATTAATTGAGAAACACGTGATGGTGTCTCCGCAGCTATCCTACATGCATTTGCATATTTCCCATAAGGGATGGGGGCAGTGTTCTTAACCCTTTATTAGTATTGGATTACTAATGGATAGGCGTCTTATTGACGCCTCTCCGTTATTAACCCGGCTTAATGTCACCTTACAATAGCAAGGTGACATTAACCCCTTATTATCCCATATCCCACCGCTACACGGGAGTGGGAAGAGAGGGGCTAAGTGCCGGAATTGGCGCATCTTACAGATGTGCCATTTCCGGGGCGGCTGCGGACTGGTATTTGTAGCTGGGGGGGACCAATATCCATGGCCCCTCTCTAGGCTATGAATATCAGCCCGCAGCTGCCTGCGTAGCCTTTCTGGCTATAAAATATAGGGGGACCCCACGTTATTTTTTTGGGGGTCCCCCTATTTTAATAGCCAGTAAAGGCTATGCAGACAGCTGCGGGCTGATATTCATAGCAGGCTACAAATATTGGCCCCCGGCCGTCGGTTTTCCCCCTCTGGAGCAGAAAGTTGCGCGGGAGCCCACGCCGTTTTTTTCCGTTTTTTAAATTAAATGCTCATTAAGGCCTCTTTCACCCTTGCGTCGGTACGGGTCCGTCGCTATGCGTCAGGCCTACGTACGAACGCACGTTGTGAAATTTGTGCACGTCGTGGGCAGCGGATGCAGTTTTTCAACGCATCCGCTGCCCATTCTGAAGTCCGGGGTGGAGGGGGTGTAGTTTTGGCCGCGCATGCGCGGTAGAAAATGGCGGACGCGACGGACAAAAAAAGATTCACTTGAACGTTTTTTCGTGCCAACGGTCCGCCAAAACACGACGCATCCGTTGCACGACGGACGCGACGTGTGGCCATCTGTCGCGATCCGTCACTAATACAAATCTATGGGTAAAACACGCATCCTGCGAGCACATTTGCAGGATCCTTTTTTTGTCCCAAAAGACGGATTGCTAAAAACGCCTTAGGCTGCTTTCACACTAGCGTCAGTACGGGGCCGTCGTGCTGCGTCGGCCCGACGTACCGATGCATACTGTGACAAAAATGCCCGACGTGGGCAGCGGAAGCAGTCTTAAGATGATTCCGCTGCCCCATTGCAAGGTCCAGGGAGGAGGGGGCGGCGTTTCGGCCGCGCATGCGTGTTCGAAAATGGCAGACTAGACGCACAAAATAAGTTATATGTAACTTTTTTTGTGCCGGCGGTGCGCCAAAACTCGGCGCAACCGTCGCACGACGGTTGCGACGTGTGGCACTGCGTCGCTAATAAAAGTCTATGGAGAAAAAACGCATCCTGCGGGCAACTTTGCAGGATGCATTTTTTCTCCACAACGACGCATTGCGACGTGCAGTGCACGACGCCAGTGTGAAAGTAGCCTTAGAAACATCGGCCTTTCTATTATATAGCTATGGATATATCTATCTATAGATATATTTATAGATAGATATATCTATAGATACTGTAGCATGGCTAAAGGGTGTGTAATCGACGGGAGATATGTGTCGCATAGGTGGCTTGTTGCTGTAATGTAGCCCGGAGTATTTCTTTGTTGTACATAACCATGTATATATGTGTGCTTCAGGACCTGTGGTGATGTCAGACCACATGGCTAATCATGTGATGGGTTACTGGGTGTGGGTGGTTAGCTCTATATAAGACAGGCTAATGCTTAACAATGTGGATATGTGTGGAGGTGAAACCCTCCTGAGTGTGTTAAGGCTCCAGGACTAAGCCTGGTGGACTGGACACTTTGTTTTTCCTTTTCCTGAACTAAAGGCTATTTGTTTGCTGTTATTTTGCCATGTGGTTTATGAAGTAATAAACCCTGTGAACTTTTAAAGGAACGTGCCTCCTGAGTGTCAGCCGTCGCACCTGAGTGAGTGAAATCCCTACAATACATAGATGTATCTATCCATATATTTGGCTGCTTTCACACATCAGGTTTTTGCCTTGAGGCACAATCCAGCGAGTTTTGAAAAAAACGGATCCATTTTTTTCCGCCGGATCCGTTTTTTTCTCAGAGTTGTATTAGCGCCGGATTGCGCCTGATGGCCACACGTTTCATCCGTTTTTTGCTGGATCCGTCAAAGCTGTTTCCGCCAGACGGAAAACACATACAGAGGAACGTTTTTTCTGTCCGGCGAAAAAACGCACAGCAACGGATCCGGCAAAAAACGGATGAAACTGAGATGTGAAATGATGAATCCGGCCTCGGAACCCGTTTTTTCATGCATGTTTCCTTTCAAATCATGCACATTTTCCGTTTATTTCCAAAAACTGCATCAAAACCGCGCAAATACCGCACCAAAAACAGCATCAAAACTGCACCGAAAACTGCATCAAAACCTGGTGCAGTTTTGAAGTTTTGGTGCGGTTTTGATGCAGTTTTTGGTGCAGTTTTGTAGTTTTTGGTGCGGTTTTGATGCAGTTCTTGGTGTGGTTTTGATGCAGTTTTTGGTGCGGTTTTGGTGCAGTGTTGATGCAATTTTGGTGCAGTTTTTGGTGCAGTTTTGATTCGTTTTTTGTGCAGTTTTGATGCGTTTTTTATGCAGTTTTTTGCACGGTTTTGATGCATTTTTTAATTCGCTTTTGGTGCGGTTTTTGCGCAGTTTTTATGCGTTTTGGTGCATTTTTGAAAGCTAAATAATGATGTATTATTGAACAAAAAAAAAAATTTGATGTAATTATTGTCCAACCTTCTCTTTTACATTTGTCCAACCCACACTCCATTACACACACACACAGATAGATAGATGATAGATGAAATGGATAGACAGATCTACATATGGATAGATCTATAGATGCATACATCGATCTATTCCTATATCTATCTATAGATATATCTGGATAGATATATCTATTGATAGATGTATGGATAGAGTACGTTGTGTGTCCACTGTCCAGATTACATCCGAATTAGCTGCAGATTGGATGCTGCGTACTTGTAGTCCCATCAGATGATGCCTGCACACACACCCCAAAAGACCCCCCGCACAGTCCCGCACACACCCGAGCATCCAGGCACCCACCCAAACAGTCCGGCACACACCCAAACAGTCCGGCACACACCCGAACAGTCTGGCACACACCCGAACAGTCTGGCACACACCCGAACAGTCTGGCACACACCCGAACAGTCTGGCACACACCCGAACAGTCTGGCACACACCCGAACAGTCTGGCACACACCCGAACAGTCTGGCACACACCCGAACAGTCTGGCACACACCCGAACAGTCTGGCACACACCCGAACAGTCTGGCACACACCCGAACAGTCTGGCACACACCCGAACAGTCTGGCACACACCCGAACAGTCTGGCACACACCCGAACAGTCTGGCACACACCCGAACAGTCTGGCACACACCCGAACAGTCTGGCACACACCCGAACAGTCTGGCACACACCCGAACAGTCTGGCACACACCCGAACAGTCCGGCACACACCCGAACAGTCCGGCACACACCCGAACAGCCAGGCACCCACCCGAACAGTCCTGCACCCACCCGAACAGCCCCCCGCGCACACCCGAACAGCCCCGCGCACACCCGAACAGCCCCGCGCACACCCGAACAGCCCCGCGCACACCCGAACAGCCCCGCGCACACCCGAACAGCCCCGCGCACACCCGAACAGCCCCGCGCACACCCGAACAGCCCCGCGCACACCCGCAGACCCAGCACACACTTCCCTCCCGAACTGCAGCGTTTCTCGGACCCACATCCGCAGCAAAACTGCAGATCTTTTTTACATCTGCGGTTTTGCTGCGGATGTGCCCAGCTCAATGAAAGTCTAAAGGTGCAGAAACGCTGCAGTTCCGCACAAAAGAAGTGACATGCTGCGAGAAAAAAAAAGCTGCGTTTCGGTGCGGCTTTTTCCGCAGCATGTGCACAACAAGTCTGCGGCTCCCATAGACTTACATTGGTTGTGCACTACACTGCGGATTTGAAGCAATTCTGTGCGGCAAAAAACACTGCGGATCTGGAATCAAATCCGCAACGTGTGCACATAGCCTTAGTATTTTGGGAACCTAGCAAAAAAGCCAAGCAAAAAACAAGTGTGGGATTTGCACTTTTTTTGCAATTTCATTGCACTTTGAATTTTTTTCACATTTTCTGTTACATGACATGGTAAAACCAATGGTGTCGTTCAAAAGTAGAACTTGTCCCGCAAAAGATAAGCCCTCACATGGCCGTATTGACGGAAAAATTATGTCTCTGGAAAGAAGGGGAGCGATAAATGAAAAAAGCTCCAGGGGTGAAGGGGTTTAGAAACATGGATATGGTGGACATATCTATGGAAATAGATATAGATATATAGATATCTATATGTATTCATCTATCTATCTATCCCTCTATCTGTGTGTAATGGAGTGTGGGTTGGACAAATGTAAAAGAGGAGGTTGGACAGAAATGACATCACAAATCTTTTTGAAGATAGAGGGGGGAGAGGAGGGAGGGGTTGGGGTGTGTTTTGGAGTGGGTGTGGTAGGTGCAGAGTTACAGGCGAGTGCAATGCATCATGGAACTTGTACTATTAGAGCACAGTAAGTCAGGAGAAAGGAAGTTGTCGATTAACCCCATGAGAGCTGGATCCAGCACTAAAGATGTGCTGCTACAGCATGATAAAAGGTAATATTGCTAAAATAAATAAATAATTTTTACAAACAGCACTTTATGGTTCAACTCGACCTTGGTTTGTTTTAAGCACCTTATTTAATGCTTTATTGTTCACATTACTACTAAATAAAATATATTTATTATATTTGGTGGTCACGTATATTTAATCGGTAAGCTCACTTGTTGCACCTTGATATCTTTTGCACTAAAGTAGCCCTTATTATACTCTCTCAATTTACATCATGAGAGTTTGATACCATAAGACTTTTCGTTGTCCATCGATGCCTGTCTTGCGGAGCGCATGCGCATTACATCCCTAGTCCTGGCGCTCTGAGATGCGCTCAGTATCTGGTTACGGCTGCGTGTCACGCAGCGTTCCAGTGAGCGCAGTCTCAGTAGCACTTGTTCATCAAGGAAGGGGATGGAAGCGCTATGCGCCGCTAAGCTTGATAGATATCCACAGTAACTCCTCCCACTATGACGCATCGCTAGATGATAGGCTGCATTTCACATAAGTAACCATCCCTTCTCTCACTGGGTTACGCCCCCGGAAGAAGCTCACGGGCGAAACGCGCGTCGGGGCGCACGTGGAGGGATCGGTGTGCTCATTATTTGTTATTCACGTCGCTGGCTGCTGAGAGTACCATTCATTTGTAAGTAATCTGTGATATTACCGCATATAACCTGTCGGTGTTAGACCATGTCATGAGATATTTAGACTCTGCATTTAGCAAGTGGATATACTGGCTTTGGTATGTGCGGTATCCAGTATACTACTAGTGGTATATAGTTTTTCTATTTTTAAGGTGATTTCCTATGGGATTGTTATATCACAGTAGTCAGCGATGTATATGTTAGTCTATTTAGACAAAATTATTAATAACATTTAATTTTGAGTTCATCCGGTCTATTCCTCGGATACTTTGTTTATTTATGTCAAGTTTTGTTCACAATGTTTTATTTTTTATGTTTAATAAAGTACTAATTTTTAATTATATGCATATGGGTCTCTTCATGCGGCAAAGAGAATATAAGTCCGCAATTAGCAGGATAAAATAAACACAGTAGATGTTTTCAGTGGCACATAATAGCAAGATTTATTAAAAAAAAAAAAAAAAAGTTATAGTAGTGGACAACTTCTTTAAAGAATATTTTGGGATTATTTTTACTCTCTCTGGCAATGAGTCTCTGTCTCAATCTTTGCTGCCTTGATTTGCTTTTTACAGAATTTATTTAATTTTCTGTATTTATTTAATGCCTCCTCACTACCTACTTCCTTTAATTCTCTAAATTCTTTCTTTTTGTCACTTATTGCGCCCCTTACAGCTCTATTTAGCCATATTGGTTTCCTCCTATTTCTAGTATGTTTATTCCCATACGGTATATACTGTGCACAGGTCCTATCCAGGATGCTAATAAATGGCTCCCATTTTCTTTGTGTATTTTTATGTCTCAGGATATCGTCCCAGTTAATTGCACCAAGATCATCTCTCATCCATTGGAAATTTGCCCTCCTAAAGTTCAGTGTCCTTGTAACCTCTTTACTACACATCTTATTAAAGGATACATGAAAACTTATTATTTTGTGATCACTATTCCCCAAGTGACCCCCAACCCTTGACGTTCAGCTGGAGTTCATGCATAAGGTTTTCCGACACGCTCCACTCTATTGCTGAAAAAAATGTCTTGCCGGTCTCTAAAGGTCGGCTTCCAGGTGGTCAAGGCTTCTGTGGACATCCTGGAAAAGTGTGTTCAACCAGAGGTGTATCCAGCCTTTCCTGCACCCGGGGCAAAGGATCAGTTTGTCGCCCCCCCCCCCCTTCCCCCAAAACCTCCCCCATTTAAACCTTAACTCTATTGAAACTGTATGACCAAGCCAAGGTACATTTCTGAATCCCCATAATGTTAAAATAGATACCAATAAAAGTAAAATTAATTGAGACATCAGTAGGTTAAGTGTTTTTGAATATCCATATTGAATCAGGAGCCCCATATAATCCTGCATAAAGGTTAATAATTGCCCCATAAGATGCTCCATAGACACATTTGCCCGATATAGTGCTGCAGAAACGTTGATTATGGCCCCATAATATGCTCCATAAAGATATTTGCGCCATATAGTGCTGCAGAAACGTTGATTATGGCCCCATAAGATGCTCCATAAAGATATTTGCCCCATATAGTGCTGCAGAAACGTTGATTATGGCCCCATAACATGCTCCATAGAGACATTTGCCCCATATAGTGCTGCACAAACGTTATGGCCCTATACAGACACTTGCCCCGTTATAGTGCTGCACAAACGTTATGGCCCCATAAGATGCTCTATATAGACACTTGCCCCATATAATGCTGCACAAATGTTATGGCCCCATAGATGCTCCATACAAACACTTGCCCCATATTCATTACTGTAATGAGCGGTACCATGTGACCGCTCAGTACAGGAAGAAGCTGGGGCGCCGGGCAGCCAGGGACCTGCAGGGACCGCGCCAGGAGTAGGTGAGTATAATTAGACAGCCCCCACTCCCTGGCCCTGCCAACCCCTGGGTATGACTCGACGAGGAGCCTCCTTGGACCGCCGCATCATCAGGCGGCCCGCTGGTGCCCCCCAGTCGGCTGCGCCCTGGGCACATGCCCCGGCTGCCCCCCCTGGATACGACACTTTGTTCAGCTGAGTGAACCCACTGTTCAGTCTGTCTCCAGTCACCTTCACCCATCCTGGAACATCGAGCTTAAGTGAATAAACTCGGGACTGACTGACCTCTTCCAGATTCTCTGCCGCTGACGAGAAGTCACAACAAAAGCAGTGTCAGAGGGCTGGGAGAGGGGAATTCCTGATGGACCGGCTGCCTGTTCACCAGCCTGTGAAGCCTGCCCGGTTGCTACATCCCTGGTGGATGATTGGGACTGTTGAGACTGTTCGTTGGATGGTCGATGATGGGCCGCTCCAACAGAGGAAGATCCAGGTTCTTTAGTGCTGCTCCAGGTTCTGAGTGGAAACTAAAATAAACACATTACTAACATTTTTTTTAAGTTTATATAATAGTCAGACAACAGAAAAGATACTCATTTTCGCTGAGCAAGGGCAGGCCTCAGAAAAGACAGCATACGATTGTATTTGTACTTCGAAAACTTTGGAGCAGCACCACTTTTAACCCGCATCTCGTATCTGATATCCTTATTGAATAAGCAAAAACAGCCGCACTCTAACGGATTATGCTTTGCAGAAGTAGTAGTGTTGAAAAATTTATCATACAGCAGGATAATATAAGCAAGGTAACGTTTCGACCCAGCTTAGGGTCTTTTTCAAACTTCACTGTAAAACAAATATATAAACCAAAATTAGTGCTCTGTACAAAATTTCACATGATCAGTAAGCACAAGACATATATGTACAAATATACAGGGGAAAATTGAATAGATATCCCCAAAAAAGGGGCAATTTTGCATAGACTATAACAAAGTCGTCTGGATCCTGACCGTGGTCCTAAGTGGTCTAGACAGCGAAATAAAATGCATATTGGAATAAGGAACAAACATTTGGACAAAACCCAAGTCCATATATTGTGGTTGATAGTGCGAGCCTACATGGAAATATAAATAAAAATAGATAACTGACCTGAAGTGTTGAAGAAAAAAAGTGGGTATGGTCCCTTTAAGGGCTGTAGAGAGAAAGGTATCTGTTAAATAGTGTGCAGGCAAGGGAAAAGCGATGCAGCAAGGGGTGTATGAGAATCATAGAGTACTGACCTCTGTATAGTACAGCGGTGGGGTATCCTGCTTCCGGACTAGTGTCTGCCTGCATTAGTGGCACTGATTCTTATATGGCGCGCAGTCACCGAGAGGCTGTGGCTGTCAAAACGAGGTGAGGAAAGCAGTGGACGCGCTGCAGGGGTGAGAGCGTGCGCAGTGCAGGAAATGAGGATGAGGTTTGGAGTATTGCGTGTCACGGCTTCTAAACCGTGTCACTGCGCATACGTGGTGCGCACTTTGAAGTGCAGTACGTAACATAATAGGAATAAGTGTATTTGCGCTGTCAACTACCCTACTTCTTCCTCTTTTTTTCCTGTCTTTTCTATATTTTCTCTTCCCTTTCTTAACTACATATTAATGCCTCAAAAAATGCAACATGTTGCGTTCGCCACACACTGCGAAACGACGCATGCGTACGCATCCACATGCGAATGCATGCTAGCGCATGTCCCTGCGTACACAATGTTAAATATATGTACTCAAGATGCATGCGGATCGGTACACAGAAATACGCTGCGCACACATACGCAAATGTAAACCCAGCCTAAGACAGCAAAAACAATTCAATGGAGCCCTCAAATGCCACAATTTTTAGCGAGGCGTGTGACGGAGATGCCCGACTTTAAATTATCTGGCCTGTTTTTTTATTTTTCACAGCAAAATAATGTCAATCAGGGTCAGACTGGGAGAAACAAGCAGCCCTGCCACACAAACCCCATCAGCCCACATACTCAAACACTCCCCACCCCCGATCAGTGAATTTTGCTATACTTTGTCATGCCCGTCAGCAATCCGCTTAAAGGCGTTATTTCAAGAGCAACATGTGAATGGCGCCGCAGTGCGCATGATCGACCACAGATCCTTTTACATGGTGCTCTTTAGAGCTCCAGTTCTCGGGATCATGGGGTTCCCAGCGGTTGGACCTCAGCGATTGGAAAGTTCTTGGGATAGGGGATTACTTGGGATAATCCATTTACAAGAGTTTTCCAATATTTTCTTTTTTATTTTCCCATAAGAATACTGAAACTAATAAACCAGTCTTGACCTTCCCAAAGTCAAATGTCGCCCCTCCGAGAACAGGACAGAAGGAGTGATACTGTGCAGTGTATATATACAGGACAGGAGAAGTGGTACTGTGCAGTGTATATATACAGGACAGGAGGAGTGGTACTGTGCAGTATATATACAGGACAGGAGGAGTGGTACTGTGCAGTGTATATATACAGGACAGGAGAAGTGGTACTGTGCAGTGTATATATACAGGACAGGAGAAGTGGTACTGTACAGTGTATATATACAGGACAAGAGGAGTGGTACTGTGCCGTGTATATATACAGGACAGGAGGAGCGGTAGTGTGCAGTGTATATATACAGGACAGGAGGAGTGGTACTGTGCAGTGTATATATACAGGACAGGAGAAGTGGTACTGTGCAGTGTATATATACAGGACAGGAGGAGTGGTACTGTGCAGTATATATACAGGACAGGAGGAGTGGTACTGTGCAGTGTGTATATACAGGACAGGAGGAGTGGTACTGTGCAGTATATATACAGGACAGGAGGAGTGGTACTGTGCAGTGTATATATACAGGACAGGAGGAGTGGTACTGTGCAGTGTATATATACAGGACAGGAGGAGTGGTACTGTGCAGTGTATATATACAGGACAGGAGAAGTGGTACTGTACAGTGTATATATACAGGACAAGAGGAGTGGTACTGTGCCGTGTATATATACAGGACAGGAGGAGCGGTAGTGTGCGGTGTATATATACAGGACAGGAGGAGTGGTACTGTGCGGTGTATATATACAGGACAGGAGGAGTGGTACTGTGCGGTGTATATATACAGGACAGGAGGAGTGGTACTGTGCGGTGTATATATACAGGACAGGAGAAGTGGTACTGTACAGTGTATATATACAGGACAAGAGGAGTGGTACTGTGCCGTGTATATATACAGGACAGGAGGAGCGGTAGTGTGCGGTGTATATATACAGGACAGGAGGAGCGGTACTGTGCGGTGTATATATACAGGACAGGAGGAGTGGTACTGTGCGGTGTATATATACAGGACAGGAGGAGTGGTACTGTGCGGTGTGTTGTGAATTTGCTTTTTGCTCCCTCTAGTGGTTACTAGTTTTTTGACTCTGGTTTTTCTGTCATTCCTTTTATCCGCACCTGGGTCGTTAGTTAGAGGTGTTGCTATATAAGCTCCCTGGACCTTCAGTTCAATGCCTGGCAACGTAGTTATCAGAGCTAGTCTGCTGTGCTCTTGTCTACTGATCCTGGTTCCAGTTATATCAGCTAAGTCTGCCTTTTGCTTTTTGCTATTTGTTTTGGTTTTGTATTTTTGTCCAGCTTGTTCCAAATCTACATCCTGACCTTTGCTGGAAGCTCTAGGGGGCTGGTGTTCTCCCCCCGGACCGTTAGACGGTTCGGGGGTTCTTGAATTTCCAGTGTGGATTTTGATAGGGTTTTTGTTGACCATATAAGTTACCTTTCTTTATTCTGCTATCAGTAAGCGGGCCTCTCTGTGCTAAACCTGGTTCATTTCTGTGTTTGTCATTTCCTCTTACCTCACCGTCATTATTTGTGGGGGGCTTCTATCCAGCTTTGGGGTCCCCTTCTCTGGAGGCAAGAAAGGTCTTTGTTTTCCTCTACTAGGGGTAGCTAGATTCTCCGGCTGGCGCGTGTCATCTAGAATCAACGTAGGAATGATCCCCGGCTACTTCTAGTGTTGGCGTTAGGAGTAGATATATGGTCAACCCAGTTACCACTGCCCTATGAGCTGGATTTTTGTATTCTACAGACTTCCACGTTCCTCTGAGACCCTCGCCATTGGGGTCATAACAGTTTGCCAGGCCCGTATTAAATGTTTAATGCATTGCAGAAGAGGGATTATAAGAAAGAAGATTCTGAGTTTGTTTTTTTTTTTTTTTCTTCTTCCCCTTTACCTCAGAGTGGCTATGCTTGCTGCAGACATGAATGTCCAGACCTTGATTACAAGTGTGGACCAGCTGGCTACTCGTGTGCAGGGCATACAAGACTATGTTATCAGAAATCCTATGTCAGAACCTAAAATACCGATTCCTGAACTGTTTTCCGGAGACAGGTTTAAGTTTAGGAATTTCGTGAATAATTGTAAATTGTTTTTGTCCCTGAGACCCTGTTCATCTGGAGATTCTGCTCAGCAAGTAAAAATTGTTATTTCGTTCTTACGGGGCGACCCTCAGGATTGGGCTTTTTCGCTGGCGCCAGGAGATCCGGCATTGGCTGATCTTGATGCGTTTTTTCTGGCGCTCGGTTTACTTTATGAGGAACCCAATCTTGAGATTCAGGCAGAAAAGGCCTTGCTGGCTATGTCTCAGGGGCAGGACGAGGCTGAAGTGTATTGCCAAAAATTTCGGAAATGGTCCGTGCTGACACATTGGAACGAGTGTGCACTGGCCGCTAATTTTAGAAATGGCCTTTCTGAAGCCATTAAGAATGTTATGGTGGGTTTTCCCATTCCCACAGGTCTGAATGATACTATGGCACTGGCTATTCAAATTGACCGGCGGTTGCGGGAGCGCAAAACCGCAAATTCCCTCATGGTGTTGTCTGAACAGACACCTAATTCGGTGCAATGTGATAGAAAAACCGCAAATTCCCTCATGGTGTTGTCTGAACAGACACCTGATTTAATGCAATGTGATAGAATCCTGACTAGAAATGAGCGGAAAATTCATAGACGCCGGAATGGCTTGTGCTACTACTGTGGTGATTCTACACATGTTATCTCAGCATGCTCTAAACGTATAGCTAAGGTTGTTAGTCCTGTCACCGTTGGTAATTTGCAACCTAAATTTATTCTGTCTGTAACTTTGATTTGCTCACTGTCATCTTATCCTGTCATGGCGTTTGTAGATTCAGGTGCTGCCCTGAGTCTCATGGATCTCTCATTTGCTAAGCGCTGTGGTTTTACTCTTGAACCATTAGAAAATCCTATTCCTCTTAGGGGTATTGATGCTACACCATTGGCAGCAAATAAACCGCAGTATTGGACACAGGTTACCATGTGCATGACTCCTGAACACCGCGAGGTGATACGTTTCCTGGTTTTACATAAAATGCATGATTTGGTTGTTTTAGGGCTGCCATGGTTACAGACCCATAATCCAGTCCTGGACTGGAAGGCTATGTCAGTCTCAAGTTGGGGCTGTCGTGGTATTCATGGGGATTCCCTGCCTGTGTCTATTGCTTCTTCTACGCCTTCGGAAGTTCCGGAGTATTTGTCTGATTATCAGGATGTCTTCAGTGAGTCTGAGTCCAGTGCACTGCCTCCTCATAGGGACTGTGACTGTGCTATAGATTTGATCCCAGGCAGTAAATTTCCTAAGGGAAGACTGTTTAATCTGTCGGTACCTGAACATACCGCTATGCGTTCATATATCAAGGAGTCTCTGGAGAAAGGACATATTCGTCCGTCTTCTTCCCCTCTTGGTGCGGGATTCTTTTTTGTGGCAAAAAAGGACGGATCTTTGAGACCTTGTATTGATTATCGGCTTTTAAATAAGATCACTGTCAAATTTCAGTATCCTTTACCGCTGTTGTCTGACTTGTTTGCCCGGATTAAGGGTGCCAAGTGGTTCACCAAGATAGACCTTCGTGGTGCGTACAACCTTGTGCGCATTAAGCAAGGTGATGAATGGAAAACCGCATTCAATACGCCCGAAGGTCATTTTGAGTACTTGGTGATGCCTTTTGGGCTCTCCAATGCGCCTTCAGTTTTTCAGTCCTTTATGCATGACATTTTCCGGAAGTATCTGGATAAATTTTTGATTGTTTATCTGGATGATATTTTGTTTTTTTCTGATAATTGGGATTCGCATGTGGAGCAGGTCAGGTTGGTCTTTAAAATTTTGCGTGAAAATTCTTTGTTTGTCAAGGGCTCAAAGTGTCTCTTTGGTGTACAGAAGGTTCCCTTTTTGGGGTTCATTTTTTCCCCTTCTGCTGTGGAGATGGACCCAGTCAAGGTCCGAGCTATTCTTGATTGGACTCAGCCCTCGTCAGTTAAGAGTCTTCAGAAGTTCTTGGGCTTCGCTAACTTCTACCGTCGTTTTATCGCTAATTTTTCTAGCATTGTGAAACCTTTGACGGATATGACCAAGAAGGGCTCCGATGTAGCTAACTGGGCTCCTGCTGCCGTGGAGGCTTTCCAGGAGTTGAAACGCCGGTTTACTTCGGCGCCTGTTTTGTGCCAGCCTGACGTCTCACTTCCCTTTCAGGTTGAGGTGGATGCTTCGGAGATTGGGGCAGGGGCCGTTTTGTCGCAGAGAGGCCCTGGTTGCTCTGTTATGAAACCTTGTGCCTTTTTCTCTAGGAAGTTTTCGCCTGCCGAGCGAAATTATGATGTGGGCAATCGGGAGTTGTTGGCCATGAAATGGGCATTTGAGGAGTGGCGTCATTGGCTCGAGGGTGCTAAGCATCGTGTGGTGGTCTTGACTGATCACAAAAATCTGATGTATCTCGAGTCTGCTAAACGCCTTAATCTGAGACAGGCCCGCTGGTCATTGTTTTTCTCCCGCTTTGATTTTGTTGTCTCGTATTTACCAGGTTCAAAGAATGTGAAGGCCGATGCTCTTTCTAGGAGCTTTGTGCCTGATGCTCCTGGAGTCGCTGATCCTGTTGGTATTCTTAAAGATGGAGTTATCTTGTCAGCTATTTCTCCGGATCTGCGACGTGTGTTGCAGAGATTTCAGGCTGATAGGCCTGAGTCTTGTCCACCTGACAGACTGTTTGTCCCGGATAAGTGGACCAGCAGAGTCATTTCCGAGGTTCATTCCTCGGTGTTGGCAGGTCACCCGGGAATTTTTGGCACCAGAGATCTGGTGGCCAGGTCCTTTTGGTGGCCTTCCTTGTCAAGGGATGTGCGGTCATTTGTGCAGTCCTGTGGGACTTGTGCTCGAGCTAAGCCTTGCTGTTCTCATGCCAGCGGTTTGCTCTTGCCCTTGCCTGTCCCGAGGAGACCTTGGACACATATCTCCATGGATTTCATTTCTGATCTTCCGCTATCTCAGGGCATGTCCGTTATCTGGGTGATATGTGATCGCTTCTCCAAGATGGTCCATTTGGTTCCTTTGCCTAAGCTGCCTTCCTCTTCCGATCTGGTTCCTGTGTTTTTCCAGAACGTGGTTCGTTTGCACGGCATCCCTGAGAATATTGTGTCAGACAGAGGATCCCAGTTCGTTTCCAGGTTCTGGCGATCCTTTTGTAGTAGGATGGGCATTGATTTGTCGTTTTCGTCTGCTTTCCATCCTCAGACTAATGGACAGACGGAGCGAACCAATCAGACTTTGGAGGCTTATTTGAGGTGTTTTGTCTCTGCTGATCAGGACGATTGGGTGACATTCTTGCCGTTGGCTGAGTTTGCCCTTAATAATCGGGCTAGTTCCGCCACCTTGGTTTCGCCTTTTTTCTGCAACTCTGGTTTCCATCCTCGCTTTTCTTCGGGTCATGTGGAGCCTTCTGACTGTCCTGGGGTGGATTCTGTGGTGGATAGGTTGCAGCAGATCTGGAATCATGTGGTGGACAACTTGAAGTTGTCACAGGAGAAGGCTCAGCGCTTTGCCAACCGCCGCCGCGGTGTGGGTCCCCGACTACGCGTTGGGGATTTGGTATGGCTTTCTTCCCGCTTTGTTCCTATGAAGGTCTCCTCTCCCAAATTTAAACCTCGTTTTATTGGGCCTTACAAGATATTGGAAATCCTTAATCCTGTATCTTTTCGTCTGGATCTTCCTGTGTCGTTTGCTATTCACAATGTATTTCATAGGTCCTTGTTGCGGCGGTACATTGTGCCTGTAGTTCCTTCTGCTGAGCCTCCTGCTCCGGTGTTGGTTGAGGGCGAGTTGGAGTACGTGGTGGAGAAGATCTTGGATTCTCGCCTCTCCAGGCGGAGGCTTCAGTACCTGGTCAAGTGGAAGGGCTATGGTCAGGAGGATAATTCCTGGGTGGTCGCCTCTGATGTTCATGCGGCCGATTTAGTTCGTGCCTTTCATGCCGCTCATCCTGATCGCCCTGGTGGTCGTGGTGAGGGTTCGGTGACCCCTCACTAAGGGGGGGGTACTGTTGTGAATTTGCTTTTTGCTCCCTCTAGTGGTTACTAGTTTTTTGACTCTGGTTTTTCTGTCATTCCTTTTATCCGCACCTGGGTCGTTAGTTAGGGGTGTTGCTATATAAGCTCCCTGGACCTTCAGTTCAATGCCTGGCAACGTAGTTATCAGAGCTAGTCTGCTGTGCTCTTGTCTACTGATCCTGGTTCCAGTTATATCAGCTAAGTCTGCCTTTTGCTTTTTGCTATTTGTTTTGGTTTTGTATTTTTGTCCAGCTTGTTCCAAATCTACATCCTGACCTTTGCTGGAAGCTCTAGGGGGCTGGTGTTCTCCCCCCGGACCGTTAGACGGTTCGGGGGTTCTTGAATTTCCAGTGTGGATTTTGATAGGGTTTTTGTTGACCATATAAGTTACCTTTCTTTATTCTGCTATCAGTAAGCGGGCCTCTCTGTGCTAAACCTGGTTCATTTCTGTGTTTGTCATTTCCTCTTACCTCACCGTCATTATTTGTGGGGGGCTTCTATCCAGCTTTGGGGTCCCCTTCTCTGGAGGCAAGAAAGGTCTTTGTTTTCCTCTACTAGGGGTAGCTAGATTCTCCGGCTGGCGCGTGTCATCTAGAATCAACGTAGGAATGATCCCCGGCTACTTCTAGTGTTGGCGTTAGGAGTAGATATATGGTCAACCCAGTTACCACTGCCCTATGAGCTGGATTTTTGTATTCTACAGACTTCCACGTTCCTCTGAGACCCTCGCCATTGGGGTCATAACAGCGGTGTATATATACAGGACAGGAGGAGTGGTACTGTGCGGTGTATATACACAGGACAGGAGAAGTGGTACTGTGCAGTGTATATATACAGGACAGGAGGAGTAGTACTGTGCAGTGTATATATACAGGACAGGAGAAGTGGTACTGTACAGTGTATATATACAGGACAAGAGGAGTGGTACTGTGCCGTGTATATATACAGGACAGGAGGAGCGGTAGTGTGCGGTGTATATATACAGGACAGGAGGAGTGGTACTGTGCAGTGTATATATACAGGACAGGAGAAGTGATACTGTGCAGTGTATATATACAGGACAGGAGGAGTAGTACTGTGCAGTGTATATATACAGGACAGGAGGATTGGTACTGTGCAGTGTATATACACAGGACAGGAGAAGTGGTACTGTGCAGTGTATATATACAGGACAGGAGGAGCGGTAGTGTGCAGTGTATATATACAGGACAGGAGGATTGGTACTGTGCAGTGTGTATATACAGGACAGGAGGAGCAGTAGTGTGCAGTGTATATATACAGGACAGGAGGAGTGGTACTGTGCAGTGTATATATACAGGACAGGAGAAGTGATACTGTGCAGTGTATATACACAGGACAGGAGCAGTGGTACTGTGCAGTGTATATATACAGGACAGGAGGAGCGGTACTGTGCAGTGTATATATAAAGGACAGGAGAAATGGGACTCTGTAGTGTATATATACAGGACAGGAGGAGTGGTACTGTGCAGTGTATATACACAGGACAGGAGAAGTGATACTGTGCAGTGTATATACACAGGACAGGAGGAGTGGTACTGTGCAGTGTATATATACAGGACCGGAGCAGTGGCACTGTGCAGTGTGTATATACAGGACAGGAGAAGTGGTACTGTGCAGTGTATATATACACAGGACAGGATATATATACACATACATAAGAATAGATCCTGAAAATTACACCATTTATATACAGTACAAAGCTCCACAATATATGCTAGAATCAATTCTATACACAGCTCCATATTATATATCGTGATAAGGAATATAGAGCGGCGTATATACTATATAGTGTAGATATGTGGCAGTGGATATAGTGTGAATTCCACACTATATACACAGCACCATACTAAATGAACATCTCTACACTATATAATATATACAGACAACTCTACAATATAATTAAGACAGTATTATACTATTTTATGATGCATACATCACATAGGAGACACACATATATCACATAGTAGACACTGAGGCTGATGTAGATAGGATAACATAGGAGGCACCGTGACTGCTGAATATATATCACATTGAAACTACTGTATATACACTATATAGTCGATACTGCGACTGCTGTGTATAGTTGTAGTATCATCTTTATATTGTATGTGATACTGCAAATGCTGTATACACATTATATACAGTAGGTGAAACATGTATATAAAAGTTTTGCCTATGTAATGTGTAAACAGCATTTGCAGTATCACCTGTATATTGTATAGACTACTGTATACACGTTATATAGGTGATACTACTGTGTTTAGTCACAGTATATATCTATATCCCAGAGGCGTAGCTAGGGTTTTGGTTCAGGGGGGGTGAAGCTCCTGAGTGGGCCCCTAACCAGGTAACCTTGATTATAACTGGGTGACGGGCTCTAATAGTGGAGGAGAACCTCAGCAGATGACAGCGCTGTTGCTGAAAGTAATCTACTATATAATTGTCTAAGGGGTACTTCCGTCTTTCTGTCTGTCTGTCTTTCTGTCTGTCACGGATATTCATTGGTCGCGGCCTCTGTCTGTCATGGAATCCAAGTCGCTGATTGGTCTCGCCAGCTGCCTGTCATGGCTGCCGCGACCAATCAGCGACGGCCACAGTCCGATTAGTCCCTCCCTACTCCCCTGCAGTCAGTGCCCGGCACCCGCTCCATACTCCCCGCAGTCACCGTTCACACAGGGTTAATGGCAGCGCTAACGGACCGCGTTATGCCGCGGGTAACTCACTCCGTTACCGCCGCTATTAAGCCTGTGTGACCAAGTTTTTATTTTACAATTGATGCTGCCTATGCAGCGTCAATAGTACAAACATCTAATGTTAAAAATAAAAAAAAATAAAAAATCATTATATACTCACCTTCCGCCGCCTTTCCCGCTCCTCACGACGCTCCGGTGACTGCTCCATGCAAGCGGCAGGTTCCGGTGGCAAGGATGGTATGCAAGAAGGACCTTCCATGACGTCTTGGTCATGTGACCGAGATGTCATCACAGGTCCTGCGCGCCTGTGCGAGAAGGACCTGCCATGATGTCACGGTCATGTGACCGCGACGTCATCGCAGGTCCTGCGCTCATACCAACCCTGGGACCGACAGGACTACGAGGGGCCCTCGAAGGTGAGTATATGTTTATTTTTTATTTTTTAACCTGTCACATACGTGGCTGGGCAATATACTACGTAGCTGGGCAATATACTACGTGACTGGCCAATATACTGCGTGGCTGGGCAATATACTACGTGGCTCTGTGCTGTATACTACATCACTGGGCAATATACTACATAACTGGGCAATATACTACGTGGCTGAGCAATATACTACGTCACTGTGCAATATACTACATGGCTCTGTGCTGTATACTACATCACTGGGCAATATACTATGTAACTGGGCAATATACTACGTGGCTGAGCAATATACTACGTCACTGGGCAATATACTACGTGGCTGGGCAATATACTACGTAACTGGGCAATATACTACGTGGCTGGGCAATATACTACGTTACTGGGCAATATACTACGTAACTGGGCAATATACTACGTGGCTGAGCAATATACTACGTCACTGAGCAATATACTACGTGGCTGGGCAATATAATACGTGGCTGGGCAATATACTACGTGGGCTGTGCAATATACTACGTGACTGGGCAATATACTACGTGGACATGCATATTCTAGAATACGCGATGCGTTAGAATCGGGCCACCATCTAGTCTCTATATAAAGACCAACATGAATATTACCGCCATATGGTCAGTGGTAGATACCAGTTCTACAGAACATATAAGAGATCACAGCACAGTTACAGATAATGTCTTACTGCTGATGTCCTTTATGATGGAATCGTTCACTTTTCCCGTCTTTTCCATCTGGCCCAGACCGACATGACAACTTCTTCCAGCCAGGACTAGTCTGCAGAGAATACAACAAAGACACATTTCACTTCTCATATTCCAGCCCCATCACCATCTATTCCCAACCTGCACAAACTCCTTATCCTGCTGATACCCCAAATACTGAGCCGCTGCAACCGTATGTGTCCCTATTACTGCACCCGATACCCCAATACTGACCCACTGCTGCCATATGTGTCCCTATTACTGCACCTGATACCCCAATACTGAGCCACTTCTGCCGTATGTGACCCTATTACTTCACCTGATACCCCAATACTGAGCCGCTGCTGCCGTATGTGTTCCTATTACTGCCCCTCATACCCCAATACTGAGCCGCTGCTGCCGTATGTGACCCTATTACTGCACCCGATACCCCAATACTGAGCCACTGCTGCCATATGTGTCCCTATTACTGCACCTGATACCCCAATACTGAGCCACTGCTGCCATATATGATCCTATTACTGCACCTGATACCCCAATACTGAGCCGCTGCTGCCATATGTGTTCCTATTACTGCACCTGATACCCCAATACTAAGCCGCTGCTGCCGTATGTGTTCCTATTACTGCACTTGATACCCCAATACTGAGCTGCTGCTGCCGTATGTGCCCCTATTACTGCACCTGATACCCTAATACTGAGCCGCTGCTGCCGTATGTGTCCTTATTACTGCACTTGATACCCCAATACTGAGCCACTGCTGCCGTATGTGACCCTATTACTGCACCTGATACCCCAATACTGAGCCGCTGCTACCGTATGCTTGGTCTGGGGGAAAATGTGTGTAAATGGGTTAGTAACTAGCTTAGTGATAGAAAGCAGAGGGTGGTTATAAATGGTATAGTCTCTAACTGGGTCGCTGTGACCAGTTGGGTACCGCAGGAGTCGGTATTGGGGCCTGTTCTCTTCAACATATTCATTAATGATCTGGTAGAAGGTTTACACAGTAAAATATTGATATTTGCAGATGATACAAAACTATGTAAAGCAGTTAATACAAGAGAAAATAGTATTCTGCTACAGATGGATCTGGATAAGTTGGAAACTTGGGCTGAAAGGTGGCAGATGAGGTTTAACAATGATAAATGTAAGGTTATACACATGGGAAGAAGGAATCAATATCACCATTACACACTGAACGGGAAACCACTGTGTAAATCTGACAGGGAGAAGGACTTGGGGATCCTAGTTAATGATACTTACCTGGAGCAGCCAGTGCCAGGCAGCAGCTGCCAAGGCAAACAGGATCATGGGGTGCATTAAAAGAGGTCTGGATACACATGATGAGAGCATTATACTGCCTCTGTACAAATCCCTATGTAGACCGCACATGGAGTACTGTGTCCAGTTTTGGGCACCGGTGCTCAGGAAGGATATAATGGAACTAGGGAGAGTACAAAGGAGGGCAACAAAATTAATAAACGGGATGGGAGAACTACAATACCCAGATAGATTAGCGAAATTAGGATTATTTAGTCTAGAAGAAAGACGACTGAGGGGCGATCTAATAACCATGTATAAGTATATAAGGGGACAATACAAATATCTCGCTGAGGATCTGTTTATACCAAGGAAGGTGACGGGCACAAGGGGGCATTCTTTGCGTCTGGAGGAGAGGTTTTTCCACCAACATAGAAGAGGATTCTTTACTGTTAGGGCAGTGAGAATCTGGAATTGCTTGCCTGAGGAGGTGGTGATGGCAAACTCAGTCGAGGGGTTCAAGAGAGGCCTGGATGTCTTCCTGGAGCAGAACAATATTGTATCATACAATTATTAGGTTCTGTAGAAGGACGTAGATCTGGGGATTTATTATGATGGAATATAGGCTGAACTGGATGGACAAATGTCTTTTTTCGGCCTTACTAACTATGTTACTATGTTACTATGTTACACAGTTATCATGGCTTTCTTAGGGCAAGTTCAGGCTGTCAGCGTTATATTACTTTATACAGGCAAACATCTATCTGCATACAGAGAAACAGCAATATGAAACAAAGCATAACATGCCTAACTACACTGTTGTGAATTCTGTTTGTGGGCTCCCTCTGGTGGCTACTGGTGGTACTGGTTGACTTCTGTCTTCTATCTCCAGTGCACCTGTTCCCATCAGGAAATGGGAGTTTCCTATATAGTCTGGCTTCTCATTCATTTACTTGCCGGCTATCAATGTTACCAGAGCTCCTCTGTTACTTGCTACCTGCTCCAAGTCTGCTGAGTCAGATAAGTTTGATCATTTGTACCTTTTGTCCAGCGTGCATTTATATTAATCTTGCTGCTGGAAGCTCTAGTGAACTGAAATGA
Organism: Ranitomeya variabilis; assembly: GCF_051348905.1. Lineage (NCBI taxonomy): Eukaryota > Metazoa > Chordata > Amphibia > Anura > Dendrobatidae > Ranitomeya > Ranitomeya variabilis. Next base: position 321,502,915 of record NC_135234.1, read on the forward strand.
CCACTCCGGTGTCATGAGTTGATACCGGAGTTTAAAGTCATTTCAGGATGGTATTTTGTAGGGTTTTGAGTTGACCGCGAAGTCCACTTTTGTATTTTCTGCTATCTAGTTAGTGGGCCTCTCTTTGCTGAACCTGTATTCATACTGCGTATGTGTTTTCTTCTTAACTAACCGTCATTATATGTTGGGGGCTACTATTAGGGGTCTTTGGGGTTTTCTCTGGAGGCAAGCCAGGTCTGTGTTTCCTCTGGTAGGGGTAGCTAGATTTCCGGCTGGTGCGAGACGTCTAGGGATAAAACGCAGGTACGTTCCCCGGCCACTGGTAGTTGTGCGTTAGGTTCAGCATCGCGGTCAGCTTAGATTCCATCTTCCTAGAGCTAGTCCTGTTTTTGCCTATGTCCCTGCCATTGGGAATCATGACAGTATAGCCGGCCCTAATGTGTTAAGTATTGGCTGAAGTAGGAGAGAAAAGAAGTCTCTGACACCTTTTTTTTTGTTTAGCCATAATTGCAGTCTGCTTCTTTCCCTCCTCTTAATCCCTGAATGGCTCAGAGCTCAGCTGCTGAAAAATGGATATCCAGAGTTTAGCTTCAAATCTGAATAATCTTGCTTCTAAGGTTCAAAATATACAAGATTTCGTCATACATGCTCCTATGTCTGAACCTAAAATTCCTATACCAGAGTTTTTTTCTGGAGATAGATCTCGTTTTTTGAATTTCAAGCACAATTGTAAATTGTATCTTTCTCTGAGACCTCAATCCGCTGGAAACCCTGCTCAGCAGGTTAAGATTGTTATTTCCTTGCTGCGGGGTGACCCCCAGAATTGGGCATTTGCATTGGCGCCAGGGGATCCTGCGCTGCTCAATGTGGATGCGTTTTTTCTGGCGCTGGGGTTGCTCTATGAGGAACCGAATTTGGAGATTCAAGCTGAAAAGGTCTTGATAGCCCTCTTTCAAGGGCATGATGAAGCTGAAATATATTGTCAAAAGTTTCGTAAATGGTCTGTGCTTACTCAGTGGAATGAGTGCGCCCTGGCGGTGAATTTCAGAGAGGGTCTCTCTGACGCCGTTAAAGATGTCATGGTGGGGTTTCCTACACCCACAGGTCTGAATGAGTCCATGACAATGGCTATTCAGATTGATCGGCGTTTGCGGGAGCGCAAACCTGTGCACCATTTGGCGGTGTCTTCTGAGCAGGCACCGGAGAATATGCAATGTGATAGAATTCTGTCCAGAAGTGAACGGCAGAATTATAGGCGTAAAAATGGGTTGTGTTTCTATTGTGGCGATTCTGCTCATGTTATATCAGCATGCTCTAAACGCACTAAAAGGGTTGATAAGTCTTTTGCAGTTAGCAACTTGCAGTCTAAGTTTCTTTTGTCTGTAACTTTGATTTGTTCGTTATCATCTATTAATGTGAATGCCTATGTGGACTCTGGCGCCACCTTGAATCTTATGGATTGGTCCTTTGCCAGGCGCTGTGGGTTTAGTCTAGAGTCTCTGGAAGTCCCTATTCCTTTGAAGGGTATCGACTCCACACCATTGGCTTGGAATAAACCTCAATACTGGACACAAGTGACTATGTGTATGACTCCAGACCATCAGGAGGTGATTCGATTCCTTGTGTTGCATAATTTGCATGATGTTTTAGTGCTTGGATTGCCATGGTTACAAACTCACAACCCAGTTCTTGACTGGAAGACAATGTCCGTATTAAGCTGGGGATGTCAGGGGGTTCATGGGGGAGTACCCTTGGTTTCCATTGCTTCATCTACTTCCTCTGAGGTTCCGGCATTTTTGTCTGACTATTGTGATGTTTTTGAGGAGCCTAAACTTAGTTCGCTCCCTCCTCACAGGGATTGCGATTGTGCTATAGATTTGATTCCTGGCAGCAAATTTCCTAAAGGTCGTTTGTTCAATCTGTCTGTGCCAGAGCATGCTGCTATGCGAGAGTATATTAAGGAGTCCTTGGAAAAGGGACATATTCGTCCATCCTCATCTCCTTTAGGAGCAGGGTTTTTTTCGTGGGTAAAAAAGATGGTTCCCTGAGGCCTTGTATTGATTATCGGCTGTTGAATAAGATTACAGTCAAATATCAGTATCCTTTGCCACTGTTGACTGATTTGTTTGCTCGTATTAAGGGGGCAAGGTGGTTCTCTAAGATTGACCTTCGGGGTTCGTATAATTTGGTGCGGATTAAGCAGGGAGATGAGTGGAAAACTGCATTTAATACGCCCGAGGGCCATTTTGAGTATCTGGTAATGCCTTTTGGTCTTTCTAATGCCCCTTCAGTCTTTCAGTCCTTTATGCACAATATTTTCCGTGAATATCTGGATAAATTTATGATTGTGTATCTGGATGATATTTTGATTTTTTCCGATGACTGGGAGTCGCATGTTCAACAGGTCAGGAAGGTTTTTCAGGTTTTGCGGGCTAATTCTTTGTTTGTAAAGGGTTCAAAGTGTATTTTTGGGGTTCAGAAGATCTCTTTTTTGGGGTATATTTTTTCCCCTTCTTCTATTGAGATGGATCCTGTCAAGGTTCGGGCTATTTGTGATTGGACGCAACCGACTTCCCTTAAGAGCCTTCAGAAATTCTTGGGCTTTGCTAATTTCTATCGTCGATTTATAACTGGTTTTTCAAGTGTCGTTAAGCCTCTAACGGATTTGACTAAGAAGGGTGTTGATGTTTCCAATTGGTCCTCGGCGGCTGTGGAGGCCTTTCGGGAGCTTAAGCACCGCTTTTCTTCTGCTCCTGTGTTGCGCCAACCTGATGTTTCACTTCCTTTTCAGGTTGAAGTTGATGCTTCAGAGATCGGAGCGGGGGCGGTTTTGTCGCAGAGAGGTTCTGATTGCTCGGTGATGAGACCATGTGCGTTCTTTTCTCGAAAATTTTCGCCCGCCAAGCGAAATTATGATGTTGGTAATCGGGAACTTTTGGCTATGAAGTGGGCCTTTGAGGAGTGGCGTCATTGGCTTGAGGGTGCTAGGCATCAGGTGGTGGTCTTGACTGATCACAAGAATCTGATTTACCTTGAGTCAGCCAGGCGTCTGAATCCTAGACAGGCGCGCTGGTCATTGTTTTTCTCCCGGTTTAATTTTGTGGTCTCATATCTACCAGGTTCAAAAAATGTGAAGGCAGATGCCCTTTCTAGGAGTTTTGAGCCTGACTCCCCTGGTGATTCTGAGCCTACGGGTATCCTTAAGGATGGGGTGATATTGTCTGCTGTCTCTCCAGACTTGCGACGTGCTTTGCAGGAGTTTCAAGTGGATAGGCCTGATCGTTGTCCGCCTGGGAGACTGTTTGTTCCAGATGAGTGGACCAGTAGAGTCATCTTGGAAGTTCATTCTTCTGTGTTGGCAGGCCACCCTGGAATCTTTGGTACCAGAGATTTGGTGGCCAGGTCCTTCTGGTGGCCTTCCCTGTCTCGGGATGTGCGTACTTTTGTACAGTCTTGTGATGTTTGTGCTCGGGCCAAGCCTTGTTGTTCTCGGGCTAGTGGATTGTTGTTGCCCTTGCCTATTCCGAAGAGGCCTTGGACACACATCTCTATGGACTTTATTTCGGATCTCCCGGTTTCTCAGAAAAGGACCGTCATCTGGGTGGTGTGTGACCGTTTTTCTAAAATGGTTCATTTGGTACCCTTGCCCAAGTTGCCTTCTTCATCGGAGTTGGTTCCTCCTATTTTTTCAAAATGTGGTTCGTCTACATGGTATCCCGGAAAACATCGTTTCTGACAGGGGATCCCAATTTGTGTCTAGATTTTGGCGGGCGTTCTGTGCCAGGATGGGCATTGATTTGTCTTTTTCGTCTGCTTTCCATCCTCAGACGAATGGCCAGACAGAGCGTACTAATCAGACCTTGGAGACTTATTTGAGGTGTTTTGTGTCTGCTGATCAGGATGACTGGGTCGCCTTTTTGCCGTTGGCGGAGTTTGCCCTTAATAATCGGGCTAGTTCTGCCACTCTGGTTTCTCCTTTCTTCTGCAATTCGGGGTTTCACCCTCGTTTTTCATCTGGTCAGGTGGAATCTTCGGATTGTCCTGGAGTGGGCACTGTGGTGGATAGATTGCACCAGATTTGGAGTCATGTGGTGGACAACTTGAAGTTGTCCCAGGAGAAGACTCAGCAGTTTGCTAATCGTCATCGTCGTGCTGGTAATCGTCTTCGCGTTGGGGACTTGGTGTGGTTATCTTCTCGTTTTGTCCCTATGAAGGTCTCTTCTCCTAAGTTTAAACCTCGGTTCATAGGTCCTTATAAGATTTTGGAGATTCTTAATCCTGTATCATTTCGTTTGGACCTACCGGCATCTTTCACTATTCATAATGTCTTCCATCGGTCTTTGTTGCGGAGGTACGAGATACCGGTCGTTCCTTCTGTTGAGCCTCTTGCTCCTGTGCTGGTGCAGGGTGAATTGGAGTATGTTGTGGAGAAGATTTTGGACTCTCGCATTTCCAGACGGAGACTTCAATATTTGGTTAAATGGAAGGGATACGGTCAGGAGGATAATTCTTGGGTGACTGCCTCTGATGTTCATGCCTCTGATTTGGTTCGCGCCTTTCATAGGGCTCGTCCAGATCGCCCTGGTGGTTCTCATGAGGGTTCGGTGCCCCCTCCTCAAGGGGGGGGTACTGTTGTGAATTCTGTTTGTGGGCTCCCTCTGGTGGCTACTGGTGGTACTGGTTGACTTCTGTCTTCTATCTCCAGTGCACCTGTTCCCATCAGGAAATCGGAGTTTCCTATATAGTCTGGCTTCTCATTCATTTACTTGCCGGCTATCAATGTTACCAGAGCTCCTCTGTTACTTGCTACCTGCTCCAAGTCTGCTGAGTCAGATAAGTTTGATCATTTGTACCTTTTGTCCAGCGTGCATTTATATTAATCTTGTTGCTGGAAGCTCTAGTGAACTGAAATGACCACTCCGGTGTCATGAGTTGATACCGGAGTTTAAAGTCATTTCAGGATGGTATTTTGTAGGGTTTTGAGTTGACCGCGAAGTCCACTTTTGTATTTTCTGCTATCTAGTTAGTGGGCCTCTCTTTGCTGAACCTGTATTCATACTGCGTATGTGTTTTCTTCTTAACTAACCGTCATTATATGTTGGGGGCTACTATTACTTTGGGGTTTTCTCTGGAGGCAAGCCAGGTCTGTGTTTCCTCTGGTAGGGGTAGCTAGATCTCCGGCTGGTGCGAGACGTCTAGGGATAAAACGCAGGTACGTTCCCCGGCCACTGGTAGTTGTGCGTTAGGTTCAGCATCGCGGTCAGCTTAGATTCCATCTTCCTAGAGCTAGTCCTGTTTTTGCCTATGTCCCTGCCATTGGGAATCATGACACTATACACTCTGCTACACAGTGGCTGCATAACTGTTCTAACATAACACACACATGTAAGTACATTTGTGCCTCACCGGAATCCGCTTATCAAGAGCAATGATCTGCAGGAAGAGAGCCAGGAACATGTGTGTAAGACTCAAGGTCCGGGGGAAATGGCTACTCTTGCCCGGGAAACCAGGGGGCGGTTCTAGTCAGAACACAGGCTTAAAGCAATATGCTTCCGAATACAGAACAGGATAAATGTGTACCTAATGACCTCTAATGGTGACAACTGGTACTACATTGTGAATTAGCTTGCTACACATTAATGGGCAGAACACTCCCCGCTTGGCATCAATGGATGCCACTATTTGGTTCTTATGGGAAAAATTGCAATACAAGTTCAGTAACTGGCCCGAGGAACAGTTTGTTCTCCCCAAGCTTGCATACTCTGACCTCTACTTTGTGCACCTTCCCGTCCTTGCTGGGAAATGGCTTGGTGACTAAGCCGAATGGCCACTCGTTTCAATGCGACTGACTGTCTTTGACGAGAACAACATCGCCAGGTTGGATATTTGGGCGGTCTTTCTGCCACTTTGTCCTGATTTGCAGGGTGGAGAGATATTTCTTTCTCCATCTGTCCCAAAAGACATTGGACATGCTTTGTACAACACGAAGTATTGTAACCTTGGCTCTTTCCAGTTTGGATGTGGAGCGCCCCCACTGCTGCAGGGCCGAGGGGTACCCGGTACCGGGCCTCTCTGTCTCAGTTCTGAGGTTGTCACGGTGGCTAGACCCGGTCCGTGACCCTGCTGAGGGGCGTCCAGTGAAAGTGGAGAGTGATGATGTTGTGGTGTGGTGCAAGTCGCGATGAATAACGAGGACACCAGGTTGCAGTCTCTTTACCTCTTTACTGAAGGCTTCTGGATCCTCAATCCGGAATACGGTTAACAGGGCTTTCCGAGATGGCCGGTCCGATGGCACCTCCAGAGTTCCCTTTGCAGGTGGAAATCTGTGCCTACCTTCTAGCGCTTGTGTGTTGTAGTCCTTCCCTGCTTAGCACCACGGGATAGTCCTCACAACTGTTGTGTCTGTTTCTGAAGTTCCCTCACAACTGCTTCTGATGTTCTTCTTCGTCCCCCAGATGATATGGCTAGGACGCACCCGTATGACGGGTAGGCCTGGAGGTCTTCCGGGACCCTAGAGTCGCCCCTCTCCAACTATTGCCCCCTATGTCTGCTTAGGTGATTTGGGTGAGACAGCCCGCCTATAACTGACTGTCCTGCCGTAGGTTTGAAGTAAGGCCTGGAGCTCAATACTTCCTCGGCGTTTCCGGCCACCGGCTATGCGCCTCAGTAGGATGTTGCCTCGTCTCACAGCACGACTCCTACTGGTGTTTCTCCTTGTTGCGTTGATCTCGTTTCTTACTCTTCACAATATACCTCGCTTCTTGTCCTTTCTTGGGGTACCGCCGCAATGAAGTGCAGGCGCGGTCCCGTAACGTTCTTTCTGTTCGCTAGGCCTCTGTCAGGATCCCACCCCTGACAGGGACCCCCCTGAATCTTCCCCTGCAACACCCTCTGCCACAGGATGTTGCCTGGTTCCAACCCAGTCAGCTTTCTGTCTAACTTCCTATCTAACCCCCAGTTTTACCAGATTGTGAGGAGTGGCCTAATACATAGCACCCTTAGCTCCCCCTGGAGGCCAGACTGTGAAGTGTATTGGTGTCTGTGATACCTGGTCAGGTGAACTCCTTCAGTGCCATCAGGCGTACCAATATCCCCCTTAGCGGCGGAGCATCAGTACTGCAACGACCAGGACTCTGGGGCGCTGCACTCCCCCCCGTTTAAATCCAGTACTCCTGGACTGGGAAGAAAACAACAATACATGTCAGCAAAAAGACATACAATTTTTGGAATGCAATAACAAGTAAATTTGAACAGAGCTTCCCTTTATGGGAGGTGAAGACACTTGAACGTTACAAACATGGTTAAATATTTTAAATAACATGCTATAAATAACTTCTCTTACCCAACCGGGTATTCTACTTAGTGCAACTTCTGAATAATAATTTAACTTTGCCTCTAAGGACGTATAAGCTGAATCCACTAAAGGCTTACCATAAAACACTACAAGGCTAATCAACTTTTCTTCATTTTCCAACTTTACATTCGCAGGACCGCCTGTCTATCTGCCCCAGGCCTACTGCCTCTCGCTCTTTTGCAGGACCGCCCCATTCCTCATCCGGGCCTACTGCCTTTCTTTTTCTATACACAGTATAGGACTTATCAACCTTCTCTCAGTTCAAGATCACTGAGCCATCTCTGTATGGCTCCTAGGAGGACTCACCGACTAACCCCGTACGGGTTCACTTCCTGTCCTCATTCTCTAACACATTATTAAACATTTCTTACAATCAACTAACTAACTACATATAACTTTTACATGTAAGCATTATTACTTCTTCTTTTAAGACATCATTACACCTTAAGTGCTATTGGTGAACTTTCCCTTTAAGAGAGAACCAAGTCTCTATGAGGTAGTGCAGCTACTCCTGCTGCCAGCCAGTCCGTGTAAACAGGAACTCCAATGCTGTTCCCAGGAGCAATTTCTTCGCAAAGAGTTTTCTTTGTTGTAAAACCAGTAGGGGGCACCTTTAAGAAGGTGCAAACTATTTACAATGAGTTTGTAATCATGCAGTGTTCATGATCCAGCAGTTCTTTTCAACAATGATGAACAAAAGCGAACGAAAAGGCAAAAATAGGGATCCCGGGTAAACTAAGGGATCCAATTAAGAGTTAACCCTAGTCGGGTTGCAGCAGCAGGAAGACACATAGAAAGACGAACAGTTAACTATGTACAGTCTGTAAAGCACTTATGCTTACTCAGATTCAGGCTGAGCAGGAGGCGGCCTCCTACCGGGTCTCACCTGGCAGACGGGTCGTGGTGGCATGACAAGGACCGGTCCTGGCCTCAGCAACGACAGGATTCCTCTTTGGGACAACCTCCTTAATCGGGAGCCACGACTCATAGACACACGGGGGGTCTGGGTTTCCTGGGGTTCCGCGGGGGCAGGTTCCGCTGCCTTCTCCGCAGGGGATTTGTCCTCCGACGTCCCGGCGGCGGCCTGGAGTGCGACGCACCGCTGGACACCCCAAGCCATCCAGCCAACCTCCCTCCTCCACCGCGTGTAGGTTACTGCATCCCCGGGCTCCAGGTCGCGGTCATACCTTCCTCCGCAGGGCTCCACTTCTTTCCGGTCAACACGGACCTGCAGTGGCTCTCCAATTTCTTGGATGACTCCCCTTCCTTCCCGGGAGTTAAAGAACACCACCACACCCCAGTGTGACGGCGGAGCCTCCTCAACGCCTGTCAGGTCGACCTGGGCCACAGGTTGGGGTCTGCTCCGCCACGCCGCCATCAAGCGCCGCAGGTGTTCTGCCTCCGGCAGGATCCTCAGGCCCTGTGCCCGCAGCTCACACTCTGCCACGGCCGGGATGGAGGAAGCAGGGGACACCGGAGTTAGGCGGACCTCTGTAGGCTGACCCAGCTGAGCGGTCACACGAGCGACGGCCTCCCGGCGGTGTGCTATCTGCCGGGCCTCAGCTGCAGCCACACACTCCTCAGACGGTGGCCAGTTGGGTCTGCCCGGCGGTATCTCCGTGAGGGCCAGTCCCTGTAACCATGGCGGGTCTGGGGCTGTGACGGGTAGTGCAGCCTCATGCTGGGTCGGGTCGTCCCCATGCGGTGCTTCCGGTATCGCCATCTTTGCCTCCTCCTCGGTATCTTCTTCCCGTGCTCTCTTTCATGGGCGGCCCCATCTCCATGGTCTCCACCCTCCAAAGAGGATGAGAAGGCGGACCTCAGCTGCTGACGGGCACGTCCTCAAGATACAGAGATATTTGGACTGGGCGGCCATTGCTTTTCGTGCCCTTCAGTTTAGCTGTGCCAACTCCACGCCCCTCTTCTCCTCCTGCGCTCTCCTCAGCGCTGTAATGGCGGTGGTTTTGGCGGCAAGTGGCAACACACAGTCCCTGCAACAAGTCACAGTCCAAGCACAATAAATCACAGTTCCAAGGCACACATGACCTGATTCTTCAGGCTTAAGTAGATCCTGTTCGTGACGCCAAGTTGGAGCGCCCCCACTGCTGCAGGGCCGAGGGGTACCCGGTACCGGGCCTCTCTGTCTCAGTTCTGAGGTTGTCACAGTGGCTAGACCCGGTCCGTGACCCTGCTGAAGGGCATCCAGTGAAAGTGGAGAGTGATGATGTTGTGGTGTGGTGCAAGTCGCGATGAATAACGAGGACACCAGGTTGCAGTCTCTTTACCTCTTTACTGAAGGCTTCTGGATCCTCAATCCGGAATACGGTTAACAGGGCTTTCCGAGACCGGCCGGTCCGATGGCACCTCCAGAGTTCCCTTCGCAGGTGGAAATCTGTGCCTACCTTCTAGCGCTTGTGTGTTGTAGTCCTTCCCTGCTTAGCACCACGGGATAGTCCTCACAACTGTTGTCTGTTTCTGAAGTTCCCTCACAACTGCTTCTGATGTTCTTCTTCGTCCCCCAGATGATATGGCTAGGACGCACCCGTTGACGGGTAGGCCTGGAGGTCTTCCGGGACCCTAGAGTCGCCCCTCTCCAACTATTGCCCCCTATGTCTGCTTAGGTGATTTGGGTGAGACAGCCCGCCTATAACTGACTGTCCTGCCGTAGGTTTGAAGTAAGGCCTGGAGCTCAATACTTCCTCGGTGTTTCCGGCCACCGGCTACGCGCCTCAGTAGGATGTTGCCTCGTCTTACAGCACGACTCCTACTGGTGTTTCTCCTTGTTGCGTTGATCTCGTTTCTCACTCTTCGCAATATACCTCGCTTCTTGTCCTTTCTTGGGGTACCGCCGCAATGAAGTGCAGGCGCGGTCCCGTAACGTTCTTTCTGTTCGCTAGGCCTCTGTCAGGATCCCACCCCTGACAGAGACCCCCCTGAATCTTCCCCTGCAACACCCTCTGCCACAGGATGTTGCCTGGTTCCAACCCAGTCAGCTTTCTGTCTAACTTCCTATCTAACCCCCAGTTTTACCAGATTGTGAGGAGTGGCCTAATACGTAGCACCCTTAGCTCCCCCTGGAGGCCAGACTGTGAAGTGTATTGGTGTCTGTAATACCTGGTCAGGTGAACTCCTTCAGTGCCATCAGACGTACCAATATCCCCCTTAGCGGCGGAGCATCAGTACTGCAACGACCAGGACTCTGGGGCGCTGCAGATGCAGTAAACGGCTTCTTGCAGTGATGCCAACCTTTACAAGGTTTCTAGCATGCAGGTAGTGCTGAGTTGTAGGATTGGGCTACATGAAGTAGACAAGCGATGGCTCAAACAAGTGACTTCCAGATTGAGAACCTGATGAACCGATGAGATTTGAGGTGTTGAATTGAAATCACTGTATGTAGAGCAGTCACTCGAGGACGGAGCTCTTCGTCAGTATCTGGATCCACTAGTTCGAATGTATCAGACCTACTGATGTGAGGCATAGAGCAGTTCAAGGAGGCAGGGCCTGTGAACCATGTAGTGTCCTTAAGATGACTTGTTGCAACGGATCTAGTCGCATGGTCTGCAGGACTGTAATGAGTAGGCACGTAGTGCCACTGATTAGGGCAGGTGGATCATCTTATCCTCAGTACACGGTTGCTGACATAGACACAGAAGCGTCGCGTTTCATTGCAGATGTATCCCAGTACCATCTTGCTATCGGTGTAGAACTCTGCATCTTTGATCTCCAGATTCATCCCATCTGAGATAAGCTCAGCCAACTCAACTGCGAGGACGGCTGCGCAGAGTTCCAGTCTGGGTATCGTGTGTTCGCGTAGTGGCACCAATTTAGTCCAGCTCATTATGAATCCAATATGGCATTGTTCCTTCCCGTCTATGGTTTTGAGGTACGCTACTGCTGTGATCGCTTTGACTGATGCATCACAGAAGATACAAAGTCTTTGTGTTTTGACTTCTGAGGATGGCACAGGAGCATACGGTTGTTTCACACGAAGGTCAGTCAAGGCTTCGAGAGACTTCCTCCACTCTGCCCACAGGTCAGCCTTTTCTGCCGAAAGTGGATTGTCCCAATCAGATGTGTCTTGGGTGAAGTCCCTTAGCATCATTTTTCCTTGGATGGTTACCGGAGCTACAAATCCCAGGGGGTCCTATAGACTATTCACGAAAGAAAGAACTCCGCTGTGCGTGAAGGGTTTCTTGTCCTTGCAGATCTGAAAAGTGAAGGCATCTGTCTTCAGATCCCAAAGCAATCCAAGGCTCTGTTGCATGGGAAGGGAGTCGATGCTTAGATCTAAGTCTTTTAGATTGCTGGAATAGTCTTCAGAGGGAAAGGCTTCCATCAACTCTCAGCTGTTGGAGGAAATCTTGTGTAACCTTAGGTTAGACTGAGCGAACATTTCTTGAGCCCTTTTTAGTAGACTGATGCAGCTTTATTTGTTGGTGTGAACTTCAAACATTCGACTACGTAGAAGTCCTTTTCTATGAATGATCTGATGTCTGACCCATACTTTTCTTCGACCTCTTTGGCGGAATGCCGGAGGCCGTAGATAGCGACTGCTGGGGAAGGGCTGTTCCCGAAGATGTGTACTCTCATCCGGTACTCTGCGATGTCTTTTCCCGGGTCATTGTCGCGGTACCAGAAGAATCTCAAGTAGTTCCTGTGTTCCTCCTTGATGATAAAACAGTCGAACATCTGTTGTATATCAGCCATAAATACCACCGTAGCTCTGCAGAAACAGAGTAGTACTTCTAGAAGTCTGTTGTTGAAGTCTGGGCCCAACAGTAGGACATCATTCAATGAAACGTCTTCGCATTTGGTGCTTGAGTCGAATACCACTCTTATTTGCCCTGGCTTCTTAGGATGGTACACTCTGAAGATGGGCAAGTACCAACACTCCTCTGAGTGCCGAAGTGCAGGTGCAATCTCTGCGTGGTTGTTCTGGAATATCTTCCCCATGAAAGTAAAGAAATGTTCCTTCATCTCAGGTGACTTCTGAAACTTGTGTCTGAGGGAGATGAATCGGTTGTAGACCAGTTCTCTGTTGTTGGGTAGGCGTCTTCTCCAAAGTCAAAATAGTAATGGTGCGACCCAACTGTTTGACTTGTCCTTGACAATTTGACTATCTATGATGTCCAAGAACGTCCTGTCTTCTATAGACTTCGCTACATTGTTGTCTTCCTTTCGTCCTGTGGAAGACTGTACATCCTATGTGGTCTTGTTCACCTTCACAGGCGTGGTCTTCATCGGTAAGAACTGAGAAAGGGCAAGGTAGGGAAGTGCTGTTTGGTAATTCCTTAACCAGTAGACTATTGTGACATGGCTGGAAGAGAGACGAAAGTTCATTTTCAAGAGTGCTCGTAAGCATACTGTTGACTGAGGCCAGCTTGTGTGCTCCTCCTAGACAGACGTCTCCCATAATGACCCATCCAAGGTCGAGCCTCTGTGCGTATGGAGTGTTCAGGGAGCCGTTGATATATTCTCTAGTCTTGTGGGCTCGTAGTATATTTCTTCCCAGGAGTAAAGCTATTGGGGCTTCTGGGTCCAACTCGGTATTAGGTGGCTATACGCTTCAGGTGGGGGTGATGTGTTGCCACCTCCGTTGAAGGTATCTCCGACCTGTTGTCGGGAATCTGGTTGCACTCCAGGATGGTTGGTAGTAATAGGCAGGACTGGCCATCTATGGACTCCACCTTGTATTCGGTTGCTTTCCTCCCCGCCATCTCAGCGGTACCTGAACACATCCTCAAGGAGTAGGGAGAACCAGGGCCTACAATGCGGAAATTGTCAAAGAAGATGGACTTGGCTAGAGACCTGTTACTTTGGTCATCCAGGATTTCATATATCTTGAACGCTTTGTCCCTTCGGCCTGCTGGGTAGACTCAGACAAGGCAGATTTTTGAACAGGATCTTCCTCCTGTGAGTCCCTTACAGATCTCTGTACATTGAGAGGTAACCACAGGGGTGTCTTCTTCAGTGTTCTTTTGCTTCTCATCATGCTCCTCTGCTTGTGACAATGCTCATGGAGGTGGTCCAGGGTGCAAGGCTGTGTTGTGATCCGTGCTGCTGCATTCTGCACATTTCACGCTAGCTTCACAGTTCCTGGCGAGATGAGAGGTTGTGGCACAGCACTTGAAGCAGATGTTGTTTTCCTTGAGGAAACCTTTGCGATCCTCCAGAGACTTCTCCCTGAAGGCTCTGCATTTCAGTAGAGGATGTGGTTTCCTGTGTAGAGGACACTGCTTACTGACATCTTGAGGTTTGTTCTCTTCTGGAGGGGGCTTACTTGTATTGTGAGGAGGACCTGTGGAAACAATATTAGTTTTGTGGACGGCCACAGGTGTCTTACTGGGTTTGACACCAGGGGCAGTGGAACATGACAGAGTGAAGTCAAAACTAGGGTAATTTCTGATCCTAGCTTGTTGGGTGACAAATTCCACAAATACAGTAAAAGTTGTAAGAGAGTTTCTGTAATATCGGATTGACACCCCTAGCACTCAATTCTCTAAGCTTCTGATAACCTTTAGGCCCTATCTTAGGGAAGTCATCAATTCTTTTGTATAAAGCATTCTCTATGACTTCTATGGACCCAAAGGATTCGTCTTTCCCACTCTTTACGTAGACCAATGTGTGAATACTTTATATTATTGTCTCTTAGTCTTTTGGCATGCTCGACCGACTCACTTCCGAGCCACTTTACCAGGAGATCTAATTCCTCACTACTAGAAAGGTCCAGTCCCTGAATGGCGTTCTTGAATGAGGCACGCCATGATTTATAGTTTTCGGCTTTATCAGTGAACTTTACAAGTCCTTTAGTAACCAGTTCTCGGCGGGCAAAGAACTTTGCAAAGGCCTTGGTGGCTTGGCCAGTGCTGGTGTGTTATAGTCATGTCTAATTTGTGGTGTACCACCATACCTGTGAGACGTTCCTGGTTTCGGATAGTCTGCATAGTACCTTTCCAGTGAAGGTGTCTCTTTAAGGTGGGACGGGAGCCGTACCTTCTGATCAGTGGAACGGTAGCTGTGGTCAACATCTCTATGCTGGACGTCCTCCTGTCTATAGTAGCGAAGTTCGGGGTTGGATCGCTGGTAATCAGCATAGGCTGGTCGGTGTAGTGCGTCAGGGCTGTCATCCATGCCAGAATGTTGATGGACGTACTCTGCAACGTGCTGCGCTGGATCTTGCTGCTCTAAATGTGTTCCGAGAATGTTGCTGCGTCTCTCATCATCAGGATCCTCCATAGCTTCCAAGTACTCTGCCTTAGCTATTGCAGCTGCCGACTCTTTGTCTGCCGCAAGTCTTTCTAGAGATGCTCTGCTTCATGTTCTGCTTCATGTTCTGCTTGTCTCATCTTTAGATGGATCTCGTGTTCGGTGAAAGAGGACCTCGCTTTGGCCGCTTCGGCTTCAGCACGAGCAACAGCAGCAAGCTCTCTTATTGAAGACTTGTTAGAGCCTGCTCGTGACCTTGTTTTGAGTGAGGATGTATCGTGTCGAGACATTGTGCGCTTAGCTGCGTACCACTGAGTATTTTGGCGGGAAACTGAGTTTTGTGCGAGCGAGCTTCCACTTGGCGGGAATGGCGTAGTACTTCTTGGCGGGCTGCAGTATAGTTCTGCGGCTGTATGGCGGCTGCTGGGATACCCGTATGCGGAGCAGTATAGGTGTTAGCGGTCCCGTACAGTCTGATCAACTGCAGCCTGCGACCGGCTATCAGTTTCACTGAAGGTGGCTACTCTGTCCTTACTGGGTCCTGGGTTCTTATTCCCTGCGGCTGTATGGCGGTTGCTGTAATACCCGTTTGCGGAGCAGTCTGGGTGGTAGCGGTCCCGTACAGTCTGTGTAATCACTGCGTGTGACCGGCGGTTCCGTTTTACTGGGGCCTGGACTCTTATTCCCCGCGGCTGTATGGCGGTTGCTGTAATACCCATATGCGGAGCAGTTTGGGTGGTAGCGGTCCCATATAGTCTGTGTAATCACCGCGTGCGACCGGTGGTCCATTTTTACTGTTCTGCCTTCCTCCACGTATGATGCGGTGTGGATTCTAGCATACGGTTAAACCTTCATCCATTTCATTAGTAAACAGACTGTATAGGTTCTTAAGTCTATATTTATTAAGATGGTGAACGAACAACAATAGTGGATGATATTGTGAGATATGCGATATAATGGATGATCAGGTAAAAACTACAAAGGAAATAACAGTGCATCAGTACTTGGCACATTACAGCATGTTACAGGATGCAATAACATGAATAACAGAGATTACAGAGCTAACACAGCACAAGGCAGATACACAGTTATCATGGCTTTCTTAGGGCAAGTTCAGGCTGTCAGCATTGTATTACTTTATAAGAGGCAAACATCTATCTGCATACAGAGAAACAGCAATATGAAACAAAGCACAACATGCCTAACCACACACTCTGCTACACAGTGGCTGCATAACTGTTCTAACATAACACACATGTAAGTACATTTGCGCCTCACCAGAATCCACTTATCAAGAGCAATGATCTGCAGGAAGAGAGCCAGGAACATGTGTGTAAGACTCAAGGGCCGGGGGAAAATGGATACTGTTGCCCGGGAAACCAGGGGGGGCGGTTCTAGTCAGAACATAAGCTTAAAGCGATATGCTCCTGAATACAGAACAGGATAAATGTGTACCTAATGACCTCTAATGGTGATAACTGGTACTACATTGTGAATTAACTTGCTGCACATTAATGGGCAGAACAAAAACACTAGTGCATGACCTTATCTCCCGCCTAGACTACTGCAACCTCCTACTCTCCGGCCTCCCCTCTAACACTCTGGCACCACTCCAATCCATCCTAAACTCTGCTGCCCAACTAATCCACCTGTCTCCCCGTTATTCCCCAGCCTCTCCTCTATGCTAGGCCCTTCATTGGCTTCCTATTGCCCAGCGGCTACAGTTCAAAACACTAACAATGACATGCAAAGCCATTCACAACCTGTCTCCTCCATACATCTGTGACATGGTCTCCCAGTACCTACCTACAAACAACCTTTGATCCTCTGTCATCTCTTCCTCCCACAACCGCATGCAAGTCTTCTCCCGTGCTTCCCCTATACTCTGGAACTCTCTACCCCAACACATCAGGCTCTCGCCTACCACAGAAACCTTCAAAAGGAACCTGAAGACCCACTTCTTCCAACAAGCCTACAACCTGCAGCGATCCTCTGTCTACTGAACTGCCGCATGACCAACTCTACCCTCACCTAGTGTATCCTCACCCATCCCCTGTCGACTGTGAGCCCTCACGGGCAGGGTCCTCTCTCCTCCTCAACTTGTGTATGCCTTGTTTTACTCATGTTTATTGTACTCGTCTATATTTGCCCCGTTCACATGTAAAACGCCATGGAATAAATGGCGCTATAAAAATGTATAATGCTAAAAAAAATAATAATAATCAATGATAGTTTTGGGACCCATGTCACCTGCTGGTGTAGGCCCACTGTGTTTTATCAAGACCAAAGCACAGCCATCTACCAGGAAAATTTTGAGCACTTCATGCTTCCCTCTGACGACAAGCTCATTCTCCAGCAGGAATTGGCTCTTGTCCACACTGCAAAAAGTACCAATTCCTGGTTTAAAAACAACAGTATCACTGTGCTTGATTGACGAGCAAACTCGTCTGACCTATAGAGAATCTATGGGGTATTATCAAGAAGAAGATGACAGACACCAGACCCAACAATGCAGACAAGGTGAAGGCTGTTATCAAAGCAACCTGGGCTTCCATAACACCTCAGCAGTGCCACAGACTGATCACCTCCATGCCACTCTGCATTGATGCCAAAAGAGCCCTGACCAAGTATTGAGTGCATTTACTGAATATACATTTCCATAGGTCAACATTTCGGATTTTAAAATCATTTTTTCAAGCTGGTGTTATAAAATATTCTAATTTACTGATATAATGACTTTTGGGTTTTCATTGACTGTAAGCCATAATAATTAACATTAACAGAAATAAACTCTTGAAATAGATCACTTCGTTTGTAATGACTCTATATAATATGAGTTTCACTTTTTGTATTGAAGAACTGAAATAAATTAACTTTTCGATGATATTCTTATATATACAGTATATATCAGTATCACCTATATATCATGAGTATAAATCAGTCGCAGTTTCATCTATATAGTGTACATAGACTGCTGCATATACATCAAAAAGGTTTTCATTTTGGGACTCACCCAAAGTCCCTGAGATGGGGGGAGGATGAAGAGATGAGGCGGGTCCTGACCAGTGTCGGCGGTGAAGAGGAGAGGATCCTGCTGGACTTGATGAGTGTTCTCTAGTGCTGGTACAGGTAGGCCAGCATCAGACACAGATGGAGGCGCCCTATGCGCACCGCGGTGGCGGAGGATGTCTTTTCAAATCTCTAACTTGGTCCAGTGTGCGCGCGCGGTCTCTTGCTTGCCCGCGCTGACAAAAGCAGATGCTGCACGCATGAACGAGGGCCGCATCCGCAACCGTGCTTTCGCACTGACGCTGGTCTCCACCACAAAGTGGGCCACCAGCCCTTTAAATCTTCTGTGTGAAGGCCCTGTGTGCGCCCGCTGTCTAGTTTATGCGCAAGCACCGCTGCGGCCGTTGTCAGCGCATGCAACTAGACAGTGCGTGCACATAGGTCCTTCACACAGAAGATTTAAAAGGCCGGTGGCCCACTTTGTGGCGGGGACCTGCCGGCCAACTGGCAGATGCTCACTCCGGGCCTGGTGTCAATAACTATGCTAAGACACAGCAAAAAAAGTTCAAAGTAGGCCTGAAATGCCCCAATTTTTAGCCCACAGATAGGTGAGGCATGTGTCTAAGATACTCCACTTTCAAATATCTGGCCTGTATTTGTTTTTTGAACAGCAAACTTGTGTCAATAAGTTGGCTAAGACCAGTGGCGTAGGAAGGGGGGTGCGGGGGGGGCGGGCCGCCCCGGGCGGCACAATGCGGGGGGGCGGCACAATGCGGGGGTGAGTCAGTGGCGTATCTAGGGGGGGAGCAGCCGGCAGGGGGGCGCAGTCGGGCCGCCTAAAGCGGCGGTCTGCAGTGTCTCCCCCGGCGGCTGCATTCTGTCACCCCCCGCACTGGGAGTCAGCTGTTCTCTGTGCCGACTGTCAAGCTGACAGCCGGCACAGAGAAGCTGCAGCGTGCCGGCTCCCAGTGTTCAATTGTACTCGTATCTGTGATGCGAGTACAATTGAAGCTCTGACTGCCGGGTCAGAGCGATGCCAGCAGTGTGATCAGGTCATGTGATCACGCTGCTGACGTCACTCACCTGCGCGGCAGAGCAGGAGATGCAGAGCGGTGGTAAGTGCTCCAATGGAGCTGAAGACACCGAAGGTGCAGGGGGGGATTTACTGTGTGGGGAAGGGGGGCATATATTGTGGGGGGGATTTACTGTGAGTGGAGGCTGGAGCTGAAGACACCGAAAGTGCAGGGGGGGAATTTACTGTGTGGGGAAGGGGGGCATATATTGTGGGGGGGATTTACTGTGAGTGGAGGCTGGAGCTGAAGACACCGAAGGTGCAGGGGGGGATTTACTGTGAGTGGGGATGGGGGAAAATATTGTGGGGGGGATTTACTGTGAGTGGGGATGGGGGCATATATTGTGGGGGGGATTTACTGTGAGTGGGGATGGGGGCATTTATTGTGGGGGGGATTTACTGTGAGTGGGGATGGGGGCATATATTGTGGGGGGGATTTACTGTGAGTGGGGATGGGGGCATTTATTGTGGGGGGGATTTACTGTGAGTGGGGATGGGGGCATTTATTGTGGGGGGGATTTACTGTGAGTGGAGCTGAAGACACCGAAGGTGCAGGGGGGGATTTACTGTGAGTGGGCATGGGGGAAAATATTGTGGGGGAGATTTAATGTGAGTGGGGATGGGGGGCATATATTCTGGGGGGGATTTACTGTGAGTGGGGATGGGGGGGATTTCATGTGAGTGGGGATAGTGGGATATATTATTGGATTGGGGATATTTAATATGAGTGGAGATGGGGGGATTTATTGTGGGGGGAGATTTAATGTGAGTGGAGATGGGGTATTTATTGTGTGTGGGGGGAGATTTGTCATGGGGATGGGGGGATTTAATGTGTGGGGGAGATCTGAGGACACAAAATGAAGAGCAAAGGGGGAGATGGGGGGGCATATATGAGGAAACAGTATGGGGGATGGGTGCAGACAGTTTGGGGTCAAACAGGGGAATGTATGCGGACACAGTATGAGTAGCGATGTGAAAAACGTATGTGGACAGAGTACGGGGAGTGAGGGTGTTGGGATGTGTGCATGCGTAGCATGGGGGACAGTGTAAGGGCACAGCCAGGAGGGGATATGATACAAAGGAGGGGGAGTGTGATGAGAATACAGTATAAATACTGGGCCCTATAGGGGGGACACAGTGTGAGAGGTCAGTGTGAAGAGGGGTCCGGTATAGAAAGGGGAGGTCAGTGTGAAGAGCATGTACCATAAGACAGACAGTGTGGGGGTCATATTTTATGCAGACAATATAGTGCGGGGAAATTTTTTATTCAGGAGCATTATAATGACACTTGTATCTTTAAGGGCGTCATGTGGAGACTTTCTGCAAAAGAGCGAAGAAGATGGAAGTCTGCAGAGACAGCTGTGGATGAGAAAACTCATCATGGGATCTGGACAAGATGAAGAAAAGAAGAACGGCTCCAGAGGCGACGTCATCTATAAGGTACCTGGATGTAAATGTTATTTGTGATACTGACTAACTCTCATGTTTTTATTTATGTTAGGAGCATTAAAGGGGATGTCCAGGTTTGTAATGAGTCTGCAGTCATTCTTTGTGACTGCAGACTTCTGAGTTCTCACAGTGCACCCTGCACACTGTCAGGATTCTCTGGTGCTGGCGATTTACATACATGCGGTCACGTGCTGACTAGACATGTGTGGCCTCACTCTATGAAAATGAACTGAGCGAGGCCAGGCACGTCTAGTCGGAATGTGGTCGGAAGTATACAAATCGCATGCTTGTGCTGACATGACTGTCCACCAGCCAGGGAGAATCCTAAAAGTGTGCAGTGCATTAGTTGTGAGAATTCAGAAGCTGCGATGTCAGGATTCAGCTCTGCAGGTTCCAGTCGTCGACACATGGACACGTCACTCATATGCGATTTTCATACTCACGGTCCTGTAACAACGAGCTTCTCTTCTGCTTCTCTCAGTTTTTCACTGAACATTGGGAGCTTAAGGGAGAGGAGCTCGTCGGTACATGACTAAGTGTGAAAATCGCATACGTTCTAGGGGGGGGGGGGGGGGGCGCCAAACTCGGGAACAGCCCCGGGCGGCAAAAGCTCTAGCTACGCCCCTGGCTAAGACACAGCCTAAAAAAGTTCAGTGGAGCCCAAAAAATGCCCCAATTTTTAGCCCACAGATAGGTGAGTCGTGTGACGGAGATCCCCTACTTTTAAATATCTGGCCTGTATTTATTTTTGTTTGCCAGCAAACTGGTGTCAATAACTAGGTTTAGACACAGCAAATAAAAATTAAACGGAGGCCTGAAATGGCACTATTTTGAGCACAATGATATGTGATACCAGTGACCCAGATATTCCACTTTAAAATATCTGGCCTGTATTTTTTTTTGGGGGGGGCAGCAAAATGGTGTCAATAACTAGACTAACACACAACAACAACTAATTCAATGGAGGCCTGAAATGGCACAATTTTGAACACAATGAAAGGCGATCCGTGTGATGGACAAAACAAAGTGTCAAATATCTACCCTGTAGGTAAATATATTTTTTTAAGCAATCTGGTGTCAAGAACTTGTATAAGACACTCCAACAAAATTTTACAGTACCACAAAAATGGCAGAATTTTCTGCGCACTCACATATGATCGCTGTGACAGCCAAACCCCTGTTTAAAATAACTGTATTTTAATACTGTACTATGGAAATGATCTGGTTGTATTGCTTTTAAATAAAATAATCAGGATTAAGTTGCAAAAAAAATTATTCCTGGCCACTGATACCTGGGGCTAGGTATATACGGTCAATATCTGTAATAGGCAGCAGCAGACAGTAATGGAATGGACCCTCTTGCTGCATGCAATGAAGTATGCCACATACACTGCCTGCCTGCCTAGCACTGAAATATATATAGCCACATACACTGCCTGCCTACCTAGCACTGATATCTTTATACCCCATAATTAGTCCTTATAAGGACTGTTGGTTTAGCTGGAATTCTATAGTGGTATGCCCACACTAACTAATACAATTATAATTCTCTCCCTGTCTCTGCAGCAACTGTCTCTACACTGGCTGATTCCGGAGCTGTGTGACGAGCAGGGTGGCGCCAGGTCTGATATAGACCTGATGATGCTGTGCGGCCAGCCAATTGCAGTAATGCCACAACCAACATGGCTGCAGCATTACAGTGCGTGGCAGACAATCCCTGCATGTTGATTGGCGCTCTAAAGAGCGTCAAACATGCAGGGGGGTGACCAGAACTCCCACCGAGCAACTCCGGAAAATGCTAGCCGATCGCCGAGCATTGCGATGCTTGGGCGAGCACTGAGCATTACCGAGCATGCTGGCTCATCACTAGTAGTTTCCAAAATGGGGTTGTGGTTTTTTTCACTGTTTAGGTACATCAGGGGTTCTCCAAACGCAACATGACGCCCACAGCCCATTCCATCAAAGTCTGCGTTCCTAAACGTATCTCCTTCCTTCCGAACCTTGCTGTGTGCCCAAACAGTGGTTTTCCTCCACATATGGGGTATCTGCAAACTCAGGAGAAATTGCACAACAAATTTTTGGCTCCATTTTCTTCTGTTACCCTTATGAAAATAAAATTGGGAGCTAAAAATGCATTTTTGTGGGTAAAATGTGATTTTTTTTATTTTCACAAAGCTCTACGCTATAAACTTCTGTGAAGCACCTGGGGGTTCAAGGTGCTCATGACACATCTAGATAAGTTCCCTAATGGGACTAGTTTCCAAAACGGTGTCACTTGTGGGAGGTTCCACTGTTTAGACATATCAGGGCGTCTGCTCTCAATTCCAGCTGTTTTTGCATTCAAAAAGTCAAACGGTGCTCCTTCCCTTCCGAGCCCTGCCGTGAACCCAAATAGT
Organism: Ranitomeya variabilis; assembly: GCF_051348905.1. Classification (NCBI taxonomy): domain Eukaryota; kingdom Metazoa; phylum Chordata; class Amphibia; order Anura; family Dendrobatidae; genus Ranitomeya; species Ranitomeya variabilis. Next base: position 321,525,401 of record NC_135234.1, read on the forward strand.
AGTATTTCCCCACATATCGAATAGCGGCGTACTCAGTAGAAAATATACCACAAATTTTGGGATCCATTTTCTCCTGTTACCCTTGTGAATATAACAAATTTGGAGTTAAAGTATAATTTTTGTGAAAAAAAAGTTAACTGTTCCTTTTTTCCTTCCAGATTGCTTTAGCTCCTGTAAAGCACCGGAAGGGTTAATAAACTTCTTGAATGTGGTTTTGAGTACCTTGGTGGGTGCATTTTTTAGAATGGTGTCACTTTTGGTTATTTTCTATCATATAGGTCCCCCAAAGTCACTTTAAATGTGAGATGGTCCCTAAACAAATGGTTTTGCAAATTTTGTTGTAAAAATGAGAAATCGCTGATCGACGTTTAACCCTTATAACTTCCAAACACAGAAAAATTATGTTTTTATGTTTTACAATTATGTAATTGTGCTGATGTACAATAGACATATGGCACGTGTTATTTCTTAACTATTTTGTGTGACATAACTCTCTGATTTAAGGGCATAAGAATTTAAAAGTTTGAAAATGGCAAAATGTTCAAAATTTTCACCAAATTTCCAATATTTTCACAAATAAAAGCAAGTCATATCAAAGAAAGTTTACTACTGCCATGAAGTACAATAAGTCATGAAAAAACAGTCATGAATTCAGTGGAATCCATTGAACCGTTCAAGAGTTATAACTACACAAAGTGACACTGGTCAGAATAAAAAAAAACTGGCCCAGTCACTAAGGTCTTAAAGCAGTGTAAGGGTATGTGCACACGTATTCCTGGCCACTGCGGATTTTTCCGCAGCAGTTTTGATAAATCTGCAGGGCAAAAACGCTGCGTTTTTGCTGCAGATTTATCGCGGGTTTTCTGCGGTTTTCACTGCGGTTTTGCAACTGCGGTTTTCCATAGGGGCAGCTGTAAAACCGCTGTGGAATCCACAGAAAGAAGTGACATGCTGCAGAATGTAAACCGCTGCGTTTCCACATGTTTTTTTCCACAGCATGTGCACAGCGTTTTTGATTTCCCATAGGTTTACATTGAACTGTAAATGCATGGGAAACTGCTGCGGACCCACAGCTGCGGAAGCGCTGTGGATCCGCAGCAAAATCCACATCGTGTGCACATACCCTAAGGGTATGTGTCCACGTTCAGGATTGCATCAGGATTTGCTCAGGATTTGATGCAGGTAAAATCTGCACCAAATCTGCACCGGAGGTCACTGGCAGATCACCTGCATTTATGACGCGTTTTTGATGCGTTTTTCTTGCGGATTTGTGTGTGTTTTTGTAAGCTCAATAAAGATATACAAAAAAAAAGAATTGTGATGTCATTTCTTGTCCAACCTCTTCATTTACATACTCCATTGAAGAATATACACACAGCTAGATAAATAGATAGATACGTTAGATGGATACAATAGATACGGTAGATACGATACATATTTATCGTATCTGTCTATCTATCGTATCTATGTATCTATCTATCATATCTATTTATGGATCTATCTATAGTATTTATCTATGGTATCTATCGATATATCTATCTATTATCTACCGATATATCTATCTATAAATATACCTATATATAGATATATCGATAGATAGATATATTGATAGATAGATAATAGATAGATAATAGATAATAGATAGATACGAGATAGATAGATAGATAGATAGATGGATACGATAGATATCTATCTATCATATCTATCTATTGTGGTGCAGTGACTCCTGTGGCAGCTATGGGGCACTGCATGGTCTCCCCAGTATACGAACGGAGGCGTATTGAGGCTGTGAGAGTGCGTGGCAGTTGCATGCATGGATGTGATGATGTGACAAAGTCCGGCATTGTGGTGAATGGCCGATATGTGTGTCGCAGAGGAGGAGACTCTGCGCTGCCAGCCTTAAGCGATGTGGTGTTCTGGGACCTATGGTCCCACAAGTATTTGGTGTGTTGTATAATAGTAATGGGAGGTTGGCAGGGCTAGTTATGTGAGATGGGCAGGACAAACTAGCCACACACCCACACTTTCACCAGGGGAGTGGTTACACCTAGATAATGTGACCAGGGTGTTGGTCACATGTTGTTGTGAGTTTCCTGTTTGAAGCCTGTGTTGGAAGACCTGAGAGGAGGCTTCCTGAAGAGCACATGGTGGGCTTCAGACCTGGTGACCTGGGTATTGGACGGTCCCAGCTGGGGATGGACGTCCTGAATAGTACCCGGACTGGCCACCTGTGTGATCCTGTGTAACCTGGGTGTTGGGAGGTCCTGGGAGTAGGACCGGATCCCTGAACAACATGAGTTGAGGACTGGGATCTGCAGAGCCAGTGACAGCTACTGTGTGGGGAAGCTACAGTCCTTCGGTGGGTCTGGACTGACTAATGTGTGCCGCCCAGGCAAGTTGGTGATCCCTGTGAGGCAGCTTACCCGGAAGAGAGGACTGACAAGGAGTCAGCAGGTGGAGCAGGAGCTCCCGTTAGGTCCCTCCATAGACTGTTGGTGCTTATGGTTTCTTTGAACTGTGTGGTAACCCACAGCAACTGGTCAGGAGAGGACCAGCATGTTTAGTTGCCGCAAATGGATGATGTATGGCGTGCGGTCACCCAGGATAATTGGACACAGAGGTTCGGTGTGTTTAGTGACCGCGTTTTAAAGCCGTATACTATGATGTGAAGATTGATGTAAAGACTGTTTGCTGGTTGTTCATATTTTCTGTGGTTTATGATGCCATAATAAACCATATAGACTGTTTTGTTTGGAAAAAACGTGCCCGTGTGCTTGAATCCCGTGCCAAGCGAGTGTCCCCCAATACACTCAGTGAGAGCAATCTTACATATGGTGCTCGAATGCGGGCAACGATCCAGGATGCACATGTGGAGTTAATTGCTGTGGCTCGGCGGGACCACGAAGATTGTGTCTGGCTGTAACTCGGCAGGGTTACGAAGGTGACAAGCGTCTTGCTGTGGGTCGGCGGGTCCACGAAGGTGACAAGCATCTTGCTGTGGATCGGCGGGTCCACGAAGCTTGCGGTGGAGCCGTGCAGAGCCTTGTGGAGCGTAGCTGCAGTTGCAGCAAGAGGTTCCGCAGCAGCCGGAGCTGCAGTGGCTTGTGGTTGGCAGCCAGAGGTGCCGGTTGTATGTGACTGCAGCGGGAGCTGTGGCAGTACCAGCAGGAGCTGGTGAAGTGACATATAAAAAAAAAATTTTTTTTTTACTTGTTCCCCAGGTCGTGCAGACTCTTAAAGGGCCAGTGCAAGCCCAGGGACATAGTGTGTGTACTGTGCGAACTGGTGCTTAAAAGTACCGTGGGAGTCCACGAGGTGTACCCCAGGGAAGGGGTGGTGTCCCTAAAAGGGTGGTGTTCATACAAGTGGGCAGTGACCCAAACAGGGATGGTTGTCCAAAAGGGGGCGGTAACCCAAACAGGGGTAGTAGCCCAAAAAGGGGTGGAATCCCAAAAGGGGGCTGTGACCCGAACAGGGGTGGTGTCAAAAAACGGAGCACTTGCCCAAAAGGGGGCGGAGCCAAAAAGTGGTGGCAATCAGTGACGAGTCACAACTGTGTCCTTTTTGGCTGAATGGAGAGCATGTGCGGGGGTTGATAGACCCAGGGAGGGAAGCGTCTTTGCTGAGGACCCTTCCAGGAAGTTCTGTGTCACCTGGCAACAGTAAAGGTCTTCAGGTAGCCACTCTCTACATTGTCGCAGCTGATGCTTCCACATACCATGCGGTGGCTGTAGTCCCGAACTTGCCGTGTCCTATGGTAATAGGACAAGATTTGAAAGCACTGTGGGACTGGTGGAAAAAAGGTGAAGTGTTTGAGGAAATTATGTGTATGGGAGGTAGTAATGTTGAGAATGCGCCCCCTATAGGTGACAGTCCTAAGATGGGCATGACCAAGGAAAATGGTGAACGGGCCCAACTTAGTGACACGACGTTGGCAGAAACACCTCCCAAGACTGATGAGTCAGGTATACGGGTGACCAGAGGAAAAGGTGCATCTGCCCAACTTACGGGCATGTCACCTGATGTGTTCCCCAAGTTGACTTTAAGTGACATCGTTAATAAAGCCTGTGAAGCTGACACCCAGTTAGAGTGTGACCTGGGGGTTCACCATACTGTGGGGTATGACACAGAATACGAGGGTGACTGTGACTCGGAGGAAGTAGGGGAGTTCAGTAAAAAAGAGCCCCACAAGGGCAAATCCTTTGGTCGCCAGAGACGTAAAGTGTGCAAAGAGGTGGTACCAGTTGCACCTTGTGAAAAAGGGGAGGAGGCCACCAAAGGAGTGGGGCCTGAAGTGGATACCCGGTTGAAGCAGGAGGAGCTTCAGAGACAGGCTGCTGAGCGTGTGGGGTCCTTAGAGAAAGGTGGTAGAGCTCAGAGATCACTTGGCAGAAAGCCAGTCAATGAATAAAGCAGCCTGGGAGAAGATGGAGCGGCAGGTGTCTATCCTGGCCAAACATCTGAAAGCTGGTGACATTCAGAGGAAGTTAGCTCTGGAAGCGGAACAAGATGAGGGTCTAGTGACAGCAGAAGAGAAGGAGACTTCCTTGTTCAAATGCATGATAGACGTACCTGAAGACCTAAGAGAGGCATGTGCCAGGGAGTCTATGCATGAAGGATTCAAGAAGGCTGTGGGGGCCTGTAAGGTGAATTGGACCCCGGAAACAAGTCAGTTAGTGATACTGTCCACAACTGATGTCACAGCGAAGAGAGTAGCCACCCTGAGTGACATGCACTTGAGGTATGTGCGCACAAAGTGGATGGTCCAATTGCGGAATGAAGATGCTGCTAGGCGGCTGGAGCATATGAGGAAAGCTCGGAGTCTTCAGGAAGGGGTAATACAGGTACCCGTCTTTATGGTGATGAAGGGTGCTGAAATCCGACTGAGAGGGCTCTCTCGACTGGAAGGGCAAGGTGACTTGGTTACCCGGTCTCGAGGCCCCTGTGTTAAGACAAATGTTTAACCCCACAAGTTTGAACAGAGGGGGGAGTATTTGGTGCAGTGACCCCTGTGGCAGCTATGGGGTGCTGCATGGTCTCCTGTTGTGAATTCCGCTCTTGGGCTCCCTCTGCTGCTCCTTGGATTTAGCAGTCAGCAGCTGCTTCCACTGATCGTCTATTCTGGCTCGGCTATTTATCCTGGCTCTATCCTTCAGCCAGTGCCAGTCGTCAATGTTCCTGGTTGGATTCACATCTCTGCTTGGATTTCTTTGCTATTCTGACCGGATCATCAAACATAAGTCCTGGCTTGGTTCTTTTCAGTCCATATGTTTTGGACTTAATAGTTCAGTACATTCTATGTTTTTTCTAGTCCAGCTTGTCAGTATGAATTTATTCAGTTATGCTGGAAGCTCTGGAGAATCAGATTTATCCTCCACACCTTTAGTCAGGTGGTGGAGATTTTTGTAAACTCTGTGGTGGATTTTTCTAGCATTTTAATACTGACCGCACAGTATTCCTTCCTGTTCTATCTATCTAGCTAGATTGGCCTCCTTTGCTAAATCCTGGTTTCATTCTGTGTATGTCATTTCCATCTCCACTCACAGTCAATATTTGTGGGGGGCTGTCTTCTCTTCAGGGATTTTCTCTGAGGCAAGATAGCTTTCCTGATTCTATCTTTAGGGGCATTTAGCTCCTCGGCTGTGACGAGATGTCTAGGGAGTGACAGGAACATTCCACGGCTACTTCTAGTGTTGTGTTAAGTTTAGGGTCTGCGGTCAGTAAAGGTACCACCTCCTCCAGAGCACGTCCCATGTTGCTCCTAAATCACCAGATCATAACAGTACAACTGGCCGAAAATGAATTAAATGCATCTCAAAAGAAGGAAAAAAAAAAATTCTGAGCCATTTTTTTTTCTCAGTCTGTTTTGTCTTTTTTTTCCTCTTAATCTCTGGGTGGTTCAGGATTTTGGCGCTGGCATGGATGTTCAGGGTTTGTTTTCTCATGTGGATCAACTTGCTGCAAGAGTACAGAGTATCCAAAATTATGTTGTCCAGACTCCGGCTTTAGAGCCTAAAATTCCTACTCCTGATTTGTTTTTTGGGGACAGATCAAAGTTTTTGAACTTTAAAAATAACTGCAAATTGTTTTTTGCTTTGAAACCCCGTTCCTCTGGTGATCCCATTCAGCAGGTTAAAATCGTCATCTCTCTGCTGCGTGGTGACCCTCAGGACTGGGCATTCTCCCTTGAATCAGGGGATCCGGCTTTGCTTAATGTAGACGCATTTTTTCAAGCGCTCGGATTATTGTATGACGAACCTAATTCTGTGGATCATGCAGAAAAAACCTTGTTGGCCCTATGTCAGGGTCAGGAAGCGGCAGAATTATACTGCCAGAAATTTAGAAAATGGTCTGTGCTCACTAAATGGAATGAGGATGCTCTGGCAGCAATTTTCAGAAAGGGTCTCTCTGGTGGGGTTCCCCACGCCTGCTGGTTTGAGCGAATCTATGTCTCTAGCCATTCAGATTGATCGGCGCCTGCGCGAGCGCAAAGTTGTGCACCATATGGCAGTGTCCTCTGAGCGGAGTCCTGAGCCTATGCAATGTGATAGGATTTTGACTAGAGCAGAACGGCAGGGATTCAGACGTTAGAATGGGCTGTGTTTTTACTGTGGTGATTCTGCTCATGTTATTTCTGATTGCCCTAAGCGTACTAAGAGGGTCGCTAGGTCTGTTACCATCAGTACTGTACAGTCTAAATTTCTCTTATCTGTGACCCTGATTTGCTCATTATCGTCCTTTTCTGTCATGGCATTTGTGGATTCAGGCGCTGCCCTGAACTTAATGGACTTGGAATTCGCCAGGCGCTGTGGTTTTTCCTTGCAGCCTTTGCAGAGCCCTATTCCTTTGAGGGGGATTGATGCTACACCGTTGGCCAAGAATAAACCTCAGTATTGGACTCAGCTGACCATGTGCATGGCTCCAGCACATCAGGAAGATTGCCATTTTCTGGTGTTGCATAACTTGCATGATGTTGTTGTACTGGGTTTTCCATGGTTACAGGAACATAATCCGGTGCTGGATTGGAAATCTATGTCTGTGACTAGTTGGGGTTGTCAAGGGGTACATTGCGAGATTCCTTTGATGTCAATTTCCTCTTCCCCCTCTTCTGAAGTCCCTGAGTTTTTGTCGGATATCCAGGATGTATTTGATGAGCCCAAGTCCAGTTCCCTTCCTCCACCTAGGGACTGTGATTGTGCTATTAACTTGATTCCTGGCTGTAAGTTCCCTAAGGGCCGACTTTTCAATCTGTCTGTGCCAGAGCATGCCGCCATGCGGAGTTATGTCAGGGAGTCTTTGGAGAAGGGGCATATTCGGCTGTCTTCGTCACCATTGGGAGTGGGATTCTTTTTTGTTGCCAAGAAGGATGGCTCCTTGAGACCCTGTATTGATTATCGCCTTCTTAATAAGATCACGGTCAAATTCCAATACCCTTTACCTTTGCTTTCTGATTTGTTTGCTCGGATTAAGGGGGCTAGTTGGTTTACTAAGATTGACCTTCGAGGGGCATATAATCTTGTTCGTATTAAACAGGGTGACGAATGGAAAACTGCATTTAATACGCCCGAAGGCCATTTTGAATACCTTGTGATGCCTTTCAGGCTTTCTAATGCTCCTTCTGTATTTCAGTCCTTCATGCATGATATTTTCCGCAATTATCTTGATAAATTCATGATTGTGTATTTGGATGATATTTTGATTTTTTCCGATGATTGGGAGTCTCATGTGAAGCAGGTCAGGATGGTATTCCAGATCCTTCGTGATAATGCTTTATTTGTGAAGAGGTCTAAGTGCCTATTTGGAGTTCAGAAGGTCTCTTTTCTGGGTTTTATTTTTTCTCCCTCGTCTATAGAAATGGATCCTGTTAAGGTCCAAGCCATTCATGACTGGATTCAACCCACATCGGTGAAGAGCCTTCAGAAATTTTTGGGCTTTGCTAATTTTTATCGCCGTTTCATTGTCAACTTTTCCAGTGTGGTTAAGCCCCTGACCAATTTGACAAAGAAAGGTGCTGATGTGACGAATTGGTCCTCTGCGGCGGTTGAGGCCTTTCAGGAGCTTAAACGCCGATTTACTTCTGCCCCTGTGTTGCGTCAGCCAGATGTTTCTCTTCCTTTTCAGGTTGAGGTTGACGCTTCTGAGATTGGGGCAGGGGCCGTTTTGTCTCAGAGGAATTCTGATGGTTCTTTGATGAAACCGTGTGCTTTTTTTTCCAGAAAGTTTTCACCTGCGGAGCCCAATTATGACGTTGGCAATCGGGAGTTGTTGCCTATGAAGTGGGCATTTGAGGAGTGGTGACATTGGCTTGAGGGAGCTAAGCACCGCGTTGTGGTCTTGACCGATCATAAGAATCTGATTTACCTCGAGTTGGCCAAGCGGCTGAACCCTAGACAGGCTCGGTGGTCCCTGTTTTTCTCCCGTTTTGATTTTGTGGTCTCATATCTTCCGGGATCTAAGAATGTTAAGGCTGATGCCCTCTCTAGGAGTTTTTTGCCTGATTCTCCTGGAGTCCTTGAGCCGGTTGGCATTCTTAAAGAAGGGGTGATTCTTTCTGCCATCTCCCCTGATTTGCGGCGGGTGCTTCAGGAATTTCAGGCTGATAAACCTGACCGCTGTCCAGTGGGGAAGCTGTTTGTTCCTGATAGATGGACTAGTAAGGTAATTTCTGAGGTTCATTGTTCAGTGTTGGCTGGTCATCCTGGGATTTTTGGTACCAGAGATTTGGTTGCTAGGTCCTTTTGGTGGCCTTCCTTGTCGCGGGATGTGCGTTCTTTTGTGCAGTCCTGTGGGACTTGTGCCCGGGCCAAGCCTTGCTGTTCCCGCGCTAGTGGGTTGCTTTTGCCTTTGCCGGTCCCTGAGAGGCCCTGGACACATATTTCCATAGATTTTATTTCGGATCTTCCTGTTTCCCAGAAGATGTCTGTTATCTGGGTGGTTTGTGACCGGTTCTCTAAAATGGTCCATTTGGTACCTTTGCCTAAATTGCCTTCCTCCTCTGATTTGGTTCCATTGTTTTTTCAGCATGTGGTTCATTTGCATGGCATTCCGGAGAATATTGTGTCTGATAGAGGTTCCCAGTTTGTTTCTAGGTTTTGGCGGGCCTTTTGTGCTAGGATGGGCATTGATTTGTCTTTTTCTTCGGCGTTCCATCCTCAGACAAATGGCCAAACTGAGCGAACTAATAAGACCTTGGAAACCTATTTGAGATGCTTTGTGTCTGCTGATCAGGATGATTGGGTGGCTTTCTTGCCGTTGGCCGAGTTTGCCCTTAATAATCGAGCTAGTTCGGCTACTTTGGTTTCGCCTTTCTTTTGTAATTTTGGTTTTCATCCTCGTTTTTCTTCGGGGCAGGTTGAGCCTTCTGATTGTCCGGGTGTGGATTCTTTGGTGGACAGGTTACAGCAGATTTGGACTCATGTTGTAGACAATTTGACGTTGTCTCAGGAAAAGGCTCAACGTTTTGCTAACCGCCGTCGGTGTGTTGGTCCCCGGCTTCGGGTGGGGGATTTAGTTTGGTTATCTTCTCGTCATGTTCCTATGACGGTTTCTTCCCCTAAGTTCAAGCCTCGGTTTATTGGTCCTTATAAGATTTCTGAGATTATCAATCTGGTGTCTTTTCGTTTGGCCCTTCCAGCCTCTTTTGCCATCCATAATGTTTTCCATAGATCTTTGTTGCGGAGATATGTGGTGCCCGTTGTTCCCTCGGTTGATCCTCCTGCCCCGGTGTTGGTTGAGGGGGATTTGGAATATGTGGTGGAGAAAATTTTGGATTCTTGTTTTTCGAGGCGGAGGCTTCAGTATCTTGTCAAGTGGAAGGGTTATGGCCAGGAGGATAATTCTTGGGTTGTTGCCTCCGATGTTCATGCTGCCGGTTTGGTTCGTGCCTTTCACTTGGCTCGTCCTGATCGGCCTGGGGGCTCTGGTGAGGGTTCGGTGACCCCTCCTCAAGGGGGGGGGGTACTGTTGTGAATTCCGCTCTTGGGCTCCCTCCGGTGGTTGTAAGTGGCACTTTTGTGAGTTCTGCTCTTGGGCTCCCTCCGGTGGATTTAAGTGGAACTGCTGCTCCTTGGATTTAGCAGTCAGCAGCTGCTTCCACTGATCGTCTATTCTGGCTCGGCTATTTATCCTGGCTCTATCCTTCAGCCAGTGCCAGTCGTCAATGTTCCTGGTTGGATTCACATCTCTGCTTGGATTTCTTTGCTATTCTGACCGGATCATCAAAGATAAGTCCTGGCTTGGTTCTTTTCAGTCCATATGTTTTGGTCTTAATAGTTCAGTACATTCTATGTTTTTTCTAGTCCAGCTTGTCAGTATGAATTTATTCAGTTAAGCTGGAAGCTCTGGAGAAGCAGATTTATCCTCCACACCTTTAGTCAGGTGGTGGAGATTTTTGTAAACTCTGTGGTGGATTTTTCTAGCATTTTAATACTGACCGCACAGTATTCCTTCCTTTTCTATCTATCTAGCTAGATTGGCCTCCTTTGCTAAATCCTGGTTTCATTCTGTGTATGTCATTTCCATCTCCACTCACAGTCAATATTTGTGGGGGGCTGTCTTCTCTTTGGGGATTTTCTCTGAGGCAAGATAGCTTTCCTGATTCTATCTTTAGGGGTATTTAGCTCTCCGGCTGTGACGAGATGTCTAGGGAGTGACAGGAACATTCCACGGCTACTTCTAGTGTTGTGTTAAGTTTAGGGTCTGCGGTCAGTAAAGGTACCACCTCCTCCAGAGCATGTCCCATGTTGCTCCTAAATCACCAGGTCATAACAGTCTCCCCAGTATACGCACGGAGGCGTATTGAGGCTGTGAGAGTGCGTGGCAGTTGCATGCATGGATGTGATGATGTGACAAAGTCCGGCATTGTGGTGAATGGCTGATATGTGTGTCGCAGAGGAGGAGACTCTGCGCTGCCAGCCTGAAGCGATGTGGTGTTCCGGGACCTATAGTCCCACAAGTATTTGGTGTGTTGTATAATAGTAATGGGTTGGCAGGGCTAGTTATGTGAGATGGGCGGGACAAACTAGCCACACACCCACACTCCCACCCAGGGGAGTGGTTACACCTAGATAATGTGACCAGGGTGTGGGTCACATGTTGTTGTGAGTTTCCTGTTTGAAGCATGTGTTGGAAGACCTGGGAGGAGGCTTCCTGAAGAGCACATGGTGGGCTTCAGACCTGGTGACCTGGGTATTGGACGGTCCCAGCTGGGGATGGACGTCATGAATAGTACCCGGACTGGCCACCTGTGTGATCCTGTGTAACCTGGGTGTTGGGAGGTCCTGGGAGTAGGACCGGATCCCTGAACAACATGAGTTGAGGACTGGGATCTGCAGAGCCAGTGACAGCTACTGTGTGGGGAAGCTACAGTCCTTCGGTGGGTCTGGACTAGCTAATGTGTGCCGCCCAGGCAAGTTGGTGATCCCTGTGAGGCAGCTTACCCGGAAGAGAGGACTGACAAAGAGTCAGCAGGTGGAGCAGTAGCTCCCGTGAGGTACCTCTATAGACTGTTGATGCTTATGGTTTCTTTGAACTGTGTGGTAACCCACGGCAAATGGTCAGGAGAGGACCAGCGTGTTTAGTTGCCGCAAATGGATGATGTATGGCGTGCGGTCACCCAGGATAACTGGACACAGAGGTTCAGCATGTTTAGTGACCGCATTTTAAAGCCGTATACTATGATGTGAAGATTGATCTAAAGACTGTTTGCTGGTTGTTCATATTTTCTGTGGTTTATGATGCCATAATAAACCATATAGACTGTTTTGTTTGGAAAAACCATGCCCGTGTGCTTGAATCCCGTGCCAAGCGAGTGTCCCCCAATACACTCAGTGAGAGCAATCTTACATTATCTATTGTATCCATCTATCGTATCTATCTATCTATTGTATCCATCTATCGTATCTATCGATATATCTGTCTATAAATATATCTATATATAGATATATCGATAGATAGATAATAAATAGATGATAGATAGATAGATAAACAGATGATTGATAGATACTATAGATAGATGGATACGATAGATAGATATGATAGATGGATCACACAAGCGAGAAACTCGGACGAGTCTCGCATTTTAATGCCCGGCACTGCCGCCGGCACTCGGGTGCGGAGCGTGCAGCTGCATGTATTTCTACGCAGCTGCACGCTCCACTCCCGAGTGCCGGTGCCAGTGTCAGGTATTAAGATGCGAGACTCGTCCGAGTTTCTTGCATGCGTGATCCTAGCCTTAAATAAAGGCACACACACGAAATCTGTGTTAGGCCGGGGTCACACTCGCGAGAAACTCACACAAGTCTCTCGCTTCAATACCCGGCACTGCCACGGGCACTCGGGAGCGGAGTGTGCGGCTGCATATATTTCTATGCAGCTGAACGCTCCGGTCCCGAGTGCCCGTGGCAGTGCCGGGTATTGACGCCAGCCTTAAACGCAATATGTTTAATTTAAAAAAAAATGTGAAAAAAAATGGCGTGGACTCCCGCGCAATTTTCTGCACCAGAGGGGGAAAGCCGATGGCTGGGGACCAATATTTGTAGCCTGGGAAGGGGGTAATACCCATGACCCCTCTCTAGGCCATGAATATCAGCCCTGTTATGATCCCAATGGCAGAGGATCTCAGAGATTACAGCAAAGTCTGCAAACATAAATACCAGCTCATAGGGAAGTGGTAACTAGGCTGACCATATACCTGATCCTAGCACAACCAACTAACAGTAGCCGGGGGGAACGTGCCTACGTTGATTCTAGACGTCTCGCGGCAGCCGGAGAACTAACTAACCCTATCAGGGAAAATAAGACCTCTCTTGCCTCCAGAGAAAAGACCCCAAAGTTATAATACAAGCCCCCAACAAATAATAACGGTGAGGTAAGAAGAAAAGACAAACGTAAGAATGAACTAGATTTTAGCAAAGAGAGGCCCACTGACTAATAGCAGAAGATAGTAAGATGACTTATATGGTCAGCAAAAAACCCTGCAAAATATCCACGCTGAATATCCAAGAACCCCCGTACCGACTAACGGTGAGGGGGGAGAATATCAGCCCCCTAGAGCTTCCAGCGATATCAGGAATCACATTTTGTACAAGCTGGACAAAAATATGAACAATGCAAATAAACAAAAATAAGAAAGCATGACTTAGCTTATCTTGCAAAGAACCAGGACCTGAAGACAGGAGCAAACAGAAATGAACTGATTACAACGATGCCAGGCACTGGACTGAGAATCCAGGAAGTTTAAATAGCAACACCCCAGGCCTAACGAACCAGGTGAGAACCAACCTGGGAAAAGACAATCCAAGTGCCAAACCACTAGTGACCACAAGAGGGAGCCAAGAAGTATAGTTCACAACAGTACCCCCCCTTTAAGGAGGGGTCACCAAACCCTCACCAAGACCACCAGGGCGATCAGGATGAGCAGCGTGGAAGGCACGAACCAAATCGGCCGCATGAACATCAGAGGCGACCACCCAGGAATTATCCTCCTGACCATAGCCCTTCCATTTGACCAAATACTGAAGCCTCCGTCTAGAGAGATGAGAATCCAAGATCTTCTCTACCACGTACTCCAACTCGCCCCCAACCAACACCGGAGCAGGAGGCTCAACAGCAGGAACCACAGGCACAACGTATCGCTGCAACAAAGACCTATGGAACATGTTGTGAATGGCAAACGACACCGGAAGATCCAAACGAAAAGAAACCGGGTTAAGAACTTCCAAAATTTTATAAGGACCAATAAAGCGAGGCTTAAACTTAGGAGAGGAAACTTTCAGAGGGACATACCGAGAAGACAACCAAACCAATTCCCCAACACGAAGTCGGGGACCCACACCGCGGCGGCGGTTGGCAAAACGCTGAGCCTTCTCCTGTGACAACTTCAAGTTGTCCACCACATGATTCCAAATCCGCTGCAACCTATCCACCACAGAATCCACCCCAGGACAGTCAGAAGACTCAACATGACCCGAGGAGAAACGAGGATGAAAACCAGAGTTGCAGAAGAATGGCAAAACCAAAGTAGCGGAACTAGCCCGATTATTAAGGGCAAACTCAGCCAATGGCAAGAAGGTCACCCAATCATCCTGGTCCGCAGAAACAAAACATCTCAAATAAGCCTCCAGTGTCTGATTAGTTCGCTCCGTTTGGCCATTAGTCTGAGGATGAAAGGCAGATGAAAACGACAAATCAATGCCCATTTTAGCACAAAAAGATCGCCAGAATCTGGACACAAACTGGGATCCTCTGTCGGACACGATATTCTCAGGAATGCCGTGTAAACGAACCACATTCTGAAAAAACAAAGGAACCAGATCGGAAGAGGAAGGCAACTTAGGCAAGGGCACCAAATGGACCATCTTGGAAAAACGATCACACACCACCCAGATGACAGACATTCCCCGAGACACCGGAAGATCAGAAATGAAATCCATGGAAATGTGTGTCCAAGGCCTCTTCGGGACGGGCAAGGGCAAAAGCAACCCGCTAGCACGAGAACAACAAGGCTTAGCCCGAGCACAAGTCCCACAGGACTGCACAAATGACCGCACATCCCGTGACAAGGAAGGCCACCAAAAGGACCTAGCCACCAAATCTCGGGTACCAAATATTCCCGGATGCCCTGCCAACACCGAGGAATGAACCTCGGAAATAACTCTGCTGGTCCACTTATCAGGAACAAACAGTCTGTCGGGTGGACAAGAGTCAGGTCTACCAGCCTGAAATCTCTGCAACACACGTCGCAAATCAGGAGATATGGCCGACACGATTACTCCCTCTTTAAGAATACCAGCTGGCTCCGAGACTCCAGGAGAGTCAGGCACAAAGCTCCTAGAAAGAGCATCAGCCTTAACATTCTTCGAACCAGGCAGGTACGAGACCACAAAGTCAAAATGAGAGAAAAACAATGACCAACGAGCCTGTCTAGGATTCAGGCGCTTAGCAGACTCAATATACATCAGATTTTTGTGATCAGTCAAGACCACCACACGATGCTTAGCACCCTCGAGCCAATGACGCCACTCCTCAAATGCCCACTTCATGGCCAACAACTCTCGATTACCAACATCATAGTTCCGCTCAGCAGGCGAAAACTTCCTAGAGAAAAAAGCACATGGTCTCATCACAGAGCAATCAGAGCCTCTCTGCGACAAAACAGCCCCAGCACCGATCTCAGAAGCATCCACTTCAACCTGAAAGGGAAGTGCGACATCAGGCTGGCACAAAACAGGCGCCGAAGTAAACCGGCGCTTCAGCTCCTGGAAGGCCTCCACGGCTGCAGGAGCCCAATTAGCCACATCAGAACCTTTCTTGGTCATATCCGTCAAAGGTTTAACAACGCTAGAAAAGTTAGCGATAAAACGACGGTAGAAATTAGCAAACCCCAAGAACTTCTGAAGACTCTTAACAGACGTGGGTTGAGTCCAATCATGAATAGCTCGGACCTTGACTGGGTCCATCTCCACAGCAGAAGGGGAGAAAATAAAACCCAAAAAGGAAACCTTCTGCACTCCAAAGAGACACTTTGAGCCCTTCACAAACAAAGCATTATCACGCAAAACCTGAAACACCATCCTGACCTGCTTTACATGAGAATCCCAATCATCAGAAAAAAACAGAATATCATCCAGATAAACAATCATAAATTTATCTAGATACTTCCGGAAGATATCATGCATAAAGGACTGAAACACTGAAGGAGCATTAGAGAGCCCAAAGGGCATCACCAAGTACTCAAAATGACCTTCGGGCGTATTAAATGCAGTTTTCCATTCATCTCCCTGCCTAATGCGCACAAGGTTGTACGCACCACGAAGATCTATCTTGGTGAACCACTTGGCACCCTTAATCCGAGCAAACAAGTCTGACAATAGTGGCAAAGGATACTGAAACTTAAGGCCATGTGCACACGTTGCGGATTTCTTGCAGAAATTTCCTGAAGAAAACCGGAAATTTTCTGCAAGAAATCCGCATTTTTTTTTTGCGTTTTTTTTCCGTTTTTTTCGCGTTTTTTTAGCATTCTGCAAGCGTAATTAGCTTGCAGAATGCTAAAGTTTTCCAAGCGATCTGTAGCATCGCTTGGAAAACTGACAAGTTGGTCACACTTGTCAAACATACTGTTTGACAAGTGTGACCAACTTTTTACTATAGATGCAGCTTATGCAGCATCTATAGTAAAAGATAGAATGTTTAAAAATAATAAAAAAAATAAAAAAATGCTTATACTCACCCAGACATCTCATCAGCGGCGTCCGTTCGTCTTCCTATAGCTGGTCTGTGCGCACAGGGCCTTCCGTGACGTCACGGTCACGTGAGCGGTCACATGACCGCTCACGACCAATCACAGGACAGTGACGTCATCGGCAAGGTCCTTCTCCGCACATCAGCTACAGGAACCGAACGGCAGCGTGCAGCGGTGAGGCGGGAACACTGCGCGGGACATCGAGGGTGAGTATAGGACTATTTTTTATTTTATTTCTTATTTTTTGACCACTTATATGGTGCCCAGTGCGTGGAGGAGAGTCTCCTCTCCTCCACCCTGGGTACCAACCGCACATAATCTGCTTACTTCCCGCATGGTGTGCACAGCCCCGTGCGGGAAGTAAGCAGATCAATGGACTCCTAGGTGTGCGGAATCCCTGCAATTCCGCATTTTTAATGAACATGTTGCTTTTTTTTCCGCTATGCGATTTTTTCGCGGAAAAAATCGCAACATTTGCACAAAAAATGCGGAATACCTTGTAAATAATAGGAGGCATATGTTAGCGTTTTTTTCGCGTTTTTATCACGTTTTTATAGCGAAAAAACGCGAAAAAAACGCTAAAAATCCTGAACGTGTGCACATGGCCTTACAGTGATTTTATTCAGAAGCCGATAGTCTATACAAGGTCTCAAAGACCCGTCTTTCTTGGCCACAAAAAAGAATCCCGCACCAAGAGGGGAAGAGGATGGACGAATATGCCCCTTCTCCAAAGACTCCTTGACATAAGAACACATCGCGGCATGCTCGGGTACAGACAAATTAAATAATCGTCCCTTAGGAAAATCCAGAGGATGGGGGATATTCGGGAGAAATCTTGGAGGCGATTGTGTGAGGAACGAATAAGTGTGGAGGAGAGTAGGAGGTCTTGGGATGAACGAAGATTATGTGAGGGAAGATAGTGGGAGATTAGTTCAGAGATATAGGGAGGGGACAGGTTGTGGATGGCTTTGTAGATCAGTGTTAGTAGTTTGAACTGGATTCGTTGGGGGATTGGGAGCCAGTGGAGGGATTTGCAGAGGGGAGAAGCAGGGGAGTAGCGAGGAGAGAGGTGGACAGAGGTGGAGAGAGTAGCATCATTATTTGTTTATTGTTTAAATTTGCTTGTGAGACATATTCTGAGTCTGTAATAGTTGGAGCACCGTGATATTTTACTTGTCCGTAAAATAGCACGGTGCTCCAACTATTACAGACTCAGAATATGTCTCACAAGCAAATTATAAAGTTTATAACTCTTGTAAAGTGTCTCTTGCCATTGCATACCCCTGTTTGCATCTTCCTCACCCACTTCATTCCTTGCCTCCCAATAAATCTACCCTTTGTTGTTTGCACCTCATCTTGTGTACAGTAGTCTTCCTGCACCGTGGTAATCCCCCGGCCATCGCTTCAAGTGGCGCTGCGAGCAGGGTACTATCACCAAGATGGAGGCAGCAGACAGCAATGGCGGGAATGCTAACATTAATGGGGATGCTGTGGGCATTGGTGGAACCCCTGCAAGGACACTCCCTATGGGCACCATATTTAGTTTGCTACCAAAGTTTGACGGCAAGAATATGCCACTGTCAGACTGGGTGTCCCGGCTGCAAAGCACCCTGAAGATTTATAACATCAGCCCAGACCTTGAAGCGGACATCGCTTTAACTGCCCTAGAGGGAGAAGCCCACAGAAAGTCTGCCTACAACCAGAACTCACCCGTAGTACCCTGAAGGAGCTAGTAAAGTTCCTGGAAGAGATCTACGGCGAGACTGCTAGCGCGGGACACCTTCGTGCCAAATTTTCTCTAGGCTGCAGCGGGAAGAAGAAGGAATTTTTCAGTATGCAACAGCACTGCAAGAAGTGTTAGCAGAGGTGCAGAGAAAGGAGGCGGATGGATTTGGCGGCATGAGCTCTAAAGACCGGATACTCCGGGAGCAATTCATTCTGGGACTGCACAGCATATCCTTGAGGCGAGCACTGTCAAAACGGGTCTAGGCAGATCCGGCCCTTACGTTTCATCAAATCCTGGCGGAAACAGTGGCCCGAAGTAAAGAAGAGAGCTATGCGTCTGGGGTGATGCGTGTCCAGGGCGCCAATTCCAGAGGGGACCCAAACCATCAAGAGGTGCTGGTCCAGGTAGTGCAAGATTTGCAGCGGTCCCTTGTTAACGTGCAAGAGAAACTGACCCAGATGGAGCGAAGAGTGGGGGAACTACAAGAGCCTAACCCACCATACTCATGCAACCATTCTTCAGCCCGACCGACAAGGGATCAGTGGGAACAAGCACCCTCCTGTCAGGCATCGGAGGCACGAGGACAGGCGCGAGGTGCCCCCCCGGCGAGGAGGAGGCATCCAATGTTGGGAATGTGGAGGATGGGGGCACCTTGCTAGAGACTGTCGGAACTATACTCAAGGCCAGCGGAAGCCGCCGTTAAACTACCAACCCCCGCAGTAGTGCGGCACTCTGCGGGGGAGGCGAGGAGAGAGGCCGCTCCATATCATAATGAACACTTGATTGCTAGGAGTCCCATCTTACGTGCTGAATTTGAGGGAGTTCTAGTGGATTGCCTGGTAGATACCGGGTCACAAGTGACGACGATGCCAGAAACGTATTTCAAGCAGCATTTCCAGGCCCTCGCCAAGCCAGAAAAAGAGACATTGATCCGGTTGTTTGCTGCCAACCAACAACCGATCCCGATCACAGGGGTCGTGTGGATGAATATTCAAATCTGTGGGCAAGAAGTGGGGAGAAAAGGGATCCTGCTAGTCCCTGAGCCTATCAAAGAAGATGTGCCTTTCGTACTGGGGATGAATATCCTACATGAACTCGATCAGATGATGTTTACCAAACGGGGACCTGGATATTGGAAGAAGGCTACTACACATAAGCCTACTCAAGAAGCTCTTCAACGACTGATCCGCGTCTGTAGGACGCAGAAGAGTGTGCCATCCTATCAGACGGTAGGGGTCATCAGGGCTCCTGGTAAAGAACCCGTAATCATGCCTCCCGAGCGAGAAACTATTGTATACCTTCCAGTGGGGACGTATCGCAACCTTGACGGGTTGGAAGTGATTGTTCAGCCTGTGGTAGGCGGAAGAGTGGACCAAGAAGTCATGATAGCTCGTACAATAGCTGTGGTCCAGAGAGGACATGTCCCCATAAGAGCTTTGAATGTGGGCCCCGGGGAGGTCACCTTGCCACGAGGGACAGATCTGGCCCTGGTGTACCTACATAAGGGCGAAGTGGTGAGTCAGAAGGAGATGTCTTTATCACCGAAAGAAGGTGCAGGGTGGACCCTAGCAGTTGCTGTGGAGTGGAGTGGACGGGTCATCCTTGATCAAATGGAAGTGGATGTGAAGGCTCTGGGCCCTGACCGTGCGCAAGCAATAGAAGCTATGCTGTGGGAACATCAGGCCGCATTCGCCCGTCACGCCGAGGATTTCGGCTGTACTGGAGCAATCACGCACGAGATACCGACCGGAGAAGCTCGTCCAATTCGAGAACGATACTGGCAGATCCCGCCCAAGATGTATCAAGAGGTGAAAACATTACTGAGGCAGATGCTGGATTCAGGAGTGGTGTAGAGTAGTCAAAGCCCTTGGGCAGCCCCGGTGGTGCTCATCAAGAAAAAGGATGGGACCATCCGGTTCTGTGTAGACTACAGGAAACTCAATGCCTGCACTGTTCGAGACTCGTATCCGTTGCCCCGCATCGAGGAATCCTTGACAGCGTTGGGGAAAGCCAAGTACTTCTCCACCCTGGACCTAGCAAGCGGATACTGGCAAGGAGCCGTGGCAGAGAAAGACAGAGAAAAAAACGCCTTCATCCTCCCTATGGGACTGTTTGAGTTTAACCGGATGCCCTTCGGGATCTCCAATGCTCCGGGCATGTTTCAACGGCTGATGGAAAAGTGTTTGGGAGACTTAAATTTTGAGGCTACCCTGATCTATCTGGATGACATCATTGTGTTTTCGGCCTCATTTGAAGAACACCTTGCCTGGCTTGGACAGGTACTCGGAAGACTACGGGCTCATAACCTGAAGGTGAAGCCAAAGAAGTGCCACCACTTCAAGAGAGAGATCGAGTACCTGGGCCACATAGTGTCACAAGTTGGAGTTCTACCCTCACCAGAAAAAGTGGCTGCTATCCATATGTGGCCAGTCCCTCGCACGGTGAGAGAACTTCAGGCCTTTCTGGGGCTTGCCGGGTACTACCGCCGGTTTGTCAAAGACTTCGCGAAGGTGGCGGGTCCCCTGAATGAGCTGCTGAGGGGGACTGCCAGAGTGCCGAAGACCCAGTACATCCCTTGGGCCCAGACACAAGATGAGGCCTTCCAGGCTATAAAGAATGCCCTTACTTCAGCCCCGGTTTTGGCCTATGCAGATTTCGATCAACCGTTCTTGTTGTACACAGATGGTAGCCTTCATGGACTCGGTGCCGTACTTTCTCAGATACAGGATGGACATGAGAGAGTCATCGGGTATGCCAACAGTTCCCTGCGAGACAGCGAAAGAAACCCCCACAATTACAGCTCCTTCCGGTTAGAGCTCCTGGCCCTGGTGTGGGCCATGACAGAGAAGTTTGCGGGCTTCCTGGCAGGCACCAAGATTCAAGTTCGAACAGACAATAATCCCCTGGCCCACCTTGAGAATGCTAAATTGGGGGCCTTAGAACAATGATGGGTGGCTCGCCTAGCCAAGTTTGACTTTACCATCCGTTATCGCTCGGCTACTGAAAACGCAAATGCTGACGGGCTGTCAAGAGTGACTGGAGACTCCAGCGGGGGATCTCGATGAACAACTCGAAGAGGAGGAGACCCCAGATTTTCGTAAGTTCAAGCCCCCAGTGGTTGCGGCCCAGTCAAGAAGGGAGGCCTGCACACTACCCCGGTCCCTGGGGACAACCAATGAGGAATGGGGACATGTTCAGGATGAAGACGAAGGGCTGAGACAGATGAAATGGTAGGTAACTTAGAAGCGGAAGCCTGGCAAACAAGAGAGAGATGATCTGGACGCTGAAATGGAGAGCATCTTACACCAGTGGGATAGACTGGAAGTGCGAGAATCAGTGTTATATCGCAAGAGACAACAGCCAAAAGATATGGAAGTAAGGTGGCAGGTGGTCATCCCAGGAAGAATGGCTCAAGCAGTAGCTAGAGAAGCCCACGAATTTGGAGCTCACTTCGGGCCCACAAAGACCTACCAATGGTTACAGCGATATGTGTATTGCCCCCGGTTGGAGTCTGTGGTGGAAGAGGTTTGCCGGCAATGTCGAGTATGCGACCTCATTAAGAGTACCGAACAGAGAGCACCCATCGAGACCATACAAACCAAGGAACTGCTAGAAGTCTTGATGATCGACTATCTCCTCGTGGGACACTTGGTCCGGGGGCTACAGTACTGTTTGGTGATGACTGATCATTTCTCCAAGTTCGCAGTAGTTACTGTTATGAAATTGGATTTTTGGCTCCCCCGGTGGCCACTGGTGGAATTGAACTTGTGTGCATCATCCCCTCTGTTCACCTGTTCCCATCAGGATGTGGGAGTCGCTATTTAACCTTGCTCCTCTGTCACTTCCATGCCGGTCAACATTGTAATCAGAAGCCTTTCTGTGCATGTTCCTGCTACCAGACAACTTCCAGCTAAGTCGGACTTTTGTCCTTGTTTGTTTTTTGCATTTTGTTCCAGTTCACAGCTGCAGTTTCGTTTCTGTGTCTGGAAAGCTCTTGTGATCTGAAATTGCCACTCTGATGTTATGAGTTAATACTAGAGTCTTAAAGTAATTTCAGGATGGTGTATTGATAGGGTTTTCAGCTGACCATGAAAGTACCCTTTCTGTCTTCCTGCTATCTAGTAAGCGGACCTCGATTTTGCTAAACCTATTTTCATACTACGTTTGTCATTTTCATCTTAAATCACCGCCAATATATGTGGGGGCCTCTGTCTGCCTTTCGGGGAAATTTCTCTAGAGGTGAGCCAGGACTATATTTTCCTCTGCCAGGATTAGTTAGTCCTCCGGCCGGCGCTGGGCGTCTAGGGATAAAACGCAGGCTACGCTACCCGGCTACTGTTAGTTGTGCGGCAGGTTTAGTTCATGGTCAGTTTAAGTTTCCATCCTTCCAAGAGCTAGTTCCTATGTATGCTGGGCTATGTTCTCTTGCCATTGAGAACCATAACAGTTTGACCGGCCCACAAAGGGTTAAATTAATTGGCAGAGAAAGGAGAGAAAAAAGAAGTCTGCTGAAAAATTTTTTTTTTTTTTTTTTTTTTTTTCCTTCAGTTCTGAGTGTGCTTTCAATTGAATCACTTGCAAGTCTGCCTATATTGCAGCCTTCCTCTCTCTCTCTCCTTCTAATCCTGGAATGGCTCTGTGTTCACCTGTTTAAAATGGATATTCAGAGTTTAGCTGCAGGTTTGAATAATCTCACCACGAAAGTTCAAAATTTACAAGATTTTGTTGTTCATGTTCCTATATCTGAACCTAGAATTCCTTTGCCTGAATTTTTCTCGGGGAATAGATCTTGCTTTCAAAATTTTAAAAATAATTGCAAGTTGTTTTTGTCCCTGAAATCTCGCTCTGCTGGAGATCCTGCTCAGCAGGTCAGGATTGTGATTTCCTTGCTCCGGGGCGACCCTCAAGATTGGGCTTTTGCATTGGCTCCAGGGGATCCTGCGTTGCTCAATGTGGATGCGTTTTTTCTGGCCTTGGGGTTGCTTTATGAGGAACCTCATTTAGAGCTTCAGGCGGAAAAAGCCTTGATGTCCCTATCTCAGGGGCAAGATGAAGTTGAAATATACTGCCAAAAATTCCGTAAATGGTCTGTGCTTACTCAGTGGAATGAGTGCGCCCTGGCGGCGAATTTCAGAGAGGGTCTCTCTGATGCCGTTAAGGATGTTATGGTGGGGTTCCCTGTGCCTGCGGGTCTGAATGAGTCCATGACAATGGCTATCCAGATCGATAGACGTCTGCGGGAGCGCAAACCTGTGCACCATTTGGCGGTGTCTACTGAGAAGACGCCAGAGAATATGCAATGTGATAGAATTCTGTCCAGAAGCGAACGGCAGAATTTTAGACGAAAAAATGGGTTGTGCTTTTATTGTGGTGATTCAACTCATGTTATATCAGTATGCTCTAAGCGTACTAAGAAGCTTGATAAGTCAGTTTCAATTGGCACTTTTCAGTCTAAGTTTATTCTATCTGTGACCCTGATTTGTTCTTTATCATCTATTACCGCGGATGCCTATGTCGACTCTGGTGCCGCTTTGAGTCTTATGGATTGGTCCTTTGCCAAACGCTGTGGGTATGATTTAGAGCCTCTTGAAACTCCTATACCTCTGAAGGGGATTGACTCCACCCCATTGGCTAGTAATAAACCACAATACTGGACACAAGTAACTATGCGAATTAATCCGGATCATGAGGAGATTATTCGCTTTCTTGTGCTGTATAATCTACATGATGTGTTGGTGCTTGGATTGCCATGGCTGCAATCTCATAACCCAGTCCTCGACTGGAACGCTATGTCTGTGTTAAGCTGGGGATGTAAGGGGATGCATGGGGACGTACCTTTGGTTTCCATTTCGTCATCTATTCCCTCTGAGATTCCTGAATTCTTGTCTGACTATCGTGACGTTTTTGAAGAACCTAAGCTTGGTTCATTACCTCCGCACCGGGAGTGCGATTGTGCCATAGATTTGATTCCGGGTAGTAAATACCCTAAGGGTCGTTTATTTAATCTGTCTGTGCCTGAACATGCTGCTATGCGAGAATATATAAAGGAGTCCTTGGAAAAGGGACATATTCGTCCTTCGTCATCTCCCTTAGGAGCCGTTTTTTTCTTTGTGTCTAAGAAAGATGGCTCTTTGAGGCCGTGTATTGATTATCGGCTTTTGAATAGAATCACGGTTAAATATCAATATCCGTTGCCACTGCTGACTGATTTGTTTGCTCGCATAAAGGGGGCCAAGTGGTTCTCTAAGATAGATCTTCGTGGGGCGTATAATTTGGTGCGAATTAAGCAGGGGGATGAGTGGAAAACCGCATTTAATACGCCCGAGGGCCACTTTGAGTATTTGGTGATGCCTTTTGGCCTTTCAAATGCCCCTTCAGTCTTTCAGTCCTTTATGCATGACATTTTCCGTGATTATTTGGATAAATTTATGATCGTGTATCTGGATGATATTCTGATTTTTTCGGATGACTGGGACTCTCATGTCCAGCAGGTCAGGAGGGTTTTTCAGGTTTTGCGGTCTAATTCCTTGTGTGTGAAGGGTTCTAAGTGCGTTTTTGGGGTTCAAAAGATTTCCTTCTTGGGATACATTTTTTCCCCCTCTTCCATCGAGATGGATCCTGTCAAGGTTCGGGCTATTTGTGATTGGACGCAACCCTCTTCTCTTAAGAGTCTTCAGAAATTTTTGGGCTTTGCTAACTTTTATCGTCGATTTATTGCTGGTTTTTCTGATGTTGTTAAACCATTGACTGATTTGACTAAGAAGGGTGCTGATGTTGCTGATTGGTCCCCTGCTGCTGTGGAGGCCTTTCGGGAGCTTAAGCGCCGCTTTTCTTCCGCCCCTGTGTTGCATCAGCCTGATGTTGCTCTTCCTTTTCAGGTTGAGGTCGACGCTTCTGAAATCGGAGCTGGGGCGGTTTTGTCGCAAAGAAGTTCCGACTGCTCCGTGATGAAACCTTGTGCTTTTTTTTCTCGTAAATTTTCGCCCGCCGAGCGGAATTATGATATTGGGAATCGGGAGCTTTTGGCCATGAAGTGGGCTTTTGAGGAGTGGCGTCATTGGCTTGAGGGGGCTAGACATCAGGTGGTGGTATTGACCGACCACAAAAATTTAATTTATCTTGAGTCCGCCAGACGCCTGAATCCTAGACAGGCGCGCTGGTCGTTGTTTTTCTCTCGGTTTAATTTTGTGGTGTCATACCTACCGGGTTCTAAGAATGTTAAGGCGGATGCCCTTTCTAGGAGTTTTGAGCCTGACTCCCCTGGTAATTCTGAACCTACAGGTATCCTTAAGGATGGAGTGATATTGTCTGCCGTTTCTCCAGACCTGCGGCGGGCCTTGCAGGATTTTCAGGCGGATAGACCTGATCGTTGCCCACCTGGTAGACTGTTTGTTCCTGATGATTGGACCAGTAAAGTCATTTCTGAGGTTCATTCTTCTGCGTTGGCAGGTCATCCTGGAATCTTTGGTACCAGGGATTTGGTGGCAAGGTCCTTCTGGTGGCCTTCCCTGTCACGAGATGTACGAGGCTTTGTGCAGTCTTGTGACGTTTGTGCTCGGGCCAAGCCTTGTTGTTCTCGGGCTAGTGGATTGTTGTTGCCCTTGCCTATCCCGAAGAGGCCTTGGACGCACATCTCGATGGATTTTATTTCGGATCTTCCTGTTTCTCAGAAGATGTCTGTCATCTGGGTGGTGTGTGACCGTTTCTCTAAGATGGTCCATTTGGTTCCCCTGCCTAAGTTGCCTTCTTCTTCCGAGTTGGTTCCTCTGTTTTTTCAAAATGTGGTTCGTTTGCATGGTATTCCGGAGAATATCGTTTCTGACAGAGGAACCCAATTCGTGTCTAGATTTTGGCGGGCATTCTGTGCTAGGATGGGCATAGATTTGTCTTTCTCGTCTGCTTTCCATCCTCAGACTAATGGCCAGACCGAGCGGACGAATCAGACTTTGGAGACATATTTGAGGTGTTTTGTGTCTGCAGATCAGGATGATTGGGTTGCTTTTTTGCCTTTAGCGGAGTTTGCCCTCAATAATCGGGCCAGCTCTGCCACCTTGGTGTCTCCTTTTTTCTGTAATTCGGGGTTTCATCCTCGATTTTCCTCCGGTCAGGTGGAATCTTCGGATTGTCCTGGAGTGGATGCTGTGGTGGAGAGGTTGCATCAGATTTGGGGGCAGGTGGTGGACAATTTGAAGTTGTCCCAGGAGAAGACTCAGCTTTTTGCCAACCGCCGGCGTCGGGTTGGTCCTCGGCTTTGTGTCGGGGACTTGGTGTGGTTGTCTTCTCGTTTTGTCCCTATGAGGGTTTCTTCTCCTAAGTTTAAGCCTCGGTTCATCGGCCCGTACAAGATATTGGAGATTCTTAACCCTGTGTCCTTCCGTTTGGACCTCCCTGCATCTTTTTCTATTCATAATTAGTGTTGAGCGATACCGTCCGATACTTGAAAGTATCGGTATCGGAAAGTATCGGCCGATACCGGCAAAGTATCGGATCCAATCCGATACCGATACCCGATACCAATACAAGTCAATGGGACTCAGGTATCGGACGGTATTCCTGATGGTTCCCAGGGTCTGAAGGAGAGGAAACTCTCCTTCAGGCCCTGGGAACCATATTAATGTGTAAAAGAAAGAATTAAAATAAAAAATATTGCTATACTCACCTGTCCGACGCAGCCGGGACCTCAGCGAGGGAACCGGCAGCGTTGTTTGTTTAAAATTCGCGCTTTTACTTGGTTACGTGAGGTCCCGGCTTGTGATTGGTCAGGGCGGCCATGTTGCCGGGACGCGGACCAATCACAGCAAGCCGTGACGCTTTTCAAAATACGCGCATGTCCAGCCTCCCGTGACGTCCCGGCTTGTGATTGGTTAATGGCGGCCATGTTGCCGGGACGTCACTGGAGGCTGGACACGCGCGCTTTTCAAAATACGCGCATGTCCAGCCTCCCGTGACGTCACGGCTTGTGATTGGTTAATGGCGGCCATGTTGCCGGGACGCGGACCAATCACAGCAAGCCGTGACGTAATTTCGTCACGGCTTGCTGTGATTGGTCCGCGTCCCGGCAACATGGCCGCCCTGACCAATCACAAGCCGGGACTTCACGTAACCAAGTAAAAGCGCGAAATTTAAACAAACAACGCTGCCGGTTCCCTCGCTGAGGTCCCGGCTGCGTCGGACAGGTGAGTATAGCGATATTTTTTATTTTAATTCTCTTTTTTACACATTATTACATTAATGTTGTTGCGATACCCGATACCCGATACCACAAAAGTATCGGATCTCGGTATCGGAAATTCCGATACAGCAAGTATCGGCCGATACCCGATACTTGCAGTATCGGAATGCTCAACACTATTCATAATGTTTTTCATCGGTCATTGTTGCGCAGGTATGAGGTACCGGTTGTGCCTTCCGTTGAGCCTCCTGCTCCGGTGTTGGTTGAGGGCGAGTTGGAGTACGTTGTGGAAAAAATCTTGGACTCCCGTGTTTCCAGACGGAAACTCCAGTATCTGGTCAAATGGAAGGGATACGGTCAGGAGGATAATTCTTGGGTGACTGCCTCTGATGTTCATGCCTCCGATCTGGTCCGTGCCTTTCATAGGGCTCATCCTGATCGCCCTGGTGGTTCTGGTGAGGGTTCGGTGCCCCCTCCTTGAGGGGGGGGTACTGTTGTGAAATTGGATTTTGGGCTCCCCCGGTGGCCACTGGTGGAATTGAACTTGTGTGCATCATCCCCTCTGTTCACCTGTTCCCATCAGGATGTGGGAGTCGCTATTTAACCTTGCTCCTCTGTCACTTCCATGCCGGTCAACATTGTAATCAGAAGCCTTTCTGTGCATGTTCCTGCTACCAGACAACTTCCAGCTAAGTCGGACTTTTGTCCTTGTTTGTTTTTTGCATTTTGTTCCAGTTCACAGCTGCAGTTTCGTTTCTGTGTCTGGAAAGCTCTTGTGATCTGAAATTGCCACTCTGATGTTATGAGTTAATACTAGAGTCTTAAAGTAATTTCAGGATGGTGTATTGATAGGGTTTTCAGCTGACCATGAAAGTACCCTTTCTGTCTTCCTGCTATCTAGTAAGCGGACCTCGATTTTGCTAAACCTATTTTCATACTACGTTTGTCATTTTCATCTTAAATCACCGCCAATATATGTGGGGGCCTCTGTCTGCCTTTCGGGGAAATTTCTCTAGAGGTGAGCCAGGACTATATTTTCCTCTGCCAGGATTAGTTAGTCCTCCGGCCGGCGCTGGGCGTCTAGGGATAAAACGCAGGCTACGCTACCCGGCTACTGTTAGTTGTGCGGCAGGTTTAGTTCATGGTCAGTTTAAGTTTCCATCCTTCCAAGAGCTAGTTCCTATGTATGCTGGGCTATGTTCTCTTGCCATTGAGAACCATAACAAGTTACCCAGACTAGAGATCAGACTGCAGAGTCGGCAGCGCGAGCCATCTGTCAAAACTTCATCCGGGTGTATGGGTGCCCAAAGCGCATCCACTCCGACCAAGGCGCTTGTTTCCAAGGCAAGGTGATGGAAGAACTGTATCGTATGTATGGCATCGAGTGGTCCCATACCACCCCTTACCATCCTCAAGGCAACGGAGCATGTGAATGCTTCAACCGAACCTTACTTCAAATGCTGAGAACATTGGAGGAGGATAAGAAGGCGTGTTGGCCAGACTACCTGCCAGAGTTGGTCTGGACCTACAACAATCTGGTCCACTCCACCACGGGTTATACCCCCTATCTACTGCTGTTTGGAAGAGCTGGACGGGAGATCATTGAACTGAATTTGGAACAGCCAGAGGAGCTGATGGAGCGAACGGTCACCTCATGGTGAAAGAGCATCGGCAACGACTACAAACGATACGGTGGTTGGCGGGTCAGCAGCTGCAGGAAAAAGAGCATACAGGCCATAAACCGACTCAAGAGTTACCACTCCAACCCGGAGACTGAGTATTAGTCAGAGAGAAGCGCCCCAAGGGAAAACTAAGTGAGAGATGGGAAGTACAGCCTTATAGAGTAATCGAGCGAGTGTATGCTAACGGCCCTGTCTACAAGGTGCAAATTGAGAGTGGGGCGTCCGCCCCTAGAGTACTTCACAGAAATATGCTGAGGCCCTGCCGGTCTGAGATCTGTTCTATGCCATTGTCGCCCGAAGGCGCTACTCAACTTCCTGAATCTGTCATGCCTGATGGTGAAATCGATGACGAGTGGTGGACCGTCCCTGATGTAGGGGGTCCTCAGTCGCACAGAGACGGTAATCCCATGGATGTACCAGTACCACCACGAGGGGACGAGACCAGACAAGAGCCCATGATGACTCCTGCAGCAAGTGTTCCTCTGGAAGATAGTCAAGCCTTGCCTGACAGCCAAGAGCTCCAGAGATCCCAGAGGTCTAATGCAGGGGTTCCACCAGTCCGATATGTAGAACAGTGTGCTCTGTCTGTTTTTCAAACTTTGTTTCCTCCTCTATAGGTGCTGTTTCCGCATTGCACGTTCCTTTATTACGCTTCGACCTTGATGCTGTGATGATCGAGGACGACCATCATTAAGAAGGGAGGCATGTAAGAGGGTGGTGCTGTTATGGACAGTAACACTCTGCCACTTTAAGAGACAGCACCCCCTTGTTTGGTGTGATGGAATGTTCTGCTTCCCCCTGCTTTAGACTGTGAAGATGAGCTGCCCTAGAATAAGGGGAGGAGTTGAGCCTGTACTGTGTGTGTGAGCTGAAGCTGCTACAGAGAGAACTGTGTGCTGTTTGCTACAAGAAAGATCCCACAGCCTCGGACGGAGAGTACTTGTGAAATTTGCAAGACTTTTCCAGGTACAGCAAAGGTGGCTGTTCTGTGCTAGTTTGTGAAGCCACGAAGATACTGAGAAAGGGACTTACAGTTTCCAGGAGCATCCCTAGGACCCAGAAGCAAAGAGAAGGCCACGTTTCACAGAGCTCACAGAAAGCCGTGTGCATTACCATATTAGACTGCTGGGGGCCCCCCTGGGACTGGACCTGAGTCCCCAACATCACCGTGAGTCTGTTCATGCTTGGTGCACCTGTTAGGGCCTAGTGTAGGCTTCAGTAGTCAGTACACGGCAGCCGTGGGGCCTGCTTAGTAAAGGCCAGGGAGGTTATATGTAGAGTAGCATCGTTATTTGTTTATTGTTTAAATTTGCTTGTGAGACATATTCTGAGTCTGTAATAGTTGGAGCATTGTGCTATTTTACGGACAAGATAAAGTTTATAAATCTTGTAAAGTGTCTCTTGCCATTGCATACCCCTGTTTGCATCTTCCTCACCCACTTCATTCCTTGCCTCCCAATAAATCTACCCTTTGTTGTTTGCACCTCATCTTGTATACAGTAGTCTTCCTGCACCGTGGTGGTCCCCCGGCCATCGCTTCAGAGACGGGATTTCAGGAAATCCCCTCCACTATGCTGTAACATCTGGACGCTGTGTGTTTGACGCTGCGACTCTACGCAGCATCATACATGCAGCGTTTCCTGAACGTGGAAACATACCCTAAGGCTATGTGCACACGTTCAGGTTTTTTCGCTTTTTTTAAGTTTTTTCGCACTAAAAACGCTATAAAAACTCATTAAAAACGCATGAATTATGCATTCTATCATTTAGAATGCATTCTGCATGTTTTGTGCACATGCATGCGTTTTTTTCCGCGAAAAAAAACCGCATCGCGGTAAAAAAATTAGCATGTTCATTAATTTTGCGGATTTTCTGTGTTTTTCCCACAAATCTATGCATCTGGGAAAAAAACGCACAAAAAACGCATCAAAAACGCGTCAAAAACGTGAAAAAAACGCATGCGGATTTCTGGCAGAAATTTCCGTTTTTTTGTCAGGAAAATTTCTGCAAGAAATCCTGACGTGTGCACATACCCTAACACTCCTCGCTATGAAAGAGTGAAATTTCACTCTCTGCGTTAATCCAGTGCTGCCACATCCTGTACCTTGCTAAACTGTTACCTAATTTCAGAGGGTCAACTTCTCTTGTAATAAACATGCATTTTATCTGTTGATTTTCCCCATTCACTTGAATCCGCTAATAAAAAACACATATGTGATTTTAGTGGTTTTCCTCAGCAGAAGCGCATTAAAATTGCATATAGTTTGCAAATGACATTAACAAAGTAGTTTTATTTCAAACATAATATACCAAAAAGAGACAAAATAATTCATCTAAATAAATTGTTTAAAAAAATTATACAAAATGCACTCAAAAAGGCAATAAAAACACAAGTAATCTAATTTGATGCAGGGATGCTGCAGAAAATCTGCAACATAAAAACCGCACCAAATACTCGTGGGAATATAGTCTTAAAGTAGCGGACACAAGTACTAGGCCACATTCACATAAGTATTTGGTGAGTTTTTTACCCCAGTATGTGTAAGCCAAAACAAGAAGTGGGACAATCAGAGGAAAAGTATAATAGAAACACGTCACACACTTCAGCATTTATCATCCACTTCTGGTTTTGGCTTATAAATACTGAGGTAAAATACTGAATGTGTGAACATGGGCTGATATGCAGTATTACAGCACTACCAAAAAGAACAACATAGTTAAAACAGAACAGAAATCCTCCCTGCATACGGTATCCATTATACAATATGAAACCTACTGTGAACAGTGTCATAAGTAGAGTTAGTATTTCAGTTCAATCATCAATTTTTCTAAAGAAAAAATTAAAGATTTGTTTTTTTATAGCATGTTTTATTCAGTATTTATGTACAGCACGATATGTATGTTCTGTCCATATACAGTATATGCTTATGTAGTTGATATATGCCTTTGATTTGAGCTTCTGCATGTGAAGTATGCCAGAGTTTGACCAGGTATAATCATAAGGAATAATCCACAGCCTGCAATAAAATGTATTAATTATTAATACACTGTCATAGAGACAAATTTAAATCCATACAGACATCTCTAGACATCCTCGCATTAAAGAAATGGGATTAATTAGAAATGGGGAAGTCAAAAATACACTTCAACTTCCATTCATTTGGACTTCATATTGAAGTTATGGGATTAATTATAACTGGGGAAGTGGGAAATTAGTTATAATTGGGGAAGTGAGAACGAGCTGAAATGTCAACATCCATAGAAGTAGGGGCCCCCCTGCAGTGACCTGGTAATTTTACAACAGGATATTTGCTTTGAGAGCCAGACACTAAGGGCTTATACCCGTCACTGTAAAAAAAAATACTGTCTGATATTGGTCTTGAAAAGTGGGACATGTCATACAATTTTCATGTGAGTACAATGCAATTTTTATGGCCTAGTATCTGAATGACACTCGATTTACATGAGAATGCTATTCGAAAGCAATACGATTTTTAACACGAGCTTTTATATAGAGTAATTTTGTCATTTACACACAATTCTCAAAGGAAAGATAGATAGATAGATAGATAGATAGATAGATAGATAGATAGATAGATAGATAGAGCTCTGGCAAAAATTAAGAGACCACTGCAAAATGTTCAGTTTGTCTGATTTTTCTCTATATAGGTATATTTTTGAGTAAAATGTACATTTTTCATTTATACTGTAAACTACTGACAACGAGTCCAAATTTCCAAGCAATACATTTTTTTTTTTTTCTGAAATTTTTTTTTTATTAAAATAAAAAAAGAAGTGGTTTCAGACCTCAAATAATGCAAAGAAAACAAGTTCATAATCATTTAGAAACAACAATACTAATGTTTTAACTCAGGAGGAGTTCAGAAATCAATATTTTGTGGAATAACCATGATTTTTAATCACAGCTTTCATGCGTCTTGGCATACTTTCCACCAGTCTTTCACACTGTTCTGCAGTTCTTCTTTGTTTGATGTCTTGTGACTATCCATCATCCTCTTGATTACATTCCAGAGGTTTTCAATTGGGTTCAGGTCTGGAGATTGGGCTGCCCATGACAGGGTTTTGATGTGATGGTATCATAATTTTTGCCAGAGCTGTATATATGTTTATATATATACAGCTCTGGCAAAAAATTAAGAGACCACTGCAAATTGTTCAGTTTGTCTGATCTTTCTCTTTATAGATATATTTTTGAGCAAAATGTAAATTGTTATTTAATTCAATAGACTTCTGACAACATGTCTTCGAATTTCCAAGCAATAAGTTTTGTATTTTTTTTTCTGACAAAGAAAAATGGTCAAAATTTAAAAAAAAAAAAAATGCTTTCCACCATTTTTTCACACTGTTTCTGGCGCAAAAATGTAAGCAGTTCTTCTTTGTTTGAGGGCTTGTGACTATCCTTCATCCCCTTGATTACATTCCAGAGGATTTCAGTGGGGGTTAGGTCTGGAGATTGGGCTGCCCATGACAGCATTTTGATGTGGTGGTCTCTTGATTTTTGCCAGAGCTGTATATATATATAGAATTTTACATTGATATGTGAGTAAGATGTAGAAAGAGTGGTTTGTGTGTGTAGCTTACTGTACATGTATTATATTACTAAATACAATATTTTAAGAAACAAAATGGAGTGTGATTCCCCCAAAACTTTATTAACTAGCAGAAGGAAAGCGGCCTGCTTGGGGCTGATGTTTATAGCCAAGGAAGGGGGTAATAAACATGGAGCTTCACAGGCTATTTCTGATAACCATGAGTAAAGCGTGGCCGAAATACATTGGTTGGAGACCACTGGTGGAACGCAAGAGTTTTATGATGCCTAAGTAAATTATGTTTTATTCAGCTGACTCATCGCTGGAGAATTCTTGTTTCTTTGCTGTCTAAAAAATTAAGCAACCATATTCCTCACATACTTCAAAAATACATGGATTGCTGCCTAGTGATATGGCAATGCTTCAAAGAAACCATTTAATGCATCAGAAAAGGACATGGAAGCAGATGGCCATAAAATTACAAAATTTTATTGAAATATTCTAAAAACAATGACATGCAAATATGCTCAATAAAAAATACAGAAATGGGGATGAAACTATACAGAAAACTGCCAAATACCACACCGGCAGGGAAGTAATATTTAGTAATACTTTTCAAAATGTGACCAAAAATAACCCAAGAAACATGAAATGGGTAGCTGGTATAACAGATGTTCACCAAAGAATGCCTAAAACTCCAATTGTATCCATAATAGTTGATGGATTATATGCAAATGCACAAAAAGGCTTGTTTACATAACTTAGAAAGGAAAGGGCCCCATTCCCCTATATTAAATATATGAACACAGTGGTTTCAATGGGAACAGAGGGCCTAAACAGTTTAATAGCCTAAGCTCCAAACATAATGTGTACCTAAGTAGATTGGGGCAGCATTGGATGGAGAGACATGCAATATAATTACCTGCGTGTATTGGCGGTGACCCGGACGCGCGTTTCGCGTGTGGCTTCGTCTGCGGGAAGGTGTGCACTAACGGGGTATATGTGTTGCTTAAATAGCGCTGACTTAAATATGGGCGGCGGCAGCTGGATAACGGCGCTTCCGCCGGCTATGCCGCGTGACGTCACTGCTGATCGGCGTCATGTGACACCTGGTCACTCCTTCTCCCGACGCGTCAGAGAGGGGAGTGAAATAGGGGCCAGCCGCGACGCGTCTCCACAGCAACCCCAATGCAGCAAGCCTGCGCAAGCGCACACTGCACGAATAGGAGATAATTAGGTAAGTATTTGTATACTCATGTTTATAGATATAAATGCTGGATTATAGAAGAAAAAAGGAAGGAAAGAAAAAAAGGAAGGGTGAAAGAGGGGAGTGAATACCATAAACATGTGTTTATGTACATACTATATAAATACATGAATAAAGAAGAAAACCTTATTACTCTGATACATTGCAGAGAAATAGAAAAAGCAAAAAAACAAACAAAAAAAGGGGGAATAAATACATGTTATAGGTATATATATAAGCACTATAAAAGGGTATGAATAAAGGGAACTCCATTTATCCCTATATATTGAAGGAGTGTGCAAAATTGGATGAACACGAGTGAGGTATAAAAATATAAACGGGTCTATATTTTATATAAGAAACAGCTCAATATTTTATAAATAGATAGTACAATATTGATGAATGATCGAAACGAATTGCACACAAAAATTAGTGCATGTAGTGAAAATAAGTGAAGGAATCAATTACATTCATTTTAAATAAAAAAATAAAAAAATAAAAGCTATATATATGTATGTATACGAAAAGTGGCTATATACAATGACACCTTTTAACCAAATCAAATATATATACCTAATGGTGAAAATATACATAAATCAATAAATAAGATCAATGTAAGATTTGAATAAGAGCCCAAAACTGATACATAACACAAAACATTGGTGAAGATACTCAAAGATCAATAAATAGGATCGATGTAAGGCTGAATAAAGACTCTAAACTAATACCGACATTAATAATCATAAAAGATAGTAATTATCATACTACGACAAGATGAAATTCGACGCATTCTGGAGATATATTTCCTATGCTATGGTTTCTTCATGCTGTTCATTCATAACGAAGACTCCAAGATAAGTGCAGAACTGGATGGAATGATGCCGCCATTTAATCAACGCTTTATGGATTCATCATACAAAAAATGTCAACATGTGATACTAGAATAAATATAAAAACACAGAAGTTAAAAATTCAGCAAGAAAAACAATTAAAAGCATACTTAAAAGAATATTACACCATAAAACTACAGAAAAGGGGCAAAACTAAGGATTTCATTGAGACCTGATGGCTGGACTGAACCGACCCTAAAAATCCATTGGGCCTCTAACTGCGCCAATTTCTTCCTCCAATCTCCTCCCCGGGTGTCAATGTACACTTTGTCAATGCCAACTACAGATAGTTGTGTGGCGTCGCAGCCATGATAATTCTTGAAATGCCTTGGTATAGGCTTTAACAAGGACATATCTTGCACATTAGCTGCATTTAAGATGTCTGGAAAATGCTCCCTTGTTCTAATTTTGAGGGGTCTAGATGTAAGCCCTACATATAGCTTGGGACATGTGCACGATGCAAGATATACCACCCCCATAGTGCTACATGTGATATGCTGCGTGATAGTAAACGTTTTCCTGCCATCACTAGATTGAAATTCAGTTGCACGTGTCATATTGGGGCAGGCAATACATTCGCCACAAGGATAGAAGCCCCATTTCGGGCCCTTAGATGTAAAGGATTTGGCTGGATGGGTGCCCTTGTAGTAACTATGGACCAATTGGTCCTTCAGATTAGGCGAACGACGAAAGGTGATCGATGGTTGATATGGAAGATGTTTAACAAGAGTGCGATCAGTTGTAAGAATAGGCCAAAATTTCATCAAAGCTTCCTTCATCTCAAACCATTTCCCATTATATGAAGAAATAAATCTTACAGTTGACTCAGTTGCAGTTTTTTTACGTGGCTGCAACAAATCAGAGCGTTTTGCTTCCTTGGCTTTCCTGAATCCCTTTCTAATACTTCTTTTAGAGTAGCCACGTTCCTCAAGTCTGGTTGCCAACGCATTAGCTTGCCTCTGAAAGGATGCATTATCCGAGCAAATTCGCCTTGCTCCTTGTTAAAGCCTATACCAAGGCATTTCAAGAATTATCATGGCTGCAACGCCACACAACTATCTGTAGTTGGCATTGACAAAGTGTACATTGACACCCGGGGAGGAGATTGGAGGAAGAAATTGGCGCAGTTAGAGGCCCAATGGATTTTTAGGGTCGGTTCAGTCCAGCCATCAGGTCTCAATGAAATCCTTAGTTTTGCCCCTTTTCTGTAGTTTTATGGTGTAATATTCTTTTAAGTATGCTTTTAATTGTTTTTCTTGCTGAATTTTTAACTTCTGTGTTTTTATATTTATTCTAGTATCACATGTTCACATTTTTTGTATGATGAATCCATAAAGTGTTGATTAAATGGCGGCATCATTCCATCCAATTCTGCACTTATCTTGGAGTCTTCGTTATGAATGAACAGCATGAAGAAACCATAGCATAGGAAATATATCTCCAGAATGCGTCGAATTTCATCTTGTCGTAGTATGATAATTACTATCTTTTATGATTATTAATGTCGGTATTAGTTTAGAGTCTTTATTCAGCCTTACATCGATCCTATTTATTGATCTTTGAGTGTCTTCACCAATGTTTTGTGTTATGTATCAGTTTTGGGCTCTTATCCAAATCTTACATTGATCTTATTTATTGATTTATGTATATTTTCACCATTAGGTATATATATTTGATTTGGTTAAAAGGTGTCATTGTATATAGCCACTTTTCGTATACATGCATATATATAGCTTTTATTTTTTTATTTTTTTATTTAAAATGAATGTAATTGATTCCTTCACTTGTTTTCACTACATGCACCAATTTTTGTGTGCAATTCGTTTCGATCATTCATCAATATTGTACTATCTATTTATAAAATATTGAGCTGTTTCTTATATAAAATATAGACCCGTTTATATTTTTATGCCTCACTCGTGTTCATCCAATTTTGCACACTCCTTCAATATATAGGGATAAATGGAGTTCCCTTTATTCACACCCTTTTATAGTGCTTATATATATACCTATAACATGTATTTATTCCCCCTTTTTTTTTTTTTTTTGCTTTTTCTATTTCTCTGCAATGTATCAGAGTAATAAGGTTTTCTTCTTTATTCATGTATTTATATAGTATGTACATAAACACATGTTTATGGTATTCACTCCCCTCTTTCACCCTTCCTTTTTTTCTTTCCTTCCTTTTTTCTTCTATAATCCAGCATTTATATCTATAAACATGAGTATACAAATACTTACCTAATTATCTCCTATTCGTGCAGTGTGCGCTTGCGCAGGCTTGCTGCATTGGGGTTGCTGTGGAGACGCGTCACGGCTGGCCCCTATTTCACTCCCCTCTCTGACGCGTCGGGAGAAGGAGTGACCAGGTGTCACATGACGCCGATCAGCAGTGACGTCACGCGGCATAGCCGGCGGAAGCGCCGTTATCCAGCTGCCGCCTCCCATATTCAAGTCAGCGCTATTTAAGCAACACATATACCCCGTTAGTGCACACCTTCCCGCAGACGAAGCCACACGCGAAACGCGCGTCCGGGTCACCGCCAATACACGCAGGTAATTATATTGCATGTCTCTCCATCCAATGCTGCCCCAATCTACTTAGGTACACATTATGTTTGGAGCTTAGGCTATTAAACTGTTTAGGCCCTCTGTTCCCATTGAAACCACTGTGTTCATATATTTAATATAGGGGAATGGGGCCCTTTCTTTTCTAAGTTATGTAAACAAGCCTTTTTGTGCATTTGCATATAATCCATCAACTATTATGGATACAATTGGAGTTTTAGGCATTCTTTGGTGAACATCTGTTATACCAGCTACCCATTTCATGTTTCTTGGGTTATTTTTGGTCACATTTTGAAAAGTATTACTAAATATTACTTCCCTGCCGGCGTGGTATTTGGCAGTTTTCTGTATAGTTTCATCCCCATTTCTGTATTTTTTATTGAGCATATTTGCATGTCATTGTTTTTAGAATATTTCAATAAAATTTTGTCATTTTATGGCCATCTGCTTCCATGTCCTTTTCTGATGCATATTCCTCACATGTTTGACGGGAAGATAGTAATCCAATTGTCCCGCGACGCATCTAGTAGTGAAGGGCGAGCACTAAAATGCTCGGGTGCTCATTGCTCAGGTCGAGCAAATTGGAATGCTCGGGTGCTCGACCCGAGCAACGAGCCCAATGTAAGTCTATGGGAAAACCAAGCATTTTAGCCGTGGTCATTTTAGGGTCTAAAAACATTGTAAATCAATGGGAACAGTGCTCAAATTACATGGGAACCTCATGGGGAAAACCCCTGAAAGCATTTCTGACTCCCAGGTCACTGCTGTGAACAATGTTGTCAGAGCCTTATGCCATTTTTACAGGCGCACAATAAAACATACAAAAATGAAACTAAAATGGATTTTCCTGGGAAATATGTTAAGGAACATTCTTTCCAGGGTAATGATTTGTATGTAGGGCAAAATAAAAAACCCAAAACAAAAATGTTCCTCCATCACCTGGGCTAACAGAGGTAACATTTGACACCTCCTAGCTCTTGGAAGAGAGATGTTAATTACGGCCTTATAGTATGTCTGTGACAGCTGTTACACAAAGGATCTCAAGAGAAAATAATATATTCTTTGGGGGCATGGCCGTGGTCCAATCAAAAAGCAAGCAGTTATGATATTAACCTGAGGGGCTGGTCTAGAAACGTGACCTCAGACCAAAGCTATAAAGTAGACCTGATACCTAAAAAAACATGTTCACATAATGGGGCCGGCCGAGCTGGTGTGATCCAATCTACATTCATCCTACCCTCAGGGAACAGAAAGCAAACTACCAGTTAGATGATTTCTGTAAGTTTCTCCTGTTTATTTTCATACTGTTTTGCATAAGTTGTATTGATATTTTTATTATCATATTTTTATAACTTTTCTTACTGTAAGCACTGAACTTTTTGTATTAAAGTATAAAACTTTAACAAGTTGAACCTTAAATGTTCTAAAATCCATAGCCTAAGGTGTGTGAGCCTTATGAGTGGTAGACATTATTAGTATTAATATTTCCAGGACTCATCGCCCGTGTATTCAGTGAGTGGTGGCAGCGTGCTGTGAAAGAAATGTCCGACGTGGGCAGCGGAAGCAGTCTTACGACGCTTCCTCTGCCCCATTGCAAGGTCCGGGGAGGAGGGGGTGGAGTTTCGGCCCCACATGTGCGGTCGAAAATGGCGGACTCGACGCACAAAAAAAGTTACATGTAACGCTTTCTTGTGGCGGCGGTCCACGAAAACACGACGCAACCGTCGCATGACGGTTGCGACGTGTGGCAATATGTCGCAATACGTCGGTAATAGTCTATGGGGAAAAAACGCATCCTGCAGACAACTTTGCTGGATGCGTTTTTTCTCCTGAACGACGCATTGCAACGTATTGCAAACAATGCTAGTGTGAAAGTAGCCTAAGGCTGCCATCACACTAGCAGTATTTTACCTCAGTATTTGTAAGACAAAACCAGGAGTGGGTGATAAATGCAGAAGTGGGGCATATGTTTCTATTATACTTTTCCTCTAATTGTTCCACTCCTGGTTTTGGCTTACAAATACTGTTGTAAAATACTGACCAAATACTGATAGTGTGACGGCAGCCTTACTCTGCAGTCACCAACAAATTGGCTGCTCACTGGGTTCCTGAATATCATCCTCTCTTATCCCTTAGCAAACATCCAGAAGGGGAGGAGAGGAGTGACATCACACACGTCAGCAGACACCGCTGTTGTGAATTCGGTTTGTGGGCTCCCCCGGTGGTCTGTTATGGTAGTGTCTCTTATTTGCCTTCCTCCATCTCTGATTACCTGTCGCCACCCTCTAGGGGAGTTTCCTATTTAAGGCTGCTTGGCTGTTAGTCACATGCCGGCCAACAATGTGCTAGTAGCATTCTGTTGCATTCACCTGCCTCAAGTTCCAGTTCAGCTAAGTTGAATTTAGTTTCTTGTTTTGCTATTTTTGTCCAGCTATCTGCAATGTGACTCTTCAGTGCTGGAAGCTCTTGTGGACAGAAAATTACTACTCCAGTGGCATGAGTTGTCACTGGAGTTTAAAGTAATTTCTGGATGGTGTTTTTGAATAGTGATTTTTAGGTCGACCGTGAAGTAACTCTTTCCTGTCCTTCTGCTATCTAGTAAGCGGACCTCACTGTGCTAAATCTGCTGTTCATCCTACGTATGTCATTTCCTCTGAACTCACCGTCAATATCTGTGGGGGCCTACTATCATCTTTTGGGGTTCCTCACTGGAGGTAAGGCAGGCCTGTATATTCCTCTTATAGGGGTAGTTAGATCTCCGGCTGGCGCGTGGTGTCTAGGGCATCGTAGGTACATCCCCCGGCTACTGTAAGTGTTGGGTCAGGTTCAGGTCACGGTCGACCTTAGTTTCCATCACCCGAGAGCTAGTCCGTTTTGTATTTTTTTTCCCATGGTCATTGGGGTAACCATAACAGTTTGGCCGGCCTGTAAAAAATCTATGTGTTAAAATATGCACTAAAGTAGGAAGGAGAAGAAAAGGTTTTTTTTTTTTTTTTTTTTCTGTGTTTGAAAGTGCACCTTAGCTTGATCATTTGTATTCCTTGCTTAAACTGCAGTCTTCAGCCTTTTTTTTTTTCTCCTCTCCTCTTAACCTTTGAATGCTTGGGTTACACCCATTTGAAACATGGATCCACAGAGTTTAGTTGCGGGTTTGAATAACCTTGCGACAAAAGTACAGAACCTACAAGATTTTGTTATACGTGCTCCAATGTCTGAACCTAAGATTCCTCTGCCTGAATACTTTACCGGAGACAGATCCCGGTTTTTGAGTTTCAGAGAAAATTGCAAATTGTTTTTGTCTCTGAGATCTCACTCTGCTGGGGATCAGACTCAACAAGTTAAAATTGTTATCTCTCTACTGCGCGGCGACCCACAAAGTTGGGCATTTGCATTATCGCCAGGGGATCCTGCGTTGTTAAATGTAGATGCGTTTTTTCAGGCTTTGGGGTTGCTTTATGAAGAACCTAATTTGGAGATTTTGGCTGAGAAAGCCTTGATAGCTCTTTCCCAAGGGCAAGATGAAGCTGAGATATACTGCCAGAAATTCCGTAAATGGTCGGTGCTTACTAAATGGAATGAGTGCGCTTTAGCAGCTAATTTCAGAGAAGGTCTCTCTGATGCCGTGAAGGATGTCATGGTGGGGTTCCCTGTGCCTACAGGTCTGAATGATGCCATGAAATTGGCTATCCAGATTGATCGGCGTTTGCGGGAGCGCAAATCTGTGCACCATATGGCGGGGTCTTCTGAGGAAGAATCTGTGCACCATATGGCGGTATCTTCTGAGCAAAAACCTGTGCACCATATGGCGGTGTCTTCTGAGCAAAGACCTGTGCACCATTTGGCGGTGACCTCTGAAAAGGCATTAGAGCATATGCAATGCGATCGTGTTTTGTCTAGAGGCGAACGTCAAAATTACAGGCGCAAAAATGGATTGTGCTTCTACTGTGGAGATCCAGCTCATGTTATATCAGCATGCTCTAAACGTATAAATAAGGTTGATAAAAAGGTTGATAAATCTTTTTCTACAGGTACCTTGCAGTCAAAATTTCTTTTGTCCGTGACATTGATTTGTACCTTATCATCTGTGACTGTGAATGCTTATGTGGATTCTGGCGCCGCTCTGAGTCTCATGGATTGGTCCTTTGCCAAGCGTTGTGGGTTTGATTTGGAGCCGTTGGAAGTTTCTATTCCCCTGAAGGGTATTGATTCTACACCTTTGGCTAGCAATAAACCACAATATTGGACACAAGTGACTATGCATCTGTCCCCAGACCATCAGGAGATTATTCGTTTCCTTGTATTATATAACCTACATGATGTCTTAGTGCTTGGATTACCATGGTTACAGATTCATAATCCCGTCTTGGACTGGAAATCTATGTCTGTGTTGAGCTGGGGATGTCGGGGTATTCATGGGGATGCACCTTTGGTTCCTATTTCTTCATCTACTCCCTCTGAGATCCCAGCATTTCTGTCAGATTTTTATGATGTCTTTCAAGAGCCTAAAGTTGATTCTCTCCCTCCCCACAGAGAGTGTGACTGCGCTATTGAATTGATCCCCGGTAGTAAGTTTCCTAAGGGTCGTTTGTTTAATTTGTCTGTACCTGAACATACTGCTATGCGGGAGTATATCAGAGAATCCTTGGAAAAGGGTCATATTCGCCCCTCGTTGTCTCCACTAGGGGCAGGATTTTTCTTTGTAGGTAAAAAGGATGGTTCATTGAGACCTTGTATCGACTATCGACTTCTGAATAAGATTACAGTTAAATACCAGTACCCGTTACCTTTACTGACTGATCTGTTTGCTCGTATAAAGGGGGCTAAGTGGTTCACTAAGATCGATCTACGTGGTGCGTATAATTTGGTGCGGATTAAGCAGGGGGATGAGTGGAAGACCGCATTTAATACGCCTGAAGGCCATTTTGAGTATTTGGTAATGCCTTTCGGTCTCGCAAATGCCCCTTCCGTTTTTCAGTCCTTTATGCACGATATTTTCCGTGAATATCTGGATAAGTTTATGATTGTGTATTTGGATGATATTCTTGTTTTTTCGGAGGACTGGGAATCTCACGTTCAACAGGTCAGGAGAGTTTTTCAGGTTTTGCGAGCTAATTCTCTTTTTGTAAAGGGCTCAAAGTGTAGTTTTGGAGTGCAGAGAATTTCCTTTTTGGGATATATTTTTTCCCCTTCATCTATGGAGATGGACCCTGTCAAGGTCCAGGCTATTTGTGATTGGATGCAACCTACTTCTTTGAAGAGCCTGCAGAAGTTCTTGGGTTTTGCTAATTTCTATCGCCGATTTATAGCGGGTTTTTCTGCCATTGCTAAACCTTTGACTGATTTGACCAAAAAGGGTGCTGATGTTGCTAATTGGTCCTCTGCGGCTGTGGAGGCCTTTCAAGAGCTTAAGCGCCGCTTTTCTTCCGCTCCTGTGTTGCGCCAACCTGATGTGTTACTTCCGTTCCAGGTTGAGGTGGATGCTTCGGAGATCGGAGCAGGTGCAGTTTTGTCGCAGAAAGATCCTGACTGCTCAGTAATGAGACCATGTGCGTTTTTCTCCCGAAAGTTTTCGCCCGCTGAGCGAAATTATGATGTGGGAAATCGGGAACTTCTGGCCATGAAGTGGGCGTTTGAGGAGTGGCGTCATTGGCTTGAGGGTGCTAGACACCAGGTGGTGGTCCTCACTGACCACAAGAATCTAATTTATCTTGAGTCGGCCAGGCGTCTGAATCCTAGACAGGCGCGCTGGTCGTTGTTTTTCTCCCGATTTAACTTTGTGGTGTCATATCTGCCTGGGTCCAAGAATGTGAAGGCGGATGCCCTCTCTAGGAGTTTTGAGCCTGACTCGCCTGGTGATTCCGAACCTACCGGCATCCTGAAGGATGGGGTGATATTGTCAGCTGTCTCCCCAGACCTGCGGCGTTCTTTGCAGGAGTTTCAGGTGGATAGGCCTGATCGCTGTCCGCCTGGTAGACTGTTTGTCCCTGATGATTGGACCAGTAGAGTTATCTCGGAGGTTCATTCTTCCGCGTTGACAGGTCATCCTGGAATTTTTGGCACCAGGGATTTGGTGTCT
The DNA here is from genome assembly GCF_051348905.1 of Ranitomeya variabilis. Classification (NCBI taxonomy): domain Eukaryota; kingdom Metazoa; phylum Chordata; class Amphibia; order Anura; family Dendrobatidae; genus Ranitomeya; species Ranitomeya variabilis. Next base: position 321,569,551 of record NC_135234.1, read on the forward strand.
AGGTCCTTCTGGTGGCCTTCTTTGTCTCGAGATGTGCGCATGTTTGTGCAGTCTTGTGATGTTTGTGCTCGGGCCAAGCCCTGCTGTTCTAGGGCCAGTGGGTTGTTGTTGCCCTTGCCTATTCCTAAGAGGCCTTGGACGCACATCTCTATGGACTTTATTTCTGACCTTCCGGTTTCTCGTAGGATGTCTGTCATCTGGGTGATTTGTGACCGTTTTTCCAAGATGGTTCATTTGGTACCTTTACCCAAATTGCCCTCCTCCTCTGAGTTGGTTCCTCTATTTTTTCAGAATGTGGTGCGTTTGCATGGTATTCCTGAGAATATAGTGTCTGACAGGGGTACTCAGTTTGTGTCTAGATTTTGGCGGACGTTCTGTGCCAGGATGGGTATCGATTTGTCTTTTTCGTCTGCATTCCATCCTCAGACTAATGGCCAGACTGAGCGTACTAATCAGACCTTGGAGACGTACTTGAGGTGTTTTGTGTCCGCTGATCAGGATGATTGGCTTGACTTTTTGCCATTGGCAGAGTTTGCCCTTAACAATCGGGCCAGTTCTGCCACTTTGGTTTCTCCATTTTTTTGTAATTCAGGGTTTCACCCTCGGTTTTCGTCCGGTCAATTGGAGTCTTCGGATTGTCCTGGAGTGGATGCTGTGGTTGATAGGATGCATCAGATTTGGGGACAGGTTGTGGACAATCTGAAGTTGTCCCAGGAGAAGACTCAACAGTTCACTAATCGTCATCGGCGTATTGGTCCTCGTCTTTGTGTTGGGGACCTGGTGTGGCTGTCTTCTCGATTTGTTCCTATGAAGGTCTCGTCTCCTAAGTTTAAGCCTCGGTTTATCGGCCCTTATAGGATTCTGGAGGTTCTTAATCCTGTGTCCTTTCGTTTGGACCTCCCAGCATCTTTTAATATCCATAATGTTTTCCATCGGTCATTATTGCGGAGGTATGAGGTACCGGTTGTTCCTTCTGCTGATCCACCTGCTCCTGTGTTGGTTGAGGGTGAATTGGAGTATGTGGTGGAAAAGATCTTGGACTCCCGTGTTTCCAGACGGAAACTTCAGTATCTGGTTAAGTGGAAAGGTTATGGCCAGGAGGATAATTCTTGGGTGACAGCATCCGATGTTCATGCTCCCGATTTGGTTCGTGCATTTCATAGTGCTCATCCAGGTCGCCCTGGTGGTTCTGGTGAGGGTTCGGTGCCCCCTCCTTAAGGGGGGGGTACTGTTGTGAATTCGGTTTGTGGGCTCCCCCGGTGGTCTGTTATGGTAGTGTCTCTTATTTGCCTTCCTCCATCTCTGATTACCTGTCGCCACCCTCTAGGGGAGTTTCCTATTTAAGGCTGCTTGGCTGTTAGTCACATGCCGGCCAACAATGTGCTAGTAGCATTCTGTTGCATTCACCTGCCTCAAGTTCCAGTTCAGCTAAGTTGAATTTAGTTTCTTGTTTTGCTATTTTTGTCCAGCTATCTGCAATGTGACTCTTCAGTGCTGGAAGCTCTTGTGGACAGAAAATTACTACTCCAGTGGCATGAGTTGTCACTGGAGTTTAAAGTAATTTCTGGATGGTGTTTTTGAATAGTGATTTTTAGGTCGACCGTGAAGTAACTCTTTCCTGTCCTTCTGCTATCTAGTAAGCGGACCTCACTGTGCTAAATCTGCTGTTCATCCTACGTATGTCATTTCCTCTGAACTCACCGTCAATATCTGTGGGGGCCTACTATCATCTTTTGGGGTTCCTCACTGGAGGTAAGGCAGGCCTGTATATTCCTCTTATAGGGGTAGTTAGATCTCCGGCTGGCGCGTGGTGTCTAGGGCATCGTAGGTACATCCCCCGGCTACTGTAAGTGTTGGGTCAGGTTCAGGTCACGGTCGACCTTAGTTTCCATCACCCGAGAGCTAGTCCGTTTTGTATTTTTTTTCCCATGGTCATTGGGGTAACCATAACACACCGCCCATAATTACTGCAGTGCTGTAATGTGAGCTATTTGTACACTAGTTTTTTCTAAAATTTCAGCAGCTGCTCCCCCTAGTGTTTAAAATTGTAAATTCCAAAACTTTTCAAACTTATTTTTCATATTTTACTAAATTATAAACAAATGATAATATTTTTTTTGATGGCACCTTCCCTCTAATTGTGAGCAGAGAGCGTTTCAGAACACAGAGAAGCAAGATGGTGATGCTAATTATGGCGTCATCGCCGCTCACCATCTTGGTGGACTCTTCAAAGTTTTGTAGGATGGCACATATGTCTGACATCCATGTCCACTCCTGAGGTCTTATGTGTGGAGTCTGAACTGCATACTGACAGCCTTGTTGATGCTGGTAGTCAACAACTGCCCTCTTCTGCCCACATATCCTTTCCAACATCTGCAATGTAGGGGACATCACACAACAGTCGGTGAGCTGAAAGCTGCAAAAGATGCTAAAGCACAGAAAGGGTGGCGGAAGCTGTAGCTGACTTTCTAAAATGGGCAAACAGGCAGTGTACTTTGACAGGCAGAACGGGCAGCTCCTGGTAGCTTTTGAGAAACCATTGAACAACGAGGTTAAGCACATGGGCCAGGCATGGTATGTGTGTGAGCTCGCCTCGCTTCAGAGCCACCACTAGGTTCCGGCCATTGTTACACACCACCATGCCTGGCTGTAGGTTCAGCCACAGTTCTGCCTGCTCTTTCAGAGCTGTCCACAACTCTTCAGCATTGTGGGGTTAGTCACCTAAGCATATCAGCTTCAGTACAGCCTGTTGATGTTTGGCTGAGGCAGTGCTGCAGTGTTTCCAGCTTGTGACTGATGTGGTGATTTGGGAGATGGAGGCTGAAGAGGAGGAGAAGGACGTGCAGGAGCTGTAGACTGTGGGGGCAACCCTGATTGACGCAGGGCCCGCAATCCTCAGCATCGGGAGTATGTGTTCCATCCCAAGGTCCGACTGGGTGACGGCTTCCACTATGTTAACCCAGTGTGCCGTCAGCGAGATGACTGATGCGGTAATTTGAAAGATGGAGGCTGAAGAGAAGGAGGTGCAGGAGCTGTAGACTGTTGGGGCAACCCTGATTGATGCAGGGCCCTCAATCCTCAGCATCGGGAGTACGTGTTCTATCCCAAGGTCCGACAGGGTCCTGGCTTCCAGTATGTTGACCCAGTGTGCCGTCAGCGAGATGTAGCATCCCTGCCCCCACAAGCACTCGTCCACATGTCCGTGGTTAGGTGTACTTTACCAGTAACAGCATTATTGAGGGCACGGCTAATGTTGTCAGAAACGTGCTTGTGTAATGCAGGGATGGCACACCGAGAGAAATAGTGGCGGCTGGGGTCCCAGTACATTGGGACAGCCGCCGCCATCAGGTTGCAGAAAGCTTCCATCTCCACGAGCCTAAAAGGCAACATTTCGAGTGCAAGCAGATCAGAAATGTGTGAATTTAGTAGTGTGACCTGTGGGGCATTGACTGCATATTTCCACTTATTTTCCAAGGACTGGGGTATGGACAACTGAACACTGCACTGGGACAAGGACGTGGACATGCTTGCTGATGGTGCTAGTTGCGTGTGTGCAACAACAGGTGCAGGGCAGGAGGCATCTTTGCAGCCACCATGGACAGGTGATTGGCTTGCACGTACAATAGCGGAAGAAGCACTGGTGTCACCCGCAGACAATGTTCCTGGACCCTGTGGTTCGGCCCACAAAGTTGGGTGCTTTGCTGCCATGTGCCTGATCATGCTGGTCGTGGTCAGGCTGGTAGTTTTGCTACCCCTGCTGATGAGGGCTTGGAAGGTGGTGCAAATGGCCTGTTTGAGGTTATCGGCAGAGCCATTAAAAAACAACCAGACTCTGGAAAGCCTAACACTTGTACTGGCAACTTCTATCATGTTGGTCTTATGGGGAAAGGTTGCCTGTCTTCTGTTTGCAGCCAACACAATGCTTCTTCCTGCCTAGTGGGGTGCTACGCCTCCCTCCTGCCAGGCTGGGTCAGTTACTATATCATCCACCACATTGTCTTCCACATCCACACCGTGGTCCTCCTCCTGACTTTCTGGCAATTGTGTCTCATCATCGTCCACCTTTTGTGACACGTTCTCACCGTTGCCTTCATGTGAACGTATATGCTCAAATATCTGGGCATCACTACATGCGATCTCCTCTTGCCCCACTTCAACTGCACCGGGATAGAGGCACTAATCTCTAAATGGAAAAATGAACAGCTCTTCAGAGTGTCCAAGTGTGGGATCACTTGTCTCACGGCACTCAGCATTGTGGGAGGAAGGAGGATCAGGGTGAGGTATATGCGGTCCAGAGTCACGGCTACTCAGAATTGACCATGTTGAAGACACGGTGGTGGTGGCAAAGTGACTGGAAGCATTATCCGCTATCCAACCAACAACCTTTTGACACTGCTCTGGGTTCAACAGTAGTGTACTGCTGCGGTCCTCTATTAATTGTGACAAGAAGGTCGAGTGAGAAAATGTTGGTGTTTGTTGTGGGCCAATTTCAGCTTGCCCACCTACTCGGCTTTGCCCTCTGCATGCACCATCACCATCACATTCACTACACCGTCCTTGCCACGCTCCTTGCCCATTTTAAATGCACTGCAATATTTTTCAACTTCACTACAAATGTCTGACTTTGGAGCGAACTTATATGTGATTCGTGTGTGGGAACACCACAATTTAAAATATCTGGCCTGTAGATAACACCTTTTTTTTAAGCAAACTATATATTATATATACTATATAATGTTAGGGCTGACAGAACGCACCGAGTAAATATAGATGTTATTATTGGTGCATTCGCAGCCCGGGGTCCACCGTGCAGGAGGAGAACCTGCTGCTAGCAAATGGCACTATATGGCGGTATAAGTGACCTCTGTTACTTCACAGAGTTGCCGTGATAGAAAAGCACTGTGTCCTGTTAAGCTCACAGGAGTACACAGCTAACTGCTGAGCTGATAGCAGTCAGTGGTCTTGCAGTCAGAGAAGCACACAAACAATTCCTCACCGGAGGTGCCGGTGTTCTAGTGGCTTATTTCAGTCGGACCCTGAATACATGCAAACAAACTCCTCACCGGAGATGCCGGTATTCTAGTTTCTTATTTCAGCCGGGCCCTGACCACAAGCATACATGACCACACTGGCGCAAAGCTCATAACAAAGATAGCACATGGCCATGCGGCTATGCGAACCTTTTATAGTTGAAGCAACTTCAGGACCTTCCTAGAGGACCAATGGGAGCTGCTTCAGAACCTGAGCGTGTGACCCCTGACCTCCAATGAGAGGTCTTCCTTTGGGCATGCTCAGAAGGGAGAAAGCAGGACTTAGTCCCAGAAGCAAGTCCTCACCGCAGATCAGTACTGGCTACAATGGCAGAGCCTGGAAGAACAGCAGTAGCCAGGAGCAGAGTATCTGCCGGAGCCAGACGCTGGGATCGACATCTCTGCTAAGCAGGTTCCATTGCGGCTGAAGAAGAATGGGAGACCGCAGCGGAGATGGCTCGAGATTCCCCCTGTGCAGAGGTGGGAACTCGACCCCTAACATTAACCCCCCCCTCTTTGAACCTCTTTACTCTCAAAGGCCGCAATGAGCTGCGGAGCTCAACTGTGCTCAGCAGGTTCCCAAGACCTATCCTCTGGACCATAACCCTTCCAGTCTACCAAATAGGAATGGAGGAAGGGCCAGACGGTAGGTAGACCACAGGGTTAACCTGTTCGATTACCTTGAAGGGACCCAAGTAGCGAGGTGGACTCAACACGCAGCCTGATGTTACGGGCGGAGAGCCACACTAAGCCGCCAGGAGCAAAGGTCAGAGCGGGGCGATCGGCGGAGGACCTCATTCTCTCCTTGGAGGCCCAAATAGCGTCCTGAGTGCGGTCCCAAATGTCCTGTACCTCCGCAGCCCAGTCTGCCACCCTGGAGTCAGTGGAAGACATGGGCAGGGACACGCGGATGCTGGCCATAATTAAGGAGGAATGCAGTCTGACCGGTGGAGTCGACGATATGCCGAGGAGAGATTCAACTCAATGCTGAGCAGACGACAAAGCTCTCTCCAGAATCAAGATGCAAACTGGGGACCCCGGTCACTGACAATTTTGTCCGGCATACCGTGTAGGCGAAAAATATGTTTGATGAACAACGCTGCCAGTGCTCGTGCAGAAGGTAGCCATGGAAGAGGCACCATGAGCACCATTTTGGAAAAATGGTCGGTGATTACCCAAATAATGGTGCAGCTACGAGACTTGGGTAAGCCCACCACAAAATCCATCCCGACCATCTCCCAGGGCCTGTACACCACCGGCAGGGGGTAAAGCAACCCAGCTGGCCGTTGACGAGAAGACTTGTTCTTGGCGCAGGAGACACACGCCCGAACATAGTCTGCGACGTCACGGGCCATATGCGGCCACCAGTATGTCCTCGCCAGTAGCTCAGATGTCCTTTTGGACCCAAAATGTCCACCCACCCTGGACGAGTGAGCCCAAGAGAGAACCTCCAGATGCAGACTGGATGGTACAAAAGTCTTGCCTGGAGGCGCAGACTCTAGCGAAACCGGGGCCACAGTTCTCAGACTCTCTGTAGGGACAATAAGCCAAGGCTCCTCTTCCCCCTCCTCAGATGATACAACGGAGCGAGAGAGAGCGTCGGCACGAATGTTCTTCTCCCCGGAAAGGAAATGCAGGCTGAAATGGAACCGGGAGAAGAACAAGGACCATCTGGCCTGGCGAGAATTTAACCGCTGGGCTGTTTGTAGTTAACCAAATTCTTGTGGTCTGAATACTTGGAAAGGATAGCGAGTCCCCTCCAAAAGATGTCTCCACTCAGAGAAGGCCAACTTCATTGCTAGCAACTCCCTGTCCCCGATGGAATAATTCCTCTCTGCTGGTGTGAAGGTCTTGGAAAAGAAGAAACAAGAAACTATGAATTAACACATGTGGAATTATATACTTAACAAAAAAGTGTGAAACAACTGAAATTATGTCTTATATTCTAGGTTCTTCAAAGTAGACACCTTTTGCTTTGATGACTGCTTTGCACACTCTTGGCATTCTCTTGATGAGCTTCCAGAGGTAGTCACCGGGAATAGATCCTTCAACAATCTTGAAGGAGTTCCCAGAGATGCTTAGCACTTGTTGGCCCTTTTGCCTTCACTCTGCGGTCCAGCTCACCCCAAACCATCTCGATTGGGTTCAGGTCTGGTGACTGTGGACATGTGTTAATTCATAGTCTTGATGCCTTCAGTGTGAATGTACAATTTTCATAGTCATGAAAATACAGAAAAATCTTTAAATGAGAGGGAGTGCCCAAACTTTTGATCTGTACTATGTATATATATGTATGTATATATATATATATATATATATATATATATATATATATATATATATATATATATATATATATATATATATATATATATATATATATATCACTGTGTACCAAATTATTATGCAAATTGATTTAAGTGTCATAAAGCTTTAATTGTTTCGTTTTTCAAATAAACTCGTGGATGGTATTGTGTCTCAGGGCTCAATGGATCACTGAAATCAATCTTAAACACGTGATAATTAGTTTTCCAGGTGATTCTAATTAAAGGAAAACTACTTAAAAATGATGTTCCACATTATTAAGCAGGCCACAGTTTTCAAGTAACATGGGAAAGAAAAAGGATCTCTCTGCTGCCGAAAAGCATCAAATAGTGCAATGCCTTGGTCAAGAGATGAAAACATTAGATATTTCCCGAAAACTTAAGCGTGACCATCGTACTGTTAAGAGATTTGTGGCTGAATCTGAGCATAGATGTGTTCGTGCTGGTAAAGGCATAATGAGGAAGGTTTGCGCCAGGCAAGTTCATTGGATTAAGAGAGCAGCTGCTAAAAAGCCATTACAAACCAGCAAACCAGTCTTGTTTACTGATGAGTGTCGAGCAACCCTGGATGGTCCAGATGGATGGAGTAGTGGATGGTTGCTTGATTGCCACCATGGCCCAAAAAGGCTGCGACATCAGCAAGGAGGTGGAGGAGTCATGTTTTGGGCTGGAATCATGGGGAAATAGCTGGTAGGGCCCTTTAAGGTTCCTGAAGGTGTGAAAATGACCTCTGCAAAGTATATAGAGTTTGTGACTGACAACTTTCTTCCATGGTATAAAAAGCAGAAATGTGCCTTCAGGAGCAAAATCATCTTCATGCATGACAATGCACCATCTCATGCTGCAAAGAATACTTCTGAGTCATTGGCTGCTATGGGCATAAAAGGATATAATCTCATGGTGTAGCCACCATCTTCCCCTGACCTCAACCCTATAGAGAACCTTTGGAGTATCATCAAGCAAAAGATCTATAAGAGTGGGAGGCAGTTCACATCAAAACAGCAGCTCTGGGAGGCTATTCAGACTTCATGCAAAGAAATACAAGCAGAAACTCTCCAAAAACTCACAAGTTAGGCTACATTCACATTCGCGTCTTTGGGCGCAGCGTCCCTATCTTTAACATTGGGGACACATGGACATGCGTCGGTATGCGTTTTATAGCGTTTTACGACGCATGCGTCCTTTGGGCGCACCAGACAGGGCGCGGCCAACGCTACATGTTGTAGTTTTCCGGCGTCATATTTTTTTTTAAAAAACGCATGCGTTGCACTTGCGTCGTAAATGCGCCAAAAAAACCATTAATGTCAATAGAAAACGCATAGGGCGCAAGTGCCTGCGTCGACCTGCGTTGTTCGACGCATGCGTCTTTTGATTAAAAAACAATTGAAGTGTCTAGTCGGTGTCTAGTCAGTGACAAAACAACCTATATATATATATATATATATATATATATATATATATATATATATATATATATATATATATATATATATATATATATATATATATAAAAAGTGTTTTGCATTGTATTTAACTTGCCTGCAGGATAGGACACAAGACAAAGCTCTGCCTTCAAGAGATGTAAGAGATGTAAGTATATAATTTATCTGCGCATTATTTTTTTATTCTTTTCAATGTTTTATTTTAAATTTTTTTTTTATGTGTGTTTTATTTTTTTATTGCAATTTATGGATGTTTAATTTTATGTTTATTGGGTTGTTTTGTACTTTAATGCGGCTGTGCCATTGTGGTTTTTTTTATTGAAATGTGTGTTTTTCTATCTGGGTCTGATGTAGTTCTGTCGTTATATTTTTACCGTGTGGCGTTTTCTTGGTTCTGGCCTTGTTGTTTTTTATTGTAAAGTATGGCGGTTATACTGGTTTGCCTTTTCTTTGCCCTTTTTTTTTTATATGTGTGTGCCTTTTTTATTTTTTTATTTCAATTTATGGTGGTTTATTTAATTTTTATTGGGTTGTTCTGTACTGTAATGCGGCTGTGCCATTGTGTTTTTTTTTTTAATTGAAATTTGTGGGGGGTTTTCTGGTTCTGATGTATTTCTGTCGTTATATGTTACCGTATGGCGTTTTCTTGGCTCCGGCCGTGTTGTTTTTTATTGTACTGTATGGCAGTTTATACTGGATTTCCTTTTCTGTGCACTTGTTTTTTTTAAATTATTATTTTTTTTTAAAAAAAGGTATATGTGTTTCTTATTTTTTTACGTAGGGGGCTGTTGTATTGCAATTGATTTTTTTCTTTTCTGGGACTGGTATTCTGCTTTTGCTATACTCTGGCATTGTGTCGGCTCTGCCATTGATTTTTATTTTAATGTATGGCGGTGTGGTTTATCTGCAATTGCTCAGCGCTTCTTCTGTTGGCATTGTCCTATGAGTGCACTGTTCGTTGTTGTCGTAATGTTATGTTGGGTATTTTTGCTGTTTTCTTCTATGTGGCTGCAAATTGTGCATTGTGTAAATTTAATAATTTTTTCCACTTTTCCTTGCAGAATTATCTTGGTCAACCATTACAATGGCCACAGAGTCAAGCCACACGTCACAGGGGAGTAAAGTGAGTACATTATCTACTGTTGGTCAGTATTCTGTCTCATTTGTACACGTGTCATTTACTTTTTTAAAAATTTAACGGAGTTCTTCAAGTGAGGAGGAAGCAACGCAGCAGGAGCAGCGAGCTCGGGGCCAAGCTACGGTGGCAAGACGGCGAGTAAGTATTTTTTAAACCAAATTTTGGAATGTTATTTATGTTTTTATTAATTTTTTTTAAGTATTTTTTTTAGGCGGTGGGGGGTAGGGTTAGCAATTTTTATTAAGCTTTCAAACATTAATGTCTTTCTTTTATTCTAGGTTTCACAATGGGAACAAGAGGAGGGGGTTGACATAGATCTCCTCATCACGTGTATCCAGGAGCGAGGCCCGTTGTGGGACAGCCGTGACCCCCGGCACTCGGACCAAGTGGTGTTGAGGCGGCTGTGGAACGAGGTTGGCCAATCGCTGTGGGATGGCTTTGACAGCACTTCTGCAAAGGACAAGGAAGACTTTCGTAAGTATTGCTGAAACGCAGTTCTGACCCATCAGGCCAGGATAACACAACCGTGTGTGATGTGTTCAACTGCTGCAAGTTGGTTGCATCGCACACGGTTGTGTTATCATGGGAAAATGTACAATCTCTAACCTTTTTTTTTTGCTTTCACAGTCAAAAAATTGAGAACAAGATGGCGTTCCATGAAGGACCGTTTCAATCGGGGCCTGCGAAAGGAGAAGGAACAGGCTCAAAGTGGTGCTGCTGCGTCAAGGACAACTACCTACAAATATAATAGGATGCTTAACTTCCTGAGACCTGTCCTTGCCCGCCGAGCGTAAGTATTTTATTAGTATATGGTGTACCGATTCTAATGCTTCGGTATTGTAGAATATGCATGTCCACGTAGTATATTGCCCAGACACGTAATATATTGCCCAGCCACGTAGTACATGCCTAGCCACGTAATATACAGTATTACCAAGCGACATAGTATATTGCCCAGTGACTTAGTATACAGCACAGAGCCACGTAGTATATTAGACAGTCACGTTGTATATTTCCCAGTGACGTAGTATACAGCACAGAGCCACGTAGTATATTGCCAAGCCACATAGTATATTGCCCAGTGACGTAGTATACAGCACAGAGCCACGTACTATATTGCCCAGCCACGTAGAATATTGCCCAGTGCCGTAGTATATTGGCCAGCCAGGTTTGTCACAGGTTAAAAAAAATATATATACTCACCTTTCTGCGGGAGCCATTGTAGTCCACGGCAGTTTCCGGTCCCAGGGTTGGTATGAGCGTATTGAGCGCAGGACCTGTGATGACGTCTCGGTCACATGACCGTGACGTCATGGCAGGTCCTTCTGCCACCGTCAAAGATGGCGGCCGTCGCAAACGGCTACGGAGGGTGAGTATAGCAGGGTTTTCTTTTTTATTTAATTTTTTACATTACATTTTTTAAGATTGATGCCGCATAGGCAGCGTTAATAGTAAAAAGTTGGGGACACCAAGGGTTAGCGGCAGTAATGGTGTGCGTTACCCCCGGCATAACGCGGTGCATTACCGCCGGACTTAACCCTGTGTTTAGCGATGACAGAGGGGAGTATGGGGGCGACAGGCACTTACTGCGGGGAGTAAGGAGCGGCCATTTTAATCTGTACTGTGCCCGTCACTGATTGGTGGCGGCAGCCATGACAGGCAGCTGGCGAGACCAATCAGCGAATGAATAATAACCGTGACTGAAGGACAGACAGACTGCCAGACGGAAGTGACCCTTAGCCAATTATTTAGTAGATAATTTCATTGTGTTGTGTTATGTAATGTTAATTTTATATTCCACAGGAGGTGGCGAATGTGAAATGTTATTTTTTGTGTACTAATGTTTTCCTTATCTTTTCACAGAACACACAGCAGCACCCTCGAACCTGGTCGGCCATCTGGAGCGGTCCTTCATGAAGCGCCATCGGACCCGTCACAGCCATCCCACAGCGAGAGCAGGCATGCACCACACTCTGGAGAACCGGCAGCCGGTCCACCTGGTGTTCCCCTGGCCGAGGCCTCAGGCGCTCCTACTTTTGGGTATTCCCGCCAGCGTCAGCGGGCCTCGGACAGGCCGCTAATGCCCGAATATTTTCATTTGGGCACGGTTTTCCAAAATTGTTTCAAGGTGCTGGTAGATAGGATGGACACTGCTCTGGCCACTATCGACTGGCGCCTTGAATCAATGGAATCCGAGCTCATGAGGCCGGCAAAACATTTTTTTTGTGCCATTGCAAAGGGCATGGTGGAACACCTTACACGGGAACTCCAGATTTCGGTGATGCAGGCCTGCAACAACGCCTATGTGAGTGCTCTGCAGCAGGCTAGGATCATGCAGTCAGCAACTACAATGCCTGTAGTACCAACGCTGGCTAGCATGACACCTAGTCCTGCTGCACAGCAACTCTACAGAGGTCCGGGTGCTGAGGGACGCCGCCACCAACACCATCGCACCGAGCCACCGAGTCCTGCTCCTGCCAGGACCTCAAGTACCAGACGACGCCACACAGAAGAACAGCAAGAGGGAGAGAGGCGCAAGAAGAAAAAAAAACGTACAACAGCGGCGGCTCTGGCTGCTCCAATTCCAAGGCAAAGCTCTAGGTCGGGGTCAAGCCGGAGCAGGAGTAGCCAGAGCCAGTCCAGCACTCGTAAAGTGTTGGTGCCTCCTCCCTCTCCTCCAGAGGTGGCAATATCCCCACCGTCGGCAACTGTGTGGTCCGAAATCCCCTCCAGCATAATGGAATACGGTTGTTCCTCCTCTTCCCACTCCCCAACTGGAAGCTATCATTCCCCATTGATCGCTGACGTCCCTTCGCCTTAATCTTTCCCCCCCCTTTTTTTTTTTAATTTTGTTACAAATTAAAAATGTTATGTTTAAAACCATTTTTATTTCTATTGTTCAAAATTTGTCGCTGGCAACACACACTGTGCGCCGTGTACACAAATCTTTTTTTTTTTAACACCTCATATCTCCAATGTCAGACACCATTTTATCAATTGTTTAATCGGCAGCTTTTCTGTGTCTTTCCTGGAACTATGAAGTGTTAAAAACACAAAGAGGATAAAAAAATGTGAGTTTTAAAAAAATACAATAAGGTCATGGGTCAGGTGAGTTGGTAGCAATGGTCACGTGGCCAAGTGTCGCCACTATTAGACTCACGATGTATTTCTGCATCCTGAGTTCAATAGTTTGAACTCACTAGAGTTGAGCGAACATGATCGGCTCCCTCCATGGCCAGCTATAACGCTTGCCGACTACTTGCATATGGAACCCGGCTTCCTGGAGAGCACCAGCTGATCAGCTTTTTTCCGCCACCGCAGGTGCATGTGCCGCGGCTGTGTGACAGGCACAACACATGCACAACACAAGCCTATTTGTTGGCCTCGCCATGCATGTGTAGTGCCTGTCACACAGCCGCGGCACATGCAGCTGCGGCGGCAGAAAACAGCTGATCAGCCGGCGCGTTCCAGGAAGCCGGGTTCCATATGCAACTAGTCGGCAAGCGTTATAGCTTGACAAGGAGGGAGCCGATCATGTTCGCTCAAATCTAGAACACACGGCTATGTGACCATAAGAGGGGTGGTTTGGCATAGTGTATTTGGGAGCTGGTGATCACCTGAGTACATGACCAGGTATTAGGAAAATGGACATTGGAATAGTTTAAACATTATTTTATTGACAACATTTGAAAAACAGGGAAGCAGGTATTGAAAGTAAAAGCACAATAAAGTAATTTTATTCAAAGAACACGAGAGTAGAAAATCTAGTTACATTACAAAATTGAAAGAACATTACATTAGGCCACTTTGAACTGGTTTTAGCAAACATTGAATGGACACAATAGTGTTAAAGTCTTTTATTGTCGTTACATTATTTTATTCAAAGCACAATAAAGTATAACATTAAAACCTAAACACTACACCATTTCATCTTGCCATGACACACGCCCAACATCAGAAACAAAATAGGAAGCAAATCGATCCCTCATCTGCCCAATTTCAACAGTTGTCCTCAGAGGATGATCTTGGTAATCGGGCAATGGGTTTGATATGGGTTCATCTAGTTCCACGTTCGGTCTCTCTTTTGCCATAATATAATTGTGTAGAACCACACAAGCCTTCACCACCTCATCCACTGTCTCAATTTTGAGATTAATGGCGGATCCTAAAATACGCCATTTGGAGACAAGGATCCCAAAGGCGCACTCCACAGTTCTTCTGGCCCTGGACAGTCTATAATTAAAAACCCTTTTGGTGTGGTCCAAGCTCTGACTGAAGTAGGGTTTCAGTAAGTTGGCACACATTTGAAATGCCTCATCCCCAACCACAACAAATGGCATTGCCGGGCCTTCTGTGTTGGGAAGAGGTCGTGGCTGGGGGAAATTAAAATTGTTCCCATATAACCTTAGGCCCATATCAGACTCTTTAAATGTCCGTGAGTCATTTGTACGCCCAAACGCTCAAATGTCCATGGCGATAAACTTGCAGTCCGCACCTGCAATTGCCATGAGCACGGTGGAAAAGTATTTTTTATAATTAAAGAACTGAGATCCAGTTCTTGCAGGCTTTGTAATCCGAATGTGCTTCCCATCCACAGCTCCAATGCAGTTCGGGAAAGAACAAAGTTTTTCAAATTTTTGGGCGTTGGCCTCCCATAATTCAGTTGTAGGGAGGGGTAAAAATTCATCCCGGAGATTGTCCCACAAAGCACGGCATGTGTCGGCAACAATTCCTGAAAGTGTGGAGACTCCAATCCTAAATTGAAAATGCAGGAATCTTAAGGTCTCTCCGGTAGCCAGGAAACTGCCAAACAGATAAATTTAAAAATTTAATTAAGTACATTGAAAAATAAAAACAGAATTTAAAAAAAAATAAAAAAATTACATTGCTGAACATATGACAGGCGTTTACATTGCAATATAACGTACCGTAGAGTCACCAGCAGCTGTTCCTCTGCAGAAATTGATCTCCGGAGCTGTGTGTCCTGCCTGGTAATGGCTCCTTCCACAAGGCGCAGCAGATAGCGGAAGCTGTCTTGAGACATCCTGGTAAATTCGAAATATTTTTCAAGATTGTCATTCAGCTTGCCAAACAAGCAATGGTAGGCTCCACGGCTCTCCCGGACTTCAACTATAGGGTGTAGCCAAAAGCGCCGATGACTCCTTCTCCGTTTTTCTCTTTTCCTTTGTTCGTAATAGGCAATAGCATAAGCATTAGCCAAGGCAAAATCCAACTCCATATTCATATAGATACTCTCCATGGGACGCTCCATCTTGATGCTGGAAACACAAGCAAAATGGGAGGAATTCTTCTCTGCCAGGGTATATATACACAAATTCCATTACACCCACCCTCTTCTTTCCATTGGTGGTCTTTATCTAGTGTCTAGACACTTATTGTGGCTTTTTTTTCGGCAATTGTGTCCTGAATGTCATCATTCTTGGGCAATGCATGCGTCAAAAAACGCAAGCGTTTAAAAAAAAATGCAGCGTTTATCGACACATGCGTTGAATGCATGCGTCAAAAAATGCTGCGTTTTGTATGCGTTTTTACATGCGTTTTGCATTGCGTTGACGACGCTGCGCCCAAAAACGCTAATGTGAACGTTACCTTAAATGGATGCAAGAACTGTGAAGGTGATATAAAAGAAGGGTTCCTATGTTAACATGTAACTTGGCCTGTTAGGTTGTTTTGGAGTTAAATAGCTTTTTTGTTCAGTGAATGTGACCTCCTAGTGCTGCAAATTCAACAAATAAGCATTTTCAGTTCTTTAAAACATATCAAATGTTTAGAAATTCTACTGTGCCTAATAATTTGGAACAGTGCGTTTTGAGTTTTTATTCAATTTGGAGATTATACTGTTATCATTGAGAGGTTTCTTCAATAAAATTCAATGTATAATCTAATGGGTGATGACTTTTATTAGACTGACTGTCATTTGCACCGACCATTTAGGAAAATCCGAGAAAAATGTCGTTTGCATAATAATTTGGAACATAGTGTATATATATATATATATATATATATATATATATATATATATATATATATATATATATATATATGTATGTATATATATATATATATATATACCGTATATATATACAGTATATATATATATATATATATATATATATATATATATATATATATATATATATATATATATATATATATATAGCTTTGTCGTAATAAAAGGAGGGGGCCCAGACTCATTTCTTGCACGGGGCCCCAAGCTGTCAGTGTCCGCCCCTGACCAGGGATCAATTGTACTTGCATCTTACAGAAGTGAGTACAATTGAGGCTCTGACTGCCGGGTGATCACGATGCTGACGTTGCTCACTCCCGCTGCAGAGGCGAACACTGGTGGTAAGTGCTCCATTGGAGCTGAAGACACCGAAGATTAAGTGCACGGGAAGGGGACAATTTGAGTGGGGATGGGGGATTTACTATGTGTGAGGAGAATTTGAGTGGGGGTAGGGGGATTTATTATGTGTGGGGACAATTTGAGTTGTAAAGGGGGGATTTATTATGTGCTGGGAGAATTTGAGTGGGGATAGGGGGATTTATTATGTGTGGGGAGAATTTGAGTGGGGATGGGGGGATTTATTATGTGTGGGGAGAATTGGAGTGGGCATGGGGTTTTTTAATGTATGTGGGGAGAATTGGAGAGGGGATGGGGGTGTTTAATGTGTGGGGTGAGATTTGGAGTGGAGATGGGGTTATTTATTGTGTGTGGGGAGATTTGTAGTGGGGATGGGGGGATTTAATATGTGGGGAAGATTTGAGGACACAAAATGAAGAGCAAAGGGGGAGATGGGGGCATATATGTGGAAACAGTACAGGGGAATGGGGGCATGTATGAGGAAACAGTACAGAGAATGGGGGCATGTACGAGGAAACAGTATGGGGGAATGAGGGCATGTATGAGGAAACAGTATGGGGGAATGGGGGGCATATATGAGGAAACAGTATGGGGGGTTGGGTGCAGACAGTATGGGGAGCGAACGGGGGAATGTATGTGGACACAGTATGAGTAGCGATGTGAAAAATGTATGTGGACAGAGTACGGGGAGTGAGGGTGATGGGATGTGTGCAGACATAGTATGGGGAGTCAGATCAGCAGGCAGTATAGAAAGTGAGGGGGTAAATATATGAGGAGACAGTATGGTGAACAGGGGGGATGTGAGAGGAGACAGTATGAGGAGGGAGGGGAATAGTGTGAGGAGACAGTATGGGGGGAGAAAGTGAGTGGGTACAGAATAGAAACTGAGTAGTGGGGGCATAGCATGGAGATACAGTGTAAGGGCACAGCCAGGAGGGGACAGTAGCCCAAGGAGGGGGAGTGTGATGAGAGTACAGTATAAACACTGGGCCCTATAGGGGGTATACAGTGTGAGAGGACAGTGTGAAGAGGGGGCCGGTATGGAAAGGAAAGGTCAGTGTGAAGAGCATGTACCATAAGAGGGACAATGTTGGGGTCATATTTTGTGCAGGCAATATATTGAGGGGCAATTTTTTATTCAGGAGCATTATAATGACACTTCTATCTTTAAGGGCATCATGTGGAGATTTTCTGGAAAAGAGCGGAGAAGATGGAAGTCTGCAGAGGTGAGCTGTGGATGAGAAAGCTCATCATGTCGTCTGTACAAGATGAAGAAAAGAAGGAGAACGACTCCAGAGACGACGTCATCTATAAGGTACCTGGATGTAAATGTTATTTGTGATACTAATTCTCATGTTTTTCTTTGTTAGGAGCATTAAAAGGAATGTTCAAGTTTGTAATGAGTCTGCAGTTATTCTTTATGACTGCAGACTTCTGAATTCTCACAGTGCTCCATGCACACTGTCAGGATTTTCTCGTGCTGGCAATTTACATACATGCAGTCATGCGCTGACTAGACATGTGTGGCCTCACTCAATGAAAAAGAACTGAGTGAGGATGGGCACGTCTAGTCGGAATGTGTTCATAAGTATACAAATCACATACTTGTGCTGACATAAATTGTTTTTCTAAAGCTTTATAGTGTAGTTTTAGGTCAGAGAGGGATGGTTAGGGATGAGCTAGCAAGGTGCAGGGACAGGTAGTGATGGCTAATTGCGGACATGGGCTGCACTTGCGGTGAGACAAAAAAACACTGCTAGCAGCGTTTTTTTTCCATTGCTGCAAGTACCGCATTTGCCGGATCCCGGCAAAACCGCAAGTGCCGCACATGTCCGCAAGTCCCATAGGGAATGAATGATGCTGAACGCAGTGTTGCCGTAAGTGATCCGTTACAGCAGATGCGGAAAAACTGCCGGATCTGCTGCAAAACGCTACTTTCACATCAGCGATTTTTGCAAAGTCACTGCCGATAGTGTCATACTCACCAATGGGGGAGGCAGCACTAAAAGTGCCTAGGGCAGCATAAACTGTAAATACAGCCGTGGTACTATGGCAAGGATTTGGTTGCATTCAAAACTGCCAACAAGCAAAAGGGGAAAAAGTGTGCTCTGGATTGCTTTAAAATACAAAAAAACAGGATTAAGATGGAAAAACAAAATGTTCATGGCAACTGATACCTGGGGCTATGTATATACGATCAATATCTGTAATAGGCAGCAGCAGCAGACAGTACTGCAATGGCCCCTCTTGCTGTATGTGGAGCACCCGCTAGGACCGTGGGGTACTCGGTACCAGGCTGGTTCTGTTCTTAAAGGGGTGGTCATGATGGCAGTGACCCGGTCCGTGGCTCTGGGCATCCAGTAAAAGGGGGTTAATGAAAATGGAAATAAAGTCTAATGTAGTAATGTTCATGCCGCCACCTGTGGTATTCGGCCAGGGTTGGCCGACACTGAATAAAGGGGTCCTCTGGGGCTGATGGTTTTGCAGCTTAGATGGTATAGCTCCCCACAGGTAGGGCTTGGTCCCCAGAGCTTCCAGTGTAGTTGGTAAGAGGGATGATTGACGGTGGGGTGCAGGACTGAGGGTGCAGGAAATAATTGCAGGATACAGGGATAGCAGTTTCCTTTACCTTTGCTGGTAGGATTCAGGTACAGTCCAGGTTACAGGTAACCAGTGATGGTGGGGCCCGGGCAGCCTGGAAACAGCTTGGTGTCCACTTAGCCAGGTGGGTTCGGAGGCCTTCCCTCTGCGCTGTATATCTGACCCTTGCTGCCTGAAGCTCTGCACCAGTCCTCTCTGTGTCTGTATTTTCAACCTATATGGCTGACAGCCTGAACCTTTCATGGGCACTGTCCCCTCTCTCTGGGCAGCCCCAAACTCCTGAATTGTTGTGGTATCTGCAGGTGTTAGATGGGACAGGATACTTGCAAGCTCAGGGTCCCTGCTGGATGGCAGGCTGTATTGTTGCATCATGCAACAACAGAGCTAGAAGCATCACAGGACAATTGGATTATCTTAACATCAGGGACAGGTGAGGGTGATGTTGCTTTATTATTTTATGTTTTTACTGGTGACATAGGCTTCAATGAATTGGGCGTAAAGGTGAGTAGAAATGTTCTTGGTTCATTTTAATTCAATAAAGCAGTCTGTGTCATTTTTTCAAAGAACTTTATTCTGGGTGTTATTTTTTTTACAATTTGACTATGGGGTTAGTAATGGGGGCGTCTTATAGATGCCTCTCCATTACTAACTCCTGGACTTGATGTCAGCTGCCTATACAAAGCTGACATCTACCCCAATACTATTACCCCACTTGCCAACGCAAGTGCAAGTGGGAAGAGCAAAGCTAAGTGCCAGAATTTTCTGGGGCAGCTGAGAGGTGGGGGAATATATTAATATATATATTAATAGCCTATAAACATATGCCTCCAGCTGTCCACTTTCCCTCTACTGGTTAATAAGATTTCAGGGGATCCCATGCCATTTGTTTCAGAAAATAATTTATTTAGTGACAAATTACATGTACAGTAAGCTACACAAGCACTGTAATAATTATATATGTGACTGACATCTTTATATCAACCTATTCTATGTGTATATATCTATTCTAATTTGTTGGGTCACGCTGTCATTTTATTGTAAGTGGCAGATGAAATGTCGGGCTTTCAAGGACACGTGTAAAATCGGATTTTTTTGTCACACCCACTGACTTCCAATGGCGAGAGGAGTCGTCCGAGATACGAGGACAATCACAGCATGCTACAATTTTTTTCTCATCCCAACCTGAGTTGGGAAAAAAATCAAAGATGAGCAGGGACTCATAAATTAATATTGGTCAAAGTACAATCCAGTTTTTTATCTGATTGTACTCGTCTGTTTTTATCGCAAATGAGTATGAGCCCTAAGCTTGAGCTTCGTTTATTTAGAAGCAGAGAAGTACACTTCCAATGCATTAGCTTCCTCTGATAGTAGTAGAGCGTCGGGTGGTTTCGTCAAACTCAATTTGACAGGTGGGCACGCCCCTATCAGAGTGTATCAAAGTGTGTAACCCCACCCCTCCCCTGTCTTCTGACAGCAGCTGTGTGACTGCTCCCCTCCCTTTTTAAATAGTTTAATATTATTATCACTGGATTTGATACAGTGTTTATTATCCCAGTAGTTGTTTTATATTAGATTAATGTGCTGTATTAGAGTTTACCCTTGTTTGATAAGCCTGTGATAGTAGAAACACAGGCTCATTCTCCCTATCACAGTGTTTAATATTGTTAATACAGTGTTTATTATCCCAGTAATACACAATAACTGTTTATATCTCATTTATATGTGTTTTATAATGGGCACATTATGTATGTGGCCATATTACAACACCCGCAAGTATGAAGCGTGGTGTTTTATACGTTTATAAAAAAGCAAAAGACACGGTATTGTAAAAATGAAAAAAGATTTTATTGTAAAATAAACACACCTCAAAGACATTTCAATGCTGCATCGTAAAAAATAAATAGCACGCTGATTATACAGCAGTACACTTCTTACAAAATAAATAGCATCGTTTGAATATACATCATTACACTTCTTACAAAATAATATGGTGTTACAAGGCATGCACGTCATATTTATCCAGTACATTCTTTACATCGTGAGCCACATGGTTTGTAGCATCGGTAGAGACCTTTTTTTAGGCAGCAGAGTTCCAAGTGTGGTACCTAATGACGGGGAATGTAAAGATTTGATTGTACGCGGCGTCGGAGCTAGCTTCTGCGGCGTAGATGCAGAGTGTGCCTCGCTGCTGGAAATTTTTAATCCGTCTAAAAGCTTCCTAGTAGTGGGGTTACCAACAACTGTAGACAGTATATTTAGCTCGGCCATAGCCTGCATAAATGCTTCCCAACCCGGCGGTAAATTTCTGCCGGCCAGAGCATGACTCTGCGTAGTACTACGTACCAAATCCAGTAAGTTAGACCCCGGTATTACGGATCCTTTGAAAATAAATTCAGCTTTATTATTCCAGTCTGTAACATTTTTATTCTGTAGTAACCTGTTTAGTAAAAACTCAGCATTCTTTTTATATCTTTGGCTTATGTGGCTGACAATTTCAGCGATCTCTTGATTTTTATCAGAGTCGGTATTTGACAATTGTTGCTGACCAGGATCAGGAGTGCTAACGAGATTTAAAGCCGTTACTTCTTTTGAGCTGTGCCGCGTATGCACCAAGTATCGTTGTAGCACGGTGCTATACATTTTAATTTTCACATCATCGGGAATGTCACGACGTTGTAAAATGTCGCTAATTTCGCCATCAAGGCGCTGAATAACGCTGTCGCGTATGTTAACTGTAGCGGCTGGTCTTAGTTTGTCTAGCTCCTGTTTGGGGACTAGATACATTTTCTCTGTATGCTCCATTATCTTCCTGCGAGTAGACTTGTTATTATAGGGATTGCAAAAGCTAAAAGAGGACCGATAAACCCGCTGGCCTGCTTTAGTAGCCGCTTCTTTTTCTTTATGGGTTGAGATCTGTCGCTCAGGGTTCTTATAGCTTTACGCCACTTCTTTAATATGCCTTTTTGACGCTCTTTCAGCGGAATCCTGCCTTTTAAGATGTTTAAAGCAATCTCGCCTATGGCTGTAATTAAATCATTGCTCGCATTGCGCAAAATAGACTTTCGGACCGCTGGGGTTTCTTTCACCAGAGTTTTTAAGAGAGCCCAGTTACGCCGGAGTCTCTCAGACATCTTTACAGCACAACGCACACAGCGTAGAATGTCTGACACCTGGGTAAAATTCACTTTTTAGAAGCATTTTTCTTTTGAACATAGACAGCAGGCAACGCTGGTGGAAACAATCCGGTCCTTAAGCGAAGTTCCTCAGGGGTATTAGCTCTCAAATCTACAAGCAAATACCCATAAGGTTCCCGCGTGGCATCCTCAAAAGCTTCTAGGAAAAAACGGGTTTTTCCGGGGTACATCTGCCGAGCTAGAGTTAAAATTTGTAATTTATCTCGGGGGTTATTAAAAAGCACCATGTATTTTGTGTTTAAATTTATCGTACGGCTTTTCTTACCCTGACAAAATATGTTTTGAACCAGGTAGAAAATGCTGAGATTTCTGTGGTGCACATACTTGGTAAAGGCTTTTTCTATCTCACAATTTTCACTAGCACTCTCCATGAGATCATCAACAATAGCCAAATTCACCTTCTCCGGCGGGAATAATTCGTCATCTACGAATGTATTCGGCAGACCCTCCACCTGGCGTGGGGAAAAGAGAGAGAGATTTCATCATATAGTTTCTGCCAACACGAATAAAACCAAACAATATTATCAGGTTTCTGAGAAAAATTAGTTTCAATATTATACAGCAGCTGTTTTACAAAATAGCTCTTTCCAGAATTAGACGGCCCTGCTAGAATGCATGAGAATGGGTGTTGCAGGCGTGTATCCATCACCACAATACTCGGCTAATACCCAAAAGGCAGGGTGGTGAAACCGTCAATTAGTCGTCGCTTTGTATAAACGCACTTTTGTGTTTTGCATAACGGCCTCGTTTCAATCTCCCAGTACTTTTTATTTCTTACAATGGACGGCTGTTGTACGACAATACGTTTCTGTGTATCTGTGTCAGAATTGCTCGGGTAGTCCAGAACTAGATCTTTTAGACTGTTGAAATTAATAGATTGAGAGTTACCAACATTTAGTGTTACCCCCATTAACTTTTAAGACAGTTTTACCGGTGTTGAGTTTGTACCCGCAAGTTTGGGGCCCGCGGATACAAATTCTGTGATGTGTGTACCACCAGGTATTTCACTGGGCAGCTGCCACTCACCATCTCGCTGTACAAAAATAACTGAATCTGTGTCGTGATAAAGGCACCTCTCCCGCAGCCGGTCCAGCAGCGAATAGAGCTCTAATCGAGCACACGCGGTTGTAAAACACGCTATAAAAATGTTTGTGTTTTTGTAGTGTTAAAATCATACAGTCACCGGCTCTTTTGTTTAATGAACCGACTGTCCGCTATAGATTTCATGCTCCCTTTTTACACCACCGCTATTTTTAATGATGGTGACGATTAGCTTTAATGAATTGGATGCTAGACATTCAACATTACTTTGAAGTGTGTGGGCAACGTCGTTTAAAAAAGATTCAGAATTAAAATCTTCCCTGGTCTGTTTTGTAGCGAAAATAGGGTCTAAAGTATCGCCACATTCAAGCCTTAACTGTACAAAGTCGTCAGGTTCAATGCCCCTGATGATTCTATTCAGTAATGACTGAATGCCGTCATGAACGATATTCACGGCCTCTACAAATGATTGTACAAGCTCCAGATTTGCAAATCTAAAATGATAGGTGTGTAAAACTGTAGCTGAATCATGTAATAGCCTCTGGGGATATTGTGTGGTTATAGCGATGTAAACTGTCTCTCGCCCACTTCTAGCTGCTTGCGGCCTTCTGGATTTTTTCAAACCGTGCCCAACCAAGCTTAGTCAGGCGGGTTTAGATTTATTTAGATTCACAGGTGTTGTATGTACACAGGCATGATTTAGATTAAAATCATATAGCTCGGCGATAATGTCAGGTGTTGGACATGCATTTATCAGCCTTTCATACGTGTCACAGAAAGATTTTAGTTTGATCTGTGCGAGTTTGGTATGTGTATACTGAGCAGACATGCCAATAAACATTTTGACATGTTCATCATCCCACACAGGGCTCCCTGTGTGAGACGATTGTTCAGCAACCTTCTGTTTTTTACTTACACGACGTCGTGATACTGACCGCTTCTTTAGAGGTAATAAATTGACAAAATCGGTAGAAGATCCTGCATGAACAGTACCTGCAGGTTGTACAGTTTGACACACATATATTACCACAGTTATTACCCTTCTTACCAGCGAAGAGCTGCGTAATTTCTCTGTTTTCAGGAGTAACTTGTGGGCTGCTGAGTATGCTATTGGCTTCCTGAGTTATGAAGGGACTAACGCTCTGCGACGCAGATCTCTCTCTTGAAACATTCTTATATTTTTGGTGTGGAATCTTGGGGCTTGGATTCCCGGGGTGTTTGGGTGCCGCGTAGCTTCCCTCTCGATCCGCAACACGGATGGGCGAAAGAGGTGGTGTTCTCACAGCCGCATTAGCTCTTTGTGGTTGATTCTGTGCAGATCCGTAATTACGCCGCTGCAGAACTCGTGGCTGAAGATCCGGCGTATCTAAAAGAAAAGATGCAAGCGTCTGTTACCCGCAAAACCGGTGTAAAATTGGAAAAGCTACAAGCCTGGGTGTTATCCGCGACCCTGCGTAATATTTGAAAAGTTAACTGTGACAGCTACCCACAAAATCATTGTAACAATACCTGCATAAAACCGGTAGAGAGCAGACCAGATATACACTTACAAGTATGACGCGGGAATTGTACATCCGCAGCTCCTGGTTTAATGGGCACCGCATTGCTCGAACTCATTGAGACGGGAATATTCTCTTTTTCAAATTGAATTTTTCTGGCAACTAGTTTAGCATATGTGAATAAAATACGGCTATTAGTTAACACAGAATTGATTATCTACACAAAAGTGAGAATCGTATGTATTTCAAGTGCCGCGTTACCTTTCCTATTCTTGAGACACCTGCTTAACGAATTTCCACGTCCTTTAGGGGCATCGGGTAGCGGCGAAATTACAGTGTTCTTGACATCTATGATCTCGACGTCTGAATCCAGATTTTCACATGCTTCGGGAACACGCCAGTTTTCCGGCATACAGAGCGATGGCTGTGTGTCAGTATCTGTATGAGAAATTGTACATAGCTCGTGTTTACATACAGGGATTAAACCAGCTGATACAGTATAATATAGTTTTACGGCATTACCCTGTTTATGGTGTATCAGTTTTAATAATAGTATTATATTGATGGATCGCGACATTATTTGTTTTTAATAATTTAGCCGTGTTTTTATTATACCATGCTTTGTGTAATACACTAGTTAATAACTGTTAATACAGCCTAACTAACGTATTCAGCGCGTATATAAATGTGCTTGTCTGTGGTGTGAAATTAACATAGATAATATATACCGTATTTTCCGGCGTACAAGACGACTTTTTAACCCCTGAAAATCTTCTTAAAAGTCGGGGGTCGTCTTGTACGCCGGGAATCGCCTTGTACGCCGGGTGTATATGGTGGGTGGGGGGGGGAGTGATCCTGATGACGACGAGGGGGCGTCTCACTGAAAAGTGAGTATCACCCATTACCTTATCATAGCGCTGCAGCGTGGGGTCTCTGTGCTGGGAGCGGCGGCGGCTGCTGTGCTGTGCTGTGGCGGCTCCTCTTCTGCAGTGTGGGGCCTCTGGTGCTGTGGGGCGGTGGCGGCGGCGTATCTTCATGCAGTCGGGGCTCCTCCGGCATCTCAGCCTGGAAGCCCCGCCGGCAACTCCATCGGTACAATGCGCTGGCCTCCGGGAAAATGGCCGCTGCTTAGATTCAGATCTCGTTGAGATCTGAATCTGAGCATGCGCAGCCCCCAGCGGCCGGGCCACCGCATCGCACCTATTGAGCTGCCTCCGGGAAAATGGCCACTGCTCAGATTCAGATCTCGTCTCCCGAGATCTCGGGACGAGATCTGAATCTGAGCAGCGGCCATTTTCCCGGAGGCCACCTGACCGCATTGTACCCATGGAGTTGCCGGCGGGGCTTCCAGTCTTTGAGATGCCGGAGGAGCCCCGACTGTATGAAGATACGCCGCCGCCACCGCCCCACAGCACCAGAGGCCCCACACTGCAGAAGAGGAGCCGCCACAGCACAGCACAGCACAGCACAGCACAGCACAGCAGCCGCCGCTCCCAGCACAGAGACCCCACGCTGCAGCGCTATGATAAGGTAATGGGGGATACTCACTTTCCTGTGAGACGCCCCCTCGTCCTCATCAGGATCACTCCCCCCCCCCCCAAAAGGCACATATTCACCGGCCCTATAAGACGACATAGGGTGTATAAGAAGACCCCCGACTTTTAAGAAGATTTTATTTTTTAACTGGTAAAGTTGGGGGGTCGTCTTATACGCCCAGTCGTCTTATACGCCGGAAAATACGGTATATATATAGGTTTCTTACATGCGATACAGGAATGATAAATATCTTAGTACAAATCTAAATGCAATAAGGAGAATCTAATTACCTGTGATAAGGTGAAGAGCAGGCTCATTATCTTCTAACGGTTCCTCGGCTATGTGCTCAAAGGGTTCATAATTCGGCGTGATGAATTTATTGCGATAATCGGGGGACATACACTCCTCTTAAATAAGAAAGAATGCGAGAATATATAATTAATATAAATTACTTATAATATAACGACTTAATCAGAATGAACCAATACTCTGTACATTATATTCGGTATACCTAGCTGTGTGCTTGTAAGAAATGGGTTGTATTGATCGCGGGGTCATTGGAATTCCATCTTAAATTTTAAAAAAAAAAAAAAGGGGTAAAGTTTCATCTATATCTATACCGCCGATAAATACAGATTTTAACTATACTGTACATGATGAATTAGAAAGATCCAGTTTTTAACTATCGTAAATATCAAATATATCTATATATGAATTATAATAAAAAAGATAAATATAACTAAATAGACATTGCAGCGGCAAATATATACTGTACAGACAATGATAATATCAGAGCGCAAATAAATCAGCAAATACTCACATTTAGAATAGGTCAGAGATTAGACTGCGTCTGGCTTCTGCTGGATGATTGTGTGCTGCAGACAGCTGTATTTATCCCGACGGCTGGCAGGAAGCCAGGCACGTGTTAACACCCAGAAGCACACTCCCAGTTACAAGCCCGTCACATGCCTTCTGTTAACGCCCCAGAGCACACACAAGCAAACAATTACTGTCTGTATTAACTCATACATGACGTAGGCGGATTAAAACAGGAGATTTTATACAACTGAATTTCTGAAAGCAGGAGGCTGCTGATTATCGATACACACTCATTTATTCAAACATGGTGTCTAATACCTGGGATCACATATTAGAAAAGCAATATTTCACAGCTGGCAATTCCGGATCATTCTATGGAATAGACAAATTATTTAGAGCGATGAGAGACCGCGGAATAAAGAAATCTGACGTGACTGAGTGGCTGGATAGACAAGACGCTTATACGTTGCACAAACTGTTATGGTTCTCAATGGCAAGAGAACATAGCCCAGCAAACATAAGTACTAGCTCTTGGAAGGATGGAAACTAAACTGACCATGAACTAAACCTGCCGCACAACTAACAGTAGCCGGGTAGCGTTGCCTACGTTTTTTATCCCTAGACGCCCAGCGCTGGCCAGAGGACTAACTAATCCTGGCAGAGGAAAATATAGTCCTGGCTCACCTCTAGAGAAATTTCCCCGATAGGCAGACAGAGGCCCCCACATATATTGGCGGTGATTTTAGATGAAATGACAAACGTAGTATGAAAATAGGTTTAGCAAAATTGAGGTCCGCTTACTAGATAGCAGGAAGACAGAAAGGGCACTTTCATGGTCAGCTGAAAACCCTATCAAAATACCATCCTGAAATTACTTTAAGACTCTAGTATTAACTCATAACATCAGAGTGGCAATTTCAGATCACAAGAGCTTTCCAGACACAGAAACGAAACTACAGCTGTGAACTGGAACAAAATGCAAAAACAAACGAGGACTAAAGTCCAACTTAGCTGGGAGTTGTCTAGCAGCAGGAACATGCACAGAAAGGCTTCTGATTACAATGTTGACCGGCATGGAAGTGACAGAGGAGCAAGGTTAAATAGCGACTCCCACATCCTGATGGAAACAGGTGAACAGAGGGGATGATGCACACCAGTTCAATTCCACCAGTGGCCACCGGGGGAGCCCAAAATCCAATTTCACAACAACAAACCCATCAGAAAACATTTTTTGATGAATAAAATTTACGTCTCGAACGTTGATGCGCAGTGGCAGGCGGATCTCGTAAGTTTAATCGACTATTCAAGGGAAAATGATAATGTCAAATACATCCTGACGGTGCTTGATACTCTATCGAGATACGCGTGGTGTGTGGCTTTGTCAAACAAAACGGGCGCTAGCTGTCATGATCTCAATGGCAAGAGAACATAGCATAAGCATATATAGGAACTAGCTCTTGGAAGATGGGAACTGAGCTGACCATGAACTAAACCTAACGCACAACTAGCAGTGGCCGGGTAGCATGCCTACGTTGATTCTAGATGCCCAGCCCAGCCGGAGGACTAAATAAAGCTAGCAGAGGAAAATATTAGTCCTAGCTCACCTCTAGAGAAATACCCCGAAAGGAGACAGAGGCCCCCCACATGTATTGGCGGTGAGTTGAGATGAAATAACAAACGTAGTATGAAAATAGGTTTAGCAAATTTGAGGTCCACTTACTACATAGCAGAAGACAGAAAGGACACTTTCATGGTCAGCTGAAAACCCTATCAAAAAACACCATCCAGAAATTACTTTAAAACTCTGGCATTAACTCATAACACCAGAGTGGCAATTCCCGTTCACAAGAGCTTTCCAGACACAGTAACGAAACTACAGCTGTGAACTGGAACAAAATGCAAAAACAAACATGGACAAGAGTCCAACTTATCTAGTAGTTGTCTAGGAGCAGGAACAAGCACAGAGAGGCTTCTGATAACATTGTTGACCGGCAAGCAACTAACAGAGCAGCAAGGTTGTATAGCGACTCCCACATCTTGATGGGAACAGGTGAACAGAGAAGATGAAGACACCAGTTCAATTCCACCAGTAGCCACTGGGGGAGCCCAGAATCCAAATTCACAACAGTACCCCCCCCTCAAGGAGGGGGCACCGAACCCTCACCAGAACCACCAGGGCGATCAGGATGAGCCCTATGAAAGGCACGAACCAGATCGGAGGCATGAACATCAGATGCATTCACCCAAGAATTATCCTCCTGGCCGTATCCCTTCCACTTGACCAGATACTGGAGTCTCCGTCTGGAAACACGAGAGTCCAAGATTTTCTCCACAACGTACTCCAACTCACCCTCAACCAACACCGGAGCAGGAGGCTCAACGGAAGGCACAACCGGTACCTCATACCTGCGCAATAATGACCGATGAAAAATGTTATGAATAGAAAAGGATGCAGGGAGGTCCAAACGGAAGGAAACAGGGTTAAGAATCTCCAATATCTTATACGGGCCGATAAACCGAGGCTTAAACTTAGGAGAAGAGACCCTCATAGGGACAAAACGAGAAGACAACCACACCAAATCCCCAACAGAAAGCCGAGGACCAACACGACGGTGGCGGTTGGCAAAAAGCTGAGTCTTCTCCTGGGACAACCTCAAATTGTCCACCACCTGCCCCCAGATCTGATGCAATCTCTCCACCAGAGCATCCACTCCAGGACAATCCGAAGATTCCACCTGACCAGAGGAAAATCGAGGATGAAACCCCGAATTACAGAAAAACGGGGACACCAAAGTGGCAGAGCTGGCCCGATTATTGAGAGCGAACTCCGCCAATGGCAAAAAAGCAACCCAATCATCCTGGTCAGCAGACACAAAACACCTCAGATATGTCTCCAGGGTCTGATTAATCCGCTCGGTCTGGCCATTCGTCTGAGGATGGAAAGCGGACGAAAAAGATAAATCTATGCCCATCCTAGCACAGAATGCCCGCCAAAATCTAGACACGAATTGGGTCCCTCTGTCAGAAACGATATTCTCAGGAATACCATGCAAACGAACAACATTTTGAAAAAACAGAGGAACCAACTCGGAAGAAGAAGGTAACTTGGGCAGAGGAACCAAATGGACCATCTTAGAAAAACGGTCACACACCACCCAGATGACAGACATCTTCTGAGAAACAGGCAGATCTGAAATAAAATCCATCGAGATGTGCGTCCAAGGCCTCTTAGGAATAGGCAAGGGCAACAATAATCCACTAGCCCGAGAACAACAAGGCTTGGCCCGAGCACAAACGTCACAAGACTGCACAAAGCCTCGCACATCTCGTGACAGGGAAGGCCACCAGAAGGACCTTGCCACCAAATCCCTGGTACCAAAAATGCCAGGATGACCTGCCAACGCAGAAGAATGAACCTCAGAGATGACTCTACTGGTCCAATCATCAGGAACAAACAGTTTATCAGGTGGGCAACGATCAGGTCTCTCCGCCTGAAACTCCTGCAAGGCCCGCCGCAGGTCTGGAGAAACGGCTGACAATACCACTCCATCCTTAAGGATACCTGTGGGCTCAGAGTTACCAGGCGAGTCAGGCTCAAAACTCCTAGAAAGGGCATCCGCCTTAACATTCTTAGAACCCGGTAGGTATGACACCACAAAATTAAACCGAGAGAAAAATAATGACCAGCGCGCCTGTCTAGGATTCAGGCGCCTGGCGGTCTCAAGATAAATCAAATTTTTGTGGTCAGTCAATACCACCACCTGATGTCTGGCCCCCTCGAGCCAATGGCGCCACTCCTCAAAAGCCCACTTCATGGCCAAAAGCTCCCGATTCCCAACATCATAATTCCGCTCAGCGGGCGAAAATTTACGGGAAAAGAAGGCACAAGGCCTCATCACGGAGCAGTCAGAACTTTTCTGCGACAACACTGCCCCAGCTCCGATCTCAGAAGCGTCGACCTCAACCTGAAAAGGTAGAGCAACATCAGGCTGACGCAACACAGGGGCAGAGGAAAAACGGCGCTTAAGCTCCCGAAAGGCCTCCACAGCATCAGGGGACCAATCAGCAACATCAGCACCCTTCTTAGTCAAATCGGTCAATGGCTTAGCAATATCCGAAAAACCAGCAATAAATCGACGATAAAAGTTAGCAAAGCCCAAAAATTTCTGAAGACTCTTAAGAGAAGAGGGCTGCGTCCAATCACAAATAGCTTGAACCTTGACAGGATCCATTTCAATGGAAGAGGGGGAAAAAATATATCCCAAAAAGGAAATCCTCTGTACCCCAAAAACACACTTAGAACCCTTCACACACAAAGAATTAGACCGCAAAACCTGAAAAACCCTCCTGACTTGCTGGACATGAGAGTCCCAGTCATCCGAAAAAATCAGAATATCATCCAGATACACAATCATAAATTTATCCAAATAATCGCGAAAAATATCATGCATAAAGGACTGGAAAACTGACGGAGCATTAGAAAGACCAAAAGGCATCACTAAATACTCAAAGTGGCCCTCGGGCGTATTAAATGCGGTTTTCCACTCATCCCCCTGCCTGATTCGCACCAAATTATACGCCCCACGAAGGTCAATCTTAGAGAACCACTTGGCCCCCTTTATGCGAGCAAACAAATCAGTCAGCAACGGCAATGGGTATTGATATTTAACAGTGATTTTATTCAAAAGCCGATAATCAATACATGGTCTCAAAGAGCCGTCTTTTTTTGACACAAAGAAAAAACCGGCTCCTAAGGGAGATGACGATGGACGAATATGTCCCTTTTCCAAGGACTCCTTTATATATTCTCGCATAGCAGCATGTTCAGGCACAGACAGATTAAATAAACGACCCTTTGGGTATTTACTACCCGGGATTAAATCTATGGCACAATCGCACTCTCGGTGCGGAGGTAACGAACCAAGCTTGGATTCTTCAAAGACGTCACGATAGTCAGACAGGAACTCAGGAATTTCAGAGGGAATGGATGATGAAATGGAAACCACAGGTACATCCCCATGAGCCCCCTTACATCCCCAGCTCAACACAGACATAGCTCTCCAGTCGAGGACTGGGTTGTGAGATTGCAGCCAAGGCAATCCTAGCACCAAATCATCATGTAGATTATACAGCACCAGAAAGCGAATAATCTCCTGGTGATCCGGATTAATACGCATAGTTACTTGTGTCCAGTATTGTGGTTTATTATTAGCCAATGGGGTGGAGTCAATCCCCTTCAGAGGAATAGAAGTCTCCAAAGGCTCTAAATCATACCCACAGCGTTTGGCAAAGGACCAATCCATAAGACTCAAAGCGGCGCCAGAGTCGACATAGGCGTCCGTGGTAATAGATGACAAAGAGCAAATCAGGGTCACAGATAGAATAAATTTAGACGGTAAGGTGCAAATGGAAACAGATTTACCAAGCTTTTTAGTGCGCTTAGAGCATGCTGATATAACATGAGTAGAATCACCACAATAGAAACACAACCCATTTTTCCGTCTAAAATTCTGCCGCTCGCTTCGGGACAGAATTCTATCACACTGCATACTCTCTGGCGACTTCTCAGTGGACACCGCCAGATGGTGCACTGGTTTGCGCTCCCGCAAACGCCTATCGATCTGAATAGCCATTGTCATGGACTCATTCAGACCCGCAGGCACAGGGAACCCCACCATAACATCCTTAATGGCATCAGAGAGACCCTCTCTGAAAGTCGCCGCCAGGGCGCACTCATTCCACTGAGTAAGCACAGACCATTTACGGAATCTTTGGCAGTAAATTTCCGCTTCATCTTGCCCCTGAGATAGGGACATCAAAGTTTTTTCTGCCTGAAGCTCCAAATGAGGTTCGTCATAAAGCAACCCCAAGGCCAGAAAAAACGCATCCACATTGAGCAACGCAGGATCCCCTGGTGTCAATGAAAAAGCCCAGTCTTGAGGGTCGCCCCGGAGCAAGGAAATCACAATCCTGACCTGCTGTGCAGGGTCTCCGGCAGAGCGAGATTTCAGAGACAAAAATAATTTGCAATTATTTCGAAAATTCTGAAACCCGGATCTATTCCCCGAGAAAAATTCCGGCAAAGGAATTCTCGGCTCAGATACAGGTGCATGACAAACAAAATCTTGCAAATTTTGTACCTTCGTGGCGAGATTATTCAAACCTGCAGTTACACTCTGAAGATCCATTACAAACAGGTGGACACAGAGCCATTCAAGGGTTAAGAGGAGGTAAGAAGCAGCTAGACAGCAATTAAGGGCTAGGCAGCCAAACTCTGAGGGGAAAAAAAAAAAATTTCCCTTCAACACTTCTTTTTCTCCTGCTTCAGCCCAAACAATTAACACTTTGCGGGCCGGTCAAACTGTCATGATCTCAATGGCAAGAGAACATAGCGTAAGCATATATAGGAACTAGCTCTTGGAAGATGGGAACTGAGCTGACCATGAACTAAACCTAACGCACAACTAGCAGTGGCCGGGTAGCATGCCTACGTTGATTCTAGATGCCCAGCCCAGCCGGAGGACTAAATAAAGCTAGCAGAGGAAAATATTAGTCCTAGCTCACCTCTAGAGAAATACCCCGAAAGGAGACAGAGGCCCCCCACATGTATTGGCGGTGAGTTGAGATGAAATAACAAACGTAGTATGAAAATAGGTTTAGCAAATTTGAGGTCCACTTACTACATAGCAGAAGACAGAAAGGACACTTTCATGGTCAGCTGAAAACCCTATCAAAAAACACCATCCAGAAATTACTTTAAAACTCTGGCATTAACTCATAACACCAGAGTGGCAATTCCCGTTCACAAGAGCTTTCCAGACACAGTAACGAAACTACAGCTGTGAACTGGAACAAAATGCAAAAACAAACATGGACAAGAGTCCAACTTATCTAGTAGTTGTCTAGGAGCAGGAACAAGCACAGAGAGGCTTCTGATAACATTGTTGACCGGCAAGCAACTAACAGAGCAGCAAGGTTATATAGCGACTCCCACATCTTGATGGGAACAGGTGAACAGAGAAGATGAAGACACCAGTTCAATTCCACCAGTAGCCACTGGGGGAGCCCAGAATCCAAATTCACAACAGCTAGCGTGGCTAGATCGTTCGAATTAATATTTCAAAATGATAAGCGCATACCGAAGAAATTGCAGACGGATCGCGGCAAAGAATTTATAAATTTGTCAGTCAAGCAGCTATGTAATTTACATAATATTCACCTCTTTTTTACCAACAACGCTGTGAAAGCAGCTATGGTAGAGCGCTTTAATCGCACATTAAAAACTCGTATGTGGCGCTATCTCACGAAGCATAATACCTTTAGGTATATTGATATTTTACCGGATTTGGTGCATAGCTACAATCATACTTATCATTCTACCATACGATGTAGTCCCACTGAAGTGACAGAGAAAAACGCTATGCAAATCTGGCGCAATATTTACAGTTCTACTATTGCTAATAAACCGATTAAACCGACTTTAAAGGTCGGGGATCATGTCAGGATATCGGCCTATAAAGGTACATTCTGTAAGGGGTATGAGAAAACGTACAGCAAAGAGATTTTTTTAATTACCGGCGTCTCCAATAAATTTCATAAACCTCTTTATAAAATTAGTGATTTAGCCGGTGACGTTGTAGAGGGGTCATTTTATAAGGAAGAGCTGCAAAAAATACCTATGGATGAGAATCGCGTCCACAGAGTAGAAAAGATTTTGAGAAAAAAACGTGTCGGGGGTGTAAGTCACTGCCTCATCAAATGGCTGGGGTACCCCAAAAAATTCAATAGTTGGATCCCGGCTTCGGAGTTGACAGATATATAACCATGGAAGCGCGCTCCTTTTTCGTGACCCTGCCCAGTAATTCTTCAATTAATATCTACCCCGATAACACCATATCGAATTACAATACCAAGTTAGCGAGGGCCGTTCACCTTTCAGACGCTTATGAAGTGGCGTTAACGGAAATACAGTACCCCCATACGTGGAACACGTTTGAGGCTTTTGAAGGGAACTTCTACGCTGCCAAACACGGCGAACCGTTAGAACATTATCACATAAAATCAGGATTTTACTCAAACATTCATAAGCTGGTTACCACGGTCAATGCCCGAATAGAAGCGCTGAATTTATCCGCGCCTGCCTACAGAATACGGTATGATGAGCTACGCCGAGAGGTGATCCTGCCCGACCCGGCCCCTATACAGTTTGCTCTGGGTACTAAGCTAAAATTTATCTTTGGGCTACAGACCGTCGATGACTCCCCCGTTGCTTTAATGCCGTGGAATCGACGCTTTTACCCCGATTCAAAGGCTGGTTTTCATTCGCTTTTTGTATACACTGATATAATTCAGCACCAGCTTGTAGGCGACAGTTACATTCAGCTGTTACGAACCGTAGAAGTTAGCGGCGATGATAGTGATACTGTCACTGTGCGCTACACGCGCCCCGATTACATACCGCTGTGCAAACAGCACTTTGACTCCATAAACATTACAGTCATGTCGGACCAGGCTACGCCGGTTAAATTCAGATACGGAAAGTGTATAGTGCGATTACATTTCAGACCGCGACAGTATTGACACGGTAAAATGGTGTCTCAAAGGGTGTATGGAGATCCCGCTGTTTATGCCCGCTACTATACTGCCCAGTCGGGGCACGGGCTAGAGGGCTTCCACGGGAGCGAGTACATGTATGGCTCCGGCCTGGCCGGGATATTTAAAGGCTTATTTCGTCGCGCAGTGCCGCTTTTCAGAAAAGGCTTAGAATTAGTAAAACCGCACATAAAGACGGCGGTCCGGAACATCGCGACGGACGCCGTCACGACCGCCTCAACGGCCCTTATGAAGCGGATAAATACACAACCGCAGCAAGACGGATCTGGAATAATTTATGTCGCTAAAAAAGCACAAAAAAGAAAGAGGCGCGCTTGCTCCCCTTTACCACCGATGCTCATGAATAAAACTACCTCCAAGAGACGCCACCGTCAGAAACGAGTAAGACGCTCTGCGGACGACATCTTCTAATCAGTTATCATGGCATTCCTGCATGACGCTTCTGTAGAGTGCGCAAAATCTGAACTGGATATTTTTGACGTACCCCCGACACAAACAAGCATAGAGAAATCTCTATTTGTAGAAGTACAACCGGTTGCGGCTCTGTCAGACAATGGGCCGTTGGAATTTTTCATATCTGGGAGCGGCGATTATTATTATGATCTGAACAACACGTTGCTGTACATAAGCTGTCGCATCGTGAAGCAGGATAATACGGCTATTGCCGATGATGCCCAGGTGGCTCTCATAAACTATCCTCTAGCCACCCTTTTTAACCAGGTCGATATTACTCTGGGAGATCGACTTATCTCACAATCGGACAATCTCTACAGCTATAGAGCGTACATAGAGACCCTTTTAAATTACAGCTCGCAGACGCTGTCATCACAATTTACAGCCGGTTTGTTCTATAAAGACACTGCGGGCCATCACAATGACCGGAGCTTGGATGGCGCAAATGCGGGGTTTATCAAAAGAGCCGATGCAGCTTCTCGCTCAAAACCCATCGACCTCTTGGGGCCCATCTTTGGGGATATATTTAATCAGCCAAAGTTAATATTGAACGGGCTTGACCTTAAGGTTAAGCTAACAAGAAATAAGGATGCTTTCTGCCTCATGTCCGTAGAAGCCGAGCCGCTGAAGGTGCAAATCTCGCAGGCGGCTCTCTACGTGAAAATAGTGCAGGTGTCTCCGGCTGTCCGAATCGGCCACAGCCAGGCCCTCCTATCCGCAACCGCCAAGTATGCTATTGACCGAACATGTCTGAAAGTGTACAGCATCGCCGCAGGGACACGGATCACGAACCACGAGAACCTCTTCCTAGGTCAGATCCCAAAGACTGTTATATTGGGGTTTGTAGATAATTAGGGGTTCAGTGGGGCTTATGCAAAAAATCCCCTTCATTTCCACCACTACCACATCAACCGTGCCGCCTTATATCTGGACGGTCAGCAGATACCCGCGAGGCCTTATAATCCTAATTTTAATGATGGGCTAGCCATCAGAGAGTATATGGCGCTTGCCCATATATCTGGTAAGCAAAAGGCTGATTGTGCCATGGCGATAGATCGTGAAGAATTTATGGCTGGATTCACTCTGTTTGCTTTTGATTTATCGCCTGATCAGGAGCCTGGAGGACATTTCTCGCTCATTAAAACAGGTAACCTACGTGCTGAAGTCCGCTTTGCGCTAGCGACACCCCACACGATAAATATGATTGTTTTTGCAGTCAACCACACCATTCTGGAAATTAATAATAGGAGAGAGATCTTGTACGATTTTAATTAACGATGGACAGTCTGCAGCTTACAACGATACTGAAGTCCGATAATTATGCAGGCCGCATATTCGCCGGCGTGTTTCCGTGTGATTTGCTTCCGGAAGAAAGGGTGACTCAGAGACCCGCGGCATATATCGTGAATACAGACCCGTCGAATCAAGCCGGCCGCCACTGGGTATTAATCGTACTCTGCGATGATGAGACGGGCATATTTTTTGATAGTTACGGCTTTAGCCCTGAAAATATTATCTTCCCACGCGATTTTGTGACATTCCTGAACAAGAATTGTGACGCGTATTGTTATCAAAATGTCCAAATTCAAGACCTGTATAGTCGCACTTGCGGCCATTACTGCGTATATGTTTTACATCATTTAGCTCGGGGATTACCATTCAAGAATGTTTTACAACATTTCACGAGCGATGTACAAAGAAACGATAGAACCGTATCAGATTTTACTGCAACAACGTTTTCAAATTTAACTCATTCTAATCGTGGTTATCAATTTAGCCAAAAATGCACTTGCTATTGTCAGCTTCGTTGATCTAAATCTCTGACCAAATGTACTTATTCTTCCACGATCTAATAAATTATAAATTATCAATTTAATACATTTTGATTCGCTATGATTTTGGTGTAATGTCTATTTAACACGCTTTATGCGATTTTAATTAATTATCTGCTGGTCAAATAAATATTATTGGGACTATAGGTTTATGAAAATGTCAATAAAAAGAGAATAAATATTATTGGGACTATAAATAAAATAATACACTTTTGATATTATTATCAATTTGTTGGAAGAGTATCAGTAATCAATTTAATACATTTTGCTGACACTTTGATAACACTTTATTATCAAATGGGCAGTCTGCAGCTTACAGCGGTACTGAAGTCCGATAATTATACAGACTCTAAATCTCTGATAAAACTTTCTGTGTTTTGATCAGCTGTCTGGATTCTCAAAAAGGGAGAGGGGGTCAGGCACACAGCTGCTGACAGCAGCCATGAGCTGTCATGTGAAACTCACGTTTCTAAGACGCACAATGCCCCTGTAAAATGCTGTCATGTGAAACTCACGATTCTAAAACACACAATGCCCTTATTCTCAAAGCAGCTACATATGAGCATCTAATACTAATCTAAGACACAAATGACATGGCATGTGATTCTTGCAGGATTCCTGAATCTTGTGTAAAATGCTGCTTGCAGACATAGCCAAATATCACGGGGCTCTTACATTGTGTATTACTGGGATAATAAACACTGTATTAACAATATTAAACACTGTGATAGGGAGAATGAGCCTGTGTTTCTACTATCACAGGCTTATCAAACAAGGGTAAACTCTAATACAGCACATTAATCTAATATAAAACAACTACTGGGATAATAAACACTATCAAATACAGTGATAATATTAAACTATATAAAAAGGGAGGGGAGCAGTCACACAGCTGCTGTCAGAAGACAGGGGAGGGGTGGGGTTACACACTTTGATACACTCTGATAGGGGCGTGCCCACCTGTCAAATTGAGTTTGACGAAACCACCCGACGCTCTACTACTTCTGATAAAAGCATTGTGAGTTCCCTAATAACTGGCCTAGTAGTGGAAGCAGCCACAGCCTTATCCATCACTCGTTACTCAATTGCGCAATTACACTGACGATTGGAGGCAGCGGAGTTGTGTCAACTTGACAAACTGGAAACGGTGGGGTGATCTGAGTGATGAACCTGTTGTTATCTGTGACAAACTAGTGGCAGCAGTGCCATCTGTGTGCACCCCCCATCTGGTGTCTTTCGTGATATATACCCACAATGATTGAGTACAACTTATACTAATGGTCAGACCCAAAATTCGGTGAAGGAGTAAAGGAAGAAGCTATAATGTGGACTACAAGGTTGGTTATGGTGGATCAGGTCTTAGGCAAGTGATAAAGTCTGTAATGTAATGTAGCCAGCACAGTGTATCCTATGTGGACATCTGTAGGCAATATGCAGCATGGTACTGAACAATGCCAGGCAAGCTGACAAAAAGAACCTCACAACTATTTTACCACCCCCAAAAAACAATATTTGTACAATTAAGTGATGGCCGCCTTCATAAATATAGTGTTTAGAACGTACCCCTAGAATACCCCCATAGGATGATATTATTGCCACAGAATAATTGTTTACCTATTTGCAGCCACCATTGCCACATGAGAGGAAATTCTTGTGTAACTGTAAGAATAAGAGTAAAATTAAGTTTTATCAACCAGTATAAAGGATATTCTAAACCTAGAAGAAAACCTAATCTCTGGAGTTAATTAGGTGACTGAAGCTAGCCCCTCAGTTGATGTTAAAGGAATTGTTCACAGAAAACATCCAAAAATGCAGCAGGAGAACCAGAGGCATTCCAAGTACCTCGTATGTTTATTTATATATATATATATATATATATATATATATATATATATATATATATATATATATATATATATATATATATATATATATATACATATACATATACACAGTATGTGTATATCTGAAGGCAATTGTCTATGCTGTGAAGATACGAGATGTGCAGCATCTGAAACAACGGATACTGGTAGCCTGTGCTAGCATTTCTTCTACGGTGTTGCTATCAGTGTGTCAAGAGTGGGAGAGGAGGGTTGCATTGACAATCCAACACGAAGAGCAGCACTTTGAACACATTTTATAAGTGGTCATAAAATTGTAAATAACTCATGAAAGAATAAAGTTATGTTAAAACCAAGTACACCATTGTTTTTCTTGTGAAATTCTCAATAAGTTTGATGTGTCACATGACCCTCTTCCCATTGAAAAAATAAAGTTGGATCCAAAATGGCTGATCTCAAAATGGCCGTCATGGTCTCCACCCATCTTGAAAAGTTTTCCCCCTCCCATATACTAATGTGCCACAAACAGGAAGTTGATATCACCAACCATTCCCATTTTATTTAGATGAATCCATATAAATGGCTCACCCTGTACATACAGTATATATATGTATGTGTGTATATATATATATATATATATATATATATATATATATATATATATATATAAAAATATACATATATTCCCCACTATAGGGCTATATTGAATATGAACACCAGGTTATCCACGTGGTTCTTATGCTACCATAAGACTTGGAAATATTTCTTTCAGTTGTACGTATTTAACTAATTAGGTCCAGACCTATTCATCAGCCTACTTTTTGTCTAGGGATCAAATCACATTTGTGCCTGTAATTATGTATTATGCATTTTATGATTGTTACTTTATGTTATAATAAATACATGTTGATATAATTTAGCATATTCAGACTCTAGCCCTCTTGTTATATATAGAAGATGAGTCGCTAAAATATATGGGTGCATTAACAATTTGGAATTGGTATTTTAATTCTCATGAATGGGGTGTAGGACTGGAGCATAAATGACACATGAGTCTATCATGGCTTATGTCTTAGAGCAGTGTTCCCCAACTCCGGTCCTCAAGAGCCACCAACTGGTCATGTTTTCAGGATTTCCTTAGTATTGCACAGGTGATTGAATGCTTGCCTGTCCAGGTGATGCAATTATCACCTGTGCAATACTAAGGAAATCCTGAAAACATGACCTGTTGGTGGCTCTTGAGGACCGGAGTTGGGGAACACTGTCTTAGAGCATCCATTAATACAGTGTCACAGGCTTACTACGACAGAGAGGATCCACAAGTCTGCAGCGTCTGATTTCTCCTATTACTGCACTGATTAGAAGCAGTTCACCTTCATATTAAATGGTGTAAATTTATTTTAGCAGTGCAGCGGTTAATCTGCTCAGTTGAGAGCTACTGGAAGCTTTCCTTCATTAAGGCTCTCAGCTGTGCACTGTTAGCCACTCCCATATCCTGTATAATCTTGGCCCTGACTAGCACTCCTTGTCAGATCTAGCTTATGCTGCATGACTGGTGGTTGTTGTTGGAGAAGGCGTTTGTTGGATTTGTCTGTGACTGCTGCTAGGTTATGAGAGAGTGATAATTCCCTTTCTTCTCCTACTTCAGTTTAACCCTATCCCCATCCCCCACCCTCCTGTGTTTACCTCTGCTGTTTATGTGTATATATTTGTATGATTGGTGTTTTCCTTTACCCCTGTTTGTATTACCTTGTTAGTCTGGTGTATTACGGTAGACTACTGCTCTCTCTTCCCTGGGTGGGGGAAGGGTACAGACTGGGCAGATTCTAGCTAAGGCAAGGTACATGGCCCAGGCATCATCACCATCAGAAGCAATCTGTGGAACAGGGCGAGCTAGTGCGCCCCTAGCGTTAGGCTACTTTCATACTTCTGTCTTTTTTCCTCCGTCACAATCTGTCGTTATGGCAAAAAAACAGATCCTGAAAATGTGCCCGCAGGATCCGTTTTTTTGACATTGACTTTAACTAACGACGGATTGCGACGGATGGACACACGTCGCATCCGTCATGCGACGGATGCATTGTGTTTTTGCGGTCCGTCATGACAAAAAAACGTTCAATGTAACGTTTTTTTGTCCGTCGGCTCCGCCATTTCCAACCGCACATGCGTGGCCGGAACTCCGCCCCCTCCTCCCCGGAACTCACAATGGGCAGCGGATGCGTCGTAACACTGCATCCGCTGCCCACGTTGTGCACAATTGTGCACAACGTCCTTTCGTACGTCGGGCAGACGGTTTGCGATGGCCCCGTACCGACGGATGTGTGAAAGTAGCCTTAGAGACAAGGAAGGTGCCCCTGGTCCTGGGACACCCGACAACAGAGTTGTGACACTTAGATTCATATGTGGGATCTAGTGGTATTATCCTATAGAGCTTAAATTTTCAAATATAGCAATACCACAGAATCCATACTAATACTGTGGTTAGATCCACATTCTGCCAGCCCTGAAGTAGATAACCACACTCTACAGATGCAAGCATTACAATCATGATTAAGTGTCATCATTTCAAAGTGAATAACCCTGCAAGTGATTCAGAGAATCCGTAAAAATCCTGGTAACCAATGTATACCTCACTGACCTGCACAGCAGACGATTACATGAACAAAAGTCACTGTGGCTGAGTAATCCCACACCATGGAGCCAACAACAGGGACAAAGAAGAGGCCACTTAGGAAGAAGGTTGTCCCTGCCGAAATCACATGTACTGGTAGAAAGAATAAAGTTGTGGTTAAGTTTAGTAGTATCAAAGTAGCTTAAAAACACCTGTGTAGCATTAGTTTCTAGTATGTTATGACTAAAGCTAATAAATTTTACATAAGCTAGGTGGATTGAAGTATTGGTCCATATCTCTTAATCATTAACTTCAGGTTTTACATTCAGTCCATTTGTCACAGGTATGTAAAGTCCAGCCCATAGCCATGGGCTAAAGAGCTTACTGAATTTGAACATGTTACTGTAATACTATGCCACCACTCTAACAAATCAGTTTATGAAATTTCTTCCGTTCTAAATTCTCCATCTGCTGTCAGTGGTATTTAAAAAGTGCAAACTCACACCCGAAGTGGAGAACAGTGAATAAAATTCACCCTCACTGCTGAGTCAATAAATGCAGAGCTCCAAACCTCTTCTGACATTAAGATCAACACAAATATCGGGAACTTCATGACATGGATTTCAATGACCGATCAGCTGCATACAGGCCTTACATTACTAAGCCCAATGCCAAGCATTGGATGAGGTGATGTAAAGCACACCATCACTGGACTGGAGCAGTGGAAACATGGTCTGTGGAGTGATTAATGCAAAGAGAACATTACCTGCTTCACTGCATTGTGCAAACTGTAAGGTTTGATGGAGGAGGGATAATGTCATGAGGTTGTTTTACAAAAATTGGTCTAGCCCAGGGGTGCACAACCTTTTTTGGTCCAAGGGCCACATTGTCATACTCAGCCTTTGTAGGGACCACACTAAAAATGAAGGGGTATTGCCTCCTGTGACATTTGTGGATTATTGAAAGTATATGCCATTAATGTCTGCTAGGTACAAATTCTAATTATAGGACTCTTACCTCCAAAAATCAGCACTCTAATGGTATGTTCACACTGAGGGTT
Organism: Ranitomeya variabilis; assembly: GCF_051348905.1. NCBI lineage: Eukaryota > Metazoa > Chordata > Amphibia > Anura > Dendrobatidae > Ranitomeya > Ranitomeya variabilis. Next base: position 321,612,970 of record NC_135234.1, read on the forward strand.
ATTTTTACGATGATTGAGAAATAGATTCTGCTCCTCAATACACATCAAAAACTGCATCAAATACGTTTTCAACTTATTTCATTGGGAAAAACTACTAAAGTGCACACAGTGTTATTTTTCTGCATTACTTTGAACATTTTACATTAAAACTAATAGGAAGCTTATTCAAAGAGTATTTAAAGCAGTATTTTTATTTGGATTTACAGTAAAATCCACTTATAAATCCTCATTAAAACCTGTGTGAAAACCTAAAGAGGAAGAGGTCATATAGACATAGAACACATAGCTCTCTGCAATAGATCATGTTTTTTTGCGTAGTGCAAAAAGAACTCCCATAAACTACAGTGGAGCCACAGACACGGAAGGCCACCTGTCTAATTCACATACTTCATTCTGGAGTGCCAAACAGATTAAGTGACCCCATTATCCTGATGTATGAAGCATCCAGAGATGTCTACATGGAGCACCATTAGTACTTGCCAGTCCGAGCTTCTCAGGTAACCTTTCAGACAAGCAGTTTTCCATTCATATGTATTGGGGACACACAAAGTTGCTTTCCATTGTGTATGTAGCCCTTGGACCATAGGTGGTTCACCCCTAGACCCTTTAGTTTCCGATAGAACACAAGAAAAAGGCAAAGGAAGCGAAATGTTTCTCTAAATTTCATATCTTTATTAAATATATAGATTAAAATGAATCCTTATTCACTAAATATGTATTTTCTACTTTATATTACACTACTGATTTTAATCAATAAATTTAATATATACAACACAGACCAAAAGTTTGGACACACCTTCTCATTTAAAGATTTTTCTGTATTTTCATGACTATGAAAATTGTACATTCACACTGAAGGCATCAAAACTATGAATTAACACGTGGAATTATTTACTTAACAAAAAAGTGTGAAACAACTGAAAATATGTCTTATATTCTGGGTTCTTCAAAGTAGCCACCTTTTGCTTTGATGACTGCTTTGCACACTCTTGGCATTCTCTTGATGAGCTTCAAGAGGTAGTCACCGGAAATGGTTTTCACTTTGCAGGTGTTTTCTATTTGCTATTTGCCTTATCCTATCACTCTGCAGGGTCTTCTATTTAAACTTCGCTGATTTCTCTGATCCTGCTGGTGATAGCTTACACTACCCAGTTTGGTGGTGAAGGAGTACTCCTGATTTGTGTCAGTTGGTGTTAACTCTAGGAGTTATCTGCGTGCTTTTGGTTGTGTGTTTATTTCCTTATCCTCTCCCATTTGGTTGGTTGCTCCTGTTGTTGCTTTGTTCTTCACTTTGTTGTTTCTTGAGCATTTTTGTATGATTGCAGTTTCCTTTCACTCCTCTGTCTGTCTGGTTTGTGCTATGCTTTTCACGTCTGTCCCATACCTCCCTGGGTGACGACGGAGGGAATAGTTTGTGTGCAGTCTGTGTTGCATAGCTTGGTTGCAGAATAAATTTGTGAGAGTAGATTCTATGGGGTAACAGTGGCATTGCTTTCCTCATGGGGAGAGTGATATCACGCTTGGAGGCGAGGAAGGATCCCTTTGACAGGTATTCAGCACATACAACACTGTTTTGACTCCAGGCCCGAAGGAGGAGCTCTATACCCAACTTCAGGGGAGTTGCTCTCTCTGGTCGGGAGAAGGAGTCAGTTGCTAGGCAGTTGCTAGGCAGTTGGAGCTAGACAGTTGGTGAGAGGAGAGTGAGGTGAGAGGAAGGAAAGCTGGGGCCGTGGAGACGAGTGATTCTGCGGCTCCTGGGAAGGAAAAAGAGAGAAGAGCAACTTGTAAAGAGACTGAAAGGAGGAAGAAGCACAGGCAAGTGACAACTGGGGAGGAGGACAGCTACAATTGGGCTACCTCCCTGCAGAGCGCAGATTCCGGTAGCCGGCAGACCGAGGTTGTGAGGGACTTCAAGACTTACAGCAGAAACCGGCAGGACAGCTGGACTTCACGTCACCTGTCTGCCCTAACACCCAGGAGACAAAATGGCGCATAGAGCCCAGGTCGTGATAGAGACCCTGTAAAAAGGCTCAAGCCACCTGTCATACGGGTTAGCATCCTACCTTTAAGGGGGCAGAAAGAACAGAGAGGACCCTGACCGTAGCCACTGGCAGCAGGGGACTACACCAAAGCGCTAGTAGGAAGGCTTTCAACCCCACCTGGTAAAGGGGGACTCTAGAGCTTGCTTCCAAGCTGGCCTGACCCTACCTGTACCTGTGATCTGGTGCCCTGGACTGCGGTTGTCTGAAACCTACAGTAAACCAGGCAAAGAGACTGCAAACCTGTGTCTTCTGTTCTTTACTGCACCATCCACAATCTTCACCTATACACCGGGAGCCCTGGGGACCCAGCTTCACCTGTGGGAAGCTGTACCATCCCTGCTGCCATAACATCACCCCAGTGGACCCCTTTAAGCAGCGTCGGTCACCCCTGACCGAATACCACAGGTGGCATCACAAACTTTTATTATTCAACTAACCCCTTTAAAGACCGTCCCTTTAACATGGGCGCCCAGGGCCATGGACCGAGTTACCGCCGCCATGACACATCCCTTTAAGTACCGGACCCGGTACCAAGTACCCCATTGTCCTTGCAGGCGTTCCACACGCATCAGCTTCTTAATACAGCATAACAGGAAGTCTAAAGGACCTTTTACCAGAGAGAAAGTGAAACCAAAGAACAACAAGTATATGCACTACATTTAACTAAGCATATAACAGTAACAGCATCGCCATCTAATGTCAGAAAAGTGTAAACTCCTCCTGCACAAAAGTCTGTATCTGTTGCATATCTGCCAACAGGCAGGAGCATAGTAAGGTTGGAGACCCTGCCCTCTCTACCTTCAAGAGTAACCCTGGACAGGAATAGTGCGGGCCTCGGCTCCAGGGACAGTTGCAGACTCCCTCTCTCTCTTACTTCAGACCGGCACATCATAACATTATCACCAGCCCACTTCGTTACTTGTGGACATGATGGATGCCCTTAACATGCAGGTGCGGTCCTTGTCTTTGAAGGTGGCCGACATCAAACAGCAACAACAGCATGTGCTAATCGCCACTACACAGATTCTGCTAAATCTAAAACCACCCTCTAAACCCCAGATAAATTTGCCAGATTTTGTCAATGGAGACTAAAGTGTTAGCACCATGCTGGATCCCTGCTCTGACAGGCAGAGTCTCCGGCGTGTCACTTCACTCACCCGCACTGCAGTCGCGACCTTCCTTCCCCATGCTCTTCTTGCATCCAGCAGAGCTTCCACATGGGCTCCCAGCCATGTACTTAGTGCAAGCGCACGCTCCCACCCTCTTAAAGGGCCAGCGCGTGCACTTGCTATTTCCTCCCCAGCCGATGGCTGTGGGGCATTATGTATATATTGCTTCCTCCTCACTGGGAAGGTGCCTGAGCAACCTTCCTATTCTTCAGTTTAAGTTGCATAAGGTTGTGTACCAGTTCCAGATGCACTCTGGTGCAGATCTTTCGTGCTAAACTCTTGTGCAGATCCTGCCCGCAGCACTCAGGTGCAGATCCTGCCTGCTGCACTCTGGTACAAACTCTGCCTGCTGCACTCTGGTACGAACTCTGCCTGTTGCACTCTAATTCAAGCTCTGCCTGCTGCACTTAGATACAAACTCTGCTTGCTGCACTCTGATTCAAGCTCTGCCTGCTGCACTCTGATACCAACTCTGCCTGCTGCACCATCCAGCCTGTCTTACTGGGTCCAGCTGCTACGTGTCAGTTGGTCTGTCCTGGAGTAGCATCTTTCTGTAAAGCCCTTGTCCTCCGTCAATCCGCTGTTGGTTTTTTAGTGACATATCTCCCGAATACTAAGAATGTTGGGGGTGAAAAAGGTATCGGTCCAGAGGATATTGCTGGGGTTAATGAATAAAAATCTCCATTCAGGTTGCCTATTGAAGGGGTTCTGTCAGTGGCATCAGCAGTTTGGGATTTATTTGGGTTCAGTGGCCCCTCATAGAAGGGGGATTACTGTCATGCCTCAGGATTCGATTCAGCAGTCTTGTGTTGGTCTGCTGGGGTCTCTATCCCCTGAGCCACCGGAGATCGGGGTAATGATTACCCTTTGTCTCTTCGTCCATTTCTTTCTTACAACAGTTCATCAGTGGAGGTGCTGGGTGTTGGACTCCCAGCAATTTGAGATTGATGACCCTTCTTAAGGGTAGATCATGAATATCATATGCCTGGAAAAACCCTTTAATAAATGTGTGTAATGATGTGTATGACTTCACCAACCAGCCATTTCATACACACTTTCTCACACTGTACTTTAAAAATAAATTTTACTTTTTCTGGAGTTGTACGAAGGGCGTTCATTAAAAATGTCCCTTGACCCACTTCCTGTCAACTGAGAGCAATGAAACTTAGTGCAGTTATTAGTCCTTTTTCTACATAGGTGCCACCTAGGGACACACACTAGAAGTCTTCAGGTTGCTCCAAAAGCCACATTGTGACTTCGGAAATTAGAGTCTCGTCATCTGGAAAATCAAAGAATAGGGGCAGTACTGAGACCCAAGAAATATTAAATAGGTACTAGCAGCTTGGGAAAATTTAATAATTAACTTTTATTTAGTTACATAAAAAACTCTTACTAAACGAAACATGTAAAGTGCAGGCGTGCCAAACAATTGTGCATAGATAAGAAATAAGTAGCAGATTGCCACCATCAATTTATCATTACATCAAGTAATGGTCTATTGATACACCTCTTTTAGGACATATTCTATAGTCCTTATGCAAGACCCAGCCAGTTCCCTTGTACACCCATGGTAGAATTATAGATCAATGTAAGGGACGGTCTCAAATATTGCGGATACACTAGATGCAGACAGCCACGTCAGATTTAAAATGTGTGGGCTCAAAGAAATCAGAACTGTATTCAATACACACAGAGCCCTGATTACACTAAAATGTAACAATATGCATCAAATGATTCAGTTAAGTAACTATTACCTCATATATAGATATTAACCTAATAGTGACAACATGCAAGACTAATTGGCTATACCTCAAAAGCAGGAAGGTGAACAGCCAAACACCTATAAAAAGATGGATTTTTTAAACCCTGCATAAAGCCTGCTGAAGGTAAACCATTTGGAAGCATAAGAGCTACTTAAATTGGTAGCAGCAAGAAAAAGACTAGGGACCTGATAAATTAAGTGTTTACATATCACGAGCTCTATGAGCATAGTTAACACAATGGGTTTTCACCACCGGAGAAAATACCATCTTCCAACACCATCAGGTCATATTCACAAACTCATTTTGACCTCTAAAGCGTGTGATTCAAAACAATCCAGAGTGTCTTAGCTGTACATCACTTATTTATATCACCGGTTCTTGCAGGCTGAGTGTAAATGTCCAACATCAGTGGGATGTCATACTCCATATATTCCATGTTGGTCTCTTCCAAACATGATTTCTCCCCATGCGATTCCTCAGCAAAGATTGATCAGGGAAGTCAAGGGCACATATCTGATGCCCAGACTGAGCTACTGCTAACTTCATACTTTCTTGCTACCCTTTTGAATGGTATCATGCTGAGACGAATAGTGTGTTTCCAGTCCTTGGACAGCATGTTCCGAACTTCCGGGCTGTGAAGTGGAGGAAGTTCAGAGTGGACTGCAAATGTCACATCCGGCGGAGGCTGCCTACATCATATCTGGCCAGGAGTATAATATGGTGACGTAAGTAAAGTGTTGCTCTATGTAAATAATGGGGCAGGTAAAGCCGACTTAGCCGTGGAACAAAGCATAACAAGGATATCTTGCCTAAATGCAGGATGTTTAAACCATGTAATAAACAAATTTAGCAAGACAATTTGGATCGCCCCCACGTTAAGGGCAATGGGGTACTCGGTACCGGGTCCCTCTCGATTCTGGGGATGTGACGGTGGCCTGACCCAGTCCGTGGCCCTTTGAGGGGCGTCCAATTAAAGGTGTAGTTTGTCTGGTGTTCGTGACGCCACCTGTGGTGTTCGGTCAGGATGACCGACGCTGCTGAGGGGTCCGCTGGGGTGATGGAATGGCAGCTAGATGGTGTACCTTCCCACAGGTGAAGTATGTCCCTAGGGCTTCCCAGATGTGTAGGTGGTGATGGTGGACGATGTAAGGCGCAATGAATAACAAGGACACAAAGGTTGCAGTCTCTTTACCTTTTACTGAAGACTTCAGCATCCACAGTCCAGAGTACCGTTCACAGGGCAGGCAGAGTCCGGCCGGTCCAAAGGCAAATCCAGAGTTCTCTTATCCAGGTGGAAATCAGTAGCCTTCTTACTAGCACCTGGGTGTTGTAGTACTTCCCTACTGAGCACCACGGGATAGTCCTCACAACTTTTGTGGATGTTTCTGATGTTCTCTCTCTCTGTCCCCCAGATGGTATGGATAGGACAAACCCGTATGACTGGGATGGCCTGAGGGTTGTTTATAGGGACCCTAGAGACGCCCCGACCCCCACAATTTGCCACCATGTTTTCTTAGGTATTAAGGTCGGGCAGCCAACTTGGAATTGACTGTCCTGCCGGTCTCTGAAGTAATGCGTAGAGTCAATTACTCCCTCGGTGTTCCGGCCACCGGCTACGCGCCTCAGAAGGAGGCTGCCGATCTTGGGGCAAAACTCCTCCCGGTATTATCTCCTTGTGCTGTGACTTCGTTTCTCACTCTCTACAATACACTTCTCTTCGTGTCCTTTCTTAGGATACTGCCGCACGTGGGGCAGGCGCAGCTCCGTGTCTTTCTGTCTCGCTAGGCCTCTGTCAGGATCCCACCCCTGACAGGGACCCTCTGTCTGCAGCTCAGATGTTCCTCCTTTTCCCCCTGTCTGCCTGACAGGTGTTGTCTGGGCAAAGCCCAGCCAGCGTCTCCCTAACTTTCTATCCAAACCATCAGTTTTACCCTTCTGTGAGGAGTGCCCTACTAGATAGGAGCATGGCTCCCCCAGGTGGTCTGGAGTGTGAAGTGTGTTGTGATGCCGTGATACCTGTAAAGATGAACTCCTTTAGTGCCATCAGACGTAATATCAGTCCTCCTGGTGGCACAATAACATTACTGCAGCAACCAGGACTCTGGGGCGCTGCACTCCCCCCCGTTAAATCCAGCACTCCGGGACTGGGAAAAGAAGAACAACAATACATGTTAGCAAAAGACATACAAATTTTTTGAAATGCTATGGAACAAATTAATAACAATGCTTCCCTTTATGGGAGGTGAGAACACTTAAACGTTGCAAAACAAGAACATATTTACATTGTGCATAAGGCAAATGGGAAACAGTTATTATCTATCTATGAAACACAATTACCCATACAGGTATTCTATCTACTAAGTACATTTACACAACAATAAATTAACATTTTCTTTCTCTAAGTGCAAAGTCTATTAACCATCTATCTATGGCTCTCTAGAGGACTCACTAACCCCTACGGGTTTTAAAGCAGCAAAGAAGGAATGAACAGTTAACTATTTACAAGTCGTGGTTTCGAGGTTTATTCTCATAGTAGGTTGCAAGACATCAGTCGGTAATGAACACTTCTTGACCAGGGAAGCTTCGGTTCCGTGTCCTCACCTGATGCGGTGTCAATGTCGTTGATTCGTCTCTCAAATGTGATCAAGTCACTAGGAGTCTTGGTTCGAATGTCAGTTTTAGTGGCAGGTTCAGTAGTAGAAATGATGCACACCGTGGTGGTAGTGTTAGGATCAGCTAGTTCAGAGACTAGAGGGTTAATGTCGTTAGTCTTAGTTGTGGCAGCAGGTAGCACTGCTACGGGGCCTATCAGCAGTCCTTCGGTCACCAGGGCAGGGTTGGCATTCTTACCTGCTGCAGCGGTGTCCTCGATGTCGGCTGGCTCTGCTGGTGGCGGCGTCCGCGACGGTGTTGGCAGCGGCTCATGTAGCGATGTAGGGAGCGGTGGCGGTGTTGAGGAATCCTCCACAGGTGTCGTCCGGTATGCGGCCCTGGTGGTTACTCGCATCTGCAGGAGCTGGTCAATCAACTCCTCCGTTCCGGCCTGCAGGAAGTCAGCGCCAACGGTGGAGGCCTGGTCGCGGTGCCTCTCCGGGTAGCTGGAGGAGTCCTCTGCTCCAACCCCACGCTAGTGCAGCGCCCCAGAGTCCTGGTCGTTGCAGTACCGCCGCTACGCCGCTAAGGGGAGTGATGGTACGTCTGATGGCACTTAAGGAGTTCACCTGACCAGGTATCACAGTCACACTTTACACTTCACATTCTGGCCACCAGGGGGAGCAAAGGGTTCTATGTATTAGGCCACTCCTCACAATCTGGTAAAACTGGGGGCTGGATAGGAAGTTAGTCAGAAGCTGACTGGGTTGGATCCAGGCAACATCCTGTGGCAGAGGGTGTTGCAGGGGAAGATTCAGGGGGGTCTCTGTCGGGTGGGATCCTGACAGTGGCCTAGCGAACAGAACAGAACGTTATGGAGCCGTGCCTGCACCCGTTGCGGCGGCATCTTAAGAAAGGAAACGAAGCAAGGTTTATTGTGGAGAAGTGAGAAACGAGATCGCAGCAAAAAGGAGATAAAGCCAGTAGGAGTCGTGCCGTAAGATCGAGGCAACATCCTACTGAGGCACGTAGCCGGTGGCCGGAACGCCGAGGAAGTATTAGGCTCCAAGCATTACTTCAAACAGCGGCAGGACAGTTAATTTTAGGTTGGCTGTCTCACCTAAATCACCTAAGCAGACATAGGCGGCAATTGTGGGAGAGGGGCGACGCTAGGGTCCCGGAAGAACTCCAGGCCTACCCATCATACGGGTGCGTCCTATCCATATCATCTGGGGGACGGAGAAGAACATCAGAACAGATACGAGTTGTGAGAAAGAACATCAGAAACAGACACAACAGTTGTGAGGACTATCCCGTGGTGCTCAGCAGGGAGGTACTACAACACACAGGCGCTAGAAGGTAGGCACTAATTTCCACCTGCAAAGGAAACTCTGGATGTGCCTTCGGACCGGCCGGTCTCAGCCAGCCCTGTTAGCAGTACTCTGGATTGCGGATCCTGAAGCCTTCAGTAAAGAGGTAAAGAGACTGCAACCCTGTGTCCTCGTTATTCATCGCGCCTTGCACCACGCACCATCATCACACCCTTCATTGGACGCCCCTTAGCAGGGTCACGGACCGGGTCTAGCCACTGTGACAACCCCAGAACCTAAGAGAGAGGCCCGGTACCGAGTACCCCGCGGCCCTGCGTCTGGGGGCGCTCCACTCTGGTCCCGGGTGGCTGGCCATGGCGTCCTCCACGTGGCTGACTTCTTCTTCTTCCTTTTTCCCGCTCTCTCCTCCTGGGGCAGTTTTCCAGTCTCCACCCGCCATTGAGGATCAGGAGGCGGATCTCGGCTGCTGACGGACACGTCCTCAAGGTACAGAGATATTTAGACTGGGCGGATATTATTTTTTGCGCTTCTCAGTTCGTTCACGCCCACAACTCCACGCCCTTCTTCTTCTCCTGCGCTCCTCGTGGCGCTGTAATAGCGGTGGTTTTGGGTGGAATTTTGGCAGCAAATGGCAATACCCAGTCTTTGCAATAAATCACAGTTCCAATTCAGTTCTGACACAGTTCTTAGGCACACATGACCCGATTTTCAGGCTTAAGTAGATCCTGTTCGTGACGCCAAAGTTGGATCGCCCCCACGTTAAGGGCAATGGGGTACTCGGTACCGGGTCCCTCTCGATTCTGGGGATGTCATGGTGGCCTGACATGGTCCGTGGCCCTTTGAGGGGCGTCCAAATAAAGGTGTAGTTTGTCTGGTGTTCGTGACGCCACCTGTGGTGTTCGGTCAGGATGACCGACGCTGCTTAGGGGTCCGCTGGGGTGATGGAATGGCAGCTAGATAGTATACCTTCCCACAGGTGAAGTATGTCCCCAGGGCTTCCCAGATATGTAGGTGGTGATGGTGGACGATGTAAGGCGCAATGAATAACAAGGACACAAAGGTTGCAGTCTCTTTACCTTTTACTGAAGACTTCAGCATCCACAGTCCAGTGTACCGTTCACAGGGCAGGCAGAGTCCGGCCGGTCCAAAGGCAAATCCAGAGTTCTCTTATCCAGGTGGAAATCAGTAGCCTTCCTACTAGCGCCTGGGTGTTGTAGTACTTCCCTGCTGAGCACCACGGGATAGTCCTCACAACTTTCGTGGATGTTTCTGATGTTCTCTCTCTCTGTCCCCCAGATGGTATGAATAGGACAAACCCGTATGAGTGGGATGGCCTGAGGCTTGTTTATAGGGACCCTAGTGACGCCCCGACCCCCACAATTTGCCACCATGTCTTCTTAGGTATTAAGGTCGGGCAGCCAACTTGGAATTGACTGTCCTGCCGGTCTCTGAAGTAATGCGTAGAGTCAATTACTCCCTTGGTGTTCCGGCCACCAGCTACGCGCCTCAGAAGGAGGCTGCCGATCTCAGGGCAGAACTCCTCCCAGTGTTATCTCCTTGTGCTGTGACTTTGTTTCTCACTCTTTACAATACACTTCTCTTCGTGTCCTTTCTTAGGATACTGCCGCACGTGGGGCAGGCGCAGCTCCATGTCTTTCTGTCTCGTTAGGCCTCTGTCAGGATCCCACCCCTGACAGGGAGCCTCTGTCTGCAGCTCAGATGTTCCTCCTTTTCCCCCTGTCTGCCTGACAGGTGTTGCCTGGGCAAAGCCCAGCCAGCGTCTCCCTAACTTTCTATCCAAACCATCAGTTTTACCCTTCTGTGAGGAGTGCCCTACTAGATAGGAGCATGGCTCCCCCTGGTGGTCTGGAGTGTGAAGTGTGTTGTGATGCCGTGATACCTGGAAAGATGAACTCCTTTAGTGCCATCAGACGTAATATCACTCCTCCTGGTGGAAGAATAACATTACTGCAGCAACCAGGACTCTGGGGCGCTGCAAATTACCCATCTTGTAAATAGCCCTAAGGACTAAGTGCAGGAAACCTTATGACAGAAACCATTAACCAAATCAATCATTACATTAACAAGACATCTCCTACAGAAGCAATAGATGTATTAGGTGTCAGAGTAAATAGAAGGGTCACAAACAGCAACAAGAGGGACAGAATTTACTTATACCTTTTAGTGACAACACTGATCCTCTGGGGAAAGAAAAGAAGGGATGTGATCTACGAGATCCCTATTAATATACTACATTCCTCAAATCCTTCCTAACGCGGAGGTTGGCACCCTATTAACCTGCACATTAATTCCAAAACTCAATGGCAGCTGTCCCTAGTGGTAACTTAGAATTTTATTTAAACATTTAAAACCAGGTGCTGGTTGCTCTCCGTCACCTTCATGCTGGTCATGTTCTAGCAGCGTTTTAAATGTTTAAATAAAATTTTGCATTTTTATCCCGGAGCTGGATCCACACCATTTCTTTCTACTTACCAATCAGTGTTGTGGCAGCAACACTCTGTATCCGTGCTCGGACTGACTTCTACCATCTCATCTGAACTAAGGGTGAGCTGAAATACCGTTCTTTTTTCATGTCCTAGTGGTAACTTACCCTAGTTACAGAATAAACTAAAGAAGAGAAATGGTGAGCTGCTCGTTAAGCTCATTAGGATTCATGGTTTGTAAACAGAAAATCCATTTTGTCTCTCTTTGTAAAATTTGTCCCAGTTCCCTCCTCTAGGAGGTGGGTAGATCCTATCTATTCCTATTAGTTTGATGACTCCTTCGCCTCCCAGGATGGGAGACATTATTACAGGAAGGGGCACGGCATGAGGGACATTGTTGCTGAAAAGAGTGACTCCCTTTATTGCCGCTGTATGGTGAGGCCAGAGGGGCCTTTGTCTGACAGCTGTATTATGAGTTTGGCCCACTTTACCCTTTAATTAGATTATTTGCCAATCTCATGAAAAAAAATTATTAAAAAAAAATTGTTACCTATGTTAAGAAATATTTATAAGCAACATTTTTAAAGGTGTTGTCCAATACCTATAAAGCCATTTATAAATTTCTACTTTTAAGCCCTAGCCACTTTTGTAATTGGTTTTATACCATTCTCCCTATGTAGCCATTCCCTGTAAGTGCTTACTTGCTGTGACTTTGCATTTGAGGGGAGTCTCAAACAGAATGTCACAAAAGGAATTTTATAAGAAAGCAAATTATAAAAGTGGTTCTTAAAAATAGATATTTATAAAGGGTATGAACAAACAACCCCTTTAAGTCATTCAATTTGATATCCAGCAAATTAGAAACTGACAGTTCTACATGGGTACTGTCTGGCAGCATGGGGGCTCAGTTGTTTTCACTGTTGCTTTGCAGTGCCGGGGCTCAATTCCCATGAAGGACGGCATTTGCAAGGAGTTTGTCTCATCTCCCCCTTGTTTGCGTGGGTTTCCTCTGGGTTCTCCGGTTTCCTCCCACACTCCAGAGACATACTGATAGGGATTCTAGATTGTGAGCACCAATGGGACATTGATGACAATATCTGTAAAGTGCTTTGGAATATGATGACTATATAAGTGAGCACAATAAATAAACAATAAATGTCTACAGAGTTCATTTAAAAGACAAGTAGTTGAATACTGAGTAGAGAACTAAACTGGCATTCCATATTATATTGGCCCTTGTAGGTAAAACATTGACTACAGACCATGTGTCACCTAATGCACTGAAAATCTGCAGCAAAGTACAGGGTAATAAATGTGAATATGGTAACACATTCAGATCTCTCAGTAGAATTGTAGCCAGACAGTGATGACACTTTGGCAGAAAAAAATTATAGAATATTATTTATAAAAAATAACTGAATCTAGTGAACACAATATGGAACCTAATTCAGCCCCTGTAAACATGCCAGCGACCACCTAACAAACGAGTGAAACACTAGTTTATTGTGTGATCGGATCATTTATGACAGCATAAAAATCATTGTTGGCCACAAATCACCCTATGTAAACAGGATGTGCTCCAGATAACTTGCATGAGGAGTGGGTACAGAACAATTGTATTAACAATCGTTCTGTTCCCATTTGTATTTGGTGACCTAAATGAGCGCTGATCAACCTGTATTTACTTAATCTGTGCTGGTTAATGGGCCTGTTAAATGGACTTTTGTAAAGCATATTTTAATACCCACCTAGATACTGGAAGCACCTGAGAGATGGTGTAATTGTGTGTCTAAATGGTAACATCCAATCAAAATCTTCTATCCTAAAAAAAAAATTCAAATATATTTTTTAAGTTAGCAAAAAATAACTGAAAATGAGTTTTTACATCATGATCACATCCAAGGAGCTCTTAGTCTTCTAAGTCTAGTCCTTCTCGCAGACATCCAGCTGGAATAGGGTGTCTTCCAAACGATGCTCTCTATCACCTCAGTCAGGAATCAAGAAGCCCACACTGATGAGAAGGAGAAATTGTACTGTGCACACATTGGTGTCTCTCGTTTGGTTTATACACCTAGTCATGATTTAAGGCTCTTTAATGTGTTGGACATTGACTCTGGATACTAGAGAGAGAGTTTTTATAGCGATAATTAGAGTCATCTCTATGCAGTGATATAGACAATATTAAATTGTCACTTTTCTGAAGACTAATTGAACATTTGACAAAATAGCAAAAAGTATGGGAGCTATCCAGGATTAGGAAAGTGGCCGGCCAGGATTAGGGAGGTGTCTACCCAGGATTTAGGGAGGTAGCTGCCCAGGATTAGGGAGGTGGCTGTCCAGGATTAGGGAGGTGGCCACCTAGGATTAGGGAGGTGGCCGCCTAGGATTAGGGAGGTGGCCGCCCAGGATTAGGGAGGTGGCCACCCAGATATAGGAAAGTGGCTGCCCAGGATTAGAAAAGTGGCTGGCCAGGATTAGGGAGGTGTCTACCCAGGATTTAGGGAGGTGGCTGTCCCTGTCCAGGATTAGAGAGGTGGCTGCCCAGGATTAGGGAGGTGGCCACCTAGGATTAGGGAGGTGGCCGCTCAGGATTAGGGAGGTGGCCAACCAGGACTAGTGAGGTGGCCACCCAGGTATAGGAAAGTGGCTGTCCAGGATTAGAAAAGTGGCTGCCCAAGATTAGGAAAGTGGCTGCTGTTTTTTCTTTTACAAAATAGCAAAAATAGCATCACTCTTGCCTAAGGTGTGTGGCTGCTGTTGCAGCCTATCCCCACTGTAAGGGCAGAGCAGCAAAATCAGAACCTCCATTCTAATATTGGACAACTTGTTGTTTTTTTTTTGCAAGTATACTTGATAATATATTGTCTTTAGTGTATTTGATATATCCATATGAAAAATTCACTAATTAGTGTTGCATACCAATAATTTAATTCTTAAACGCTTAAGTATCAGGTGAACATGAATTAAAATGTTTATGTATATTTCACATTTTCAAGGCAAGTAAGTAAATATTAATTATCTAATTAGCTGTTATGTGGTTTAGTGCTGCTTTCCTGGCTCCAATTTGGATTGATGAGGTCCTAAATCTGTATTTGAGGCCCTATGTTCTGCACTCTGCATGGTTGAACCGATGCTACAGTCATGTAATAATAGATAAATATGAAGACACTTCATTGCACCTCCATTTTGCTGCTTTTAGCTTGAAAATGCATATAGCCAATTGCATATGATGATAACAGTCTGCTTGGTGATTTTTGTATTCAGGTGATGGCCATCAGACCACTTTGAACTTGGAATACAATTCTATGTAGACAAGAGGAAAGAGGAGCTAGAGGCAGAGCTCCTCTCCCTTCTATATACATATAATCTCATCAGTAGCAGCCGCCATCTCCTGTCTCACTAATGGGAAAGTCTATCTACACTGAATGCAGATTTTACTTCAGAATTGAGATTTTTGATAATGACTGATCAATTTTGGCAGAGAAAGAAGCATATTTTTCTAACAAGCTACAAAGTTGTTTATTTTCACGTATTCTAATGATTTATGAAATATAAACTACAGTTACTCTTTATATTTAATAGAGTATGTCCCGATCTCCAAGATACACCTTGTCATATCAGATTGCCATGTGCAAATTGGCCAATTTGTGCTCCAAGGGCCTCAATTCTACAGGTGTAGTCTATACAGCAGTTATAGAGTTCAAAATTTATATATTCGATCTTCCCATATACCTTTGCGCTGCTCTTTTTTTCATTTTGCTTAATTATGATGTGATGCAGATACATACAAGTGCTTCTCACTAAATTAGAATATCATCAAAAAGTTAATTTATTTCAGTTCTTCAATACAAAAAGTGAAACTCATATATTCGAGTCCTTACAGAGTGATCTATTTCAAGTATTTATTTCTGTTAATGTTGATGATTATGGCTTACAGCCAATGAAAACCCAAAAGTCATTATCTCAGTAAATTAAAATACTTTATAACACCAGCTTGAAAAAATGATTTTAAAATCTGAAATGTTGGCCTACTCAATGAATATTCAGTAAATGCACTAAATACTGGGTCGGGGCTCCTTTTGCATCAATTAATGCATCAATGCGGCTTGGCATGGAGGTGATCAGCCTGTGGCACTCCTGAGGTGTTATGGAAGCTCAGGTTGCTTTGATAGCAGCCTTTAGCTCATCTGCATTGTTGTTTCTGGTGTCTCTCATCTTCCTCTTGGCAATACTCCAACGATTCTCTATGGAGTTAAGGTCAGGCAAGTTTGCTGGCCAATCAAGCACAGTGATACTGTTGTTTTTAAACCAGGTATTGGTAATTTTGGCAATGTGGAAAGGTGCCAAATCCTGCTGGAGAATGAAATTTCCAACTCCAAAAAGCTTGTCAGCAGAGGGAAGCATTAAGTGCTCTAAAATTTCCTGGTAGACGGCTGCGCTGACTTTGGTCTTGATAAAACACAGTGGACCTACACCAGCAGATGACATGGCTCCCCAAACCATCACTGATTGTGGAAATTTTGGAAATTTCACACTAGACCTCAAGCAGCTTGGATTGTGTGCTTCTCCACTCTTCCTCCACACCCTGGGACCTTGATTTCCAATTGAAATGAAAAATTTACTTTCATTTGAAAACAAAACCTTGGACCACTGAGCAACAGTGCATTTTCTCCTTGGTCCAGGTAAGATGCTTCTGGCATTGTCTATTGGCCATGAGTGGCTTGACACAAGGAATGCGACACTTGTAGCCCATGTCCTGGATACGTCTGTGTGTGGTGGCTCTTGAAGCGATGACTACAGCAGCAGTCTACTCCTTGTGAATCTCCCCCAAATTTTTAAATGACCTTTTCTTAACAATCCTTTCAAGGCAGCGGTTATCCCGGTTACTTGTGCACCTTTTTCTACTACACTTTTTCTTTCCACTCAACTTTCCATTATTATGCTTGGATACAGCACTCTGTGAACAGCCAGCTGTTTTGGCAATGACCTTTTGTGACTTACCCTCCTTGTGGTGTGTCAATAACTGCCTTCTGGACATCTTTCAAGTCAGCAGTCTTCCCCATGATTGTGGAGCCTACTGAAACAGACTAAGGGACCTTTTTAAATGCTTAGGAATAGGTGTTGTGAATTTGGATTCTGGGCTCCCCCGGTGGCTACTGGTGGAATTGAACTGGTGTCTTCATCTTCTCTGTTCACCTGTTCCCATCAAGATGTGGGAGTCGCTATATAACCTTGCTGCTCTGTTAGTTGCTTGCCGGTCAACAATGTTATCAGAAGCCTCTCTGTGCTTGTTCCTGCTCCTAGACAACTACTAGATAAGTTGGACTCTTGTCCATGTTTGTTTTTGCATTTTTGTTCCAGTTCACAGCTGTAGTTTCGTTACTGTGTCTGGAAAGCTCTTGTGAACAGGAATTGCCACTCTGGTGTTATGAGTTAATGCCAGAGTTTTAAAGTAATTTCTGGATGGTGTTTTGATAGGGTTTTCAGCTGACCATGAAAGTGTCCTTTCTGTCTTCTGCTATGTAGTAAGTGGACCTCAAATTTGCTAAACCTATTTTCATACTACGTTTGTTATTTCATCTTGATTCACCGCCAATACATGTGGGTGGCCTCTGTCTCCTTTCGGGGTATTTCTCTAGAGGTGAGCTAGGACTAATATTTTCCTCTGCTAGCTTTATTTAGTCCTCCGGCTGGTGCTGGGCATCTAGAATCAACGTAGGCATGCTACCCGGCCACTGCTAGTTGTGCGTTAGGTTTAGTTCATGGTCAGCTCAGTTTCCATCTTCCAAGAGCTAGTTCCTATATATGCTGATGCTATGATCTCTTGCCATTGAGAACATGACAGTTTGACCGGCCCACTAAAGGGTTAAAATCCTTGGCTGAGAAAGGAGAGTAATAAGTAGTCTGCTGAAATTTTTTTTTTTTTTTTCTCTCCTTTGAATGGCTCTGTGTCCACCTGTTTGCAATGGATCTTCAGAGTGTAACTGCAGGTTTGAATAATCTCGCCACGAAGGTACAAAATTTGCAAGATTTTGTTTGTCATGCACCTGTATCTGAGCCGAGAATTCCTTTGCCGGAATTTTTCTCGGGGAATAGATCTGGGTTTCAGAATTTTCGAAATAATTGCAAATTATTTTTGTCCCTGAAATCTCGCTCTGCCGGAGATCCTGCACAGCAGGTCAGGATTGTGATTTCCTTGCTCCGGGGCGACCCTCAAGACTGGGCTTTTTCATTGACACCAGGGGATCCTGCGTTGCTCAATGTGGATGCGTTTTTTCTGGCCTTGGGGTTGCTTTATGACGAACCTCATTTGGAGCTTCAGGCAGAAAAAACTTTGATGTCCCTATCTCAGGGGCAAGATGAAGCGGAAATTTACTGCCAAAGATTCCGTAAATGGTCTGTGCTTACTCAGTGGAATGAGTGCGCCCTGGCGGCGACTTTCAGAGAGGGTCTCTCTGATGCCATTAAGGACGTTATGGTGGGGTTCCCTGTGCCTGCGGGTCTGAATGAGTCCATGACAATGGCTATTCAGATCGATAGGCGTTTGCGGGAGCGCAAACCAGTGCACCATCTGGCGGTGTCCACTGAGAAATCGCCAGAGAGTATGCAGTGTGATAGAATTCTGTCCCGAAGCGAGCGGCAGAATTTTAGACGGAAAAATGGGTTGTGTTTCTATTGTGGTGATTCTACTCATGTTATATCAGCATGCTCTAAGCGCACTAAAAAGCTTGGTAAATCTGTTTCCATTTGCACCTTACCGTCTAAGTTTATTCTATCTGTGACCCTGATTTGCTCTTTGTCATCTATTACCACGGACGCCTATGTCGACTCTGGCGCCGCTTTGAGTCTTATGGATTGGTCCTTTGCCAAACGCTGTGGGTATGATTTAGAGCCTTTGGAGACTCCTATTCCTCTGAAGGGGATTGACTCCACCCCATTGGCTAATAATAAACCACAATACTGGACACAAGTAACTATGCGTATTAATCCGGATCACCAGGAGATTATTCGCTTTCTGGTGCTGTATAATCTACATGATGATTTGGTGCTAGGATTGCCTTGGCTGCAATCTCACAACCCAGTCCTCGACTGGAAAGCTATGTCTGTGTTGAGCTGGGGATGTAAGGGGGCTCATGGGGATGTACCTGTGGTTTCCATTTCATCATCTATTCCCTCTGAAATTCCTGAGTTCCTGTCTGACTATCGTGACGTCTTTGAAGAATCCAAGCTTGGTTCGTTACCTCCGCACCGAGAGTGCGATTGTGCCATAGATTTAATCCCGGGTAGTAAATACCCAAAGGGTCGTTTATTTAATCTGTCTGTGCCTGAACATGCTGCTATGCGTGAATATATAAAGGAGTCCTTGGAAAAGGGACATATTCGTCCATCGTCATCTCCCTTAGGAGCCGGTTTTTTCTTTGTGTCAAAAAAAGACGGCTCTTTGAGACCATGTATTGATTATCGGCTTTTGAATAAAATCACTGTTAAATATCAATACCCATTGCCGTTGCTGACTGATTTGTTTGCTCGCATAAAGGGGGCCAAGTGGTTCTCTAAGATTGACCTTCGTGGGGCGTATAATTTGGTGCGAATCAGGCAGGGGGATGAGTGGAAAACCGCATTTAATACGCCCGAGGGCCACTTTGAGTATTTAGTGATGCCTTTTGGTCTTTCAAGTGCTCCGTCAGTTTTCCAGTCCTTTATGCATGATATTTTTCGCGATTATTTGGATAAATTTATGATTGTGTATCTGGATGATATTCTGATTTTTTCGGATGACTGGGACTCTCATGTCCAGCAAGTCAGGAGGGTTTTTCAGGTTTTGCGGTCTAATTCTTTGTGTGTGAAGGGTTCTAAGTGTGTTTTTGGGGTACAGAGGATTTCCTTTTTGGGATATATTTTTTCCCCCTCTTCCATTGAAATGGATCCTGTCAAGGTTCAAGCTATTTGTGATTGGACGCAGCCCTCTTCTCTTAAGAGTCTTCAGAAATTTTTGGGCTTTGCTAACTTTTATCGTCGATTTATTGCTGGTTTTTCGGATATTGCTAAGCCATTGACCGATTTGACTAAGAAGGGTGCTGATGTTGCTGATTGGTCCCCTGATGCTGTGGAGGCCTTTCGGGAGCTTAAGCGCCGTTTTTCCTCTGCCCCTGTGTTGCGGCAGCCTGATGTTGCTCTACCTTTTCAGGTTGAGGTCGACGCTTCTGAGATCGGAGCTGGGGCAGTGTTGTCGCAGAAAAGTTCTGACTGCTCCATGATGAGGCCTTGTGCCTTCTTTTCCCGTAAATTTTCGCCCGCTGAGCGGAATTATGATGTTGGGAATCGGGAGCTTTTGGCCATGAAGTGGGCTTTTGAGGAGTGGCGCCATTGGCTTGAGGGGGCCAGACATCAGGTGGTGGTATTGACTGACCACAAAAATTTGATTTATCTTGAGACCGCCAGGCGCCTGAATCCTAGACAGGCGCGCTGGTCATTATTTTTCTCTCGGTTTAATTTTGTGGTGTCATACCTACCGGGTTCTAAGAATGTTAAGGCGGATGCCCTTTCTAGGAGTTTTGAGCCTGACTCGCCTGGTAACTCTGAGCCCACAGGTATCCTTAAGGATGGAGTGGTATTGTCAGCCGTTTCTCCAGACCTGCGGCGGGCCTTGCAGGAGTTTCAGGCGGATAGACCTGATCGTTGCCCACCTGATAAACTGTTTGTTCCTGATGATTGGACCAGTAGAGTCATCTCTGAGGTTCATTCTTCTGCGTTGGCAGGTCATCCTGGCATTTTTGGTACCAGGGATTTGGTGGCAAGGTCCTTCTGGTGGCCTTCCCTGTCACGAGATGTGCGAGGCTTTGTGCAGTCTTGTGACGTTTGTGCTCGGGCCAAGCCTTGTTGTTCTCGGGCTAGTGGATTGTTGTTGCCCTTGCCTATTCCTAAGAGGCCTTGGACGCACATCTCGATGGATTTTATTTCAGATCTGCCTGTTTCTCAGAAGATGTCTGTCATCTGGGTGGTGTGTGACCGTTTCTCTAAGATGGTCCATTTGGTTCCTCTGCCCAAGTTGCCTTCTTCTTCCGAGTTGGTTCCTCTGTTTTTTCAAAATGTTGTTCGTTTGCATGGTATTCCTGAGAATATCGTTTCTGACAGAGGGACCCAATTCGTGTCTAGATTTTGGCGGGCATTCTGTGCTAGGATGGGCATAGATTTATCTTTTTCGTCCGCTTTCCATCCTCAGACGAATGGCCAGACCGAGCGGATTAATCAGACCCTGGAGACATACCTGAGGTGTTTTGTGTCTGCTGACCAGGATGATTGGGTTGCTTTTTTGCCATTGGCGGAGTTTGCTCTCAATAATCGGGCCAGCTCTGCCACTTTGGTGTCCCCGTTTTTCTGTAATTCGGGGTTTCATCCTCGATTTTCCTCTGGTCAGGTGGAATCTTCGGATTGTCCTGGAGTGGATGCTGTGGTGGAGAGATTGCATCAGATCTGGGGGCAGGTGGTGGACAATTTGAGGTTGTCCCAGGAGAAGACTCAGCTTTTTGCCAACCGCCACCGTCGTGTTGGTCCTCGGCTTTGTGTTGGGGATTTGGTGTGGTTGTCTTCTCGTTTTGTCCCTATGAGGGTCTCTTCTCCTAAGTTTAAGCCTCGGTTCATCGGCCCATATAAGATATTGGAGATTCTTAACCCTGTTTCCTTCCGTTTGGACCTCCCTGCATCCTTTTCTATTCATAACGTTTTTCATCGGTCATTATTGCGCAGGTATGAGGTACCGGTTGTGCCTTCCGTTGAGCCTCCTGCTCCGGTGTTGGTTGAGGGTGAGTTGGAGTACGTTGTGGAGAAAATCTTAGACTCTCGTGTTTCCAGACGGAGACCCCAGTATCTGGTCAAGTGGAAGGGATACGGCCAGGAGGATAATTCTTGGGTGAATGCATCTGATGTTCATGCCTCTGATCTGGTTCGTGCCTTTCATAGGGCCCATCCTGATCGCCCTGGTGGTTCTGGTGAGGGTTCGGTGCCCCCTCCTTGAGGGGGGGGTACTGTTGTGAATTTGGATTCTGGGCTCCCCCGGTGGCTACTGGTGGAATTGAACTGGTGTCTTCATCTTCTCTGTTCACCTGTTCCCATCAAGATGTGGGAGTCGCTATATAACCTTGCTGCTCTGTTAGTTGCTTGCCGGTCAACAATGTTATCAGAAGCCTCTCTGTGCTTGTTCCTGCTCCTAGACAACTACTAGATAAGTTGGACTCTTGTCCATGTTTGTTTTTGCATTTTTGTTCCAGTTCACAGCTGTAGTTTCGTTACTGTGTCTGGAAAGCTCTTGTGAACAGGAATTGCCACTCTGGTGTTATGAGTTAATGCCAGAGTTTTAAAGTAATTTCTGGATGGTGTTTTGATAGGGTTTTCAGCTGACCATGAAAGTGTCCTTTCTGTCTTCTGCTATGTAGTAAGTGGACCTCAAATTTGCTAAACCTATTTTCATACTACGTTTGTTATTTCATCTTGATTCACCGCCAATACATGTGGGTGGCCTCTGTCTCCTTTCGGGGTATTTCTCTAGAGGTGAGCTAGGACTAATATTTTCCTCTGCTAGCTTTATTTAGTCCTCCGGCTGGTGCTGGGCATCTAGAATCAACGTAGGCATGCTACCCGGCCACTGCTAGTTGTGCGTTAGGTTTAGTTCATGGTCAGCTCAGTTTCCATCTTCCAAGAGCTAGTTCCTATATATGCTGATGCTATGATCTCTTGCCATTGAGAACATGACAAATAGGGTTGAGCGACTTTTATTTTTATAGGATCGGGTCGGGTTTCACGAAACCCGACTTTCTCAAAAGTCGGGTCGAGTGAAATCGGCCGATCCTATAAAAAAGTCGGGGTCGGCCGAAACGCGAAACCCAATGCAGTGCAATGGGATACTATGGTTCCCAGGGTCTGAAGGAGAGGAAACTCTCCTTCAGGCCCTGGGATCCATATTTACGTGTAAAATAAAGAATTAAAATAAAAAAAATTGATATACTCACACTCTGACGTGCCCTGGTAGTAACCGGCATCTTCCGTTCCTAAAAATGGCGCTTGAAAGACCTTTCGAATGCTTCACGGTTTGTGATTGGTCGCGGCGGCCCACGTGACCGCTGAGCGACCAATCACAAGCCGGTGACGTTATTCTCAGGTCCTGTTCTGGTTCTCAGGTACATGAGAATTACGTCACGGCTTGTGATTGGTCGCTGAGCGGTCACGTGGGCCGCCGCGACCAATCACAAAGCCGTGACGTCATCGGAAGGTCCTTCACGCGTTCATTCTTAAGAAGGAAGGCTGCCGGAAAGAAGCAGGGCACGTACGAGGGTGAGTATATACCTAATAGGAATATACTCACCCTCGGCTTCTTTCCAGCAGCCTTCCTTCTTAAGAATGAACGCGTGAAGGACCTTCCGATGACGTCACGGCTTTGTGATTGGTCGCGGCGGCCCACGTGACCGCTCAGCGACCAATCACAAGCCGTGACGTAATTCTCATGTACCTGAGAACCAGAACAGGACCTGAGAATAACGTCACCAGCTTGTGATTGGTCGCTCAGCGGTCACGTGGGCCGCCGCGACCAATCACAAGCCGTGAAGCATTCGAAAGGTCTTTCAAGCGCCATTTTTAGGAACGGAAGATGCCGGTTACCAGCGGCGATGTCCAGGCTGCGTCGGAGAGGTGAGCATATCAATATTTTTTATTTTAATTCTTTATTTTACACTTAAATGTGGATTCTGATACCGATTTCCGATATCGCAAACATATCGGAACTCGGTATCGGAATCCCGATACCAGATTCAGAAGATCGCCGACCTCATGGCCGACCCCACACAGGGGTCGGGTCGGGTTTCATGAAACCCGACTTTGCCAAAAGTCGGCGACTTCTGAAAATGGTCGACCCGTTTCGCTCAACCCTACTTAGGAAGCCTTTGCAGTTGTGTTTTGCTAACTATTCTAATTTACTGAGATAACGACTTTTGCGTTTTCATTGGCTGTAAGCCATAATCATCAACAGTAACAGAAATAAACACTTGAAAATGATCACTCTGTCTGTAATGACTCTATATAATATATGAGAATCACTTTTTGTATTGAAGAACTGAAATAAATTAACATTTTGATGATATTCTAATTTAGTGAGAAGCACTTGTAAATAATTCTATGATCCATCACATGGGAGGTTTGTACGACCTTAAAGGGAACCTGTCATTTCAAAAAACGCTACTTACCTGCAGATACGGGGTTGGTCTGCAGATCAGTAGTGTTCCAAAGACATGCGGCCCCCATATTGAGATCCCGGCTGCCAGGTGGAAATTTACTTTATTCCTTTCGGCAGCCTCTCTGTTTACTGGCAGAAAGGCTTTCAGTGTGGTAGGAATCTACTAAAAGAGTTGTCCACTACTAGGACAACCCGTTCTCATTCCCCATGTTTTGCTCCATTAAAATAAAAAAGGCTTATATTCACCTCCTGTGCCCACTCCGTTCCAGCATTTGCTTTTCCGTGACTCACGTGGTTGTTATGACTCGTGGTGCCCGACACCCAAGTAACACTGGTGTCACTGTCCACGCCTTCAGACTCAGCTCTCACTTTCTGTTGATTACTTATTCATTTGAAGGTGGGGATAGTGACACCAGCACTGATTGACTGCAAGGTTCACGTGTCATAACAACTTTACGTGAGCCCCGGGAATGCGAGTGCTGACACTGCTAGAATGGTGCCATTACAGGTGGTGAGTATAAGCTTTTATATACTGTATTAACACAGCCAAACATGGGGAATGAGAAGGGGTTGTCCTAGTAGTGGACAACCCCTTTACCTTGCAGATTAAATCCATATCTGCAGGTTAATAGCACGTTAATAGCAGGTTAACTAATCGCCGATATAGTTAATCAATGCAGTAGAGCAGGGAGACACAATCTCCCTGCACTACTGCTCACTGTTCTGTCGACCCCAGGTTGCTTTAAACCTGCGATCAACAGAAGGTGATGCCAGGATAGAAGTGCCAGCACACGCGCAGGAAGTCAAATAATCCTGGGGTAGTAAGGACCCGGGTTTGCAGGAGGAATCGGTATATGATGCACATAATGTTTTTTATTTTAATTGAAACATATGGTGTGACTGTGTGGGCATCATAAAATATGGGGCCCCTCATACATTTCCTGAACTGCTAATTACATTTCAAAGCTTCCCTAGACTGGTGCCCATAGATTGTGACTCGGTCCTTCTGACTGCCCTTATTCGCACATTGAAGTCAATTCTGACACATGGTAAGGTTTTTAAGATTAGATAGTGTAGGTTCTGTCCCGATCAGGGGCACCTTGACAACGGTGGGATGGCTTTTATGCTATTTTTGATCAAAAACAATATTACTAAGAACCCTGAGTTATTTAAATACACTTGCTTTTTACTTATTTAGTTACAGCAGGGTTTTTTGCTCATTTTGTTTCTTCATACTTAACAAAAATCCCATTCATACACAACGGGGATAAAGAGGCATAGGCGAAAAATGTACTAAAATATATAATCTTTTATTCAAAAATTATTAAAAAGTTTAAAATAAAGAAAAGGGATATTCTCAAAATTACCTGGGTACAGATAGAAGACAGGAATAATAAATTAGGGCAGTAAATTAGAGCAGTAAATTATTTACAAACACTGTTTCAAGATTACCTCTTATAAACCAATAAAGGGGTATAGCTGAGGTGTGCTTGTGGCCAGGGCAGAAATTAATGTAAGTAAATATCAGTCTTCAGATCTTGTTGGACTTGATTGAAAATGATTTTGACCTGAAAGTTATACTATTTCGGGACTTGTTGGTTACAGGTCTTGATATACAGTTGTATATGAGATTTCTTTTTGTACTCAATACTTTTTATGTTGTTGAATCTTTTGTTCCTTTGTTTGTTTTGAAGTTCTTTTCAATAAAAACCAGATTAAACATAAATGCATAGTAAATATCAGTCTTTGACTTATGGGGCGGTTTTATATAGAATACACTAATGCACTTAATGATTTAATTAATTGTCCTACACCGTGCCATGATTTTGGTTACTTTATCTTATGTGACAATAATCCTATAATAATGTTAGCACTTTGCACTTTATGGATATATGTGAACGCTGCCTACTGAGATTTATTGGTTTATAAGAGGTAATCTTGAAACAGTGTTTGTAAATAAATTACTGCTCTAATTTACTGCCCTAATTTATTATTCCTGGAATCTATCCATACCCGCCTAATTTTAAGAATATCCCTTTGCTTTATTTTAAACTCATGATACCATGAAACATGAGGTTGGTATCTTACTTTAAATGGACTCTTGATATTTATAAAGTTCATTTTGTTTCTTGTAGGTTTTGTGCACTTTATGGCTAATGTGAACATGTGTTTATGTGCTACATGTATACCAACTTAATCCAAGCTCAATTTTTGTGTTTTTTTCTTTGTATTTTTGCATTCTTCCCCAGACTGGTGTCCATAGATTGGGACTCGGTCCTTCTGTCTGCCTTTATTCACACACTGGGGTCAATTCTGACACATGGTAAGATTTTTAAAATTAGATAGCATAGGTTTCGTCCCGAACCTTGACGAGGGTGGGATGGCTTTTATGCTATTTTTTTTTTTTATAAAAAATTGTATTACTATGAACCCTGAGTTATTTAAATGCACTTGCTTTTTACTTATTTAGTTTCAGCAGGGTTTTTTGCTCATTTTGTTTCTTGTAGGTTTTGTGCCTCTCATACATTGTAGGAACTACTGTGGGGGGCCCTCATACATTATGGGGTCTCCATAAAGTGTGCTGGCCATTATACTATATAGAGGACTATGGGAAGTGCAGTATACTGTATGGAGGACTATGGGGAGAGCATTATGCTATATGGAGGACAATGGGGAGTGCAGTATACTGTATGGAGGACTATGGGGAGACCAGGGCCAGGACTTTCCTACCGCACAAGTACCCGACGTGCTACATTTCCTTCAGTCGCGGTGATGCGCCCCTGCTGGATGTTCTCATGAACTGCAGCCTGGGAACTTTTTCCCACGCTCCAGGTCATATGAGGACATCCACCAGGGGGCGCATCACCGCGACTGAAGGAAATGTAGGTTAATGACCTACATTTCCTTCATTCGCCGGGGAATTACAAGCACGAGCACAGCTGCATTTGCAGGGCTCCTGCTTGTAAATTATTTTAACCCCTTCAGATGGATTACCTCGTGGGACATGACGGGTCAGCAGAAGGTATGTATATTGTGGGTTTATTGTTTTGCCAAGCGACGGTCTGCAAATGGATTGAGAGAGCAATAAAATATTAAAACAACCGCTGTGTTTATTTCATTAAAATACTTTTAGATCATGTGTGTGTGTGTTTTTTAACCCTTTCATACAATTGGATTAATAAAGGATAGGTGTCATAATTGACGCCTCTCCATTATTAATGTGGCTTAATGACACCTTACAATAGCAAGGTGGCATTAACCCTTCATTACCCCATATCCCACCGCTACACGGGAATGGGAAGAGAGTGGCCAAGTGCCAGAATAGGCGCATCTTCCAGATGTGCCTTTTCTGGGGTGGCTGGGGGCAGATGTTTTTAGCCACGGGGGGGCCAATAACCATGGACCCTCTCCTGGCTATTAATATCTGCCGTCAGTCACTGGCTTTACCACTCTGGCGGAGAAAATTGCGCGGGAGCCCACGCCAATTTTTTCTGCCATTTAACCCTTTATTTAAGCACCTACAGCGCTGAAATTTTGCACATACACACTACTAACATTAGTAGTGTGGAATATGCAAAAAAAAGGGGATATGAGATGGTTTACTGTATGTAAACCATGTCTCATATCCTGTCGGGTTTAGGCAGGAGAAATGAAAAGCCGGCAATTGAATTACCGACTTTTCACAGATATCGCACTGTAGTAAATATAAATACAGACTATATATATATATGTGTCTCAATGACATATATATATATACTGTATATATGTTTTCCCGAACATTTGAGCACATAAATCCATTAGATGTCGGTTTTGCAAGCCTGCGAGAAAATATCGCAGTACGGATGCCATACGGATTACATACGGAGGATGCCATGCGCAAAATACGCTGACACACCCTGACTACGGATCAATATTTTGAGAACATTTCTCCGTATTACGGCCGTAAAATACGGACCGTATTGTCTTACGCCGAGTGTGACGCCGGCCTAACACCTAGCTACACCTCTTGCTAATACTCTTCTTAATTGTGAAAAGAAAACAAAGCCCTTACCTCATGAATCCTGCACACACACTGCATGTCATGTAGAACAGAGCATAGAAGATGAGAATGCAGAGAAAAAGATGGAAGTGGATGTTCTAGGGAAGAAGATGATATATATTCATTTTTTTAATAATTGATCAATCTTTTTAAACAGTTACCTCAGTTCTTTAACCTCGGTATACATATGTCTCAAATCAGAAAGACCAGCAATTTTTTTGAATTTCTTAAAGAATGGGGCATGTTGGAGTCAGACATTCCTGAATACGGTAATCGCATGCCTCTTAAGGAATCAGGAGCTTCTGACAAGTAGCATGCACCTCCATGCTTCTCATCACAAATCCTAACCCAATCGGACACTGGAATAAGATTTGTGGCATAAGGTAGGCCACAGCTAGTCATGACTTAGATGAGCTGTGGCATCATGCCCCTGCCATACCCCTGTCCTGCTCAGCTCTACCCAAATTGGTGGAGCTAGGCAGAACTGACAAAAAAATGCCAAAGGTCATAAAATTTTTACACAACCCAAAGTTAGGCAAAAATGTTGAGACTTTTCAAAACCGTTAGCGTCAGGGGGAGCATGAGACACCGCCTATGGGAGAGGGTTTAGGTTCACGTGAGGTTGCTGCAGGTGAGCCCACGGAGCCTATGCAAATCGCAGGGGTGTCACATGTGAAGCGTGTAAAACTGGTCATTTTATTAACATCTGTCCTCTGCTGTCTAAGAAAAACGCAACGGCGGAAAACTTCTAAGCTCAGAGGGTGTGGAGGAGACCAATCTGAGCTTATGTATATCCTCCATGGTGGTTTCTCAATGCATGCTCCCTGCTAAGGTTTTTATCGCTGGCAGTGAGCTGCCAATTACTGTTTTTGTTGATAGTGGTTCAGCCACAAATCTCATTGATGAGGAGTTTGCGCGCACAGCAGGTTTTAGGATTGAAAAACTGTCTCATCCTATCCGCGTGGTCACCATCAATGCTGCTCCTCTCTCTCAGGGGGAGATTACTGAATTTGTGGCTGAGGTGAAACTCCACAATGGGGTTCTACGTTCCGAGCGGGTTACATGTAAGGTGCTCAGGAATCTTCCTGCTCAGGTGGTTTTGGGTTTTCCTTGGTTGTCTATGCACAACCCGGTAATTGACTGGAAAACTCAGGACATAATTCAGTGGAGCGAGTTCTGCCAGGAGAATTGCCTGGCCACATGTGTGGCTGCGGTGACTTCAAGCATTCCGGAGTCACTTCTGGATTTTGTGGATGTGTTCTCTGAGAAGGGTTGTTCAGAGTTGCCGCCACATCGTCCCTATGACTGTTCTATCAGGTTTAAACCAGTGGCCAAATTGCCTAAAGCAAGGATGTTAGCATCTCCGGTCCGGAGAGACAAGCGTTAAAAGATTATATTGCTGAAAGCTTGAGCAAAGGGCACATCAGGCCGTCATCCTCGCCGGTGGCAGCAGGGTTCTTCTTCGTGAAGAAGAAAGATGGCGGATTACGCCCGTGTTTGGATTCCAGGGAGTTGAACCAGATTACGGTTCGTGATCCATACCCTATGTGTTGTGAATTTGGATTCTGGGCTCCCCCGGTGGCTACTGGTGGAATTGAACTGGTGTCTTCATCTTCTCTGTTCACCTGTTCCCATCAAGATGTGGGAGTCGCTATATAGCCTTGTTGCTCTGTTAGTTGCTTGCCGGTCATCAATGTTATCAGAAGCCTCTCTGTGCTTGTTCCTGCTCCTAGACAACTACTAGATAAGTTGGACTCTTGTCCATGTTTGTTTTTGCAATTTTGTTCCAGTTCACAGCTGTAGTTTCGTTACTGTGTCTGGAAAGCTCTTGTGAACAGGAATTGCCACTCTGGTGTTATGAGTTAATGCCAGAGTTTTAAAGTAATTTCTGGATGGTGTTTTGATAGGGTTTTTAGCTGACCATGAAAGTGTCCTTTCTGTCTTCTGCTATGTAGTAAGTGGACCTCAAATTTGCTAAACCTATTTTCATACTACGTTTGTTATTTCATCTTGATTCACCGCCAATACATGTGGGGGGCCTCTGTCTCCTTTCGGGGTATTTCTCTAGAGGTGAGCTAGGACTAATATTTTCCTCTGCTAGCTTTATTTAGTCCTCCGGCTGGTGCTGGGCATCTAGAATCAACGTAGGCATGCTACCCGGCCACTGCTAGTTGTGCGTTAGGTTTAGTTCATGGTCAGCTCAGTTTCCATCTTCCAAGAGCTAGTTCCTATATATGCTGATGCTATGATCTCTTGCCATTGAGATCATGACAGTTTGACCGGCCCACTAAAGGGTTAAAATCCTTGGCTGAGAAAGGAGAGAAATAAGTAGTCTGCTGAAATTTTTTTTTTTTTTTTTCTCTCTCTTTGAATGGCTCTGTGTTCACCTGTTTGCAATGGATCTTCAGAGTGTAACTGCAGGTTTGAATAATCTCGCCACGAAGGTACAAAATTTGCAAGATTTTGTTTGTCATGCACCTGTATCTGAGCCGAGAATTCCTTTGCCGGAATTTTTCTCGGGGAATAGATCTGGGTTTCAGAATTTTCGAAATAATTGCAAATTATTTTTGTCCCTGAAATCTCGCTCTGCCGGAGATCCTGCACAGCAGGTCAGGATTGTGATTTCCTTGCTCCGGGGCGACCCTCAAGACTGGGCTTTTTCATTGACACCAGGGGATCCTGCGTTGCTCAATGTGGATGCGTTTTTTCTGGCCTTGGGGTTGCTTTATGACGAACCTCATTTGGAGCTTCAGGCAGAAAAAACTTTGATGTCCCTATCTCAGGGGCAAGATGAAGCGGAAATTTACTGCCAAAGATTCCGTAAATGGTCTGTGCTTACTCAGTGGAATGAGTGCGCCCTGGCGGCGACTTTCAGAGAGGGTCTCTCTGATGCCATTAAGGATGTTATGGTGGGGTTCCCTGTGCCTGCGGGTCTGAATGAGTCCATGACAATGGCTATTCAGATCGATAGGCGTTTGCGGGAGCGCAAACCAGTGCACCATCTGGCGGTGTCCACTGAGAAATCGCCAGAGAGTATGCAGTGTGATAGAATTCTGTCCCGAAGCGAGCGGCAGAATTTTAGACGGAAAAATGGGTTGTGTTTCTATTGTGGTGATTCTACTCATGTTATATCAGCATGCTCTAAGCGCACTAAAAAGCTTGGTAAATCTGTTTCCATTTGCACCTTACCGTCTAAGTTTATTCTATCTGTGACCCTGATTTGCTCTTTGTCATCTATTACCACGGACGCCTATGTCGACTCTGGCGCCGCTTTGAGTCTTATGGATTGGTCCTTTGCCAAACGCTGTGGGTATGATTTAGAGCCTTTGGAGACTCCTATTCCTCTGAAGGGGATTGACTCCACCCCATTGGCTAATAATAAACCACAATACTGGACACAAGTAACTATGCGTATTAATCCGGATCACCAGGAGATTATTCGCTTTCTGGTGCTGTATAATCTACATGATGATTTGGTGCTAGGATTGCCTTGGCTGCAATCTCACAACCCAGTCCTCGACTGGAAAGCTATGTCTGTGTTGAGCTGGGGATGTAAGGGGGCTCATGGGGATGTACCTGTGGTTTCCATTTCATCATCTATTCCCTCTGAAATTCCTGAGTTCCTGTCTGACTATCGTGACGTCTTTGAAGAATCCAAGCTTGGTTCGTTACCTCCGCACCGAGAGTGCGATTGTGCCATAGATTTAATCCCGGGTAGTAAATACCCAAAGGGTCGTTTATTTAATCTGTCTGTGCCTGAACATGCTGCTATGCGTGAATATATAAAGGAGTCCTTGGAAAAGGGACATATTCGTCCATCGTCATCTCCCTTAGGAGCCGGTTTTTTCTTTGTGTCAAAAAAAGACGGCTCTTTGAGACCATGTATCGATTATCGGCTTTTGAATAAAATCACTGTAAAATATCAATACCCATTGCCGTTGCTGACTGATTTGTTTGCTCGCATAAAGGGGGCCAAGTGGTTCTCTAAGATTGACCTTCGTGGGGCGTATAATTTGGTGCGAATCAGGCAGGGGGATGAGTGGAAAACCGCATTTAATACGCCCGAGGGCCACTTTGAGTATTTAGTGATGCCTTTTGGTCTTTCAAATGCTCCGTCAGTTTTCCAGTCCTTTATGCATGATATTTTTCGCGATTATTTGGATAAATTTATGATTGTGTATCTGGATGATATTCTGATTTTTTCTGATGACTGGGACTCTCATGTCCAGCAAGTCAGGAGGGTTTTTCAGGTTTTGCGGTCTAATTCTTTGTGTGTGAAGGGTTCTAAGTGTGTTTTTGGGGTACAGAGGATTTCCTTTTTGGGATATATTTTTTCCCCCTCTTCCATTGAAATGGATCCTGTCAAGGTTCAAGCTATTTGTGATTGGACGCAGCCCTCTTCTCTTAAGAGTCTTCAGAAATTTTTGGGCTTTGCTAACTTTTATCGTCGATTTATTGCTGGTTTTTCGGATATTGCTAAGCCATTGACCGATTTGACTAAGAAGGGTGCTGATGTTGCTGATTGGTCCCCTGATGCTGTGGAGGCCTTTCGGGAGCTTAAGCGCCGTTTTTCCTCTGCCCCTGTGTTGCGTCAGCCTGATGTTGCTCTACCTTTTCAGGTTGAGGTCGACGCTTCTGAGATCGGAGCTGGGGCAGTGTTGTCGCAGAAAAGTTCTGACTGCTCCGTGATTAGGCCTTGTGCCTTCTTTTCCCGTAAATTTTCGCCCGCTGAGCGGAATTATGATGTTGGGAATCGGGAGCTTTTGGCCATGAAGTGGGCTTTTGAGGAGTGGCGCCATTGGCTTGAGGGGGCCAGACATCAGGTGGTGGTATTGACTGACCACAAAAATTTGATTTATCTTGAGACCGCCAGGCGCCTGAATCCTAGACAGGCGCGCTGGTCATTATTTTTCTCTCGGTTTAATTTTGTGGTGTCATACCTACCGGGTTCTAAGAATGTTAAGGCGGATGCCCTTTCTAGGAGTTTTGAGCCTGACTCGCCTGGTAACTCTGAGCCCACAGGTATCCTTAAGGATGGAGTGGTATTGTCAGCCGTTTCTCCAGACCTGCGGCGGGCCTTGCAGGAGTTTCAGGCGGATAGACCTGATCGTTGCCCACCTGATAAACTGTTTGTTCCTGATGATTGGACCAGTAGAGTCATCTCTGAGGTTCATTCTTCTGCGTTGGCAGGTCATCCTGGCATTTTTGGTACCAGGGATTTGGTGGCAAGGTCCTTCTGGTGGCCTTCCCTGTCACGAGATGTGCGAGGCTTTGTGCAGTCTTGTGACGTTTGTGCTCGGGCCAAGCCTTGTTGTTCTCGGGCTAGTGGATTGTTGTTGCCCTTGCCTATTCCTAAGAGGCCTTGGACGCACATCTCGATGGATTTTATTTCAGATCTGCCTGTTTCTCAGAAGATGTCTGTCATCTGGGTGGTGTGTGACCGTTTCTCTAAGATGGTCCATTTGGTTCCTCTGCCCAAGTTGCCTTCTTCTTCCGAGTTGGTTCCTCTGTTTTTTCAAAATGTTGTTCGTTTGCATGGTATTCCTGAGAATATCGTTTCTGACAGAGGCACCCAATTCGTGTCTAGATTTTGGCGGGCATTCTGTGCTAGGATGGGCATAGATTTATCTTTTTCGTCCGCTTTCCATCCTCAGACGAATGGCCAGACCGAGCGGATTAATCAGACCCTGGAGACATATCTGAGGTGTTTTGTGTCTGCTGACCAGGATGATTGGGTTGCTTTTTTGCCATTGGCGGAGTTTGCTCTCAATAATCGGGCCAGCTCTGCCACTTTGGTGTCCCCGTTTTTCTGTAATTCGGGGTTTCATCCTCGATTTTCCTCTGGTCAGGTGGAATCTTCGGATTGTCCTGGAGTGGATGCTGTGGTGGAGAGATTGCATCAGATCTGGGGGCAGGTGGTGGACAATTTGAGGTTGTCCCAGGAGAAGACTCAGCTTTTTGCCAACTGCCACCGTCGTGTTGGTCCTCGGCTTTGTGTTGGGGATTTGGTGTGGTTGTCTTCTCGTTTTGTCCCTATGAGGGTCTCTTCTCCTAAGTTTAAGCCTCGGTTCATCGGCCCATATAAGATATTGGAGATTCTTAACCCTGTTTCCTTCCGTTTGGACCTCCCTGCATCCTTTTCTATTCATAACGTTTTTCATCGGTCATTGTTGCGCAGGTATGAGGTACCGGTTGTGCCTTCCGTTGAGCCTCCTGCTCCGGTGTTGGTTGAGGGTGAGTTGGAGTACGTTGTGGAGAAAATCTTAGACTCTCGTGTTTCCAGACGGAGACTCCAGTATCTGGTCAAGTGGAAGGGATACGGCCAGGAGGATAATTCTTGGGTGAATGCATCTGATGTTCATGCCTCTGATCTGGTTCGTACCTTTCATAGGGCCCATCCTGATCGCCCTGGTGGTTCTGGTGAGGGTTCGGTGCCCCCTCCTTGAGGGGGGGTACTGTTGTGAATTTGGATTCTGGGCTCCCCCGGTGGCTACTGGTGGAATTGAACTGGTGTCTTCATCTTCTCTGTTCACCTGTTCCCATCAAGATGTGGGAGTCGCTATATAGCCTTGTTGCTCTGTTAGTTGCTTGCCGGTCATCAATGTTATCAGAAGCCTCTCTGTGCTTGTTCCTGCTCCTAGACAACTACTAGATAAGTTGGACTCTTGTCCATGTTTGTTTTTGCAATTTTGTTCCAGTTCACAGCTGTAGTTTCGTTACTGTGTCTGGAAAGCTCTTGTGAACAGGAATTGCCACTCTGGTGTTATGAGTTAATGCCAGAGTTTTAAAGTAATTTCTGGATGGTGTTTTGATAGGGTTTTTAGCTGACCATGAAAGTGTCCTTTCTGTCTTCTGCTATGTAGTAAGTGGACCTCAAATTTGCTAAACCTATTTTCATACTACGTTTGTTATTTCATCTTGATTCACCGCCAATACATGTGGGGGGCCTCTGTCTCCTTTCGGGGTATTTCTCTAGAGGTGAGCTAGGACTAATATTTTCCTCTGCTAGCTTTATTTAGTCCTCCGGCTGGTGCTGGGCATCTAGAATCAACGTAGGCATGCTACCCGGCCACTGCTAGTTGTGCGTTAGGTTTAGTTCATGGTCAGCTCAGTTTCCATCTTCCAAGAGCTAGTTCCTATATATGCTGATGCTATGATCTCTTGCCATTGAGATCATGACACCTATGCCACTGATACCAGATTTGTTCAACCAGGTGGCAGGTGCTAAGTGGTTTACCAAGCTTGACCTCAGTGGGGCGTACAACCTCATAAGAGTCCGTCAAGGTGATGAGTGGAAGACGGCTTTTAATACCCCTGAGGGTCATTTTGAAAATTTGGTGATGCCATTTGGGTTGACTAACACACCTGCAGTGTTCCAACATTTCATCAATGATGTGTTCTCGCATGTTTTGGGGAAATTCGTTATCGTGTACCTAGATGACATTCTCATATATTCTTGCGACCGTGATGCTCATTTAGATCATGTCAGGCAGGTGTTACAGCTTCTCAGAGAGAATAAGCTGTATGCTAAACTTGAGAAATGTGTATTTTTTGTTCAAGAGTTGCCTTTCTTGGGTTATATTGGGCCTGCTTCTGGTTTTAAAATGGACGCCGCTAAGGTGCAAGTGGTGCTGCATTGGGAACGTCCTGATAACCTGAAAGCACTTCAGCGGTTCCTTGGGTTTTCTAACTACTATAGGAAATTGATCAAGGATTTTTCCATCATTGCTAAACCGCTAACTGACATGACTAAAAAGGGTACCAATTTCTCCGTTTGGCCTGAGGCTGCTGTGCGCGCATTTGAATTTCTTAAGAACAGTTTTGTTTCAGCCCCCATTCTTGTGCAGCCAGACGTATCAAAACCCTTTGTTGTGGAAGTCGATGCGTCTGAGGTTGGTGTGGGGGCGGTACTATCTCAAGGCTCATCTTTGAGTGGTTTGCATCCGTGCGCCTATTTCTCCAAGAAACTGTCGTCCTCCGAATGTAACTACGATATCGGCAACAGGGAGTTGTTGGCAATTAAGTTGGCCTTTGAGGAATGGCGACACTTCTTGGAGGGGTCGGTACATCAGGTTACTGTTATTACCGATCATAAGAATCTGCTGTATTTGGAGTCAGCCAAGCGTCTGCCCCCCAGGCAGGCTCGCTGGGCATTGTTTTTCACGCGGTTCAATTTTGTTGTCACTTATAGACCGGGGTCTAAAAACACTAAGGCGGATGCTCTGTCCAGGTGTTTTCCGGGGGGAGAACCTCGGGAGGATCCAGTACCCATCCTCCAAAAGGGTGTTGTGGTTTCGGCTCTCACTACCGAGGTTGAGGCTGAGATTGCCGAGGCTCAGGAGGAGGTACCATCTGAGCTTCCCATCAACAAATCTTTTGTACCGCTTCATCTCCGCTTAAAGGTTTTGGCGGAGCATCATGATGCTGTCCTGGCTGGCCACCCAGGGGTTAGAGGTACCTTGGAGTTGGTGTCACGTCGGTTTTGGTGGCCCAAGATCCGACAGGACGTGGTCTCATACGTGTCAGCTTGTACCACGTGCTCTAGGGCTAAGACGCCCCGCCCCCATCCTGTTGGCACACTACTTCCTCTTGAGGTACCTAGTAAGCCATGGACGGAAATCTCCATGGATTTCATCACTGATTTGCCCTCATCAGCTGGGAACACGGTCATCTTGGTGATTGTTGATCGGTTTTCAAAAATGTTGCACTTTGTGTCTTTGCCTTTGTTGCCTAACCCTAAGACTCTGGCTCAGGTATTTGTGCAGGAGGTGGTCAGACTTCATGGGGTTCCGTCTGACATCGTGTCTGATAGGGGGTCTCAGTTTGTGGCAAAATTTTGGAAAGCATTTTGCTTACGGCTGGGGATCAAGTTGTCTTATTTTTCGGCGTTTCATCCTCAGTCAAATGGTCAGACTGAGCGTATGAACCAAAATTTGGAACAGTACCTACGCTGCTTTGTCTCTGATAACCAGGAGGAGTGGTCTACCTTTCTTCCTTTGGCTGAGTTTGCCATCAATAATCACCGCCAGGAGTCGTCTGGGGAGTCTCCATTTTTTTGTGTTTACGGGCTACATCCTCAATTTTGTACTTTGAGTCAGAGGGGCTCTTCCGGCGTTCCGGAGGAGGACCAGTTAGGAGCACAATTGTCGTCAGTCTGGAGGAGAGTTAAACAGCGCCTGTTGAGTGTGGGTGCTAGGTACAAACGTGTGGCTGACAGTAGGCGTGTGCCAGGTCCGGACCTGAGTGTGGATGACTGGGTGTGGTTATCCACAAAAAAAATAAGACTCAAAATACCGTCCCTTAAATTGGGTCCACGGTTTATTGGTCCATTTAGGGTCACCGCCGTCATTAACCCAGTAGCGTACCGATTGGAGCTTCCTACATTGTATAAGATACACAACGTGTTCCACAGGTCTCTTTTAAAGAAGGTGGTGGGTTCTGTGGACGCGGCGCCTATGCCACCTCTAGTCTTGGTGGATGGTAATTTGGAATTTGAAGTCTCCAAGGTGGTTGACTCTCGTGTAGAGCGCCGCACTTTACAGTACTTGGTACACTGGCATGGTTATGGGCCTGAGGAGAGGTCCTGGGTACCAGCCTCAAACATTCATGCGGATTGGCTGGTCAGGTTTTTTCATTGTCGCCATCCAGACAAGCCGGGTCCTATAAGCCGTGAGGGCCCTGGGGTCCCTCGTAGAAGGCGGGGTACTGTCATGTCGGACGCTGTTCAGACCAGGTCGTTCGACAGACAGCGGTAATTCCGCTTTTGACCACTATGTGCTCATTGGCGTCGGCTAGATTTTATCTAGCTGTTCCGGGGTTAATTTACCTGATCCTCGGATTGGAAGCTGGGCCATGCCCATTGCCTTTAAATAGTTCTCCTGATCATTGGGCGTCGCCGATTATAGCTTCTGTCTTGTGCGTTGTTATCTCGGTCTGGAGTGGAGAGCTGGTTGTTGGAGATTCGTTGCTGGTGGTGTATTTTCCTTTGTCTTATTTACTCCTTCCTATATTTGTGTTTATTTTGCCCTGCACATTTATAGTGTATTCCTGAGTGACTGCGGCGTGGTGTATATTTTCCTTTATCCTTGTCTGTGCTTACTGTGGGTATTGGTGTATTACCTCTTCACTGGCTGGTGGGCAGAGGTTTTAGCCTAGGGTTGAAACAGGAGACAGGGTGAGGTTCGAGGCCTGGACATGCACACCATCAGTGTAAACTTCAGGTAGAGGGTGAGTCAGGATTTCCCTAGTCTGAGGGAAATTGCAGGGGCCCGGGTTATTAGCTCTCGCTCACCTAGTCTCCCCGTGACACACGCAGATACATGAGGGCTGTCACAGAAATACCACACTGGCAAATATGTGGCATTTTTATATTTTTTATGCTAAATAGTGCTGCATATAATTAGAGTAACAGACAGCAAAAAAAGTTTTACACCGGCCTACAATGACCAAACTTGGAGCACACAGATATTATGAGGGCTGTCACGGAAATACCACACTGGCAAATATGTAGCCTTTTTATCTTTTTTGAAGCTTAATAGTGCTGTATATAATTAGAGTATCAGACTGCAAAAAAAGTGGCCCACCGGCCTACAATGCCCAAAGTTGGAGCACGCAGATATATGAGGACTGTCACGGAAATACCACACTAGCAAATATGTGGCCTTTTTATATTTTTTTATGCTAAATAGTGCTGTATATAATTAGAGTAGCAGATAGCGAAAAAAGTGGTCCAACGGCCTACAATGCCCAAACTTGGAGCACGCAGATATATGAGGGCTGTCACGGAAATACCACACTGGCAAATATGTGGCCTGTTTTTTTAAAATGCCAAATAGTGCTGTATATAATTAGAGTAACAGACAGCAAAAAAGTGGTACACCGGCCTACAATGCCCAGACTTGGGGCACGGAGATATATGAGGGCTGTCACGGAAATACCACACTGGCAAATATGTGGCCTTTTTATATTTTTTTATGCTAAATAGTGCTGTATATAATTAGAGTATCAAACTGCAAAAAAAAGTGGTCCACCGGCCTACAATGTCCAAACTTGGAGCACGCAGATATATGAGGGCTGTCACGGAAATACCACACTGGCAAATACGTGGTCTGTATTTTTTTTAAATGCCAAATAGTGCTGTATATAATTAGAGTAACAGAGAGTAAAAAAAGCGGTCCTCTGGCCTACAATGCCCAAGCTTGGAGCACGCAGATATATGAGGGCTGTCACGGAAATACCACACTGGCAAATATGTGGCTTTTTTGTCTTTTTTGAAGCTAAATAGTGCTGTATATATTTAAAGTAACAGACAGCAAAAAAAAGTGGTCCTCCGGCCTACAATGCCCAAACTTGGAGCACGCAGATATATGAGGGCTGTCATGGAAATACCACACTGGCAAATATGTGGTCTTCTTATTTTTTTTATGCTAAATAGTGCTGTATATAATTAGAATATCAAACTGCAAAAAAAGTGGTCCACCCGCCTACAATGCCCAAACTTGGAGCTGGCAGATATATGAAGGCTGTCATGGAAATACCACACTAGCAATTTTGTGGCCTGTTTTTTTTTAAATGCCAAATAGTGCTGTATATAATTAGAGTAACAGACAGCAAACACAGTGGCAAAATGGCCTAAAATGCCCAAACTTGGAGAACTGTTGTGAACTCTATTTTTGGGCTCCCTCTAGTGGTCACAAGCGGTACTGTGTAGTGTTGTCTTTCTGCAGGTTGCAGCATCAGCTGGTTCGTTATCCTTGGTTGGTTTCTTATTTAGCTCACCTAGATACTCAGTTCCTTGCCTGCTATCAATGTATTCAGTGCTCTTCAGATTCCTTGTGTCTACCTTGCTCCCAGTCTCTCCAAGACAAGCTAAGTTTTTGTTTGATCATTTTTTGATTATCAGCGTTCATTATGTTTTTAGTCCAGCTCGCTAAAATGTGATTTCCTCGCTTGCTGATTGCTCTAGGAGACTGAGTTTCTCCCCCCACACCGTTAGTTGGTGTGGGGGTTCTTGAAATCTCAGAGTGGATATTTTGTAAGGGTTTTTTACTGACCGCATAGATTCCCTTTTCTATTTTCTGCTATCTAGTATTAGTGGGCCTCATTTGCTGAATCTGCTTTCACCCCTGTGTATGTGCCTTCCTCTTACCTCACCGTTATTATTTGTTGGGGGCTTCTATATCTTTGGGGATTATTTCTCTGGAGGCAAGAGAGGTCTTTCTTTCTCTCTAGGGGTAGTGTTGTGATTCGGTTCGTGGGCTCCCCCGGTGGTCTCTTGTGGTACTGGTGTCCTGCAAGCTTTGCCTTCTCAGTTCACCTGTTCCTATCAGGATGTGGGAGTATCCTATTTAACCTTGCTCCTCAGTCATTCTAATGCTGGCCATCAATGTATCCAGAGTGATTCTGTTGCATGTTCCTGCTCCCAGTTTTCTGCTCAGCTAAGTTGGACACTTTAGTCCTTAAGTCTATTTTTGTATGTTTTGTCCAGTTTGCACTTATGTGAATCTCTGCAGCTGGAAGCTCTTGTTGGGCTGTAATTACCACTCCAGTGGCATGAGTTGTCACATGAGTTAAGGTAATTTCAGGATGGTGTTTTGAAGGGTTTTGCAGCTGACCGCGAAGTCCTCTGTTGTATCTTTCTGCTATTTAGTTAGCGGGCCTCTCTGTGCTAAATCTGCTTTCATACTACGTGTGTCTTTTCATCTGCTCTCACCGTTATTATATGTGGGGGGCTGCTATCTCCTGTGGGGGCATTCTCTGGAGGCAAGCCAGGACTGTGTTTTCTTCT
Organism: Ranitomeya variabilis; assembly: GCF_051348905.1. Lineage (NCBI taxonomy): Eukaryota > Metazoa > Chordata > Amphibia > Anura > Dendrobatidae > Ranitomeya > Ranitomeya variabilis. The sequence continues at coordinate 321,653,360 of NC_135234.1, forward strand.
ACCAGGGGTAGTTAGTTCTCCGGCTGGCGCGCGGCATCTAGAGACAACGCAGGAATGCCCCCTGGCTACTTCTAGTGTGGTGTGTAGGTTTAGCATCACGGTCAGCTCTAGTTTCCATCACCCGAGAGCTTGTCTGTTTATTCTATGCTTCTGATGTTTCCTTGCCATTGGAAACCATAACAGTATGGCCAGCCCAAATGTTATATCTATAGGCTGAAGCAGGAGAGAAAAGGAACTGTGTGAAACCTTTTTTTTTTTTTTTTTCCTTCCTCTGAAGTTGCACTCCAGCTCTAATTGCAGTCTCCTGTTTTCCTCTCCTCTTAACCCCTGAATGGCTCAGACTTTATCTGTTGAAATATGGATCCCCAGAGTCTGGCTACCAATTTGAATAATCTTGCCTTTAAAGTTCAGAATATACAAGATTTTTTGTTACATGCTTCTCGGTCTGAACCTAAAATTCCTATACCGGAGTTTTTTTCTGGAGATCGATCTTGTTTTCTAAATTTTAAATACAATTGTAAATTGTTTCTTTCGCTGAGATCTCATTCTGCTGGAGATCCTGCCCAGCAAGTAAAAATTGTTATTTCTTTACTGCGGGGTGACCCCCAAAATTGGGCATTTTCATTGGCACCAGGGGATCCTGCGTTGCTCAATGTGGATGCGTTTTTTCTGGCTTTGGGGTTGCTTTATGAGGAACCAAATTTGGAGATTCAGGCTGAGAAAGCCCTAATAGCCCTCTCTCAGGGGCAAGATGAAGCCGAAATATCTTGCCAGAAATTTCGAAAGTGGTCTGTGCTTACTCAGTGGAATGAGTGCGCTCTGGCGGCAATTTTCAGAGAAGGTCTCTCTGATGCTGTAAAAGACGTCATGGTGGGGTTTCCTGCGCCTACTGGTCTGAATGAGTCCATGACAATGGCAATTCAGATTGATCGGCATTTACGGGAACGCAAACCTGTGCACCAGTTGGCGGTGTCTTCTGAAGAGGCACCACAGAGTATGCAATGTGATAGCTTTCTGTCCAGAAGCGAACGACAGATTTATAGGCGCAAAAATCATTTGTGCTTCTATTGTGGAAATTCTACTCATGTTATATCAGCATGCTCTAAACGAACAAAGAAAGTTGATAAATCCTCTGCTATTGGCACTTTGCAGTCCAAGTTTATTTTGTCTGTAACTCTAATTTGTTCGTTGTCTTCTATTGTTGCGGATGCGTATGTGGATTCTGGCGCCGCTTTGAGTCTTATGGATTGGTCCTTTGCCAGGCGCTGTGGGTTTGATCTAGAGCCTCTGGAAGTTCCTATACCTTTAAAGGGTATTGATTCTACACCATTGGCTAGTAATAAACCACAATACTGGACACAAGTGACTATGCGTATGACTCCAGACCATCATGAGGTGATTCGCTTCCTTGTACTGTATAATCTACATGATGTGTTGGTGCTGGGATTGCCATGGTTGCAAACTCATAACCCAGTCCTTGATTGGAAAACAATGTCTGTACTAAGCTGGGGATGTCAGGGAAATCATGGGGATACATCTTTGGTCTCCATTGCTTCATCTATTCCCTCTGAAATTCCTGAGTTTTTGTCTGATTATCGTGAGGTTTTTGAGGAATCTACTCTTAATTCTCTTCCTCCTCACAGAGATTGCGATTGCACCATAGATTTGATCCCTGGCAGTAAATTTCCTAAGGGTCGTCTATTCAATCTGTCTGTACCTGAACATGCTGCCATGCGAGAGTATATTAGGGAGTCCTTGGAAAAGGGACATATTCGTCCTTCTTCGTCTCCTCTTGGAGCGGGGTTCTTTTTCGTAGCTAAAAGCGATGGTTCTTTGAGACCTTGTATTGATTATAGACTCTTGAATAAGATCACAGTCAAGTATCAGTATCCTTTGCCATTGCTGACAGATTTATTTGCTCGCATTGAGGGGGCGAAGTGGTTCTCTAAGATTGATCTTCGCGGTGCGTATAATTTGGTGCGAATTAAGCAGGGGGATGAGTGGAAAACCGCATTTAATACGCCCGAGGGCCATTTTGAGTATTTGGTGATGCCTTTTGGTCTGTCAAATGCCCCTTCGGTCTTTCAGTCTTTTATGCACAATATTTTCCGTGAATATCTGGATAAATTTATGATTGTGTATTTGGACGATATCTTGATTTTTTCGGATGACTGGGAATCTCATGTTCAACAAGTTAGGAGGGTTTTTCAGGTTTTGCGGACCAATTCTCTGTTTGTTAAAGGTTCAAAGTGTGTTTTTGGGGTTCAGAAGATTTCTTTTTTGGGGTACATTTTTTCCCCCTCTTCTATTGAGATGGATCCTGTGAAGGTTCGGGCTATTTGTGACTGGACGCAACCGACTTCTCTTAAGGGCCTTCAGAAATTTTTGGGCTTTGCTAACTTTTATCGTCGATTCATAACTGGTTTTTCTAGCGTTGTCAGGCCTTTGACTGATTTGACTAAAAAGGGTGCTGATGTTGCAGATTGGTCTCCTGCTGCTGTGGAGGCCTTTCGGGAGCTTAAGCGCCGTTTTTCTTCTGCTCCGGTGTTGTGCCAGCCTGATGTTTCTCTTCCTTTTCAGGTGGAAGTTGATGCTTCCGAGATCGGAGCGGGGGCGGTTTTGTCGCAGAAAAGTTCAGATTGTTCAGTGATGAGACCTTGTGCGTTTTTTTCTCGAAAATTTTCGCCCGCCGAGCGAAATTATGACGTCGGTAATCGGGAGCTTTTGGCGATGAAGTGGGCATTCGAGGAGTGGCGTCATTGGCTTGAGGGTGCTAAACATCAGGTGGTGGTCTTGACTGATCACAAAAATTTGATTTATCTTGAGTCGGCCAGACGTCTGAATCCTAGACAGGCGCGCTGGTCGTTGTTTTTCTCCCGGTTTAATTTTGTGGTTTCGTATCTGCCAGGTACTAAGAATGTGAAGGCGGATGCCCTTTCTAGGAGTTTTGAACCTGATTCCCCTGGTGATTCTAAACCTACGGGTATACTTAAGGATGGGGTGATATTGTCTGCGGTCTTCCCAGACCTGCGACGTGCTTTACAAGAGTTTCAGGCGGATCGGCCTGATCGTTGTCCGCCTGGTAGATTGTTTGTGCCGGATGAGTGGACCAATAGAGTCATCTCGGAGGTTCATTCTTCTGCGTTGGCAGGTCATCCGGGAATTTTTGGTACCCGAGATTTGGTGGCTAGGTCCTTCTGGTGGCCTTCCCTGTCTCGGGACGTGCGTACTTTTGTGCAGTCTTGCGATGTTTGTGCTCGGGCCAAGCCTTGTTGTTCTCGGGCTAGTGGGTTGTTGTTGCCCTTGCCTGTTCCTAAGAGGCCTTGGACACACATCTCTATGGATTTTATTTCTGATCTCCCTGTTTCTCAGAAGATGTCCGTCATTTGGGTGGTGTGTGACCGCTTTTCTAAGATGGTTCATTTGGTGCCCTTGCCCAAGCTGCCTTCCTCATCTGAGTTGGTGCCCCTGTTTTTTCAGAATGTGGTTCGGCTGCATGGTATTCCGGAGAATATCGTTTCCGACAGGGGATCCCAGTTTGTGTCCAGATTTTGGCAGGCGTTTTGTGCCAGGATGGGCATTGATTTGTCTTTTTCGTCTGCATTTCATCCCCAGACAAATGGCCAGATGGAACGTACTAATCAGACCTTGGAGACTTATTTGAGGTGTTTCGTGTCTGCTGATCAGGATGACTGGGTCTCCTTTTTGCCGTTGGCTGAGTTTGCCCTTAATAATCGGGCCAGTTCTGCCACTTTGGTCTCCCCTTTCTTTTGCAATTCAGGGTTCCATCCTCGTTTTTCATCTGGTCAGGTGGAGTCTTCGGATTGTCCTGGAGTGGATACCATGGTGGATAGGTTGCATCGTATTTGGGGGCAGGTGGTGGACAATTTGGAGTTGTCCCAGGAGAAGACTCAACGTTTTGCTAATCGCCATCGTCGTGTTGGTCCTCGTCTTCGTGTTGGGGACTTGGTGTGGTTGTCCTCCCGTTTTGTCCCTATGAGGGTCTCTTCTCCTAAGTTTAAGCCTCGGTTCATCGGTCCTTATAAGATTTTGGAAATTCTTAACCCTGTGTCTTTTCGTTTGGACCTCCCAGCATCCTTTGCTATCCATAATGTCTTCCATCGGTCATTATTGCGGAGGTATGAGGTACCACTTGTGCCTTCTGTTGAGCCTCCTGCTCCTGTGCTGGTTGAGGGTGAATTGGAGTACGTGGTGGAGAAAATCTTGGACTCCCGTGTTTCCAGACGGAGACTTCAATATCTGGTGAAATGGAAGGGCTACGGTCAAGAGGATAATTCTTGGGTTACAGCTTCTGATGTTCATGCTTCTGATTTGGTCCGTGCCTTTCATAGGGCTCATCCAGATCGCCCTGGTGGTTCTTGTGAGGGTTCGGTGCCCCCTCCTTAAGGGGGGGGTACTGTTGTGATTCGGTTCGTGGGCTCCCCCGGTGGTCTCTTGTGGTACTGGTGTCCTGCAAGCTTTGCCTTCTCAGTTCACCTGTTCCTATCAGGATGTGGGAGTATCCTATTTAACCTTGCTCCTCAGTCATTCTAATGCTGGCCATCAATGTATCCAGAGTGATTCTGTTGCATGTTCCTGCTCCCAGTTTTCTGCTCAGCTAAGTTGGACACTTTAATCCTTAAGTCTATTTTTGTATGTTTTGTCCAGTTTGCACTTATGTGAATCTGCTGGAAGCTCTTGTTGGGCTGTAATTACCACTCCAGTGGCATGAGTTGTCACATGAGTTAAGGTAATTTCAGGATGGTGTTTTGAAGGGTTTTGCAGCTGACCGCGAAGTCCTCTGTTGTATCTTTCTGCTATTTAGTTAGCGGGCCTCTCTGTGCTAAATCTGCTTTCATACTACGTGTGTCTTTTCATCTGCTCTCACCGTTATTATATGTGGGGGGCTGCTATCTCCTGTGGGGGCATTCTCTGGAGGCAAGCCAGGACTGTGTTTTCTTCTACCAGGGGTAGTTAGTTCTCCGGCTGGCGCGCGGCATCTAGAGACAACGCAGGAATGCCCCCTGGCTACTTCTAGTGTGGTGTGTAGGTTTAGCATCACGGTCAGCTCTAGTTTCCATCACCCGAGAGCTTGTCCGTTTATTCTATGCTTCTGATGTTTCCTTGCCATTGGAAACCATAACAGGGTAGTTAGTTCCTCAGGCTGGCTCGAAACGTCTAGGATTTTTAGGCACGTTCACCGGCTACTTCTAGTGTGTTTGGATAGGTTCAGATTTGCGGTCAGTCCAGTTTGCCACCTCTCTAGAGCTTGTCCTATGATTGTTACTTAGCTGGAGTAATTTGTGATCCTCAACCACTAAGGATCATAACAGAGAACGCAGATATATGAGAGCTGTCATGGAAATACCACACTAGCAAATTTGTGGCCTTTTTATATTTTTTATGCTAAATAGTGCTGTATATAATTAGAGTATTAGACAGCAAAAAAAGTGGTCCACCTGCCTACAATGCCCAAACTTGGAGCACGCAGATATTTGAGGGCTGTCACGGAAATACCACACTGGCAAATATGTGGCCTTTTTATATTTTTTATGCTAAATAGAGTTGCATATAATTAGAGTAACAGACAGCAAAAAAAGGGGTACACCGATCTACAATGCCCAAACTTGGAGCATGCAGATATATGAGGGCTGTCACGGAAATACCACACTGGCAAATATGTGGCCTTCTTATATTTTTTTATGCTAAATAGTGCTGTATATAATTGGAGTATCAGACAGCGAAAAAAGGGGTACACCGGCCTACAATGACCAAACTTGGAGCACGCAGATATATGAGGGCTGTCACGGAAATACCACACTGGCAAATATGTGGCCTTCTTATTTTTTTTATGCTAAATAGTGCTGTATATAATTGGAGTATCAGACAGCGAAAAAAGGGGTTCACCGGCCTACAATGACCAAACTTGGAGTATGCAGATATATGAGGGCTGTCACGAAAATACCACACTGGCAAATATGTGGCCTGTTTTTTTTTTTAAATGACAAATAGTGCTGTATATAATTAGAGTAATAGACAGCAAAAACATTGGCAAAACGGCCTAAAATGCCAAAACTTGGAGCATGCAGATATATGAGGCCTTTTTTGGTGAATTTAAAACACCACAAAAGAAAAGTGGCACAAGGCTAGCACACACAACACTACCTCAGCGCTACCTCAGTCTGACAGAACACACTGTATTTTTTTGGGTGTGGGGTGAATTTTTGGGAAAAAAAAGGAACTAGGTGTTAGGGGTAGTGTTGAGCGATACCGTCCGATACTTGAAAGTATCGGTATCGGAAAGTATCGGCCGATAACGGCAAAGTATTGGATCTAATCCGATACCGATACCCGATACCAATACAAGTCAATGGGACTCATGTATCGGACGGTATTCCTGATGGTTCCCAGGGTCTGAAGGAGAGGAAACTCTCCTTCAGGCCCTGGGAACCATATTAATGTGTAAAATAAAGAATTAAAATAAAAAATATTGCTATACTCACCTCTCCGACGCAGCCTGCACCTTACCGAGGGAACCGGGAGCCTTCTTTGCTTAAAATGCGCGCTTTTCCTTCCTTCCGTGACGTCACGGCTTCTGATTGGTCACGTGCTGCCCATGTGACCGCGACGCGACCAATCACAGCAAGACGTCACGGAAGGAAGGAAAAGCGCGCATTTTAAGAAAAGAACGCTGCCGGTTCCCTCGGTAAGGTGCAGGCTGCGTCGGAGAGGTGAGTATAGCAATATTTTTTATTTTAATTCTTTCTTTTACACATTAATGTTGTTTCGATACCGATACCCGATACCACAAAAGTATCGGATCTCGGTATCAGAATTCCGATACCCACAAGTATCGGCCGATACCCGATACTTGCGGTATCGGAATGCTCAACACTAGTTAGGGGTCGAGTTCCCGCCTCTGCACAGGGGGAATCTCGAGCCATCTCCTCTGCGGTCTCCCATTCCTCTCCAGCCACAGTGGAAACGTCGGTCCCAGCGTCTGGCTCAGCCTGATACTGTGCAGATGGCTTCTGCTGCTTTCCCAGGCTCAGCCATTGTAGCCAGTACTGGTCAGAGGCGAGCAGATGTCTCTGGGACTAAGTCCTGCTTTTTCCCTTCTGAGCATGTCCAAGATAAGACCTCTCATTGGAGGTCAGGGCTCACACGCTCAGGTACTGCTGCAGCTCCCATTGGTCCTCTAGGAAGGTCCTGAAGCTGCTGCAGCTATAAAAGGTTTGCATAGCCGCACGGCCATGTGCTAGTATCACTTCATGTTATGAGCTTGCTAATTGTGGTCGCGCCTGTATGATTGTATTCAGGGACCTGGCTGAAATAAGCCCATAGAATATCAGCACCTCCGGTGAGGAGTTTGTATGATTGTATTCAGGGACCCGGCTGAAATAAGCCCCTAGAATACCAGCACCTCCGGTGAGGAGTGTTTGTGTGCTTCTCTGTGTGCGTGACCACTGACTGCTATCAGCTCAGCAGTTAGCTGTGTTCCCCTGTAAAGCTAACAGGGCACAGCGTGTTCTTTTCTGTGTGACTCAGTGAACTGAGTTCATTTATACCGCCATATAGTGCCGTCATTTTCTAGCAGCAGGTTGTCTCCTGCACGGTGGACCCCAGGCTGCGAACACACCAATTATAACATCCATATTAACTCGCTGCATTCCGCCAGCCCTCACACTAGGTATATAGTAAAGAAGCAGCAGCAGACAGTTATGGAGCTTTGGGAGGGATGCAGTGGGAGCAATGTACGCACATACAGTGCCTGCAGGCCTTGCACTGATGTGGATATTGTGTGCCCTGCCTACCTAGCGCTGCAATATCGGGACCTACAAATTAGCCCTAAAAAGGACTGTTGGTTTCTCAGGAGTTGTGGATTTAAGAGTTGCAGACCTACACTAACTATAAAAACCACGATTCTGACCCTATATCGGCAGCAGCTCTCCCTACTCTCGCTGAATCTGGAGCAGAATGCGGCGATCAGGGCGGCGCCGGGTCTCTTATACTTGGGATGATGCTGTGCGGCCAAGCCAATCGCTGCACGACCACAACAAAGATGGCTGCGGCGTTTCATGGCCTGGCAGACAATCCCTGCAGCGTGATTGGGTCTCTAAAGTGTGTCAAAAATGCTGGGTGGTGACACCAGTTACCCCCGATTAATCCAGAAATGGTCAATGCTCGCCGAGTGCACCGTGCATAGTGATACTCGGGCGCGTAACGAGTAGTGGCGAACACGTTCGCTCATCACTATTTGTCATACTTAAATGTTTCAGATCGTCAAACCGATTTAAATATAAATAAGTAAACACACAGTGCAGTTTTTCAATGAAGGTCTTATTAATAAGGGAAAAAGAAATTCAAACCTACAGGGCCCTGTGTGAAAAATGATTGCCCCCTAAACCTAATAACTGGTTGGGCCACACTTAGCAGCAACAAATGCAATTAAGCATTTGCAATAACTGGCAATGAGTCTTTTACAAAACTCTGGAGGAGTTCTGGAGCAATCATCTTTGCAATTATTGTAATTCAGCCACATTGGAGGGTTTCCGAGCCTTAACTATCTTTTTAAGGTCATGCCACAATATCTTGCTCGGAATAAGGTCAGGAGTTTGACTAGGCCACTCCAAAGTCTCAATTTGTTTTTTTCTTAAACCATTCAGAGGTGGACTTGCTGGTATGTTTTGGATCATTGTGGTCCTGCATAACCCACATGTTCTTTAGCTTGAGGTCACGAACAGATGACCGGACATTCTCCTTCAGGATTTTTTGGTAGACAGCAGAATTCATAATTTCATTTACTACAGCAAGTCTACCAGATTCTGCAGCAGCAAAACAGTCCCTATCATCACACTACCACCGCCATATTTTACTGTTGGTATGATGTTCCTTTTCTGAAATGCTGTGTTACTTCTACACCAGATGCAATGGGACATACACCTTCCAAAAAATTCAACTTTTGTCTCATCAGTCCACAAAGTATTCTCTCAAAAGTCTCGGGGATCAAGATATTTTCTGGCAAAAATGAGACAAGCTTTTATGTTCAACAGTGGTTTTCGTCTTGGAACTATGCCATACAGGCCATTTTTGGCTGGTCTCTTTCTTACTGTGGAGTCATGAACACTGACCTTAATTGAGGCAAGATAGGCCTTCAGTTCTTTGTTATTGTGGGATCTTTTGTGACCTCTTGGATGATTCATCCTTGTGCTCTTGGGGTATTTTGGTCAGCCAGCCACTCCTGGGAAGATTCACCACTGTTCCATGTTTTCGCCATTTGTGGATAATGGCTCTCACTGTGGTTCGCTGAAGTCCCAAAACTTTAGAAATGGCTTTATAAATTTTTCCAGATAGATTTCAATTACTTTGTTTCTTATTTGTTTCAGAATTTCTTTGGATCGCGGCATTATGTATAACTTTTGAGGAACTTTAGGCCTACTTCACTTTCACAGGCAGGCCCTGTGATTTCTTGTTTGAGAACAGGTGTGGCAGGGAGCAAACACTTTTTCACACAACTGTATATACAGTTGTGCTCAAAAGTTTACATACCCCCGCAGAATTTTTGCTTTCTTGGCCTTTTTTCAGAGGATATGAATGATAAAACCAAAACTTTTTCTCCATTCATGGTTAGTGGTTGGGTGAGTCCATTTATTGTCAAACTACTGTGTTTTCTTTTTTTAAATCATAATGACAACTTAAAACATTCAAATGTCCCTGATCAAAAGTTTACATACCCTGGTGATTTTGGCCTGATAACTTTGCACAGAAGTTGACAGAAATAATAATATAATAATAATAATTTTATTTATATAGCGCCAACATATTCCTCAGCGCAATGGGTTTGAATGTGTAATGGGGACCAGGGTGATAGTTGTGTCGAGGGGCTGCTGTTGTTCTGTGACACCCTGATGCTCTGCTACAGAATCAAAGTGTCTATTTTGTGGTGTGCTGTGTGTGTCACTTTTTTCACCCACCATCTCTTCAGCATGCAGAGCTCCAGTCCTTTTCAGACACACACAAATATAATCAGAGTCCTTGTTCTTTTCCAATAAAACTTTACTGAACTCAGGCTTCTTCATGACAGTTACAGTCCATCCATTTTCACAATACATAAGAACTCCATCTCCTGCGATTTCCCTGGTCTGCTCCTTCAGCTTATCCTCATGCTCCATGGTTTCCAGGCCCACAGCTCCCTGAACCATCCAGCTAGCTGATACTGAGTGTTCCCCGTCCATTTTCCCCATCCTGGGTGAAAAATCAGGTTGCCTCTGCAATTCCTGTTCGGACCGTAAGTCCCGGACGTCACGGGAGGTAACCCACAGACTAACCACTAATTTTTCCAGGCTGCCTCACTTCCTGCGTGCTCCAAGATCTAGCATCTCCAGAACTTCTTCCTTCAATCTTCAGTCTCACTCTCTCAACTCTGCACTGTTTCTAATCTCTGTTCAGCTCCCTGTCACAACTATTTCTAGAACAATTCTCCTAACACTGCTCTAGCTCCTCCCACTAACTCTCCTATTGGCTTAACTAATTAACTGTTACTACTCTGGCTAAAACCAATTCTTATCTTAATCTGACATCTACATTTAACTCTATAGTGCCCCCCTCTATAGCGCCCCCCTTAACACTAACTTGTCATTCCTGCTACCAATGCTGACCTAACTCTAAAACTGACTGTCTCTATTTCTGTCCCTAACATATACAGACATAAACACAGGTACATCAGTTCACATCAAGACATTGTCAGCTATAATAAACACATAACATGTGCCCACTTTCATTAGGCAGACATGTACAGAAATGCAGGGCCCAAACCAGCAGCCTGCACACCCCCTACAAATGGCTACTAAAGTAAACATCCTCACCTGTGACCTGTTTGGTTGTAATCAGTGTGTGTGCATAAAAGCTGAGTGAGTTTCTGGGATCCAGACAGACTCTTGCATATTTCATCCAGCCACTGATGTTTCTGGATTGTGAGTCATGGGAATAGCAAAAGAATTGTCAACGGATCTATGGGAAAAGGTAGTTGAACTGTTTAAAATAGGAAAGGGATACAAAAAGATATCCAAGGAATTGATAATGTCAATCAGCAGCATTTAAACAGTGATTAACAAATGGAAAATCAGGGGATCTGTAAAGACAAAACCATGGTCAGGTAGACCAACACAAATGTCATCCACAACTGTCAGGAAAATTGTTCGGGATGCAAAGAAAAACCCACAAATAACATCAGCTAAAATACTTGACTCTCTGAAAACTAGCGGTGTGGCTGTTTCAAGATGCACAATAAGGAGGCACTTGAAGAAAAATGGGCTGCATGGTCATGTCGCCAGAAGAAAGATATTACTGCGCAAATGCCACAAGGTATCTCACCTACAATATGCAAAACAGCTCAGAGAAAAGCCTCAAAACTACAGGAACAAGGTAATTTGGAGTGATGAGATCAAAATTGAACTTTTTGCCTACATCCATAAATGTTACATTTGGAGAGAGGTCAACAAGGCCTATGATGAAAGGAACACCATTCCTACTGTAAAGCACAGAGGTGGATCGCTGATGTTTTGGGGATGTTTGAGCTACAAAGGCATAGGAAACTTGTTCATTATTGGTTATTGGACCTATGACACCTTTTAATGAACCCAGAGAAGGTGGTAAAGATCAGCTGAGCCCCCCTTTCTTTCTAATCGTAGGTTGATTAGCATATTTTGATTACTAGGTGTATGTGACTAAGCTTTCTGTATAGGCAGCCATGCGGCGTGCCTGTTACCATGACACTACATTCAGCTTTACTGCATTTCTTATCTGTAGGCAGCCACCTGGTGTAGTTGCTGCTAGGACAACACACTGGATTATATGTTTTGGCTCACAGTGATCTTAAACAGTGCACTTTGCCTTCGGTCCACATAAATCCTGGAGGGAGTTCTCTGTCAGACCATGAGAAGGCAGGAGGCCGCTTAGCGTACCTGTTGCCAAGACAACACACTGGGTTAAGCCTCCGGGTCAGGCTGACCTAAGATGGTGCAGTACACTTCCGGTTTGTACGGAGCACGGCACTTAACAGGTGCTTTCCATCGGATAAGCTCGTCAGGATTGATATAAATAGGTGGTCTGGTCAGTGTGGGAGGTTATGCACCACTTCTAAGGAAGATCATTATCGAAATGCGTGTCAAGGGGTACTCTGGACTATTTCTGAATTTCAGCTGTGACTGCCCATAGCTTTCACCCGTTAACATTATATAGATAGACTATGTGGTCTTAAAGCTATGGTGTGCACTATTTGTTCCTGGTTTCCTCTGTGATTTGTTACTTACTGTATCTTCTCTAACCGCACTTGTGTTCTATTATGCTTACAAGCAGTTAATCAGGAACAAATTCCAACAGTGTCTGGAGCTCTAATATTATTAATTTATTATTTTTTTGTGTCTTAAATCATAGCACAATTATTTTTGCACTTTATTTACTGATTGGTGCTATTTTGGCAATAATCCCTGTATAGTCGCTTTAAAGGCACACACACGCACACGCACACGCACACGCACACACACACACATTCATTACAGACCAAAAGTTTGGTCACACCTTCTCATTTAAAGATTTTACATGTGGAATTATATACTTAACAAAAAAGTGTGAAACAACTGAAATTATGTCTTATATTCTAGGTTCTTCAAAGTAGCCACCTTTTGCTTTGATGACTGCTTTGCACACTCTTGGCATTCTCTTGATGAGCTTCAAGAGGTAGTCACTGGGAATGGTCTTCCAACAATCTTGAAGGAGTTCCCAGAGATGCTTAGCACTTGTTGGCCCTTTTGCCTTCACTCTGCGGTCCAGCTCACCCCAAGCCATATCGATTGGGTTCATGTCTGGTGACTGTGGAGGCCAGGTCATCTGCCGTAGCACCCCATCACTCTCCTTCTTGGTCAAATAGCCCTTACACAGCCTGGAGGTGTGTTTGGGGTCATTGTCCTGTTGAAAAATAAATGATGGTCCAACTGAACGCAAACTAGATGGAATAGCATGCCGCTGCAAGATGCTGTGGTAGCCATGCTAGTTCAGTATGCCTTCAATTTTGAATAAATCCCCAACAGTGTCACCAGCAAAGCACCCCCACACCATCACACCTCCTCCTCCATGCTTCAAGGTGGGAACCAGGCATGTAGAGTCAATCCGTTCACCTTTTCTGCGTCGCACAAAGACACGGCGGTTGGAACCAAAGATCTCAAATTTGGACTCATCAGACCAAAGCACTGTTTTCCACTGGTCTAATGTCCATTCCTTGTGTTCTTTAGCCCAAACAAGTCTCTTCTGCTTGTTGCCTGTCCTTAGCAGTGGTTTCCTAGCAGCTATTTTACCATGAAGGCCTGCTGCACAAAGTCTCCTCTTAACAGTTGTTGTAGAGATGTGTCTGCTGCTAGAACTCTGTGTGGCATTGACCTGGTCTCTAATCTGAGCCGCTGTTAACCTGCGAATTCTGAGGCTGGTGACTCGGATAAACTTATCCTCAGAAGCAGAGGTGGCTCTTAGTCTTTCTTTCCTGGGGCGGTCCTTATGTGAGCCAGTTTCTTTGTAGCGCTTGATGGTTTTTGCCACTGCACTTGGGGACACTTTCAAAGTTTGCCCAATTTTTCAGACTGACTGGCCTTAATTTCTTAAAGTAATGATGGCCACTTGTTTTTCTTTACTAAACTGCTTTTTTCTTGCCATAATACAAATTCTAACAGTCTATTCAGTAGGACTATCAGCTGTGTATCCACCAGACTTCTGCACAACACAACTGATGGTCCCAACCCCATTTATAAGGCAAGAAATCCCACTTATTAAACCTGACAGGGCACTCCTGTGAATTGAAAACCATTCCCGGTGACTACCTCTCGAAGTTCATCAAGAGAATGCCAAGAGTGTGCAAAGCAGTCATCAAAGCAAAAGGTGGCTTCTTTGAAGAACCTAGAATATAAGACATAATTTCAGTTTTCACACTTTTTTGTTAAGTACGGTATATAATTCCACATGTGTTAATTCATAGTTTTGATGCCTTCAGTGTGAATGTACAATTTTCATAGTCATGAAAATACAGAAAAATCTTTAAATAGGAAGGTGTGTCCAAACTTTTGATCTGTACTGTATATACTGTATAAATATAATTAGAATTATTAGTCAAGTTGTATTTTGATCACATTATACTTTTTATACATGTTGTCCTACTCCAAGCTGTTCAGGCTTGAGAGCCAACTACCAGATTTACTTAAATCAGGTGATGTGCATCTCTGTAATGAGGAGGGGTGTTGTCTAATGACATAAAAACCCTATATAAGGTGAGCTTAATTATTAGGCAACTTCCTTTCCTTTCGCAAAATGGGTCAGAAGAGAGATTTGACGGGCTCTGAAAAGTCCAAAATTGTGAGATGTCTTGCAGAGGGATGCAGCAGTCTTGAAATTGCAAAACTTTTGAAGCGTGATCACGGAACAATCAAGCGTTTCATGGCAAATAGCCAACAGGGTCGCAAGAAGCGTGTTGGGCAAAAAAGGCGCAAAATAACTGCCCATGAATTGAGGAAAATCAAGCGAGAAGCTCCCAAGATGCCATTTGACACCAGTTTTGCCATTTTTCAGAGCTGCAACGTTACTGGAGTAACAAAAAGCACAAGGTGTGCGATACTCATGGACATGGCCAAGGTAAGGAAGGCTGAAAAGCGAACACCTTTGAACAAGAAACATAAGATAAAACGTCAAGACTGGGCCAAGAAATATCTTAAGACTGACATTTCAAAGATTTTATGGACAGATGAAATGAGAGTGACTCTTTATGGGCCAGAGGCTGGATCAGTAAAGGGCAGAGAGCTCCATTCTGACTCAGACGCCAGCAAGGTGGAGGTGGGGTACTGGTATGGGCTGGTGTCATCAAAGATGAACTTGTGGGACCTTTTCGGGTTGAGGATGGAGTGACCTACTGCCATTTTCTGGAAGACAACTTCTTCAAGCAGTGGTGTAGGAAGATGTCGGTATCGTTCAAGAGAAACATGATTTTCATACAGGACAGTGCTCCATCACATGCCTCCAACTACTCCACAGCGTAGATGGCCAGTAAAGGTCTCAAAGAAGAAAAAATAATGACATGGCCCCCTTGTTCACCTGATCTGAACCCCATAGAGGACCTCACTCACTCATAAAATGTGAGATCTACAGGGAGGGAAAACAGTACACCTCTCTGAACAGTTTCTGGGAGGCTGTGATGGCTGCTGCACGCAATGTTGATCATAAACAAATCAAGCAACTGACATAATCTACGGATGGAAGGCTGTTGTCACGGGGGTAATGGGTAGACTACAGCTGATTACCCGGGCCCCTGCGAAATCCCTCAGACTAGGGAAAACCCTGTCTGTCCCTCTCCCAGAA
The DNA here is from genome assembly GCF_051348905.1 of Ranitomeya variabilis. Taxonomy (NCBI): domain Eukaryota; kingdom Metazoa; phylum Chordata; class Amphibia; order Anura; family Dendrobatidae; genus Ranitomeya; species Ranitomeya variabilis. The sequence goes on from NC_135234.1 coordinate 321,668,753, forward strand.
TTAACACTGATGGTGTGCTTGTCTGGGCCTCCAGGCCTGACCCGGACTCCTGTTTCAGCCCTATGCTGAAACCTCCACCCGCCACCCAGTGATTAGACCACATACCATCCTCCACAGAAAGCACAGACAGGGAAAACTAAAAAACGCACCACGCCGCAGACACACAGGAAAACACTATAATGTGCACAGGGCAAAACAAACACAAATATAGGAAGGAGAAATATGACAAAGGATAATACACCACCAGATACGATATTTCTTCTAGACCACCACTCCAGACCGAGATCACCAGGCACAAGACACAAGCTATAATCGGCGACGCCCAAAGTCCAGAAGGGACTTTAAAGGCCACGGGCGTGACCCAGCCTCTAACCAGATTACCAGCTAGATTAACCCCGGACAACCTGGATAAAAATCTAGCCGGCGCCACTGAGCGTATAGTGGACGAATGTGGAAATACTGCTGTCTGTCGGACGCCCTAGTGTGAATAGCGTCCGACATGACAGTACCCCGCCTTCTACGAGGGACCCCAGGGCCCTCACAACTTATAGGACCCGGCTTGTCCGGATGGCGGTGGTGAAACATACTGACCAGCCGGTCCGCATGTATGTCCGAAGCTGGTACCCAAGACCTCTCCTCTGGCCCATAATCACGCCAGTGTACCAGGTACTGTAATGTGTGGCGCACTATACGAGAGTCAACCACCTTGGAGACTTCAAACTCCAAATTGCCATCCACCAAGACTGGAGGTGGCATCGGCGCCGCGTCCACGGAACCCACCTCCTTCTTTAAAAGAGATCTGTGAAACACGTTGTGTATTTTATATACCGTAGGAAGCTCCAATCGGTAGGCTACCGTGTTAATGATGGCGGCGACCCTAAATGGACCAATAAACCTCGGACCCAATTTCAGGGATGGTACTTTAAGTTTTATGTTTTTTGTGGACAACCACACTGTTGTGAAATTGGATTTTGGGCTCCCCCGGTGGCCACTGGTGGAATTGAACTGGTGTGCATCATCCCCTCTGTTCACCTGTTTCCATCAGGATGTGGGAGTCGCTATTTAACCTTGCTCCTCTGTCACTTCCATGCCGGTCAACATTGTAATCAGAAGCCTTTCTGTGCATGTTCCTGCTGCTAGACAACTCCCAGCTAAGTTGGACTTTAGTCCTCGTTTGTTTTTGCATTTTGTTCCAGTTCACTGCTGTAGTTTCGTTTCTGTGTCTGGAAAGCTCTTGTGATCTGAAATTGCCACTCTGATGTTATGAGTTAATACTAGAGTCTTAAAGTAATTTCAGGATGGTATTTTGATAGGGTTTTCAGCTGACCATGAAAGTGCCCTTTCTGTCTTCCTGCTATCTAGTAAGCGGACCTCAATTTTGCTAAACCTATTTTCATACTACGTTTGTCATTTCATCTAAAATCACCGCCAATATATGTGGGGGCCTCTGTCTGCCTATCGGGGAAACTTCTCTAGAGGTGAGCCAGGACTATATTTTCCTCTGCCAGGATTAGTTAGTCCTCCGGCCGGCGCTGGGCGTCTAGGGATAAAAAACGTAGGCAACGCTACCCGGCTACTGTTAGTTGTGCGGCAGGTTTAGTTCATGGTCAGTTTAGTTTCCATCCTTCCAAGAGCTAGTACTTATGTTTGCTGGGCTATGTTCTCTTGCCATTGAGAACCATAACAGTTTGACCGGCCTAAAAAGGGTTAAATTAATTGACAGAGAAAGGAGAGAAAAGAGAAGTCTGCTGAAGATTTTTTTTTTTTTTTTCCCCTTCCCTTCAGTTCTGAGTGTGCTTGTGATTGAATCTCTTGCAAGTCTGCCTATATTGCAGCCTTTCTCTCTCTCTCTCTCCTTCTAATCCTGGAATGGCTCTGTGTTCACCTGTTTAAAATGGATATTCAGAGTTTAGCTGCAGGTTTGAATAATCTCACCACGAAAGTTCAAAATTTACAAGATTTTGTTGTTCATGTTCCTATATCTGAACCTAGAATTCCTTTGCCTGAATTTTTCTCGGGGAATAGATCTTGCTTTCAAAATTTCAAAAATAATTGCAAGTTGTTTTTGTCCCTGAAATCTCGCTCTGCTGGAGATCCTGCTCAGCAGGTCAGGATTGTGATTTCCTTGCTCCGGGGCGACCCTCAGGATTGGGCTTTTGCATTGGCTCCAGGGGATCCTGCGTTGCTCAATGTGGATGCGTTTTTTCTGGCCTTGGGGTTGCTTTATGAGGAACCTCAGTTAGAGCTTCAGGCGGAAAAGGCCTTGATGTCCCTATCTCAGGGGCAAGACGAAGCTGAAATATACTGCCAGAAATTCCGTAAATGGGCTGGGCTTACTCAGTGGAATGAGTGCGCCCTGGCGGCGAATTTCAGAGAGGGTCTCTCTGATGCCATTAAGGATGTTATGGTGGGGTTCCCTGTGCCTGCGGGTCTGAATGAGTCCATGACAATGGCTATCCAGATCGATAGGCGTCTGCGGGAGCGCAAACCTGTGCACCATTTGGCGGTGTCTACTGAGAAGACGCCAGAGAATATGCAATGTGATAGAATTCTGTCCAGAAGTGAACGGCAGAATTTAAGACGAAAAAATGGGTTGTGCTTCTATTGCGGTGATTCAACTCATGTTATATCAGCATGCTCTAAGCGTACTAAGAAGCTTGATAAGTCTGTTTCAATTGGCACTTTACAGTCTAAGTTTATTCTATCTGTGACCCTGATTTGTTCTTTATCATCTATTACCGCGGATGCCTATGTCGACTCTGGCACCGCTTTGAGTCTTATGGATTGGTCCTTTGCCAAACGCTGTGGGTATGATTTGGAGCCTCTTGAAACTCCTATACCCCTGAAGGGGATTGACTCCACCCCATTGGCTAGTAATAAACCACAATACTGGACACAAGTAACTATGCGGATTAATCCGGATCATCAGGAGATTATTCGCTTTCTTGTGCTGTATAACCTACATGATGTGTTGGTGCTTGGATTGCCATGGCTGCAATCTCATAACCCAGTCCTTGACTGGAAAGCTATGTCTGTGTTAAGCTGGGGATGTAAGGGGAAGCATGGGGACGTACCTGTGGTTTCCATTTCATCATCTATTCCCTCTGAGATTCCTGAATTCTTGACTGAATATCGTGACGTTTTTGAAGAACCTAAGCTTTGTTCATTACCTCCGCACCGGGAGTGCGATTGTGCCATAGATTTGATTCCGGGTAGTAAATACCCTAAGGGTCGTTTATTTAATCTGTCTGTGCCTGAACATGCTGCTATGCGAGAATATATAAAGGAGTCCTTGGAAAAGGGACATATTCGTCCTTCGTCATCTCCCTTAGGAGCCGGTTTTTTCTTTGTGGCTAAGAAAGATGGCTCTTTGAGACCGTGTATTGATTATCGGCTTTTGAATAAAATCACGGTTAAATATCAATATCCGTTGCCACTGCTGACTGATTTGTTTGCTCGCATAAAGGGGGCCAAGTGGTTCTCTAAGATAGATCTCCGTGGGGCGTATAATTTGGTGCGAATTAAGCAGGGGGATGAGTGGAAGACCGCATTTAATACGCCCGAGGGCCACTTTGAGTATTTGGTGATGCCTTTTGGTCTTTCAAATGCCCCTTCAGTCTTTCAGTCCTTTATGCATGACATTTTCCGTGATTATTTGGATAAATTTATGATTGTGTATCTGGATGATATTTTGATTTTTTCGGATGACTGGGACTCTCATGTCCAGCAGGTCAGGAGGGTTTTTCAGGTTTTGCGGTCTAATTCCTTGTGTGTGAAGGGTTCTAAGTGCGTTTTTGGGGTTCAAAAGATTTCCTTTTTGGGATATATTTTTTCCCCCTCTTCCATCGAGATGGATCCTGTCAAGGTTCAGGCTATTTGTGATTGGACGCAACCTTCTTCTCTTAAGAGTCTTCAGAAATTTTTGGGCTTTGCTAACTTTTATCGTCGATTTATTGCTGGTTTTTCTGATGTTGTTAAACCATTGACTGATTTGACTAAGAAGGGTGCTGATGTTGCTGATTGGTCCCCTGCTGCTGTGGAGGCCTTTCGGGAGCTTAAGCGCCGCTTTTCTTCCGCCCCTGTGTTGCGTCAGCCTGATGTTGCTCTTCCTTTTCAGGTTGAGGTCGACGCTTCTGAGATCGGAGCTGGGGCAGTTTTGTCGCAGAGAAGTTCCGATTGTTCCGTGATGAGACCTTGTGCCTTTTTCTCGTGTAAATTTTCGCCCGCCGAGCGGAATTATGATGTTGGGAATCGGGAGCTTTTGGCCATGAAGTGGGCTTTTGAGGAGTGGCGTCATTGGCTTGAGGGGGCTAGACATCAGGTGGTGGTATTGACTGACCACAAAAATCTAATTTATCTTGAGTCCGCCAGACGCCTGAATCCTAGACAGGCGCGCTGGTCGTTGTTTTTCTCTCGGTTTAATTTTGTGGTGTCCTACCTGCCGGGTTCTAAGAATGTTAAGGCGGATGCCCTTTCTAGGAGTTTTGAGCCTGACTCCCCTGGTAATTCTGAGCCCACAGGTATCCTTAAAGATGGAGTGATATTGTCTGCCGTTTCTCCAGACCTGCGGCGGGCCTTGCAGGAGTTTCAGGCGGATAGACCTGATCGTTGCCCACCTGGTAGACTGTTTGTTCCTGATGATTGGACCAGTAAAGTCATTTCTGAGGTTCATTCTTCTGCGTTGACAGGTCATCCCGGAATCTTTGGTACCAGGGATTTGGTGGCAAGGTCCTTCTGGTGGCCTTCCCTGTCTCGAGATGTGCGAGGCTTTGTGCAGTCTTGTGACGTTTGTGCTCGGGCCAAGCCTTGTTGTTCTCGGGCTAGTGAATTGTTGTTGCCCTTGCCTATCCCGAAGAGGCCCTGGACGCACATCTCGATGGATTTTATTTCGGATCTTCCTGTTTCTCAGAAGATGTCTGTCATCTGGGTGGTGTGTGACCGTTTCTCTAAGATGGTCCATTTGGTTCCCCTGCCTAAGTTGCCTTCTTCTTCTGAGTTGGTTCCTCTGTTTTTTCAAAATGTGGTCCGTTTGCATGGTATTCCGGAGAATATCGTTTCTGACAGAGGAACCCAATTCGTGTCTAGATTTTGGCGAGCATTCTGTGCTAGGATGGGCATAGATTTTTCTTTCTCGTCTGCTTTCCATCCTCAGACTAATGGCCAGACCGAGCGGACGAATCAGACCTTGGAGACATATTTGAGGTGTTTTGTGTCTGCAGATCAGGATGATTGGGTTGCTTTTTTGCCTTTAGCGGAGTTTGCCCTCAATAATCGGGCCAGCTCTGCCACCTTGGTGTCTCCTTTTTTCTGTAATTCGGGGTTTCATCCTCGATTTTCTTCTGGTCAGGTGGAATCTTCGGATTGTCCTGGAGTGGATGCTGTGGTGGAGAGGTTGCATCAGATTTGGGGGCAGGTAATGGACAATTTGAAGTTGTCCCAGGAGAAGACTCAGCTTTTTGCCAACCGCCGGCGTCGGGTTGGTCCTCGGCTTTGTGTTGGGGACTTGGTGTGGTTGTCTTCTCGTTTTGTCCCTATGAGGGTTTCTTCTCCTAAGTTTAAGCCTCGGTTCATCGGCCCGTACAAGATATTGGAGATTCTTAACCCTGTGTCCTTCCGTTTGGACCTCCCTGCATCTTTTTCTATTCATAATGTTTTTCATCGGTCATTGTTGCGCAGGTATGAGGTACCGGTTGTGCCTTCCGTTGAGCCTCCTGCTCCGGTGTTGGTTGAGGGCGAGTTGGAGTACGTTGTGGAAAAAATCTTGGACTCCCGTGTTTCCAGACGGAAACTCCAGTATCTGGTCAAATGGAAGGGATACGGTCAGGAGGATAATTCTTGGGTGACTGCCTCTGATGTTCATGCCTCCGATCTGGTCCGTGCCTTTCATAGGGCTCATCCTGATCGCCCTGGTGGTTCTGGTGAGGGTTCGGTGCCCCCTCCTTGAGGGGGGGGTACTGTTGTGAAATTGGATTTTGGGCTCCCCCGGTGGCCACTGGTGGAATTGAACTGGTGTGCATCATCCCCTCTGTTCACCTGTTTCCATCAGGATGTGGGAGTCGCTATTTAACCTTGCTCCTCTGTCACTTCCATGCCGGTCAACATTGTAATCAGAAGCCTTTCTGTGCATGTTCCTGCTGCTAGACAACTCCCAGCTAAGTTGGACTTTAGTCTTCGTTTGTTTTTGCATTTTGTTCCAGTTCACTGCTGTAGTTTCGTTTCTGTGTCTGGAAAGCTCTTGTGATCTGAAATTGCCACTCTGATGTTATGAGTTAATACTAGAGTCTTAAAGTAATTTCAGGATGGTATTTTGATAGGGTTTTCAGCTGACCATGAAAGTGCCCTTTCTGTCTTCCTGCTATCTAGTAAGCGGACCTCAATTTTGCTAAACCTATTTTCATACTACGTTTGTCATTTCATCTAAAATCACCGCCAATATATGTGGGGGCCTCTGTCTGCCTATCGGGGAAACTTCTCTAGAGGAGAGCCAGGACTATATTTTCCTCTGCCAGGATTAGTTAGTCCTCCGGCCGGCGCTGGGCGTCTAGGGATAAAAAACGTAGGCAACGCTACCCGGCTACTGTTAGTTGTGCGGCAGGTTTAGTTCATGGTCAGTTTAGTTTCCATCCTTCCAAGAGCTAGTACTTATGTTTGCTGGGCTATGTTCTCTTGCCATTGAGAACCATAACACCACACCCAATCACCAACACTCAGGTCCGGACCTGGCACACGTCTACTGTTAGCCACTCGTTTGTAACTTGCACCCACGCTCAGCAAGCGCTGTTTCACTCTCCTGAAAACAGATGACAGTTGTGCTCCTGGCTGGTCCTCCTCGGGAACGCCAGCAGAGCCACCCTGACGCAGAGTACAAAATTGAGGATGGTACCCGTAAACACAAAAGAACGGGGACTCCCCAGACGATTCCTGGCGGTGATTATTAATGGCAAACTCAGCCAAAGGAAGGAACGTCGACCACTCCTCCTGATTGTCAGAAACAAAGCAGCGTAAATACTGCTCCAAATTCTGGTTCATACGCTCGGTCTGACCATTTGACTGAGGATGAAACGCCGAAGAATGCGACAACTTGATCTCCAGCCGTGAGCAAAATGCTTTCCAAAACTTTGCCACAAACTGAGTACCCCTATCCGACACTATGTCAGACGGGACCCCGTGAAGTCTGACCACCTCCTGCACAAAAACCTGAGCCAGAGTCTTCGCGTTAGGCAACGAAGGCAAGGACACAAAGTGCGACATCTTTGAGAATCGATCAACAACCACCAAGATGACCGTGTTCCCAGCTGAGGAGGGCAAATCTGTGATAAAATCCATAGAGATCTCCGTCCATGGCCTACTGGGTACCCCTAGAGGATGTAACGAGCCAGCAGGACGGGAGCGAGGCGTCTTAGCCCTAGCACACGTGGTACATGCTGACATGTACGAGACCACGTCCTGTCGGATTTTGGGCCACCAAAACCGATAGGACACCAACTCCAAGGTACCCCTAACCCCTGGATGGCCAGCCAGAACAGCATCATGATGCTCACCCAACACCTTTAGGCAAAGCTGGAAATGTTCAAATGATTTGTTAATGGGAAGCTCTGGTGGTACTTCCTCCTGAGCCTCGGCAATCTCAGCCTCAACCTCTGTCGTGAGAGCCGAGACCACTACACACTTTTGGAGGATGGGTACCGGATCTTCCCGAGGTTCTCCCCCAGGAAAACACCTGGATAAAGCATCTGCCTTAGTGTTCTTAGACCCTGGTCGGTACGTAACAAAAAAGTTGAATCGCGTGAAAAACAATGCCCAGCGAGCCTGCCTGGGGGACAGACGCTTGGCTGACTCTAAATAAAGCAGATTTTTATGGTCGGTGATAACTGTAACCTGGTGGACCGACCCCTCCAAGAAGTGTCGCCATTCCTCAAAAGCCAACTTGATAGCCAACAACTCCCTGTTGCCGATATCGTAGTTACGTTCGGTGGGCGACAGCTTCTTGGAAAAGTAGGCGCATGGACGCAACTCGCCCAAGGATGAGCCTTGTGACAGCACCGCCCCCACTCCAACCTCAGACGCATCGACTTCCATGGTAAATGGTTTTGATACATCCGGTTGCACCAGAATGGGGGCCGAAGCAAAACTGTTCTTCAGAAATTCGAATGCGCGCACAGCAGCCTGAGGCCAGGCAGAGAAATTGGTACCCTTTTTCGTCATGTCAGTAAGCGGTTTAGCAATGGTAGAAAAATCTTTGATACATTTTCTATAATAATGAGAAAATCCAAGGAACCGCTGGAGTGCTTTTAGGTTATCAGGCCATTCCCAATGCAGCACCGCTTGCACCTTAGCGGCGTCCATTTTAAACCCTGAAGCAGACACAATATAACCCAAGAAATGCAACTCCTGAACCGAAAATACACCTTTCTCAAGTTTTGCATAGAGCTTATTTTCTCTGTGTAGCTGTAACACCTGCCTCACATGCTTTAAATGAGTATCACGGTCGCATGAATAAATGAGTATGTCATCTAGGTACACAATAACGAATTTCCCCAGTACATGCGAGAACACATCATTTATGAAATGTTGAAATACAGCAGGCGCGTTTGTCAACCCAAATGGCATCACCAAATTTTCAAAATGACCCTCCGGAGTATTAAAAGCCGTCTTCCACTCATCACCTTGACGGACTCTTATGAGGTTGTACGCCCCCCTGAGGTCAAGCTTGGAAAACCATTTAGCACCAGCCACCTGGTTGAACAAATCAGGTATCAGCGGCATAGGGTATGGATCACGAACCGAAATCTGGTTTAACTCCCTAAAATCCAGACACGGGCATAGTCCACCATCTTTCTTCTTAACGAAGAAGAACCCCACTGCCACCGGCGAGGACGAAGACCTGATGTGCCCTTTGCTCAAACTCTCGGCAATGTAGTATTTTAACGCTTGCCTCTCAGGACCAGAGATGTTAAACATCCTAGCTTTCGGTAATTTGGCCCCTGGTTAAAACCTAATAGTACAGTCATAGGGTCGATGTGGTGGCAATTCTGAGCAACCCTTCTCAGAGCACACATCTGCGAAATCCAGCAGTGACTCAGGAATGCTAGGAGTCACAGCGGACACACATATGGCCAGGCAATTCTCCTGGCAGAATCCGCTCTACTGAATTATGTCCTGAGTTTTCCAGTCAATCACCGGGTTGTGCATAGACAACCATGGAAAACCCAGAACCATTTGTGCAGGAAGATTACTGAGCACCCTACATGTAACTTGCTCAGAATGTAGGACCCCAATGTGGAGTTTAACCTCAGCCACAAACTCAGTAATCTCCCCCTGTGCGAGTGGAGTAGCATTGATGGTGACCACCCGGATAGGATGAGACAGTTTTTCGACAGTGAACCCGGCCGTGCGCGCAAACTCCTCATCAATGAGATTAGTGGCCGACCCACTATTCACAAAAACAGTGATTGGCAGCTCTCTGCCAGCGACCATAACTCTGGCAGGGAGCATACATTGAGAGACCACCATGGAGGATATGCATAAGCTCAGATTGGCCTCCTCCACACCCTCTGAGCTTAGTAGTTTTCCGCCGTTGCACTTTTCTTAGAAAACAGAGGACAAGCATTTACATAATGCCCTATTTTACCACAGCAAAAACAGGCTCCCTGCTTCCTGAGTGAGGGGGCTCGATGATGTGACACCCCTGCGATTTGCATAGGCTCTGTGGGCTCACCTGCAGCAACCTGACGTGCACCTACGCCCTCCCCCATAAGCGGCTCTTGCACCCCCTGATGCAAACGGCGATCAATGCGGACAACAAGACTCATGGCAGACTCTAGAGAAGAAGGAGTCTCATACATCAGGAACGCTTGTTTAACCCTTCTCGAAACCCCATGTACAAACTGACTCCGCAGCGCAGGGTCATTCCATTGTGTGTCCACCGCCCAGCGGCGAAATTCAGAACAGTAATCCTCCACCATTTGCTCCCCCTGGTGGAGAGCGCGTATTTTAGATTCTGCTAGAGCCAATCTGTCAGGATCATCATATATGAGTCGAAGAGCAGAAAAAAAAAACTCCACTGAGTTAAATGCAGCTGAATCAGATGGTAATGAAAATGCCCATGCTTGGGGGTCTCCGTTCAGTAATGACAATACCAGGCCCACATGCTGAGCCTCTTTACCTGAGGAAACCGGGCGCATACGAAAATATAATTTGCAAGCTTCACGAAAAACAACAAATTTACTGCATTCCCCAGCAAATCTCTCAGGTAAAGGGATCTTTGGCTCTGCAACTCTACCTGCAGTTTCAGCTTGCACATTAGATACAAGACACTGTTGCTGAACTGCCCCCTTCAACTCAGTGACCTGTAAGGACAGCGCCTCCAACTGGCGGGTTATGGAAGTCATGGGATCCATGGCATCCAAAATGTATTTAGGCCGATTATAATGTCACGGGGGTAATGGGTAGACTGCAGCTGATTACCCGGGCCCCTGCGATATCTCTCAGACTAGGGAAAACCCTGTCTGTCCCTCTCCCAGAATTAACACTGATGGTGTGCTTGTCTGGGCCGCAAGGCCTGACCCTGACTCCTGTTTCAGCCCTATGCTGAAACCTCCACCCACCACCCAGAGATTAGACCACACACCAACCTCCACAGAAAGCACAGACAGGGAAAACTAAAAAACGCACCACGCCGCAGACACACAGGAAAACACTATAATGTGCACAGGGCAAAACAAACACAAATATAGGAAGGAGAAATATGACAAAGGATAATACACCACCAGATACGATATTTCTTCTCCTAGACCACCACTCCAGACCGAGATCACCAGACACAAGACACAAGCTATAATTGGCGACGCCCAAAGTCCAGAATGACTATTTAACCCCTTCACCCCCAAGGGTGGTTTGCACGTTAATGACCAGGTCAATTTTTACAATTCTGACCACTGTCCCTTTATGAGGTTATAACTCTGGAACGCTTCAACGGATCCCGGTGATTCTGACAATGTTTTCTCGTCACATATTGTACTTCATGACAGTGGTAAAATTTCTTTGATATTACCTGCGTTTATTTGTGAAAAAATGAAAATTTTGAAAATTTCGCAATTTTCCAACTTTGAATTTTTATGCAATTAAATCACAGTGATATGTCACACAAAATACTTAATAAGTAACATTTCCCACATGTCTACTTTACATCAGCACAATTTTGGAACCAACATTTTTTTTGTTAGGGAGTTATAAGGGTTAAAAGTTGACCAGCAATTTCTCATTTTTACAACACCATTTTTTTTTAGGGACAACATCTCATTTGAAGTCATTTTGAGGGGTCTATATGATAGAAAATACCCAAGTGTGACACCATTCTAAAAACTGCACCCCTCAAGGTGCTCAAAACCACATTCAAGAAGTTTATTAACCCTTCAGGTGTGTCACAGGAATTTTTGGAATGTTTAAATAAAAATGAACATTTAACTTTTTTTCACACAAAATTTACTTCAGCTCCAATTTGTTTTATTTTACCAAGGGTAACAGGAGAAAATGGACCCCAAAAGATGTTGTACAATTTGTCCTGAGTACACCGATACCCCATATGTGGGGGTAAACCACTGTTTGGGCGCATGGGAGAGCTCGGAAGGGAAGGAGCGCCGTTTGACCTTTCAATGCAAAATTGACAGGAATTGAGATGGGACGCCATGTTGCATTTGGAGAGCCACTAATGTGCCGAAACATTTGAAACCCCCCACACGTGACACCATTTTGGAAAGTAGACCCCCTAAGGAACTTATCTAGAGGTGTGGTGAGCACTTTTACCCACCAAGTGCTTCACAGAAGTTTATAATGGAGAGCCGTAAAAATAAAACAAAAATTTTTTCCCACAAAAATTATTTTTTAGCCCCCAGTTTTGTATTTTCTCAAGGGTAACAGAAGAAACTGGACCCCAAAAGTTGTTGTCCAATTTGTCCTGAGTACGCTGATACCCAATATGTGGGGGGGAACCACTGTTGGGCACATGGGAGGGCTCAGAAGGGATGGAGCGCCATTTGGAATGCAGACTTAGATGGAATGGTCTGCAGGCATCACATTGCGTTTGCAGAGCCCGTAATGTACCTAAACAGTAAGTAGTGTAGCATCGGGTGGTTTCGTCAAACTCAATCTGACAGGTGGGCCCGCCCCTATCAGAGTGTATCAAAGTGTGTAACCCCTCCTCCCCTCCCTGTCAGCCAGCGGTCCCTCCGCCTGGCTGTCAGCTTTTGATATAGTCTGATATTGTTAATTTGATCCAGTGAACACTATGCCAATTATATAATTTATATCCTAGTCATGTATTTATTTGTTTTATATGCGTTTTATAACACACCAGACCCATTTTACGGGTATATTATGTATATTCTGTGTTTCTGCACTATTATTTGATACTGGTATTCTCATTTATATGTGTTTTATAACACACTGTGCCCGTTATATAATTATATCCTAGTTGTTTGTGAGCTTGGTTTTGTAAGATGTATTTTAGAAACAGTGTTTCTTTTATAACAACAGCCTCATTATTTGGGCACATTATCTCATTTACACAGAGCCCTTGTCTATTCCTTACTTAACTACAAACAGCTGTAGCCCTGCAAGACCTGCGAGATTAACACAAACAGTTGTTTGTGGCTTCTGTAATATCTCATTTTTACACTTTATAACACCAGGGTCATTATATGGGCACATTATGTAAGCTCAGCATGTGGTTATGTTATGTTATCTCATCTAAACAGAGTAGCTGTCTACGCCCACCGAAGCATCAAAAGCAAATACAGCTGTAGAACTGCACAGAGAGCAGTTTAAAATATTTATTGCCAAATACCACAACTACACAAAGATAAAGAATACATTCTAGCTAGCTAAGTGAGTTGAATGAGGGTATGTGCACACGTTGCGGATTTCTTGCAGAAATTTCCTGAAGAAAACCGGAAATTTTCTGCAAGAAATCCGCATTTTTTTTTTTGCGTTTTTTTTCCGGTTTTTTTGCGTTTTTTTAGCATTCTGCAAGCGTAATTAGCTTGCAGAATGCTAAAGTTTTCCAAGCGATCTGTAGCATCGCTTGGAAAACTGACTGACAAGTTGGTCACACTTGTCAAACATAGCGTTTGACAAGTGTGACCAACTTGTTACTATAGATGCTGCTTTTGCAGCATCTATAGTAAAAGATAGAACGTTTAAAAATAATAAAAAAAATAAAAAAAATGCTTATACTCACCCGCAGACAGCTGATCTCCTCACCGGCGTCCGTTCCTATAGCTGATGTGTGCGCGCAGGGCCTTCCATGACGTCACGGTCACGTGAGCGGTCTCGGCCAATCACAGGACAGTGACGTCATTCGGCAAGGTCCTTCACCGCACACCAGCTACAGGAACCGAAGCCAGCGTGCAGCACAGAGGCGGGAACACTTCGGGGGCCATCAGAGGGTGAGTATAGGACTATTTTTTATTTTAATTCTTATTTTTTGACCACTTATATGGTGCCCAGTGCGTGGAGGAGAGTCTCCTCTCCTCCACCCTGGGTACCAACCGCACATAATCTGCTTACTTCCCGCATCGTGGGCACAGCCCCGTGCGGGAAGTAAGCAGATCAATGGACCCCTAGGTGTGCGGAATCCCCTGCAATTCCGCATTTTAATGAACATGTTGCTTTTTTTTCCGCGATGCGATTTTTTCGCGGAAAAAAAGGCTACATTTGCACAAAAAATGCGGAATACACTGAAAATAATGGGAGGCATATGTTAGCGTTTTTTTCGCGTTTTTATCACGTTTTTATAGCGAAAAAACGCGAAAAAACCGCGAAAAATACTGAACGTGTGCACATGGCCTGAGTCTGATACTATAAATGCTAAAAGTTGCTAAAATCAGGCTCTACTGACCATTAACTAGGCAACCAGAGTTTCTGTGTTGGAGATAGAATTTATTGTTGTAAAATAAATACAGCTCAAAGACATTTCAATACTATACATTAACTAAATGCTAGAGTTTCTGTAACAGAAACTAGTGACCATTAACTAGATGCTAGCAGATATTAGCTAGCAGTGTAAAGCTGATAGACAAGAACATTTTTGATTAAATTGATAAAGCGATAATGTCAGGTGTTGGACATGCATTTATCAGTCTTTCATACGTATCACTGTGTTGATCCTTTTCAGCTCATCACCCTGGTCTCGGTGTGTATGGCAATGTACCTGGTTTATAACACATTCTCATTTTTATATGAGTTTTATAACACATTCTCACGGGTATATTATGTATATTTTGTGTTTTGCATCATTATTTGATACTGTAATTCTCATTTTATATGAGATTTATAACATTCTCATTTTTATATGAGATTTATAACACATTCTCACGGGTATATTATGTATATTTTGTGTTTTGCATCATTATTTGATACTGTATTTCTCATTTTATATGGGATTTATAACACATTCTCATTTTTATATGAGATTTATAACACATTCTCACGGGTATATTATGAATATTTTGTGTTTTGCATCATTATTTGATACTGTAATTCTCATTTTATATGAGATTTATAACACATTCTCATTTTTATGAGTTTTATAACACATTCTCACGGGGATATTATGTATATTTTGTGTTTTGCATCATTATTTGATACTGTAATTCTCATTTTATATGAGATTTATAACACATTCTCATTTTTATATGAGTTTTATAACACATTCTCACGGGTATATTATGTATATTTTGTGTTTTGCATCATTATTTGATACTGTAATTCTCATTTTATATGAGATTTATAACACATTCTCATTTTTATATGAGTTTTATAACACATTCTCACGGGGATATTATGTATATTTTGTGTTTTGCATTATTATTTGATACTGTAATTCTCATTTTATATGAGATTTATAACACATTCTCATTTTTATATGAGTTTTATAACACATTCTCACGGGTATATTATGTATATTTTGTGTTTTGCATCATTATTTGATACTGTAATTCTCATTTTATATGAGATTTATAACACATTCTCATTTTTATATGAGTTTTATAACACATTCTCACGGGTATATTATGTATATTTTGTGTTTTGCATCATTATTTGATACTGTAATTCTCATTTTATATGAGATTTATAACACATTCTCATTTTTATATGAGTTTTATAACACATTCTCACTGGTATATTATGTATGTTGTGTTTTGCATCATTATTTGATACTGTAATTCTCATTTTATATGAGATTTATAACATTCTCATTTTTATATGAGATTTATAACACATTCTCACGGGTATATTATGTATATTTTGTGTTTTGCATCATTATTTGATACTGTATTTCTCATTTTACAGTGGGGCAAAAAAGTATTTAGTCATTCAGCAATAGTGCAAGTTCCACCACTTAAAAAGATGAGAGGCGTCTGTAATTTACATGATAGGTAGACCTCAACTATGGGAGACAAACTGAGAAAAAAAAATCCCGAAAATCACATTGTCTGTCTTTTTATCATTTTATTTGCATATTATGGTGGAAAATAAGTATTTGGTCAGAAACAAAATTTCATCTCAATACTTTGTAATATATCCTTTGTTGGCAATGACAGAGGTCAAACGTTTTCTGTAAGTCTTCACAAGGTTGCCACACACTGTTGTTGGTATGTTGGCCCATTCCTCCATGCAGATCTCCTCTAGAGCAGTGATGTTTTTGGCTTTTCGCTTGGCAACACGGACTTTCAACTCCCTCCAAAGGTTTTCTATAGGGTTGAGATCTGGAGACTGGTTAGGCCACTCCAGGACCTTGAAAAGCTTCTTACGAAGCCACTCCTTCGTTGCCCTGGCGGTGTGCTTTGGATCATTGTCATGTTGAAAGACCCAGCCACGTTTCATCTTCAATGCCCTTGCTGATGGAAGGAGGTTTGCACTCAAAATCTCACGATACATGGCCCCATTCATTCTTTCATGTACCCGGATCAGTCGTCCTGGCCCCTTTGCAGAGAAACAGCCCCAAAGCATGATGTTTCTACCACCATGCTTTACAGTAGGTATGGTGTTTGATGGATGCAACTCAGTATTCTTTTTCCTCCAAACACGACAAGTTGTGTTTCTACCAAACAGTTCCAGTTTGGTTTCATCAGACCATAGGACATTCTCCCAAAACTCCTCTGGATCATCCAAATGCTCTCTAGCAAACTTCAGACGGGCCCGGACACGTACTGGCTTAAGCAGTGGGACATGTCTGGCACTGCAGGATCTGAGTCCATGGTGGCGTAGTGTGTTACTTATGGTAGGCCTTGTTACATTGGTCCCAGCTCTCTGCAGTTCATTCACTAGGTCCCCCCGCGTGGTTCTGGGATTTTTGATCACCGTTCTTGTGATCATTCTGACCCCATGGGGTGGGATTTTGCGTGGAGCCCCAGATCGAGGGAGATTATCAGTGGTCTTGAATGTCTTCCATTTTCTAATTATTGCTCCCACTGTTGATTTCTTCACTCCAAGCTGGTTGGCTATTGCATATTCAGTCTTCCCAGCCTGGTGCAGGGCTACAATTTTGTTTCTGGTGTCCTTTGACAGCTCTTTGGTCTTCACCATAGTGGAGTTTGGAGTCAGACTGTTTGAGGGTGTGCACAGGTGTCTTTTTATACTGATAACAAGTTTAAACAGGTGCCATTACTACAGGTAATGAGTGGAGGAAAGAGGAGACTCTTAAAGAAGAAGTTACAGGTCTGTGAGAGCCAGAAATCTTGATTGTTTGTTTCTGACCAAATACTTATTTTCCACCATAATATGCAAATAAAATGATAAAAAAACAGACAATGTGATTTTCTGGATTTTTTTTTCTCAGTTTGTCTCCCATAGTTGAGGTCTAACTATGATGTAAATTACAGACGCCTCTCATCTTTTTAAGTGGTGGAACTTGCACTATTGCTGAATGACTAAATACTTTTTTGCCCCACTGTATATGGGATTTGTAACACATTCTCATTTTTATATGAGATTTATAACACATTCTCACGGGTATATTATGTATATTTTGTGTTTTGCATCATTATTTGATACTGTAATTCTCATTTTATATGAGATTTATAACACATTCTCATTTTTATATGAGTTTTATAACACATTCTCACGGGTATATTATGTATATTTTGTGTTTTGCATCATTATTTGATACTGTAATTCTCATTTTATATGAGATTTATAACACATTCTCATTTTTATATGAGTTTTTATAACACATTCTCACGGGGATATTATGTATATTTTGTGTTTTGCATTATTATTTGATACTGTAATTCTCATTTTATATGAGATTTATAACACATTCTCATTTTTATATGAGTTTTATAACACATTCTCACGGGGATATTATGTATATTTTGTGTTTTGCATCATTATTTGATACTGTAATTCTCATTTTATATGAGATTTATAACACATTCTCATTTTTATATGAGTTTTATAACACATTCTCACGGGTATATTATGTATATTTTGTGTTTTGCATCATTATTTGATACTGTAATTCTCATTTTATATGAGATTTATAACACATTCTCATTTTTATATGAGTTTTATAACACATTCTCAAGGGGATATTATGTATATTTTGTGTTTTGCATCATTATTTGATACTGTAATTCTCATTTTATATGGGATTTATAACACATTCTCATTTTTATATGAGTTTTATAACACATCACACTCATTTTACGGGCATATTATGTTTATTCTGTGTTTTTGCAACATTATTTGTTTCAAATTTACAAATCTAAAATGGTCTGTATGTATATGCGCGTTGAAATTGCGGGGCGGCCTTTGATGATGATAAAAATGCTGTAAAACGTCTGAACGATCTACGACATTTCATTATTAGTTAATTTTTCAACCAATAGCCAACCAAGCTTAGTCATGTGGATTTAGATTTATTTAAATTCACAGGTGGACTATGTACACATGCATGATTTAGTTTAAAATCATATAGCTCGGCGATAATGTCAGGTGTTGGGCAGGCATTTATCAGTCTTTCATACGTATCACAGAAAGATTTTAGTTTGATCTGTGCGAGTTTGGTATGGACGTACTGAGCAGACATGGCAATAAACATTTTGACATGTTCATCATCCCACACAGGACTCCCTGTGCAACATGAATGTTCAGCAACCTTCTGTTTTTTTACTTACTTTGCTTAATTGCTGCGCAATTTCTCTGTTTTCAGGAGTAACTTGTGGAATGCTGATTGCGCTATTGGCTTCCTGACTTATGCAGGGGCTAACGTTCTGCGATGCAAATCTCTCTCTTGAAACATTCTTATATTTTTGATGTGGAATCTTGGGGCATGGATTCCCGGTGTGTTTGGGTGCCGTTTTCCTCACAATCCACAACACAGATGGGCGGAAGAGGAGTTGTTCTCACAGTCGCATTAGCTCTTTGTTGCTGATTCTTTGCAGATCCGTAATTACGCCGATGCAAAACTCGTGGTTGAAGATCCGGTGTATCTAAAAGAAAAGATACGAGTGTCAGTTATCCACGAAACCGCTGTAAAATTGGAAAAGCTACACGCCGGTAGTTATCCATGATCCTGCGTAATATTTGAAAAGTTAACTATGACAGCTATCCATGAAATCATTGTAACAATGTTTCCATAAATCCAATATAGAGCAGACCAGATATATACTTACAAGTATGAACCGGGAATTTCACCTCCGCAGCTACTGGTTTAACGGACGTCGCACTGTTCGAACTCGTTGAGACGGGGATATTCTCTTTTTCAAATTGAAAAAAAAAACTGCATAAATATGTTTATACTAAGCAAAACATAGGTAACACGGAATAAGTCTTGCTATATTAATTTTACACCACAAATATGGTTTATACGGTAAAACTATATTATACTGTATCAGCTGCTTTGAACCTTTGTATGTAAACACGAACTAAGTGCAATTTCTCATACAGATACTGACACGTATCCATCGGTCTATATTCCGGAAAACTGGTGTGTTCCCGAACCATGTGACAATCTGGATTCAGACGTCGATATCATAGATGTCAAGAACACTGTAATTACGCCGCTACACGCCGCGCCTAAAACCTGTGGAAATTCGTTAAGCAGGTGTCTCAAGAAAAGAAAAGGTGACGGTTCACTTGAAATACATACGATTCTCACTTTTGTGTAGAAAATCAATTCTGTGTTAACTAATAGTCATATTTTATTTACATCTGCTAAACTAGTTGCCAGAAAAATTCATTTTGAAAAAGAGGATACCCCCGGCCCAACAAGACAGCTTTGTGTAGAAAATCAATTCTGTGTTAACTAATAGTTATATTTTATTTACATCTGTTAAACTAGTTGCCAGAAAAATTCAACTTGAAAAAGAGAATATCCCCGTCTCAACGAGTTCGAACAGTGCGACGTCCGTTAAACCAGTAGCTGTGGAGGTGCAATTCCCGGTTCATACTTGTAAGTATATATCTGGTCTGCTCTATACTGGATTTATGGAAACATTGTTACAATGATTTCATGGATAGCTGTTATAGTTAACTTTTCAAATATTACGCAGGATCATGGATAACTACCGGCGTGTAGCTTTTCCAATTTTACAGTGGTTTCGCGGATAACTGACACTTGTATCTTTTCTTTTAGATACGCCGGATCTTCAACCACGAGTTTTGCAGCGTTGTAATTACGGATCTGCACAGAATCAGCCACAAAGAGCTAATGCGACTGTGAGAACAACTCCTCTTCCGCCCATCTGTGTTGTGGATTGTGAGGAAAACTACGCGGCACCCAAACACACCGGGAATCCATGCCCCAAGATTCCACATCAAAAATATAAGAATGTTTCAAGAGAGAGATTTGCATCGCAGAACGCTAGCCCCTGCATAAGTCAGGAAGCCAATAGCGCAATCAGCATTCCACAAGTTACTCCTGAAAACAGAGAAATTGCGCAGCTCGTCACGGGTAAGAAGAGTAACAACCGGGGCAACATACGTGTGTGTCAAACTGTACAATCTGCAGATACTGCTCTTCCAGGATCTTCTAGCGATTTCGGCATTGTATTACCTCTAAAGAGATGATCAGTATCACGGCGTCGTGTAAGTAAAAAACAGAAGGTTGCTGAACATTCATCTTGCACAGGGAGTCCTGTGTGGGATGATGAACATGTCAAAATGTTTATTGCCATGTCTGCTCAGTACGTCCATATCAAACTCGCACAGATCAAACTAAAATCTTTCTGTGATACATATGAAAGACTGATAAATGCCTGCCCAACACCTGACATTATCGCCGAGCTATATGATTTTAAACTAAATCATGCATGTGTACATAGTCCACATGTGAATTTAAATAAATCTAAATCTACATGACTAAGCTTGGTTGGCTATTGGTTGAAAAATTAACTAATAATGAAATGTCGTAGATCGTTCAGACGTTTTACAGCATTTTTATCATCATCAAAGGCCGCCCCGCAATTTCAACGCGCATATACATACAAACCATTTTAGATTTGTAAATTTGAAACAAATAATGCTGCAAAAACACAGAATAAACATAATATGCCCGTAAAATGAGTGTGATGTGTTATAAAACTCATATAAAAATGAGAATGTGTTATAAATCTCATATAAAATGAGAATTACAGTATCAAATAATGATGCAAAACACAAAATATACATAATATACCCGTGAGAATGTGTTATAAAACTCATATAAAAATGAGAATGTGTTATAAATCTCATATAAAATGAGAATTACAGTATCAAATAATGATGCAAAACACAAAATATACATAATATACCCGTGAGAATGTGTTATAAAACTCATATAAAAATGAGAATGTGTTATAAATCTCATATAAAATGAGAATTACAGTATCAAATAATGATGCAAAACAAAAAATATACATAATATACCCGTGAGAATGTGTTATAAAACTCATATAAAAATGAGAATGTGTTATAAATCTCATATCAAATGAGAATTACAGTATCAAATAATGATGCAAAACACAAAATATACATAATATACCCATGAGAATGTGTTATAAAACTCATATAAAAATGAGAATGTGTTATAAATCCCATATAAAATGAGAATTACAGTATCAAATAATGATGCAAAACACAAAATATACATAATATCCCCATGAGAATATGTTATAAAACTCATATAAAAATGAGAATGTGTTATAAATCTCATATATAATGAGAATTACATTATCAAATAATGATGCAAAACACAAAATATACATAATATACCCGTGAGAATGTGTTATAAAACTCATATAAAAATGAGAATGTGTTATAAATCTCATATACAATGAGAATTACAGTATCAAATAATGATGCAAAACACAAAATATACATAATATCCCCATGAGAATGTGTTATAAAACTCATATAAAAATGAGAATGTGTTATAAATCCCATATAAAATGAGAATTACAGTATCAAATAATGATGCAAAACACAAAATATACATTATATTCCCATGAGAATATGTTATAAATCTCACAAAAATGAGAATGTGTTATAAATCTCATATATAATGAGAATTACATTATCAAATAATGATGCAAAACACAAAATATACATAATATACCCGTGAGCCCACTCATATAAAAATGAGAATGTGTTATAAATCTCATATAAAATGAGAATTACAGTATCAAATAATGATGCAAAACACAAAATATACATAATATCCCCGTGAGAATGTGTTATAAAACTCATATAAAAATGAGAATGTGTTATAAATCTCATATAAAATGAGAATTACAGTATCAAATAATGATGCAAAACACAAAATATACATAATATACCCGTGAGAATGTGTTATAAAACTCATATAAAAATGAGAATGTGTTATAAACCAGGTACATTGCCATACACACCGAGGCCAGGGTGATGAGCTGAAAAGGATCAACACAGTGATACGTATGAAAGACTGATAAATGCATGTCCAACACCTGACATTATCGCTTTATCAATTTAATCAAAAATGTTCTTGTCTATCAGCTTCACACTGCTAGCTAACATCTGCTAGCATCTAGTAAAGTTAATGGTCACTAGTTTCTGTTACAGAAACTCTAGCATTTAGTTAATGTATAGTATTGAAATGTCTTTGAGCTGTATTTATTTTACAACAATAAATTCTATCTCCAACACAGAAACTCTGGTTGCCTAGTTAATGGTCAGTAGAGCCACATTTTAGCAACTGCTAGCAGTTATAGTATCAGACTCATTCAACTCACTTAGCTAGCTAGAATGTATTCTTTATCTTTGTGTAGTTGTGGTATTTGGCAATAAATATTTTAAACTGCTCTCTGTGCAGTTCTACAGCTGTATTTGCTTTTGATGCTTCGGTGGGTGTAGACAGCTACTCTGTTTAGATGAGATAACATAACATAACCACATGCTGAGCTTACATAATGTGCCCATATAATGACCCTGGTGTTATAAAGTGTAAAAATGAGATATTACAGAAGCCACAAACAACTGTTTGTGTTAATCTCGCAGGTCTTGCAGGGCTACAGCTGTTTGTAGTTAAGTAAGGAATAGACAAGGGCTCTGTGTAAATAAGATAATGTGCCCAAATAATGAGGCTGTTGTTATAAAAGAAACACTGTTTCTAAAATACATCTTACAGAACCAAGCTCACAAACAACTAGGATATAATTATATAACGGGCACAGTGTGTTATAAAACACATATAAATGAGAATACTAGTATCAAATAATAGTGCAGAAACACAGACTATACATAATATACCCGTAAAATGGGTCTGGTGTGTTATAAAACGCATATAAAACAAATAAATACATGACTAGGATATAAATTATATAATTGGCATAGTGTTCACTGGATCAAATTAACAATATCAGACTATATCAAAAGCTGACAGCCAGGTGGAGGGACTGCTGGCTGACAGGGAGGGGAGGAGGGGTTACACACTCTGATACACTCTGATAGGGGCGGGCCCACCTGTCAGATTGAGTTTGACGAAACCACCCGACGCTACACTACTACAGTAAAAAAAAAAACACAAGTGACACCATTTTGGAAAGTAGACCCCCTAATGAACTCATCTAGATGTGTTGTGAGAGCTTTGAACCCTCAAGTGTTTCACTACAGTTTATAACGCAGAGCCGTGAAAATAAAAAATAAAAAATTTCCCCAAAAAATTATTTTTTAGCCCCCAGTTTTGTATTTTCCCAAGGGTAACAGGAGAAATTGGACCCCAAAAGTTGTTGTCCAATTTGTCTTGAGTACGCTGATACCCCATATGTGGGGGGGAACCACCGTTTGGGCGCATGGGAGGGCTCGGAAGGGAAAGAGCGCCATTTGGAATGCAGACTTAGATGGAATGGTCTGCGGGCGTCACATTGCGTTTGCAGAGCCCCTAATGTACCTAAACAGTAGAAACCCCCCACAATTGACACCATTTTGGAAAGTAGACCCCTTAAGGAACTCATCTAGATGTGTTGTGAGAGCTTTGAACCCCCAAGTGTTTCACTACAGTTTATAACGCAGAGCCGTGCAAATAAAAAAAAAAAAATTTCCACAAAAATTATTTTTTAGCCCCCAGTTTTGTATTTTCCCAAGAGTAACAGGAGAAATTGGACACCAAAAGTTGTTCTCCAATGTGTTCCGAGTACGCTGATACCCCATATGTTGGGGTAAACCCCTGTTTGGGCACACGGTAAAGCTCGGAAGGGAAGGAGCACTGTTTTACTTTTTCAACGCAGAATTGGCTGAAATTGGGATCGGACGCCCTGTCGCATTTGGAGAGCTCCTGATGTGCCTAAACAGTGGAAACCCCCCAATTATAACTGAAACCCTAATCCAAACACACCCCTAACCCTAATCCCAATGGTAACCCTAACCACACCTCTAAGGCTGGTTTCACACTTGCGTTTTGATCTGCAGCGTTTTTACCGGAAAAAACGCATGCGTTTTTTCCCTATGTTTAACATTAAAAACGCATGCGTTGTTTTGTACGCGTTTTGCCGCGTTTAACGACGCATGCGTTTTTTTGCTGCATGCGTTCTTTTGCTGAAATGCAACATGTAGTAATTTTCAAAGTCGTTTTTTGCCGCAACAAAACGCATGCGTTCATTTGCGTTTGATTTGCAGCAAAAAATACATTGATGTCTATGGAAACGCATGTGTTTTTGCGTACATGCGTTTACTTGCGTTTTAAACGCATGCGTTTTTATAGAAAAAAACAAGAATACACCCTGATAAGCCACCCCCCACCATCAGGGTGATAAAGGGATCCTAACCCTAACCCTAACCCTACACCTAACCCTAACCCTACCCCTAACCCTAACAATATGACAGTGAATACTCTCCGAGTTTATATTTTTAGTACTCTATAGCAATACCGTATATCTTGGGGTGTCCACATTGAACAAAGCTTTTTATTAGAAGAATGTCCTGGTCTCCAGGTCAACATAATAGCCAATCCCTATGGATCCCTAGGGTTAGGGTTAGGGTTAGGGTTTGGATCCCTAGGGTTAGGGTTATGGTTAGGGGTAGGGTTAGGGTTTGGATCCCTAGGGTTAGGGATAGGGTTAGGGGTAGGGTTAGGGTTTGGATCCCTAGGGTTAGGGATAGGGTTAGGGTTAGGGTTTGGATCCCTTTATCACCTTGATGGTGGGGGGTGGCTTATCAGTGACCTGGTGACCAGGACATTCTTCTAATAAAAAGCTAACCCTAACCCTAGGGATCCAAACCCTAACCCTACCCCTAACACTAACCCTACCCCTAACCCTAAACCTAACCCTAGGGATCCTAACCCTAACCCTATCCCTAACCCTAGCTAATTCTATTAATAGTGGGTTTTCTAGTTGATTTTGATGATTGGCAGCTGTCACACACTTCTCAGCATGCGTTTCAAAAACGCAAACGCAGGAAAAAACGGATGTAAACGCGTCAAAACGACGCGTTTTTTTTCTGCATGCAAATACGCATGCGTCTAAAAACGCAGCGTTTGCAAGTGTTTACATGCGTTTTTTCACCACATGCGGTTTTTTTTACAAACGCTGCAGATCAAAACGCAAGTGTGAAACCAGCCTTACCCAGACACACCCCTAACCCTAATCCCAACCCTATTCCCAACCGTAAATGTAATCCAAACCCTAACCCTAACTTTAGCCCCAACTCTAACCCTAACTTTAGCCCCAACCCTAACTGTAGCCTTAACCCTAGCCCCAACCCTAGCCCCAACCCTAGCCCCAACCCTAACCCTAACCCTAGCCCTAACCCTAGCCCTAACCCTAGCCCTAACCCTAACCCTAGCCCTAACCCTAATGGGAAAATGGAAATAAATACATTTTTAAATTTTTTTAATTTTTCCCTAATTAAGCGGGTGATGAAGGGGGGTTTGATTTACTTTTATAGCGGGTTTTTTAGTGGATTTTTATGATTGGCAGCCGTCACACACTGAAAGACGCTTTTTATTGCAAAAAATATTTTTTGCGTTACCACATTTTGAGAGCTATAATTTTTCCATATTTGAGTTCACAGTCATGTGAAGTCTTGTTTTTTGCGGGACGAGTTGACGTTTTTATTGGTAACATGTTCGGGCACGGGAGATTTTTTGATCGCTTTTTATTCCGATTTTTGTGAGGCAGAATGACCAAAAACCAGCTATTCATGAATTTCTTTTGGGGGAGGCGTTTATACCGTTCTGCGTTTGGTAAAATTGATAAAGCAGTTTTATTCTGCGGGTCAGTACGATTACAGCGATACCTCATTTATATCATTTTTTTATGTTTTGGCGCTTTTATAAGATAAAAACTATTTTATAGAAAAAATAATTATTTTGGCATCACTTTATTCTGAGGACTATAACTTTTTTATTTTTTCGCTGATGATGCTGTATGGTGGCTCCTTTTTTGCGGGACAAGATGACGTTTGCAATGGTGCCATGGTTATTTATATCCGTCTTTTTGATCGCGTGTTATTCCACTTTTTGTTTGGCGGTATGAGAATAAAGCGTTGTTTTTTGCCTCGTTTTTTTTTTTTTTTAATGGCGTTCACTGAAGGGGTTAACTAGTGATATAGTTTTATAGGTGGGGGTCGTTATGGACGCGGCGATACTAAATATGTGTACTTTTATTGTTTGATCATTTTTTTATTTAGATATAGAAATGTATTTATGGGAATAATATATATATATTTTTCTTTATTTAGGAATTTTTTTGTTCTTTTTTCTTACACATGTGGGAATTTTTTTTTAACTTTTTTACTTTGTCCCGGGGGGGACATCACAGATCGCTGATCTGACAGTTTGCACAGCACTCTGTCAGATCACCGATCTGAGTTCCAGTGCTGCAGGCTTACCAGAGCCTGGTCTGCACCCGGAAGTAATCCCTGCAGGACCCGGATGCAGCCCCGCGGCCATTTTGTATCTGGGGCCTGCAGGGATAGGAGGTAAGAGACCCTCGCAGCAACGCGATCACATCGCGTTGCTTCGGGGGTCTCAGGGAAGCACGCAGGGAGATCATGTTTGATCGCGGTGTGCCGGGGGTTAATGTGCCGGGGGCGGTCCATGACCACTCCTGGCACATAGTGCCGGATGTCAGCTGCGATAGGCAGCTGACACCCGGCCGCGATCGGCCGCGCTCCCCCCATGAGCGCGGCCGATCGCGCTGGAAGTACTATTCCGTCCTTAGGAATTAGGGCCCACCCCACATGGACGGAATAGTACGTCCAATGGCAGAAAGGGGTTAAAGGCCACGGGCGTGACCCAGCCTCCAACCAGATTACCAGCTAGATTAACCACGGACAACCTGGATAAAATCTAGCCGGCGCCACTGAGCGTATAGTGGACGAATGTGGAATTACCGCTGTCTGTCGGACGCCCTAGTGTGAATAGCGTCGGACATGACAGTTGTTGAGTGTCATCATAAAGAAAGGTGGCTATGTTGGTCACTAATTTTGTGGGGTTTTGTTTTTGCATGTCAGAAATGTTTATTTCTAAATTTTGTACAGTTATATTGGTTTATCTGGTGAAAATAAACAAGTGAGATGGGAAGATATTTGGTTTTTATTAAGTTGCCTAATAAATCTGCTCAGTAATAGTTACCTGCACAAACAGATATCCTCCTAAGATAGCCAAATCTAAAAAAAAAAACACTCCAACTTCCAAAAATATTAAGCTTTGATATTTAATCTTTTGGGTTGATTGAGAACATAGTTGTTGGTCAATAATAAAAATAATCCTCTAAAATACAACTTGCCTAATAATGTATATACTGTATATAGTGTTGAGCGATACCTTCCGATATCGGAAAGTATCGGTATCGGAAAGTATCGGCCGATACCGTCAAAGTATCGGATCTAATCCGATACCGATACCCGATCCCAATGCAAGTCAATGGGACGAAAATATCGGAATTAAAATAAACCCTTTATAAACTTGTAGGTTCATTCTACATGAAGGAAAACAACTAAGAATAATGTAGGATGTATTGGGGGAGGTGGCGGAGACATTAAAGGCACAGAGGTTTAGCCCAATCAAATAGAATAGCAGGATTTTTATTTTTTTTTATGACGTTCGGCGTTAGAAAGATTTTGACTGTTATTTTTTTTTTATTTTATTTTGTGAGATATTGATGTTTCACTACTTCCACGCCCTTCACCTTCTTTTTTTCTTCTCCCACACTTTCTTCTTCATTATCCTCATCATCAGCTTCTTTGACATCAACTTCTTCACCTTATTCATCTTCTTCTTCATCTTCTACCTATTTTTTTTTTGTTACATTGTTCATATTCTATTTATTTTACTATTATCTTCTTCATATTCAACTTCTTCATCATATTCTTATTTGTGACAGGCATTTCCGTAGTTGTTATCTATAAAAGTTTGAAGATTACACCTTCCGTTCTGCCTGTCACAAAACAGTTACATTTGTCCGCGTTCAGTTTGGCCTGCAGCATCAGGCTTTATCCAGGGGCACCACGAGGAGGAACGGACTCACCCCCATACACTGCTTAGTCTTCTTCTGCTTATAATTTAGATAATATCTTTTGCTCTGATATTTAGTCTTATGCTTAATGTTCTTCTGCTCTTTGTTCTGCAGCCTCTTGTTCTTCTGCTTCTCGGTCTTCCAGGTCGTCGTCGTCTCCAGGGTCGTCGTCTCCGGGGTCGTCGTCATCGGGGTGGTCTTCAGGGTCATCGTCTCCAGGGTCGTCGTCATCACGGTGGTTGTTGTCTCCGGGGTCGTCGTCATCGGGGTGGTCTTCAGGGTCATCGTCTCCAGGGTCGTCGTCATCACGGTGGTTGTCGTCTCTGGTGTCGTCGTCATCTTAGGGGTGGTTTTCCGGGTCATCGTGTTTAGTCTCTTGAACTTGGAAATGTAGCAGAAGTTACAAGAAGGCTGAGAAAATGCCGAGAAACAGCTGATGGAACTGGAACTCGGATGGCTACCCGAAGGTCCAAGAGCCAATGGAACTACCGAGGACCAGCTGACGTTACTGGAACCCGGTTACTAAGCAGGAGGTACCCGTGCCTGAAAGCACTACCAAGGACCACCTGACGTTGGTGGAACTCGGATACCCAGAGGGAGGCACCTAAGCCAAAGGCTCTGCCCGGAACCAGCTGACAGTACTGGAACCAGGATGGGGAGCAGAAGGTACAAGAGCAAAAGACACTGCCGAGAACCAGCTGACGGTGCTGGAACCCGGATGGGTAGCCGAAGGTCCAAGAGCCAATGGAACTACCGAGGACCAGCTGACGTTACTGGAACCCGGTTACTAAGCAGGAGGTACCCGTGCCTGAAAGCACTACCAAGGACCACCTGACGTTGGTGGAACTCGGATACCCAGAGGGAGGCACCTAAGCCAAAGGCTCTGCCCGGAACCAGCTGACGGTGCTGGAACCAGGATGGGGACCTATTCAAGCTTGTCTTCCTAGAGCCCCAACTGGCGGTGTTGGAGGCCAGGGTCAGCAGGAGGATGAGATGGAGCAGAGTGTAGGCCGAAGCCTGCACTGGCGGCAGCTTTGGGTCTGTTGTGCCTGCGTGGCAGTTGCAGGACACGTTGCCGGCTGCACAGCAGGGGAACAGCTGGCAGTGCTGAACCCCACTGACACATTGGCTGGTGTTTTTCTCTGTGCAGCTAGCAGTACCGGGCCCCAACTGGCGGTGTTGGAGCCCGGGCTCTGCAGGGGGAGCAGAGTGTAGGCCGAAGCCTAATTGAACCAATTTCAAAGGTAACCTTTAACCCCCCCTCAGGTGTTACAAAGTAGAAGAGCCACAGCTTATGCAGCAGTAGTGCTGCACAAGTCAAAGGTTGCTCTTTTAATTCTTCTCCTTGCACACGCTGAATGAAACACATATAACATTTAGCCCTTTATACAGTCAAACTGTGTTGGAGGCGCGAGTTCCCTTCGTAATGAGACGCAGCACAGATGTCAAGAATCCCACCTTGGTGCTGGGTGCAGCCTCCTGAGCGTTGTTATTTGCTGTACAGGAGTCTGCGCTGTCGTGTTATCCCCTGGCCTAGCGCTGTTAGCGCTGCCCATCTTCTGACATCATTTAATGTCGGCCGGTGCGGTTCGCGATGACCATGAATCCCAGCCCCGCAATGTCTTAACATTGTTAAAACTCCGGGGCTGGGATTCATGGCCTGGCGCAGCACATATGTTCGCCTCTCACACTCGGGTCCTTACACCCGCTTCAGACTGTGCGGCGTCAGCTGATCCCTTATCGCATGCCACGGCCATGAAGCCGCACAGTCTGAAGAAGGCGGAAGGAGATGAGGGACAGGCGAACTGATGCACTGCTCATGCCCATCAATCACACCCTCGCAGTCCCAAGAAATAAGACACCGAGGGGCGTTGTGTGGGTCAGGGCGGCCGCAGAGGCGCAGGCAGCCAAACAATGATGCCAGAAGACGGGCAGCGCTACCAAGGGGGTTGCAGCGTGTCATTACAAAGGAAAGTCACACCACCGGGACGGTTAAATGGTCACACAGAGGACACTGTCATGGTTCCCAATGGCAAGGGAACGTAAGAAACATATAAATAACGAACGAGCTCTCGGGTGATGGAAACTCGAGTGGACCGTGAGCTAAATCTACCACACAACTAATAGTAGCCAGGGAGCATACCTACGGCTTCCTAAATGCCACGCGCCAGCCGGAGGACTAACTAAGCCTGGTAGAGGAAGAAACAGACCTGGCTTACCTCTAGGGAAATACCCCAAAAGATGATAGCAGCCCCCCACATGTAATAATGGTGAAATAAGAGGAAAAGACATACACAGTATGAAAGTAGATTTAGCAAAGAGAGGTCCACTTACTAGATAGCAGAAGGATACAAAAGAGGACTTCACGGTCAACTGAAAACCCTTTCAAAAAACCATCCTGAAATTACTTTAAGACTCCTGTGTCAACTCATGACACAGGAGTGGCAATTTCAGCCCGCAAGAGCTTCCAGCTACAGAGAATTACAAAAACTGCAAACTGGACTAAAGATACAAAACAAAAGGACAAAGTCCACTTAGCTGATCAGCAGACTAGTAGCAGGAACATGCAACCGAAGGCTCTGGTTACAATGATGACCGGCAAGGAAATGACTGGAGAGCAAGGCTAAATAGGAAACTCCCAAACACTGATGGGAACAGGTGACCTGAGACAGCAAAGCACACACAAGTCACCAGTACCACCAGCAACCACCAGGGGAGCCCAAAAAGCGGATTCACAACAGTACCCTCCCCTTAAGGAGGGGGCACCGAACCCTCACAAGAACCGCCAGGGCGATCTGGATGAGCCCTATGAAAGGCACGAGCCAAATCCGAGGCATGAACATCAGAGGCAGTTACCCAAGAATTATCTTCCTGACCATAGCCCTTCCATTTAACCAGATATTGAAGTCTCCGTCTGGAAATACGGGAGTCCAAGATCTTTTCTACCACGTACTCCAATTCAGCCTCCACCAGCACAGGAGCAGGAGGTTCAGTAGAAGGAACCACCGGTACCTCATATCTCCGCAACAGCGACCGATGGAACACATTATGGATAGCGAAAGATGCCGGGAGGTCCAAACGAAAGGAGACAGGGTTAAGAATCTCCAAAATCCTATAAGGACCGATGAACCGAGGCTTAAATTTAGGAGAAGAAACCCTCATAGGGACAAAACGGGAAGACAACCACACCAAGTCCCCAACACGAAGGTGGGGGCCAACACGACGACGGCGGTTAGCAAACTGCTGAGTCCTCTCCTGGGACAATTCCAAATTATCCACCACTTGTCCCCAAATCTGATGCAACCGATCCACTACCGCATCCACTCCAGGACAATCCGAAGATTCAACCTGACCAGATGAAAACCGCGGATGAAACCCTGAATTGCAAAAGAAAGGAGAAACCAAAGTGGCAGAACTAGCCCGATTATTAAGAGCAAACTCCGCCAACGGCAGAAAGGCAACCCAATCATCCTGATCCGCAGACACAAAACACCTCAAATAAGTCTCCAAAGTTTGATTAGTTCGTTCCGTCTGGCCATTGGTCTGAGGATGGAATGCAGACGAAAAAGACAAATCAATGCCCAACCTGGCACAGACTGCCTGCCAAAATCTAGACACGAACTGGGTACCCCTGTCAGAAACGATGTTTTCCGGAATACCATGCAGGCGAACCACATTTTGAAAAAACAGAGGGACCAACTCAGATGAGGAAGGCAACTTAGGCAATGGCACCAAATGAACCATTTTAGAAAAACGGTCACACACCACCCAGATGACAGACATCTTCTGAGAAACAGGGAGGTCCGAGATAAAGTCCATAGAGATGTGCGTCCAAGGCCTCTTCGGAATAGGCAAGGGCAACAACAACCCACTAGCCCTAGAACAACAAGGCTTGGCCCGAGCACACACATCGCAAGACTGCACAAAAACACGCACATCTCGAGACAGGGAAGGCCACCAGAAGGATCTAGCCACCAAATCTCTGGTGCCAAAAATTCCCGGATGACCTGCCAGAGTAGAAGAATGAACTTCCGAGATGACTCTAGTGGTCCACTCGTCAGGAACAAACAGTCTACCAGACGGACAACGATCAGGTCTATCTGCCTGAAATTCTTGCAAAGCACGTCGCAAATCAGGAGAGAGAGCAGACAAAACCACTCCATCCTTAAGGACACCAGCAGGTTCAGAATTCCCAGGAGAGTCAGGCTCAAAACTCCTAGAAAGAGCATCTGCCTTCACATTCCTAGAACCCGGTAAGTACGAGACCACAAAATTAAACCGGGAAAAGAACAACGACCAACGTGCCTGTCTAGGATTCAGGCGCCTGGCAGACTCCAAATAAATTAAATTCTTGTGATCAGTCAAAACTTCCACCTGATGTTTGGCACCCTCAAGCCAATGACGCCACTCCTCAAATGCCCACTTCATGGCCAAAAGCTCCCGATTACCAACATCATAGTTTCGCTCGGTGGCCGAAAATTTTCGCGAAAAGAACGCACAAGGTCTCATCACTGAGCAGTCGGGACTTTTCTGCGACAAAACCGCCCCCGCTCCAATCTCGGAAGCATCGACCTCAACCTGAAAGGGAAGGGAAACATCAGGCTGGCGCAACACAGGGGCAGACAAAAAGCGGCGCTTAAGCTCCCGAAAGGCCTCCACGGCAGCAGGGGACCAATTGGCAACATCAGCACCCTTTTTAGTCAAATCCGTCAGAGGTTTAGCAACGCCAGAAAAACCAGCTATAAATCGACGATAAAAATTAGCAAAGCCCAAGAATTTCTGGAGACTCTTCAGAGAAGTAGGCTGCGTCCAGTCGTAAATAGCCCGAACCTTGACAGGGTCCATCTCAATAGAAGAAGGGGAAAAAATGTATCCCAAAAAGGAAATTTTTTGAACCCCAAAAACACACTTAGAACCCTTTACACACAAAGAATTCTCCCGCAAAACCTGAAAAACCCTCCTGACCTGCTGAACATGAGACTCCCAGTCATCAGAAAAAATCAAAATATCATCCAAGTACACTATCATAAATTTATCCAAATATTCACGGAAAATATCATGCATTAAGGACTGAAAGACAGAAGGTGCATTAGAAAGGCCGAAAGGCATTACCAAATACTCAAAATGGCCCTCAGGCGTATTAAATGCGGTTTTCCACTCATCCCCCTGCTTAATTTGCACCAAATTATACGCCCCACGAAGATCAATCTTAGAGAACCACTTAGCCCCCCTTATGCGAGCAAACAAATCAGTCAGCAAAGGCAACGGATACTGATATTTGACTGTAATCTTATTCAGGAGTCGATAATCAATACAAGGCCTCAGAGAGCCATCCTTTTTAGAGACAAAAAAAAAACCGGCTCCTAAAGGTGATGAAGAAGGACGAATATGTCCCTTTTCCAGGGACTCCTTAATATACTCGCGCATAGCAGCATGTTCAGGTACAGATAGGTTAAACAAACGACCCTTTGGAAATTTACTGCCAGGAATCAGATCTATGGCGCAATCACAATCCCTGTGAGGAGGGAGTGAACCAATCTTAGGCTCTTCAAAAATATCACGATAATCAGACAAAAATGCCGGAATCTCAGATGGAATAGATGACGAAATGGGCACCATAGGAGTGTCCCCATGAGCCCCCCGACATCCCCAGCTTAACACAGACATAGCTTTCCAGTCAAGGACTGGGTTATGAGACTGTAAACATGGTAATCCAAGCACCAAAACATCATGTAAATTGTACAACACAAGGAAGCGAATCACCTCCTGATGGTCTGGAGTCATACGCATAGTCACTTGCGTCCAGAACTGTGGTTTATTACAAGCCAAAGGTGTAGAATCAATACCCTTCAGAGGTATAGGGACTTCCAGAGGCTCTAAATCAAACCCACAGCGCCTGGCGAAGGACCAGTCCATAAGACTCAGAGCGGCGCCAGAGTCCACATAGGCATCCAAGGTAATAACTGATAATGAACAAATCAAGGTTACAGACAAAATAAATTTGGACTGTAAAGTGCCAATTGAAATAGACTTGTCAACCTTCCTAGTACGTTTAGAGCATGCCGATATAACATGAGCAGAATCACCACAATAGAAGCATAACCCATTTTTACGCCTATAATTCTGCCGCTCGCTTCTGGACATAATTCTGTCACATTGCATTTTCTCTGGCGTCTCTTCAGAAGATACCACCAAATGGTGCACGGGTTTGCGCTCCCGCAAACGCCGATCAATCTGAATTGCCATTGTCATGGACTCATTCAGACCTGTAGGCGCAGGGAACCCGACCATAACATCTTTAACGGCATCAATGAATCAATGAATCTCCAAATTAGGTTCCTCATAAAGCAACCCTAAAGCCAGGAAAAACGCATCCACATTGAGCAACGCAGGATCCCCTGGTGCCAATGAAAATGCCCAATTTTGAGGGTCACCTCGCAGCAAAGAAATTACAATCTTAACCTGCTGGACAGGATCTCCTGAGGAGTGAGGTCTGAGAGAAAGGAATAATTTACAATTATATTTGAAATTCAGAAACCGAGATCTATCTCCGGAAAACACCTCTGGTGTAGGGATTTTAGGTTCAGAAATAGGAGTATGCATAACAAAATCTTGTAAATTTTGAACCTTCGTAGCAAGATTATTTAAACCTGCAGCCAAACTCTGAGGATCCATCTTTAAACAGGTGAGCTCAGAGCCATTCAAGGATTATAAGGAGAGAAAGGCAAAGGCAGTAATTAGAGCTGAAATACAACTGATCCAACTATGAAGCAAGCATAGGGAAAAAGAAAAAAAAAAATTTACAGACTTCCCATTTCTCTCCTTTCTTCTGCCAATAAGTTTAACACATGGCCGGTCATACTGTCATGGTTCCCAATGGCAAGGGAACGTAAGAAACATATAA
This sequence comes from Ranitomeya variabilis, assembly GCF_051348905.1. Taxonomy (NCBI): domain Eukaryota; kingdom Metazoa; phylum Chordata; class Amphibia; order Anura; family Dendrobatidae; genus Ranitomeya; species Ranitomeya variabilis. The sequence goes on from NC_135234.1 coordinate 321,703,631, forward strand.
ATAACGAACGAGCTCTCGGGTGATGGAAACTCGAGTGGACCGTGAGCTAAATCTACCACACAACTAATAGTAGCGAGGGAGCATACCTACGGCTTTCTAAATGCCTCGCGCCAGCCGGAGGACTAACTAAGCCTGGTAGAGGAAGAAACAGACCTGGCTTACCTCTAGGGAAATACCCCAAAAGATGATAGCAGCCCCCCACATGTAATAACGGTGAAATAAGAGGAAAAGACATACACAGTATGAAAGTAGATTTAGCAAAGAGAGGTCCACTTACTAGATAGCAGAAGGATACAAAAGAGGACTTCACGGTCAACAGAAAACCCTTTCAAAAAACCATCCTGAAATTACTTTAAGACTCCTGTGTCAACTCATGACACAGGAGTGGCAATTTCAGCCCGCAAGAGCTTCCAGCTACAGAGAATTACAAAAACTGCAAACTGGACTAAAGATACAAAACAAAAGGACAAAGTCCACTTAGCTGATCAGCAGACTAGTAGCAGGAACATGCAACCGAAGGCTCTGGTTACAATGATGACCGGCAAGGAAATGACTGGAGAGCAAGGCTAAATAGGAAACTCCCAAACGCTGATGGAAGCAGGTGAACAGAAGCAGCAAAGTGCAAACAAGTCACCAGTACCACCAGCAACCACCAGGGGAGCCCAAAAAGCGGATACACAACAGGACACATTTCAGACGTGTTTTCAGTTCCACATGTGCGAGGAGAATACGTACAAGGTGGCTGGAAAACGTACAAACACCTGGGGGAGGGGGGACAGGTTCCCTTCAATTTCAGTTCTTGTGTCTGCGTGGCTTTTGCAGGACACGTTGCCGGCTGCACAGCAGGGGAACAGCTGGCGGTGCTGAACCCCACTGACACATTGGCTGGTGTTTTGCTCTGTGCAGCTAGCAGTACCGGGCCCCAACTGGCAGTGTTGGAGGCCAGGGTCAGCAGAAGGATGAGATGGAGCAGAGTGTAGGCCGAAGCCTGCACTGGCGGCAGCTTTGGGTCTGTTGTGCCTGCGTGGCTGTTGCAGGACACGTTGCCGGCTGCACAGCAGGGGAACAGCTGGCGGTGCTGAACCCCACTGACACATTGGCTGGTGTTTTTCTCTGTGCAGCTAGCAGTACCGGGCCCCAACTGGCGGTGTTGGAGCCCGGGCTCTGCGGGGGAGCAGAGTGTAGGCCGAAGCCTAATTGAACCAATTTCAAAGGTAACCTTTAACCCCCCCTCAGGTGTTACAAAGTAGAAGAGCCACAGCTTATGCAGCAGTAGTGCTGCACAAGTCAAAGGTTGCTCTTTTAATTTTTCTCCTTGCACACGCTGAATGAAACACGTATAACATTTAGCCCTTTATACAGTCAAACTGTGTTGGAGGCGCGAGTTCCCTTCGTAATGAGACGCAGCACAGATGTCAAGAATCCCACCTTGGTGCTGGGTGCAGCCTCCTGAGCGTTGTTATTTGCTGTACAGGAGTCTGCGCTGTCGTGTTATCCCCTGGCCTAGCGCTGTTAGCGCTGCCCATCTTCTGACATCATTTAATGTCGGCCGGTGCGGTTCGCGATGACCATGAATCCCAGCCCCGCAGTGTCTTAACATTGTTAAAACACTGCGGGGCTGGGATTCATGGCCTGGCGCAGCACATATGTTCGCCTCTCACACTCGGGTCCTTACACCCGCTTCAGACTGTGCGGCGTCAGCTGATCCCTTATCGCATGCCACGGCCATGAAGCCGCACAGTCTGAAGAAGGCGGAAGGAGATGAGGGACAGGCGAACTGATGCACTGCTCATGCCCATCAATCACACCCTCGCAGTCCCAAGAAATAAGACACCGAGGGGCGTTGTGTGGGTCAGGGCGGCCGCAGAGGCGCAGGCAGCCAAACAATGATGCCAGAAGACGGGCAACGCTACCAAGGGGGTTGCAGCGTGTCATTACAAAGGAAAGTCACACCACCGGGACGGTTAAATGGTCACACAGAGGACACATTTCAGACGTGTTTTCAGTTCCACATGTGCGAGGAGAATACGTTTATGAGCCACCTTGCACACATGCAGCATTACCGCTGTACAAGGTGGCTGGAAAACGTACAAACGCCTGGGGGAGGGGGGACAGGTTCCCTTCAATTTCAGTTCTTGTGTCTGCGTGGCTTTTGCAGGACACGATGCCGGCTGCACAGCAGGGGAACAGCTGGCGGTGCTGAACCCCACTGACACATTGGCTGGTGTTTTGCTCTGTGCAGCTAGCAGTACCGGGCCCCAACTGGCGGTGTTGGAGGCCAGGGTCAGCAGGAGGAGGAGAGGGAGCAGAGTGTAGGCCGAAGCCTGCACTGGCGGCAGCTTTGGGTCTGTTGTGCCTGCGTGGCTGTTGCAGGACACGTTGCCGGCTGCACAGCAGGGGAACAGCTGGCGGTGCTGAACCCCACTGACACATTGGCTGGTGTTTGGCTCTGTGCAGCTAGCAGTACCGGGCCCCAACTGGCGGTGTTGGAGGCCAGGGTCAGCAGGAGGATGAGATGGAGCAGAGTGTAGGCCGAAGCCTGCACTGGCGGCAGCTTTGGGTCTGTTGTGCCTGCGTGGCTGTTGCAGGACACGTTCCCGGCTGCACAGCAGGGGAACAGCTGGTGGTGCTGAACCCCACTGACACATTGGCTGGTGTTTTTCTCTGTGCAGCTAGCAGTACCGGGCCCCAACTGGCGGTGTTGGAGCCCGGGCTCTGCAGGGGGAGCAGAGTGTAGGCCGAAGCCTAATTGAACCAATTTCAAAGGTAACCTTTAACCCCCCCTCAGGTGTTACAAAGTAGAAGAGCCACAGCTTATGCAGCAGTAGTGCTGCACAAGTCAAAGGTTGCTCTTTTAATTTTTCTCCTTGCACTCGCTGAATGAAACACGTATAACATTTAGGCCCTTACACAGTCAAACTGATTTTGAGGCGTGAGTTCCCTTCGTAAAGAGACGCAGTACAGCTGGGAAAAATGCCACCTTGGTGCTTTGCGCGGCCTCCTGAGCATCGTTATTTGTTGCACAGGAGTCTGCGCTTTTGTGTTATCCCTTGGCCTTGCGCTGTTAGCGCTGACCATCCTCTGACATCATGTTATGTCGGCTGTTGCGGTTTGCGATGACCATGAATCCCAGCCCCCCAGTGTCTTAACATTGTTAAAACACTGCGGGGCTGGGATTCCTGGCCTGGCGCAGTACATATGTTCGCCTCTCGCTTGGGTTCTTACACCCGCTTCAGACTATGCGGCGTCAGCTGATCCCTTATCGCATGCCACGGCCATGAAGAACCACAGTCCGAAGAAGGCGGAAGGAGATGAGGGACAGGCGAAGAAATGCACCGTTCATGCCCATCAATCACACCCTCGCAGTCCAAATAAATAAGACATCGAGGGGCGTTGTGTGGGGCAAGGCGGCCGCAGAGGCGCAGGCAGCCAAACAATGATGCCAGAAGACGGGCAGCGCTACCAAGGAGCTTGTTGCGTGTCAATACAAAGGAAAATCACACCTGAGGGACGTTTTAATGGTCGCAGAGGACTCATTTTTAGACGTGTTCACTTCAACATGGGCAAGGAGAATAAGTTTCTGAGCCACCTTGCACACATGCAGCATTACTGTCGTACAAGGTGGCTGTAAAACGTAAAAACGCCTGGGGGAGGGGGGACAGGTTTCCTTCAATTTCAGTTCTTGTGTCTGCGTGGCTGTTGCAGGACACGTTGCCGGCTACACAGCAGGGGAACAGCTGGCGGTGCTGAACCCCACTGACACATTGGCTGGTGTTTGGCTCTGTGCAGCTAGCACATCTGGGCCCCAACTGGCGGTGTTAGAGCCCAGGGTCAGCAGGAGGAGGAGAGGGAGCAGAGTGTAGGCCGAAGCCTGCACTGGAGCAAGTTGAAAGGGAAACTTTAACCCCCCCCCAGGCGTTTGTAGCTGAAAGAGCCATCGTGTACAGCACTAATGCTGGAAAAGGTAAACTTAGCTCTTTTAATTATGGTCCTTGCACATGCTGAACCTAACACTTATAAAAAGTGTCCCCTCCTACCGTGATACCGTCCGGTAGGTGGAACTTTCCTTTGTGATGTGACGCAGCACAGCCGTCATTCTTACCCCCTTGGCGCCGTGCGCCGCCTCCTCAGCGTTGTTTGAATCAGTCCCGGAGCCTGCGCTGTTAGGTTAGCCCTTGGCCATGCACACATTTTGCGCTGCCCGTCTTCTGACATCATTTGGTGTCAGGCTGGCTGAGCCTGTGCAGCCACGCTGGACGAGATCCCGCCTCGTAGTGTCTTCTGATTTAATCCCACTGGGGGCCTGAGATCCATGGACATGCGCAGTGCATATCTGAACCTCCACCTCTCACTCATCTCCCTACGGCTTCTTCAGACTGTGCGGTGTCACGGCCGTGGCATGCTATTAGGGACCAGCTGACACCGCACAGTTTGAAGAAGCCGTAGGGAGATGAGTGAGAGGTGGAGGTTCAGATATGCACTGCGCATGTCCATGGATCTCAGGCCCCCAGTGGGATTAAATCAGAAGACAGTACGAGGCGGGCTCTCGGCCAGCGCGGCTGCACAGGCGCAGCCAGCCTGACACCAAATGATGTCAGAAGACGGGCAGCGCAAAATGTGTGCATGGCCAAGGGCTAACCTAACAGCGCAGGCTCCGGGACTGATTCAAACAACGCTAAGGAGGCGGCGCACGGCGCCAAGGGGGTAAGAATGACGGCTGTGCTGCGTCACATCACAAAGGAAAGTTCCACCAACCGGACGGTATCACGGTAGGAGGGGACACTTTTCATAAGTGTTAGGATCAGCATGTGCAAGGAGCACCACGAAAAGAGGCACTTTTTCCCTTTGCATCATTACTGCTGCACAAGGTGGCTCCTTCAGTAACAAACGCCTGGGGGGGGGGGACAGGTTCCCTTAAATTTAACTTGTTGTGCCTGCGTGGCGGTCGCAGTACACGTTGCCGGCTGCACAGCAGGGGAACAGCTGGCGGTGCTGAACCCCACTAACACATTGGCGAGGTGTTTGGCTCTGTGCGGACAGCACTTCTGGACGGCAACTAGCGGTGTTGGAGCCCAGGGACAGGTGGAGGAGGAGGAGGTGGAGGAGGTAGGAGGGATTGCCACACACACAGCAGGGGAACAGCTGACGTTACTGAACCCCAATAACAGAGGAGGGACTGTTGGGACTGTGCGTACAGCACTACTGGACGGCAACTAGCGGTGTTGGAGCCCAGGCACAGGAGGGGGAGGTGGAGGTAGGAGGAGGTAGGAGGGATTGCCACACACACAGCAGGGGAACAGCTGACGTTACTGAACCCCAATAACAGAGGAGGGACTGTTGGGACTGTGCGTACAGCACTACCAGGCAACAACTAGCGGTGTTGGAGCCCAGGGACAGGTGGAGGAGGAGGAGGTGGAGGAGGTAGGAGGGATTGCCACACACACAGCAGGGGAACAGCTGACGTTACTGAACCCCAATAACAGAGGAGGGACTGTTGGGACTGTGCGTACAGCACTACTGGACGGCAACTAGCGGTGTTGGAGCCCAGGGACAGGAGGGGGAGGTGGAGGTAGGAGGAGGTAGGAGGGATTACCACACACACAGCAGGGGAACAGCTGACGTTACTGAACCCCAATAACAGAGGAGGGACTGTTGGGACTGTGCGTACAGCACTACTGGACGGCAACTAGCGGTGTTGGAGCCCAGGGACAGGAGGGGGAGGTGGAGGTAGGAGGAGGTAGGAGGGATTGCCACACACACAGCAGGGGAACAGCTGACGTTACTGAACCTCAATAACAGAGGAGGGACTGTTGGGACTGTGCGTACAGCACTACTGGACGGCAACTAGCGGTGTTGGAGCCCAGGGACAGGAGGGGGAGGTGGAGGTAGGAGGTAGGAGGGATTGCCACACACACAGCAGCGGAACAGCTGACGTTACTGAACCCCAATAACAGAGGAGGGACTGTTGGGACTGTGCGTACAGCACTACCAGGCAACAACTAGCGGTGTTGGAGCCCAGGGACAGGTGGAGGAGGAGGAGGTGGAGGAGGTAGGAGGGATTGCCACACACACAGCAGGGGAACAGCTGACGTTACTGAACCCCAATAACAGAGGAGGGACTGTTGGGACTGTGCGTACAGCACTACCAGGTAACAACTAGCGGTGTTGGAGCCCAGGGACAGGTGGAGGAGGAGGAGGTGGAGGAGGTAGGAGGGATTGCCACACACACAGCAGGGGAACAGCTGACGTTACTGAACCCCAATAACAGAGGAGGGACTGTTGGGACTGTGCGTACAGCACTACTGGACGGCAACTAGCGGTGTTGGAGCCCAGGGACAGGAGGGGGAGGTGGAGGTAGGAGGAGGTAGGAGGGATTGCCACACACACAGCAGGGGAACAGCTGACGTTACTGAACCCCAATAACAGAGGAGGGACTGTTGGGACTGTGCGGACAGCACTTCTGGACGGCAACTAGCGGTGTTGGAGCCCAGGGACAGGTGGAGGAGGAGGAGGTGGAGGAGGTAGGAGGAGGTAGGAGGGATTGCCACACACACAGCAGGGGAACAGCTGACGTTACTGAACCCCAATAAAAGAGGAGGGACTGTTGGGACTGTGCGGACAGCACTTCTGGACGGCAACTAGCGGTGTTGGAGCCCAGGGACAGGTGGAGGAGGAGGAGGTGGAGGAGGTAGGAGGAGGTAGGAGGGATTGCCACACACACAGCAGGGGAACAGCTGACGTTACTGAACCCCAATAACAGAGGAGGGACTGTTGACTGTGCGTACAGCACTACCAGGCAACAACTAGCGGTGTTGGAGCCCAGGGACAGGAGGAGAAGCAGAGGAACACAATGTAGGCCGAAGCCTGATTGGAGAAAGTCGAAAGGGAACCTTTAACCCCCCCCCAAGGCGTTTGTAGCTGAAAGAGCCAGCTTGTGCAGCAAAAAAGATGCAAAAGGAAAAGGTGGCTCTTTTCATGATGCTCCTTGCAAACACAGAACTAAACACTTGTAAAATGTGTCCCCTGATACCGTATGACCGTCCCGGAGGTGGGACTTTCCTTCGTAATATGACGCAGCACAGCCGTCATTCCTACCCCCTTGGCGCCGTGCCCCGGCTCCTCAGCGTTGTTTGATTCCGTCCCGGAGCCTGCGCTGTTAAGTTATCCCTTGGCCAGGCACACTTAGCGCTGCCCATCTTCTGACATCATTTGGTGTCAGGCTGGCTGCGCCTGTGCGGCCGCGCTGGCCGAGAGCCCGCCTCGCAGTGTCTTCTGATTTAATCCCACCGCGGGCCTGAGATCCGTGGCCATGCGCAGTGCATATCCTCGCCTCTCACTCCCCTCCCTACGGCTTCTTAAGACTGTGCGGTGTCACGGCCGTGGCATGCTATTAGGGACCAGCTGACACCGCACAGTTTGAAGAAGCCGTAGGGAGATGAGTGAGAGGTGGAGGTTCAGATATGCACTGCGCATGTCCATGGATCTCAGGCCCCCAGTGGGATTAAATCAGAAGACACTGCGAGGCGGGCTCTCGGCCAGCGCGGCCGCACAGGCGCAGCCATCCTGACACCAAATGATGTCAGAAGACGGGCAGCGCTAAGTGTGCCTGGCCAAGGGATAACTTAACAGCGCAGGCTCCGGGACGGAATCAAACAACGCTGAGGAGCCGGGGCACGGCGCCAAGGGGGTAGGAATGACGGCTGTGCTGCGTCATATTACGAAGGAAAGTCCCACCTCCGGGACGGTTTTACGGTATCAGTGGACACATTTTATAAGTGTTAAGTTCTGCGGGTGCAAGGAGCTAAACAAAAATAGCTACCTTTTCCTTGTGCAGCATTACTGCTGTACAAGGTGGCTCTTTCAGTAACAAACGCCTTGGGGGGGGGGGACAGGTTCCCTTACATTTCAGTTGTTGTGTCAGCGTGGCGGTCGCAGGACACATTGCCGGCTACACAGCTGGGGATCAGCTGACGTTACTGAAACCCAATAACACTGGGTCATATGTTTTGACTGTGCAGACGGCACTTCTGAGCCTCAACTGGCGGTGTTGGAGCCGAGGAATTTAAGTTCAGGTGGTAGAAAGATGAACACAACAGGAGACCTGGATACTGTAGACAGTCACCTAATTATTTAATCAGGAAGAGGAGTGGCAAATTCCTGCGAGATCCAGGCCTTGTTCATTTTCAGGAAAGTAAGCCGGTCAACGTTATCGGAGGATAGTCGCATGCGACGGTCAGTTAGTACACCACCTGCAGCACTAAAGACACGTTCCGATAATACACTGGCCGCAGGGCAAGACAGCACCTCCAATGCATACTGGCTTAGCTCTGGCCATGTATCCAGCTTTGAGACCCAAAACTTGAAAGGGGAAGAGCCGTCTGGGAGTACAGCAAGAGGGCAAGACATGTAGTCTGTCACCATCTGACGGAACCGTTGCCTCCTGCTGACTGGAGCCGTCTGTGATGGTGTAGACTTTTGTGGCGGGCACAGAAAACTGTGCCACAGTTGGGCCATACTGGTCTTGCCTTGGGCAGAGGCACTGCTTCTGCTACCTCTTTGTGCAGAGCCTCCACCACTGCCTGGACGCACTGAGCTGCTTTGGAATGCACTAGCAGCACTTCACTCAGTTGGAATGGAGAAGATGATGGAATTGACCAGTGTGTCTTGGTACTCCCGCATTTTTCGCTCCCGGTTCAACGGTGTGATGAGGCTTTCTACGTTGTCCCGGTAGCGAGGATCGAGGAGGGTGAACACCCAATAATCAGATATGTTGAGAATGTGGGCGATGCGGCGGTCGTTTCTCAGGCACTGCAGCATGTAATCCACCATGTGCTGCAGACTGCCAACTGCCCAAGAAACGCTGTCCCCTGCTGGAGGCGTGATCTCTGCCCGCTCGTCATCACCCCACCCTCGCTGTACACACTGAGTACTGGACAATTGTGTAACTCCCTCCTCTGGACGGATGTCTTCCTCCTCCATTGACTCCTCCTCATCCTCCTCACAAACTGTCCCCTGCCTACGCGTTTGTGAGGAACCACATGGCGCTGACTGTCCAGAAGATGATGGAAATGCTGAATCCTCATCCTCCACCTCTTCCACAACATCATCCCTTAGCGCTTGCAGTGATTTTTCAAGCAGGCAGATAAGGGGGACGGTCATGCTGACTAGTGCATCATCTGCACTCGCCATCCGCGTGGAATAATCAAAGGGACGCAAAACCTGGCAGACGTCATTCATAGTGGCCCACTCTGTGGTTGTGAAGTCTGTACGGCGCTGACTGCGACTTCTTTGCGCCTGAAGCAGCTGGTACTCCATTACAGCTTGCTGCTGCTCACACAACCGCTCCAACATATGTAACGTGGAATTCCACCTGGTAGGTAGGTCACATATGATGCGATGTTCCGGCAGGCGGTGTCGGCGCTGCAGAGCCGCAATGCGCGCTTTTGCCGTGCTGGAACGCCGCAAGTGAGCACACTCTAGGCGGACCTTGTGCAGCAGTGCATCAAGATCCGGATAGTCCCTCAGAAAACTCTGCACGACCAAATTGAGCACATGTGCCAGACATGGGATGTGAGTGAGGTTGCCGAGGCCCAGAGCTGCCACCAGATTTCGGCCATTATCACACACTACCATGCCTGGCTGGAGATTCGCTGGCACAAACCACACATCGCTCTCCTGCTTGATGGCATTCCAGAGCTCCTGCGCTGTGTGGCTTCGATTCCCCAAATAAATTAATTTCAAGACGGCCTGTTGACGTTTGGCCACGGCTGTGCTCATGTCGGTCGTAACAGGTACACGTTCATCACGGGTCCATGTGGAGGTGGACTGTGACGGCTCCTGCAGCGATGATTCTGAGGAACTGGTGTAGGAGGAGGAGTCAATGCGTACAGAATGGATTCCTGCAATCCTTGGAGTGGGCAGGACACGTCCTGCGCCACTCGCACGGTCTGTACCCGGCTCAACGACATTAACCCAATGGGCAGTGAGGGAAAGGTATCGCCCCTGTCCATGTTGACTGGTCCACGCATCGGTGGTGAGGTGGACCTTGCTACTGACGGCGTTCAGTAGCGCGTGTTTTATGTGTCCCTCCACATGCTTGTGCAGGGCAGGGACGGCTTGCCTGCTGAAGTAAAAGCGGCTGGGCACATTGTACTGTGGGACTGCCAATGACATCAAGTCACGGAAGCTGTCAGTCTCCACCAGCCTGAATGACAGCATTTCCAGTGACAGAAGTTTGGCAATGCCTGCAGTCAGAGCCTGTGCTCGTGGGTGGTTTGACGAGAAAGGCCGCCTTTTCTCCCATGCCTGTACTACCGATGGCTGTAGACTGGGCTGGGAGTGTGTGGATGACTGGGAAAGTGGTGCTGCGGGTGGAATTACAGCGGGTCTCTGGACAACAGGGCCAGAGGTTCTTCCACGGCGATCCTGGGAGGAAGCCGAACCAGCTGCGTGTGAGCTGGAGGAAGAGGCAACACGAGCTGAAGAGGTGGTAGCTGCCGCTGTTGTTTGGCCTACCTCCTCAGTGTGTTTTTCTAACTCCGCCGGGTGCCTGGTGCGCACATGTTTCCACATGTTGGAGGTATTGAGGTTGCTGACATTTTTCCCTCTTTTGACTTTGTAATGACACACCTTGCATTTGACATAGCAAATGTCATCTGCAACTGTGTCAAAAAAGGACCAGGCACTGCAAGTGTTGGGAGCGCCCTTTTTGGCTTTTGGAAGAGACATGCTCCTAACGGGTGCCAAAGTGGAGGCTGCAGGATCCGCAGTCTTCCCCCTCCCTCTCCCTCTTTGGGCCGTACAGGGAATCTCTTCCTCAGAGCTGCTCCCACCACCTTCCTGTCCCTCACGCCAAGATGGGTCAAGGACCTCATCATCTACACTACCCTCTGCCCCCAACTGCTCCTCCTGGGTAGTCTCAGCAGCAGAGCACACACCAGTAAGTGGCACCTGAGTGTCATCATCAGCTGATGCGGCCTGCGATGTGGTGAACGGAGCCACTGGCCCACCCGCCTCTTCAGAGGAAGAGAGAAAAAGCTGTTGGGCATCACTGCACCCTGCCTCTTCTTCCATTTCTCCAATGCTGCTTGGCTGGCCCCCTGTTTCCAAGCCAAGAGATTCAGAGAACAGAAGTAGAGACGGCTACTGTCCTGGGCTCTCTGTCTGCCTGGGCAATTTGGCAGGTGGTGAAGAGACAGATGGCTGCTCTCCAGTGCTCTGTGTCTGAGAGGATGTGGCACTAATTGAAGTTGATGCATTAGCTGCCATCCATCCGACAACGGCTTCAATTTGTTCTTCACGCAGCAGCGGTGTACGGCGCTCTGCGACAAAGCTGCGCATGAATGACTGTTCCCTTGTGAAAGTGGGTGCTGATGAGTCACCGGTGCCCGCAGCAGGCACAGAATCCCCACGTCCCCTCCCTGCTCCGCGCCCACGCCCACGCCCACGTGCCTTACTCACTGCCTTCTTCATCTTGGTTGACTGATAAAGATAAGCAGAAAAGTACTAACGGATTTGTGTGCTTATTCCTGAACAACTCCTCCTAACAGGTATAAGAAACACTAATTTTCTAAAGTGTGGACTAGACTTTAATTTGAGCTAATGTGGCCTACACAAATGTAAAGTGGTGTCACTGGTGTGTTTGGTGAACTTTATTATTTATTTATTTTTGGGGGGCTGAACTGACAACAGATAGAGCTGCAGTCACACGGAGACCGTGCAGACAGACGTAAACGGCGCTGCAAGGCCCAAAAACCCTCCTCTACATTATCCTATGTAGTGTTTTTCCACAAATTAGCTGGAGACGGGTGGAAAGACACTAATAGGAATTTTTTGAAAAATGTGCAGCAGCCTGCACTACTTAAAACAAAATGAAAATTGATTTGGTGGTATGACGCAGTGAACAACCCTGAGCTGGAGACAACCAGGCTATGGCTGCTCACAGACTACAGGGCGAGCTGCAGTCACACGGAGACCGTGCAGACAGCCGTAAACGGCGCTGCAAGGCCCAAAAACGCTCCTCTACGTTATCCTATGTAGTGTTTTTCCACAAATTAGCTGGAGACGGGTGGAAAGACACTAATAGGATTTTTTGTTAAAAATTAGCAGCAGACTACACTACTTGGAAAAAAAAAAAAAAAAAGAACAGTATGAGGCAATGAACCACCCTCCCTGAACTGAATACAACCAGCTATGGATGGCCTATGTGGCTGCACTCAGACTAGAGAGTGGGCTGCACTCACACACACACACACACAGACCTTGCAGATCGCTGTGAAAACAGCGCTACAAGGCAAAAGCAAGGTGAATAGTAGGTGAACACAGCGGTTGCTAAATTAGCCTTTGGAAAGCACAAAGAAGCAAATCGCTATCTCTAAACTGTCCCTCAGTCAGCAAACAGCGTCCTGTCACTAACTGAATTCACAGCAGAGTGATCGCAAAATGGCGCCAGCGACTTTTAAACTGCATCATGACATCATTTCAGCAGCCAATCACAGCCTTGCCAGTAGTTTCATGCCCTCCATGCTGAACAGGATGTGCCCACACTTGGAATCATTCTCATTGGATGAATTTGTGCATTTTGAATCTGGGAACTTCCGATTCCGGTATCCGATACGCGGCAAGTATCGGAATACCGGTATCGGAATTCCGATACCGCAAGTATCGGCCGATACCCGATACTTGCGGTATCGGAATGCTCAACACTAACTGTATATATATATAAACACACACAAATTTTTATATAATTTTTCATAAATCATAAACATGTAAATAATTGCCACATATGGTCATAATTTATATATCCTGTAATTTACAACATAATGATCAATCATACTGAAATCAAACAAATGAATAAAGGATGTGAATCCACCTATGAAAGAAAAGAACAAAAGGGAGGGGCGAACACAGGTTCTTAGATATGAAGCCAGAATGTGTCCAGCGAGATATGTTGGTCCCTAGCAACAGCTCAGAGACAGGGATATAAACAAAAATATAATATAATAGTATTTCAATATTTTTATATTGGAGAGGTATACACTAGGTCATAAGAGAATGGTCCAGAGACAGGAAAAATGGAAAATATAAGAATAAATGGGAAGACTATACGTGCATCTCATTTTTATGACATTTCCCCCTGGGGGAGTAACATTTCTTTTGGTTTCAAATTAGTAATGGGCATCATAAAATCAACATTGCACAAAAATTGAGTGACTTTACAGAATAAGTTCACCCTGTTGTGTTAGTGGTTGTGGATGATGAGAATGAAGATAAGGAGGAGGATAACACCAAACAGACCAAATCAGGAAGCGTATGCCCATGTGTGGTTGTGAAGAGGTGCATGAGAATACACCTCCAAAAAAAAGACAATGTATTTGAGGTTATGTTTCGCTGTTTTCATTTGATGGTGTACAGAAGTCTTGCCCAATCCAGCCCCTGTTCATTTTTATGAGTCAGCCTGTCAGCATTGTCATTTGACATGTGGATGAGCTTATCTGCTATAATTCAACCAGCGGCACTAAAAACCCGCTCTGACAGAATGCTAGCAGCAGGGCAGGCCAGGACCTCCAAGGCGTAAAGAGCCAGTTCATGCCACATGTCCAGCTTGGATACCCAATAATTAAATGGCACAGAGGAATCCCGGAGGACGTTTGTACGATCTGCAAGATACTCCCTCAGCATCTTCCCAAACATTGCACTTCTTGTGACAGCACCCCTTGCCTCTGTGCCGGCACGATGGGAGAGTCTGAGAAAACTGTCCCAGAACTTTGCCATTGTTCCCCTGCCTGAGCTGGATTGTACTTCTGTCTCTCTTGCTTGGACTCCTTGGTTGTACAACAAACTCTGACGTCTACTGCCAGTGTTCTCAGAGGGGAGTTGTTTAAGTAATTCCACTACAAGGCCCCTCTGGTACTGCAACATTTTAGTACACCTGTCTGCCTCTGGAAGAAGAGATTGAAAGTTTTCCTTGTAGCGTGGGTGTAGAAGTGTCACCAACCAGTAATAAGTGTCACCGAAAATGTTAATAATGTGAGGGAAACGCAGCGCAACATAAAGTCAGCCATGCGTGCCAGACTGCTAACAGGCAAGATTTCCGTGTCCTCACCAACAGGACGACTGACCATGCAGTCATCCTCATCCTCCTTCCTGTCCTCAGGCCATCCCCACTGAACAGATGGTATGACAGCTGTGCATTGTCTACCAATCTACGTTGCGACGACATGAGGCTGGGCTGAGTGCAATCACCCATTTGTTTCCTTGCTCCATGTCCTTGTGCTTTGCCTGCAATGCATCCTCTTTAATTGTGAGCAGAGAGGTTTTCAGAATGCAGAGAAGCGGGACGGTGATGCTAATTATGGCGTCATCACCACTAACCATCTTGGTGCAGTCTTCAAAGTTTTGGAGGATGGTACATATGTCGGACATCCATGTCCACTCCTGAGGTCTTATGTGTGGTGTCTGAACTGAATATCGATGGCCTTGTTGATGCTGGTAGTCAACAACTGCCCTCTTCTGCTCACAAATCCTTTCCAATATATGCAGTGTAGGGTTCCAATGCGTGGGGACATCACACACCAGTCGGTGAGCCGGAAGCTGCAAACGCTGCTGAAGCACGGAAAGGGCGGCTGAAGCTGTCGCTGACTTTCTAAAATGGGCAGACAGATGGCATACTTTCACTAGCAGATCCAGCAGCTCCAGGTAGCTTTTGAGAAAATGTTGAATCGCGAGGTTAAGCACATGGGCCCGGCGAGGTACTTTGTGAGCTCACTCAGAGCTGCCACCAGGTTCCGGCAATTGTCACACACTACCATGCCTGACTGTAGGTTCAGTGGTGTCATCCAAATATCTGACTGCTCTTTCAGCGCAGTCCACAACTCTTCAGCATTGTGCGGTTTGTCACCTAAGCACATTAGCTTCAGTACAGCCTGTTGCTGCTTGGCTGAGGCAGTTCTGCATTGCTTACAGCTTCTGACTGATGTGTTCATTTCAGAGATGGAGGCTGAAGAGGAGGAGGAAGTGTAGGAGCTGTAGACTGTGGGAGCAACCCTGATTGACTTATGGCCCACAATACTCGGCGTGGGGTGGATGTGTTCCATCCCAAGGTCCGAATGGGTCCCGGCTTCCACTATGTTAACCCAGTGTGCCATCAGTGAGATGTACGTCCTTGCCCAAAAGCACTTGTCCACGTGTCCGTGGTTAGGTGGACTTCTTTCCCAGTAACAGCATTGTTGGGGGCACGGATAATGTTATGGCACACATGCTGGTGTAATGCCGGTACGACACACTGGGAGAAATAGTGGCGACTGGGGTCCAAGTACCTTGGGACGGCCGCCGCCATCAGGATGCGGAAAGCTTCCATCTCAACAAGCCTAAAAAGCAACATTTTGAGCTCCAGCAGAAAAGAAATGTTAGAATTTAGTACTGTAGCCTGTGTGGCGTTGGCTGGGTATTTCCATTTGCGTTCCAATGACTGGGGTATAGACAACTGAAGGCTGTGCTGGGACAAGGATGTGGACGGGCTTGAAGATGGTGCTTTTTGACTGTGGGCAACAATAGGTGCAGGGCCCGAGGCATTGTCACAGGCACGGTGAACTGGGGATTGTCTTCTATGCTAAACAGTGGAAAAAACAGAGGTGTCACCCGCAGACAGTGTTCCTGGAGCCTGCGGTTCGGCCCACAAAGTCGGGTGTGTTCTTGCCATGTGCCTGATCATGCTGGTTGTGGTCAGGCTGGTAGTTTTGCTACCCCTGCTGATGCGGGCATGGCAGGTGCTGCAAATGGTCTGTTTGGGGTTATCGGCAGAGTCTTTAAAAAATAACCAGACTCAGGAGATCTAACAGTTGGAATGGCAACTTCTGTCATGTTGGTGTTGCGGGGAACGGATGCACGCCTTCTGTCTGTGGCCACCACACTGCTTCTTCCTGCCTGTTGGGGTGCTATGCCTCTTTCCCCATGTTTGCTGCTGTCCTTGTTCTGCATGTCATCCTTCCAGTTTGGGTCAGTCACTATGTCATTCACCACCTCATCTTCCACATCAGCACCCTGCTCCTCCTTTTGACTTTCTGGCAATTGTATCTCATCATTGTCCACCTCTTGTAGCACTTTCCCACCATCACCTTCTTGTGCCCGTGGCTGTTCAAATTTTTGGGCGATCTCATCTGGCCCCACTTCAAGTTGACAGGCCGAGAGTCCGGAATCTTTAAAGGAAAAACTGAACAGCTCCTTGGAGTGTCCAAGTGTGGGATCAGTTGTCTCAGGGCATTCGGCATGGTGGGAAGGAGGATCAGAGTGAGTAATATCCGGTCCACACTCAGACTTGACTGTGTGGAAAACATGGTGATAGTGGCTAAGTGACTGGAAGCATTATCCGCTGCTATCCAAGCAACAACCATTTCACACTGCTCTGGCTTCAATATTGGTGTGCTGCGGTCTCCTAGAAACTGGGATAGGATGGTCAAGTGCGAAGATGTGGGTTTTTGTTGTGGCCCACTTTCAGCTTGGCCACAGTCTCGTCCTCTGCATGGACTATCAGCATCACGTCCACTTCCCTGTCCCTTGCCGTGCCCATTTCAATCGGACTACTGAAATATTTGAAAAGCTCAATACAAATGGATTTATTTGGAGAAAATTATATGTGATCAGTAGGCCTGAAAAGCAATTATTTGGAGACCACAGATGCACCGAGCATCTGACGGAGATAACAGACAGCTAAAATATGTTTGTTTATTTTAATATATATATATTTTTAAGCAAAAAATAATGAGTAGACCAAGGCTAGCAGACAAAAAAATACAACATATGCATGCAAGATGAAGATTTGGATCCCACAGTACACCAGGCGTCTGACGGAGATAACAGACTGTATACATTTTTTTAATGTTTTTTGTTAATTTTTGAAAACTCTAAATACTGAGTAGACCAAGGCTAGAAGACAGAACAATGCACCGTATGCCTTTGAAGAGAAGATTTTGACATCACATATACACCAGGCATCTGACGGAGATAGCAGACTGTATAATTTTTTTTTAACCCCTTTCTGACCTCGGACGGGATAGTACGTCCGAGGTCAGAAGCCCCGCTTTGATGCGGGCTCCGGCGGTGAGCCCGCATCAAAGCCGGGACATGTCAGCTGTTTTGAACATGTGCCTATTAACTAGTTAAATGCCGCTGTCAAACGCAGACAGCGGCATTTAACTACCGCATCCGGCCGGGCGGCCGGAAATGACGGCATCGCCGACCCCCGTCACATGATCGGGGGTCAGCGATACTTCAGTATTGTAACCATAGAGGTCCTTGAGACCTCTATGGTTACAGATTCCCGGCAGCTGTGAGCGCCACCCTGTGGGCGGCGCTCACAGCACACCAGATTTTCTGCTACATAGCAGCGAACATGAGATCGCTGCTATGTAGCAGAGCCGATCGTGCTGTGCCTGCTTCTAGCCTCCCATGGAGGCTATTGAAGCATGGCAAAAGTTAAAAAAAAAAGTTAAAAAAGTGTGAAATAAATACAAAAATATAAAAGTTTAAATCACCCCCTTTCGCCCCAATCAAAATAAATCAATAAAAAAAAAATCAAACCTACACATATTTGGTATTGCCGCGTTCAGAATCGCCCGATCTATCAACAAAAAAAAGCATTAACCTGATCGCTAAACGGCGTAGCGAGAAAAAAATTCGAAACGCCAGAATTACGTTTTTTTGGTCGCCATGACATTGCATTAAAATGCAATAACGGGTGATCAAAAGAACTTATCTGCACTGAAATGGTATCATTAAAAACGCCAGCTCGGCACGCAAAAAATAAGCCCTCACCCGACCCCAGATCATGAAAAATGGAAAACTTTGGAATTTTTTTTCACTACTTAGGTAAAAAATAACCTAGTCATGTTAGGTGTCTATGAACTCGTACTGACCTGTAGAATCATAATGGCAGGTTATTTTTAGCATTTAGTGAACCTAGCAAAAAAGCCAACCAAAAAACAAGTGTGGGACTGCACTTTTTTTGCAATTTCACTGCACTTGGAATTTTTTTCCCGTTTTCTAGTACATGACATGCTAAAATCAATGATGTCGTTCAAAAGTACAACTCGTCCCACAAGAAATAAGCCCTCACATGGCCAAATTGACGGAAAAATAAAAAAGTTATGGCTCTGGGAAGGAGGGGAGTGAAAAACGAACACGGAAAAACGAAAAATCCCAAGTTCATGAAGGGGTTAAACACTAAATACTGAGTAGACCAAGGATAGCAGACAGAATAATGCAACATATGCCTGCAAAGCAAGGATTTTAACACCACAGATACACCAGGCATCAGCCAGAGATAACAGACTGATCCAAATGTGGCCTTGATTTTTTTGGACACGCCAAAATTGTGTCAATAAGTTGGCTATGACACATCCAAATGATCCAGATCAAAAGTTCACATACCCCATGTCTAGTGAAGAGCAAATGTGCTCGCCACTACTCAGTACTCACACGAGTATCACTATGCTCAGCATTCTCGGCGAGCACCGAGTATTTCTGGGATTATACGGCGGGAGCTCGGGTCTCCGCCCTGCAATTTTGGCACTCTTTAGACCAATGACCATGCAGGGATTGTCTGCCATGGACTGTAATGCCGCAGCCATCTTTGTTGTGGTATTACAGTGATTGGCTGGCCGCACGGCGTCATCAGGTCTATAAGAGACCTGGCTCTGCCCTGCTCGCCGCATTCTGCTCCTGACTCAGCTAGCTTTGGGAGAGCTGCTGCTGAGCTAGGGTCAGAGTCTTACATTTATTAGTTAGTGTGGGTCTACTAGTGCTCAATCCACAAATACTGATAAACCAGCAGTCCTTTTTAGGGATAATTCGGGGGTACATGGATTGCAGCGCTAAGTAGGCAGGGGAGTCTATGTGCACATATCCACATCAGTGCAAGGCCTGCAGGCACTATATGTGAGTATATAGATCTCACTGCATACCTCAAAAAGCTCCATTCCTGTCTCCTGCTGTGTATTTTATATATACATAGCTGCAGGTATGCGTGGAAATTTTTTTTTTTGCAGCTTTCACCTGCTAATTTTATTAGAAAGCAATCCATAGCCCCCTTTTTTCTACATTTATTTGCTTGGTCGCGCTGCAGACTACAGCCAGGTCATTGCAATACAAGAGCATGAAAATCTAGCAATTTTAAAAAACATTTTTTTGTCCCAGGCATCAGATGTAAGTGCACAAGTAAGTGCCTTTTTTGGGGGGGTACTATATTATTTTTTGGAGTGTCTTACAACATTTTTGGACACCATTTTGCTGCCCCAAAAATCTGTAGCTGGCCCCAAATATTTATCTACTGTTCTTATATTTATCACTGTGATTTGAATGCCACACGCATCGCATATCATTGCGCTAAATATTTTACAATATTAGTACTCCAATTTCTTTTTTTTAGTGTCATAGGATACGTATTGACACAATTTTGGTGGGCCAAAAAAATTCAGGACCACATTTTGATCAGTCTGCCATCTCTGTCTGACGCCTGGTCTATCTGTGGACTCCAAATTCTTGCTATTCAGGCACACATTTCATTTTTTTTGGTCTGCTAGCCTTGGTCTGCTCAGTATTTTGTGGTTTAAATTTTTTTTTTTTTTAAAAAAGGCCACATATTTCAGCAGTCGGCTATCTCTGTCAGACGCCTGGTGTAACTGTGGTGTCAATATCCTCGCTTTGCAGGCATACATTGTACTGTTTTGTCTGCTAGCCTTGGTCTACTCATTATTTAGTGGTTTAAATTTTTTTTTTTTTTTTTTAAAAAGGCCACATATTTAAACAGTTTGTTATCTCCATCAGACGCCTGGTGTATCTGTCAAAATCCTCGCATTGCAGGCATACATTATATTTTTTTGTCTGCTAGAGTTGGTCTACTCAATATTTAGTGGTTTAAAATTTTTTTTTTTTTAAAAGGCCACATACATAAACAGTCTGTTATCTCTGTCAGACGCCCCGTATATCTGTGGTGTCAAAATCCTCGCTTTGCAGGTATACATTGTGTTTTTTGTCTGATAGCCTTGGTAAACTCAGTATTTAGTGGTTTAATATTTTTTTTTAAAAAGACCACATATTTAAACAGTCTGTTATCTCCTTCAGATGCCCGGTGTATCTGTGGTGTCAAAATCCTCAGTTTGCAGGCATACATTGTATTTTTTTTGTCTGCTAGCCTTGGTCTACTCAGTATTCAGTGGTTTAAAATATTTAGAAAAAAAGGCCACATATTTAAACAATCTGTTATATCCGTCAGATGCCTGGTATATCCTTCATGTCAAAATTCTCATTTTTCAGGCATACATTTTATTGTCTTATCTGCTAGCCTTGGTCTGCTCATTATTTTGTTGTTTAATTTTTTTTTTTTTTTTAAAAGCCACATATTTAAACAGTCTGCTATCTCCATCAGATGCCCGATGTATCTGTGGTGTCAAAATCCTTGCTTTGCAGGCATACATTATATTTTTTTTCTGCTAGCCCTGGTCTTCTCAGTATTTAGTGGTTTAATTTTTTTTTTTTAAAGAGGCCTCATATTTAAACAGTCTGTTATCTCCGTCATGTGCCCGGTGTATCTGTGGTGTCAAAATCATCGCTTTGCAGGCGTACGTTGTATTTTTTGTCTGCTAGTCTTTGTCTACTCAGTATTTAGTGGTTTAAAGTAATTAAAAAGAAAGGCCACATATTTAAACATTCTGTCATCTCCGTCAGATGCCTGGTGTATCTGTGGTGTCAAAATCCTCGCTTTGCAGGCATACATTGCATTGTCTTATCTGCTAGCCTTAGTCTACTCATTATTTTGTGATATAAATTTTTTTTTTTAAAAGGCCACATATTTAAACAGTCTGTTATCTCCGTCAGATGCCCGGTGTATCTGTGGTGTCAAAATCCTCGCTTTGCAGGCATACATTGTATTTTTTTATCTGCTAGCCTTGGTCTACTCAGTATTTAGTGTTTTTTTTTAAAAGGCCACATATTGAACAGTCTGTTAGCTCTGTCAGATGCCCGGTGTATCTGCGGTGTCAAAATCCTCACTTTGCAGGCATACTTTGCATTTTTTTGTCTGCTAGCCTTGGTCTACTCTGTACTTAATGGTTTAAAATACTTTTAAAAAGACCACATATTTAAACAATCTGTAATCTCCGTCAGACACCTGGTGTATCTGTGGTGTCAAAATCCTCGCTTTGAAGGCATACATTAGATTTTTTTGTCTGCTAGCCTTGGTCTACTCTGTTACATAGTTACATAGTTACATAGTTATTAAGGTTGAAGGAAGACTGTAAGTCCATCTAGTTCAACCCATAGCCTAACCTAACATGCCCTAACATGTTGATCCAGGGGAAGGCAAAAAAACCCCATGTGGCAAAGAGTAACTCCACCATGGGGAAAAAAATTCCTTCCCGACTCCACATACGGCAATCAGACTAGTTCCCTGGATCAACGCCTTATCAAGGAATCTAGTGTATATACCCTGTAACATTATACTTTTCCAGAAAGGTATCCAGTCCCCTCTTAAATTTAATTAATGAATCACTCATTACAACATCATACGGCAGAGAGTTCCATAGTCTCACTGCTCTTACAGTAAAGAATCCGCGTCTGTTATTATGCTTAAACCTTCTTTCCTCCAGACGTAGAGGATGCCCCCTTGTCCCTGTAGTTAATGGTTTCAAATATTTTAAAAAAAGGTCACATATTTAAACAGTCTGTTATCTCCTTCAGACGCCCGGTGTATCTGTAGTGTCAAAATCCTCGCTTTGCAGGCATACATTGTATTTTTTTGTCTGCTATCCTTGGTCTACTCAATATTTAGTGGTTTATTTTTAATTTTTTTTAAAAAGGCCACAAAAACAGTCTGTTATCTCCGTCAGATGCTTGGTGTATTGTGGTGTCAAAATCCTCGCTTTACAGACATATATTGTATTGTTTTTGTCTGCTAGCCTTGGTCTACTCAGTATTTAGTGGTTTAACATTTTTTTTAAAAAAGGCCACATATTTACACATAATTTTATATGTCCAGAAGTTATTAGTAGCTATACACTTCAATTACACATAAACAAAAAATGTCTGTTGACTAAACTAAAATAAATTGGATCTGAAGTAAATTTTTTGTGAAAAGAAGTTAAATGTTCATTTTTTTTAAACATTCCAAAAATTCCTGTGAAGCACCTGAAGGGTTAATAAACTTTTTCAATGTGGTTTTGAGTACCTTGAGTGGTGCAGTTTTTAGAATGGTGTCACTTTTGGGCATTTTCTGTAATATAGGCCCCTCAAAGTCACTTCAAGTTTGAAGTGGTCCCTAAAAAAACGGTTTTGCAAATTTTGTTGTAAAATGAGAAATTGCTGGCCAACTTTTAACCCTCCAAAATTGTGCTGTTGCAAAGCAGACATGTGGGAAATGTTATTTATTAACTTATTTTGTGCGATATGACTCTCTAATTTAAGGGAATAAAAACTAAAAGTTTGAAAATTGCAAAATTTTTTAAATTTTCGCCAAATTTCAATTTTTTTCACAAATAAACGCAAGTTATATCGAAGAAATTTTACCACTATCATAAAGCACGATATGTCACGAGAAAACAGTCTCCGAATCACCAGGATCCGTTGAAGCGTTTCAGGGTTATGACCTCATAATATGACAGTGGTCAGAAGTGAAAAAAATGGCCTGGTCAGGAAGTTGAAAACAGGCTTCGAGGTGAAGGGGTTATTTAGTGGCCTTTAAAAAAAATAAAAATTAAACCACTAAATACTGAGTAGCCCAAGGCTAGCAGACAAAAAAATGCAATGTATGCCTGCAAAGCGAGGATTTTGACACCACAGATACACCGGGCGTCTGACGGAGATAACAGACTGTTTAAATATGTGTAAACAAAAAATGTCTGTTGTGGTGCCATTACCATCAGACCAAAAGTGACTCACCCTAAAATAGTAAATTAGTCTAAAAATACAATTTTTATTATTAATAATTTAGTTAAAACATTGAATAGACAGGACAAAAAGAACATCCTTGTGGAGGGAAAGTCACAGTACAATATTATCAATGCAACAAGTGGAATGCACTGCGGTCACATATATGAGCACCTCCAAAAGTCAGGGGGAAAGTCCGAACCCAATGCATGCGCAACCCATATAAAGGCAAGTACCATACATTAAAAAGAGGGAGATATATATTAAATGAAGAGAGCGCCAGCTGTGGTGGATATGGAAATTCCCATAACAAACTAAATCATCAATCAATGAAAATAGGGAAAAGGGGCGATGGGAACAGTGCATAAGTGATAAAACAAATTTATTGGAAAACATATATATATATATATATATATATATATATATATATATATATATATATATATATATTTATTAAAAATATACCTATCAGACAATGCTGATAAAATTAATTATATATAAAGCCATAATATATATAACTTTGTAGAATAGTGGGAAAATATCATTCTGAATATATCAATCATGTAAAAAAATAATAAAAATAAAAATACTATAAATTCATATGTAAGATTGGAAAATGTAAGAGAGGGAAAGGAGGGGACGTGAAGGGGTAGGGAGGGAAAATAGTGAATCAGTGGGATGTAATGAAGGGGTGAAGTTGGACGCAACCTATACATAAATAATAGGGAACAAAAGTTCCCCATTATATATCTCTTTTCCAATTTTATTTCCTTTTCTTTCTTCTTTTCCAATCTTTTCGAAATAATGGATAGATATTGAAGAGGGAAGTTCTGCTGCCACCTATTGTCAGATGAAATAAGGTTCATCATATCCTAATGGAGCTCCACAATCAATGAAGAACAATTTCCCATCTTACATAAGAATTTACAGTATTTCTATTTTTACAACGTTTTTACATGATTGATATATTCAGAATGATATTTTCACATTATTCTACAAAGGTATATATATATATATATATATATATATATATATATATATATATATATATATATATTATGGCTTTATATATAATTAATTTTATCAGCATTGTCTGATAGGTATATTTTTTATATACTGTATATATATGTTTTCCAATAAATTCATTTTATCACTTATGCACTGTTCCCGTCACTCCTTTTCACCATTTTCATTGATTGATAATTTAGTTCGTTATGGGAATTTCCATATCCACCACAGCTGGCACTCTCTTCATTTAATATATATCTCCCTCTTTTTACTGTATGGCACTTGCCTTTATATGGGTTGTGCATGCACCAAGTTCGGACTTTCCCCCTGACTTCCGGAGGTGCTCATATATGTGACCGCAGTGTGTTCCACTGCGTTCCAGCGAGCATCACCCAGAAGTCCCTTTGGCTATGGGGAAGCGGTATCTTGTGCGAATGCGCTAATACACCCGGGATGATAACCAATCATCGTCACGCGCTTCCTATTTGAATAAGTCGATACCCCTCACTAGGGTTGAGCGAAACGGGTCGATCATTTTCAAAAGTCGCCGACTTTTGGCTAAGTCGGCGTCTCATGAAACCCGATCCGACCCCTGTGCTTGTCGGCCATGCGGTACGCGACTTTCGCGCCAAAGTCGCGTTTCAATGACGCGAAAAGCGCCATTTCTCAGCCAATGAAGGTGAACGCAGAGTGTGGGCAGCGTGATGACATAGATCCTGGTCCCCACCATCTTAGAGAAGGGCATTGCAGTGATTGGCTTGCTGTCTGCGGCGTCACAGGGGCTATAAAGGGGCGTTCCCGCCGACCGCCATCTTACTGCTGCTGATCTGAGCTTAGGGACAGGTTGCTGCCGCTTCGTCAGAAGCAGGGAGAGCGTTAGGCAGGGTCCACTAACCACCAAACCGCTTGTGCTGCAGCGATTTCCACTGTCCAACACCACCTTCGGTGTGCAGGGACTGTGGAAGCTATTTTTTTTTTTTTTTCCCTCAGCGCTGTAGCTCATTGGGCTGCCCTAGAAGGCTCCGTGATAGCTGTATTGCTGTGTGTACGCCACTGTGGAAACCAACTGCTTTTTTCAAAGCACATATCCTCTTGTTCCTTCCTTTCTGCACAGCTATCTTTTTTGTTTGTACACACTTTTTATTTAATTTGTGCATCAGTCCACTCCTATTGCTGCCTGCCATACCTGGCTTACATTACTGCAGGGAGATAGTAATTGTAGGACAGTCCCTGTTTTTTTTTTGTTTTTTTTGTGGGAGATTAAGATTGGCATTTCTGCTACAGTGCCATCCCTGTGTGTGCCATCTCTCACTGAGTGGGCCATAGAAAGCCTATTTATTTTTTCCGTGATTTGTGTTCTAAATTCTACCTCAACACAAAAACACTACATCAATCAGTGGGAGAAAAATATTGGCCTCAGTCAGGGCTTGTGTGCCACTGCTGTGTGTGCTCATTCAGTGGGCTATAGCAAGCCTATTTTTTTTTTTTTTTTTTTTTTAATATTATTTGGTTTCTAAAGTCTCCCTGAAAAAAAAAAAATACCTAAAAAAACAGTGGGAGAGTAATATTGCCCTTTCAGCTTGTGTGCCAGTCTTGACTCCTGGGTGTGCCACCTCTCTCCCTCTCATTCAGTGGGCCATAGAAAGCCTATTTATTTTTTTTTTTAAAATATTATTGGGTTTCTAAAGTCTCCCTTAAAAAACAAAAAATACATAAAAAAACAGTGGGAGAGTAATATTGCCCTTTCAGCTTGTGTGCCAGGCTTGACTCCTGGGTGTGCCACCTCTCTCCCTCTCATTCAGTGGGCCATAGAAAGCCTATTTATTTATTTTTTTAAATATTATTGGGTTTCTAAAGTCTCCCTTAAAAAACAAAAAATACATAAAAAAACAGTGGGAGAGTAATATTGCCCTTTCAGCTTGTGTGCCAGTCTTGACTCCTGGGTGTGCCACCTCTCTCCCTCTCATTCAGTGGGCCATAGAAAGCCTATTTATTTTTTTAAAAAAATATTATTGGGTTTCTAAAGTCTCCCTTAAAAAACAAAAAATACATAAAAAAACAGTGGGAGAGTAATATTGCCCTTTCAGCTTGTGTGCCAGTCTTGACTCCTGGGTGTGCCACCTCTCTCCCTCTCATTCAGTGGGCCATAGAAAGCCTATTTATTTTTTTTAAAAAATATTATTGGGTTTCTAAAGTCTCCCTTAAAAAAAAAAAAATACATAAAAAAACAGTGGGAGAGTAATATTGCCCTTTCAGCTTGTGTGCCAGTCTTGACTCCTGGGTGTGCCACCTCTCTCCCTCTCATTCAGTGGGCCATAGAAAGCCTATTTATTTTTTTTTTTAAATATTATTGGGTTTCTAAAGTCTCCCTGAAAAAAAAAAAAATACCTAAAAAAACAGTGGGAGAGTAATATTGCCCTTTCAGCTTGTGTGCCAGTCTTGACTCCTGGGTGTGCCACCTCTCTCCCTCTCATTCAGTGGGCCATAGAAAGCCTATTTATTTTTTTTTTTTAAATATTATTGGGTTTCTAAAGTCTCCCTTAAAAAACAAAAAATACATAAAAAAACAGTGGGAGAGTAATATTGCCCTTTCAGCTTGTGTGCCAGGCTTGACTCCTGGGTGTGCCACCTCTCTCCCTCTCATTCAGTGGGCCATAGAAAGCCTATTTATTTATTTTTTTAAATATTATTGGGTTTCTAAAGTCTCCCTGAAAAAAAAAAATACATAAAAAAACAGTGGGAGAGTAATATTGCCCTTTCAGCTTGTGTGCCAGTCTTGACTCCTGGGTGTGCCACCTCTCTCCCTCTCATTCAGTGGGCCATAGAAAGCCTATTTATTTATTTTTTAAAATATTATTGGGTTTCTAAAGTCTCCCTGAAAAAACAAAAAATACATAAAAAAACAGTGGGAGAGTAATATTGCCCTTTCAGCTTGTGTGCCAGTCTTGACTCCTGGGTGTGCCACCTCTCTCTCATTCAGTGGGCCATAGAAAGCATTTTTTTTTTTTTCCTTGATTTGTGTTCTAAAATCTACCTCAACACAAAAACACTACATCAATCAGTGGGAGAAAAATATTGGCCTCAGTCAGGGCTTGTGTGCCACTGCTGTGTGTGCTATCTCTCATTCAGTGGGCTATAGAAAGCCTATTTATTTATTTATTTTTTTCTTATTATTTGGTTTCTAAAGTCTCCCTGAAAAAAAAAAAAAAAAACATAAAAAAACAGTGGGAGAGTAATATTGCCCTTTCAGCTTGTGTGCCAGTCTTGACTCCTGGGTGTGCCACCTCTCTCCCTCTCATTCAGTGGGCCATAGAAAGCCTATTTATTTTTTTTTTAAAATATTATTGGGTTTCTAAAGTCTCCCTTAAAAAACAAAAAATACATAAAAAAACAGTGGGAGAGTAATATTGCCCTTTCAGCTTGTGTGCCAGTCTTGACTCCTGGGTGTGCCACCTCTCTCCCTCTCATTCAGTGGGCCATAGAAAGCCTATTTATTTTTTTTTTTAAATATTATTGGGTTTCTAAAGTCTCCCTTAAAAAACAAAAAATACATAAAAAAACAGTGGGAGAGTAATATTGCCCTTTCAGCTTGTGTGCCAGTCTTGACTCCTGGGTGTGCCACCTCTCTCTCATTCAGTGGGCCATAGAAAGCATTTTTTTTTTTTTTCCTTGATTTGTGTTCTAAAATCTACCTCAACACAAAAACACTACATCAATCAGTGGGAGAAAAATATTGGCCTCAGTCAGGGCTTGTGTGCCACTGCTGTGTGTGCTATCTCTCATTCAGTGGGCTATAGAAAGCCTATTTATTTATTTTTTTTTTTTCTTATTATTTGGTTTCTAAAGTCTCCCTGAAAAAAAAAAAAAAAAACATAAAAAAACAGTGGGAGAGTAATATTGCCCTTTCAGCTTGTGTGCCAGTCTTGACTCCTGGGTGTGCCACCTCTCTCCCTCTCATTCAGTGGGCCATAGAAAGCCTATTTATTTTTTTTTTAAATATTATTGGGTTTCTAAAGTCTCCCTTAAAAAACAAAAAATACATAAAAAAACAGTGGGAGAGTAATATTGCCCTTTCAGCTTGTGTGCCAGTCTTGACTCCTGGGTGTGCCACCTCTCTCTCTCATTCAGTGGGCCATAGAAAGGCTATTTATTTTTTTGGTTTTTTTAATATTATTTGGTTTCTAAAGTCTCCCTGAAAATAAAAAAAAAAAAACTTAAAAAAACAGTGGGAGAGTAATATTGCCCTTTCAGCTTGTGTGCCAGTCTTGACTCCTGGG
Source organism: Ranitomeya variabilis (assembly GCF_051348905.1). NCBI lineage: Eukaryota > Metazoa > Chordata > Amphibia > Anura > Dendrobatidae > Ranitomeya > Ranitomeya variabilis. The sequence goes on from NC_135234.1 coordinate 321,731,833, forward strand.
TGTGCCACCTCTCTCTCTCATTCAGTGGGCCATAGAAAGGCTATTTATTTTTATTTTTTTTTTAATATTATTTGGTTTCTAAAGTCTCCCTGAGAAAAAAAAATAAATAAATTAGGTGGGAGATTAATATTGACATTAGTGCTTGAGTGACAGTCCTGCGTGTGTGTCATCTCTGTGATTTTGTGCCACAGAAAACAGAGTGTGTAACATTGTGCCTGATTTTCCTTGTGGTCTCACCAACCTGTTAAGGGATATTGAAATCATACTGAAGTTATAGCTCACCGTGTAAGTTGTTTGACAGCAACAAATAAAGTTACTTTGGTTAAGATTTTAAAACAATGAGGAAGTCTGGTGCAAGAGGTCGTCGTGGGCGTTCATTGTCAGCTGGTAATGATGGTAGTGGTAGTGGAGCATCAGGTGGTCGTGGGGATAAAAATATTCCACCTAAGTCTGGAGCTGTGGAGCCAGTTTCGTCGTCAGGCTACACAAGGCCTCGAACGCTCTCTTTTCTGGGAGTAGGAAAACCGCTTTTAAAGGCGGAGCAGCAACAGCAAGTTTTGGCTTACATTGCAGACTCAGCCTCTAGCTCTTTTGCCTCCTCTTCCGAAACTGGTAAATGTAAAAGCAGCGCGTCGCTTGTGGATGTTCACGGTCAGGGACAAGTCGCTTCCTTGTCCTCCTCAGCAAAAACTACAACAAGAGAGAAGGATGCAGCAGGCGACACAACGGGTCACTCCATGGAGCTCTTTACACATACCGTCCCTGGCTTAGAAAGTGAAACATTTAACAGGCCATGCCCATTACAAGTATATTCTGACATGGAGTGCACTGATGCACAGCCACAGCCAGAGTACTATGCTGCTCCTTTGACTCAGACCACCACATTGCCCTCTCAGGGTACAGATCCACAATCAGACCCTGATGAGACTATGTTGCCCCGCCACGAACGCTATACCACCGACCGACACAGTGACACAGACGAAGTTGCACACGAGCTCGAAGAGGAGGTAATAGATGACCCAGTTATTGACCCCGATTGGCAGCCATTGGGGGAACAGGGTGCAGGCGGCAGTAGTTCAGAAGCGGAGGTGGAGGAGGGGCCGCAGCAGGCATCAACATCGCAACAGGTTCCATCTGCCGGGCCCGTATCTGGCCCAAAACGCGTGTCAAAGCCAAAACCTGTTGGAGCACAGCGTTGCCATCCGGTTAAAGCTCAGTCTGCAATCCCTGAAAAGGGATCCGAGTCTAGGAAGAGTGCAGTCTGGCATTTTTTTAAACAACATCCAACTGATCAGCGCAAAGTCATCTGTCAAAAATGTTCAACTAGCTTAAGCAGAGGTCAGAATCTGAAAAGTCTAAATACTAGTTGCATGCATAGACACTTAACCACCATGCATTTTCAAGCCTGGACTAACTACCAAACGTCCCTCAAGGTTGTAGCACCCTCGGCCAATGAAGCTAGTCAGCAACGCAACATCCCTTCCGTCACTGTAAGGCCACCATTTTCCGCACCACCGGCAGTATCTGTGCAGGTTTCTTTGCCAGCCAAAAGCAGTCAGGGTCAGGGAATCACCAGTTTTGTAGGAGGAAATATTGCATCTAGGGCACCGGCGGAAACAATACCGTCTCCAACCGTCTCTCAGTCTGCCATGTACACCGGCACACCCGAAAGTTCCACGATCTCCAGCTCTCCAGTCCAGCTCACCCTACATGAGACTCTGGTTAGAAAAAGGAAGTACTTATCCTCGCATCCGCGTACACAGTGTTTTAACGCCCACATAGCTAGACTAATCTCGTTAGAGATGATGCCCTACCGGTTAGTTGAAAGCGAAGCTTTCAAAGCCCTGATGGAGTACGCTGAACCACGATACGAGCTACCCAGTCGACACTTTTTTTCCAGAAAAGCCATCCCAGCCCTGCACCAGCATGTTAAACAGCGCATCGTCCATGCACTCAGGCAATCTGTGAGTACAAAGGTGCACCTGACTACAGATGCATGGACCAGTAGGCATGGCCAGGGACGTTATGTGTCCATCACGGCACACTGGGTGAATGTGGTGGATGCAGGGTCCACAGGCGACATCAATTTAGGGACAGTTGTGCCTAGCCCACGGTCTAGGAAACAGTTGGCTGTAGGCGTTCGCACCCCCTCCTCCTCCTCCTCCTCGTCCTCCTGCAGAAGCTACAGCTCTTCCACAGAACGCAGTCTGCCAACCACTCCATCGGCAGATGACACTGTTGCACACCAGTTGTCCCATTATGGGCCAGCTACTGCCAAGCGTCAGCAGGCTGTATTGGCTATGAAGTGCTTGGGCGACAACAGACACACCGCGGAAGTTCTGTCCGAGTTCTTGCAACAAGAAACACAGTCGTGGCTGGGCACAGTAGATCTTGAGGCAGGCAAGGTAGTGAGTGATAACGGAAGGAATTTCATGGCTGCCATCTCCCTTTCCCAACTGAAACACATTCCTTGCCTGGCTCACACCTTAAACCTGGTGGTGCAGTGCTTATTGAAAACTTATCCTGGGTTCTCCGACCTGCTCCTCAAAGTGCGTGCACTTTGCTCACATATCCGACGTTCGCCTGTACACGCCAGCCGTATGCAGACCTATCAGCGGTCTTTGAACCTTCCCCAGCATCGCCTAATCATAGACGTTGCAACAAGGTGGAACTCAACACTGCACATGCTTCAGAGACTGTGCGAACAGAGGCGTGCTGTTATTTATTTGTGGGAGGATACACGGGCAGGCAGTAGGATGGCAGACATGGAGTTGTCAGGTGTGCAGTGGTCTAAGATACAAGACATGTGTCAAGTCCTTCAGTGTTTTGAGGAATGCACACGGCTGGTTAGTGCAGACAACGCCGTAATAAGCATGAGCATCCCCCTAATGCGTCTGCTGATGCAAAGTTTGACGCACATAAAGGAGCAGGCGTCTGCACCAGAGGAAGAGGAAAGCCTTGATGACAGTCAGCCATTGTCTGGTCAGGGCAGTGTACAGGACGAGGTAGCGGGCGAAGAGGAGGTGGAGGACGAGGAGGATGATGGGGATGAGTATATTTTTAATGCCGAACCTTTCCCGGGGGCACAGGAAATTGGTTGCGTGTCACGGCCGGGTTCTGGTTTTTTGAGGGACACAAGTGACGTAGATTTGCCTGCAACTGCCCCTCAACCAATCACAACCGGAGATTTTACAACTGGAACTTTGGCCCACATGGCGGATTATGCCTTACGTATCCTAAAAAGGGACACACGCATTACGAAAATGATGAACGATGACGATTACTGGTTGGCCTGCCTCCTTGATCCACGCTATAAAGGCAAATTGCAAAATATTATGCCACATGAGAACTTGGAACTAATATTAGCAACCAAACAATCAACTCTTGTTGACCGTTTGCTTCAGGCATTCCCAGCACACAGCGCACGTGATCGTTCTCACACGAGCTCCAGGGGGCAGCAGACTAGGAGTGTTAGGGGTGCACACATCAGAAGTGGCGTTGGACAGAGGGGTTTTCTGACCAGGTTGTGGAGTGATTTTGCTATGACCGCAGACAGGACAGGTACTGCTGCATCAATTGAAAGTGACAGGAGACAACATTTGTCCAGTATGGTTACTAACTATTTTTCATCCCTTATCGATGTTCTCCCTCAACCGTCATTCCCATTTGATTACTGGGCCTCCAAATTAGACACCTGGCCAGAATTGGCAGAATATGCATTGCAGGAGCTTGCTTGCCCGGCAGCAAGTGTCCTATCAGAAAGAGTATTCAGTGCTGCAGGTTCAATATTAACCGAAAAAAGGACTCGTCTGGCTACCCAAAATGTTGACGATCTAACATTCATTAAAATGAACCACAACTGGATTTCGAAATCTTTTGCCCCACCTTGCCCGGCCGACACCTAGCTTTCCTATGAAAGGCTCTTGCCTGTGAATTACTTTTCTAATGTCTAATTTGCTGCAGCTGATTGTACAGCATACGACATGTTTACACCTCCCTAAATGGCCAAACTCCCCACACGGGGCCGTGGTATCGCGACTTGGCGCAAGCACCCGTGAGACTGCTGTTTGTCTGAAGAGGTGGGTGTGCTCGCTTTTGGTTGACGGCATTGCTACTGGGTCCCTCATAGTACAATGTAGTGTCTCTGGCGGTGGTGGTGCACACCCAACGTCAGACACACCGTTGTAACATGAGGGGCCCTGGGGCGGTCCCGCCGGCCTCTAGAGAGTTCCCCCCTACCCCAGCTCAAAATGTGCTCTACCACATGCAAAATTATGTCGCACAGCTCCACCAATCTTTAGTCTATTCGCTGACATCATTCAATGTCTGGCACTGACAATACAAATTTGTAGACATCTACGATGCAACTTAAAGTAGTCTGTGTCTGTGTCCTATATTGGCACCATTAAATAGTTACTGCCAAATTACTATGTCAGAAACTCAGCAGATGAGCCCACCCCTGTACCTAAGTATGCCACCTTTTTTTTTGTTTTGGTTGTTTTGCGAGACATTAACATCTATTTATATTTTGGGAGTACTGGGACAGACACTCCTTGCACTACTCCTCCACTCACCACCAAGCTGCCCGTGTATCCATGTAACCGCTGTAAAACTGCCATGAGCCTATTGTTTGTTATTTTAGGCCTTTGAAGCCTGTCTGCGGTCCCTCCTTCCACTAGTCCTCCACTGACCAGACCACTGCTGCCCGTGTACCCCTGGAACCAATTATAAAGTGCCTACAGCCAGCCCATTTTTTTATGTTAGGCCTTTGAAGCCTGTCTGCGGTCCCTCCTTCCACTAGTCCTCCACTGGCCAGACCACTGCTGCCCGTGTACCCCTGGAACCAATTATAAAGTGCCTACAGCCAGCCCATTTTTTTATGTTAGGCCTTTGAAGCCTGTCTGCGGTCCCTCCTTCCACTAGTCCTCCACTGACCAGACCACTGCTGCCCGTGTACCCCTGGAACCAATTATAAAGTGCCTACAGCCAGCCCATTTTCTTATGTTAGGCCTTTGAAGCCTGTCTGCGGTCCCTACTTTAAATACTCCTCCACTGACCACCAAGCTGCCTGCCCGTGTATCCATGTAACCGCTGTAAAACTGCCATGAGCCTATTGTTTGTTATTTTAGGCCTTTGAAGCCTGTCTGCGGTCCCTCCTTCCACTAGTCCTCCACTGACCAGACCACTGCTGCCCGTGTACCCCTGGAACCAATTATAAAGTGCCTACAGCCAGCCCATTTTTTTATGTTAGGCCTTTGAAGCCTGTCTGCGGTCCCTCCTTCCACTAGTCCTCCACTGGCCAGACCACTGCTGCCCGTGTACCCCTGGAACCAATTATAAAGTGCCTACAGCCAGCCCATTTTCTTATGTTAGGCCTTTGAAGCCTGTCTGCGGTCCCTACTTTAAATACTCCTCCACTGACCACCAAGCTGCCTGCCCGTGTATCCATGTAACCGCTGTAAAACTGCCATGAGCCTATTGTTTGTTATGTTAGGCCTTTGAAGCCTGTCTGCGGTCCCTACTTTAAATACTCCTCCACTGACCACCAAGCTGCCTGCCCGTGTATCCATGTAACCGCTGTAAAACTGCCATGAGCCTATTGTTTGTTATTTTAGGCCTTTGAAGCCTGTCTGCGGTCCCTCCTTCCACTAGTCCTCCACTGACCAGACCACTGCTGCCCGTGTACCCCTGGAACCAATTATAAAGTGCCTACAGCCAGCCCATTTTCTTATGTTAGGCCTTTGAAGCCTGTCTGCGGTCCCTACTTTAAATACTCCTCCACTGACCACCAAGCTGCCTGCCCGTGTATCCTTGTAACCACTGTAAAACTGCCATGAGCCTATTGTTTGTTATTTTAGGCCTTTGAAGCCTGTCTGCGGTCCCTCCTTCCACTAGTCCTCCACTGACCAGACCACTGCTGCCCGTGTACCCCTGGAACCAATTATAAAGTGCCTACAGCCAGCCCATTTTTTTATGTTAGGCCTTTGAAGCCTGTCTGCGGTCCCTCCTTCCACTAGTCCTCCACTGGCCAGACCACTGCTGCCCGTGTACCCCTGGAACCAATTATAAAGTGCCTACAGCCAGCCCATTTTCTTATGTTAGGCCTTTGAAGCCTGTCTGCGGTCCCTACTTTAAATACTCCTCCACTGACCACCAAGCTGCCTGCCCGTGTATCCATGTAACCGCTGTAAAACTGCCATGAGCCTATTGTTTGTTATGTTAGGCCTTTGAAGCCTGTCTGCGGTCCCTACTTTAAATACTCCTCCACTGACCACCAAGCTGCCTGCCCGTGTATCCATGTAACCGCTGTAAAACTGCAATGAGCCTATTGTTTGTTATTTTAGGCCTTTGATAGCCTGTCTGCGGCCCCTACTTGCAATACTCCTCCACTGACCACAATGCTGCCTGGAGTGCCTGCCTGTGTATCCATGTAACCGATGTAAAACTGCCATGACTGCCTACTGTTTGTTATTTTAGGCCTTTGATAGCCTGTCTGCAGCCCCTACTTGCAATACTCCTCCACTGACCACACCAATGCTGCCCGTGTACCCCTGGAACCTATTTAAAAGTTCATAGAGCCTAGTTATATATTTTATTTACTATTAATAAGGCCATGATGGACTACGCTGTACCACGCTACAAGCTAACCAGTCGACACTTCTTTTGCGAGAAAAGCCATCCCAACCCTCCACCAGCATGTAGAAGACCGCATTGTCCATGCACTCTGGCAATCTGTGAGTACAAAGGTGCACCTGACAACAGACGCATGGACCTGTAGGCATGGCCACGGAAGATTACGTGTCCATTACGGCGCAATGGGTTAATGTGGTGGATGCATGGTCCACAGGGGACAGCCTACTAAGTCTGTCTGCAGTCCCTAATTCAAATTGTCCTCCACTGTCTAAATCGGAGCTTCCACCTTCTGGCTTTCGGCCTATAGTATCAGAAATTAAACTGCATTTGGCCTTCAACTTTGGTTAGGGCCTACTAACGGCTTCTGCCCCTCCCTGGTGTTGCCCTCAACTAAATAAAGCTGAGCTTCAACCTTCCGGCTCTCATTAAGTGGTTTTAAAAAAAAAAAATGGTGGTTAGGGCCTACTAACGGCTTCTGCCCCTCCCTGGTGTTGCCCTCAACTAAATAAAGCTGAGCTTCAACCTTCTGCTCCAAATTACCATTTTAAAAAATGCAATAGGCTTTTCCGGCCTACTAAAGGTGTCTGTCTGTGTGCCCCTGCCTGGTGTTGCCCTCAACTAAATAAAGCTGAGCTTCAACCTTCTGCTCCAAATTACCATTTTAAAAAATGCAATAGGCTTTTCCGGCCTACTAAAGGTGTCTGTCTGTGTGCCCCTGCCTGGTGTTGTCCTCAACTAAATAAAGCTGAGCTTCAACCTTCCGGCTCTCATTAAGTGGTTTTAAAAAAAAAAAATGGTGGTTAGGGCCTACTAACGGCTTCTGCCCCTCCCTGGTGTTGCCCTCAACTAAATAAAGCTGAGCTTCAACCTTCTGCTCCAAATTACCATTTTAAAAAATGCAATAGGCTTTTCCGGCCTACTAAAGGTGTCTGTCTGTGTGCCCCTGCCTGGTGTTGTCCTCAACTAAATAAAGCTGAGCTTCAACCTTCCGGCTCTCATTAAGTGGTTTTAAAAAAAAAAAAAGGGTGGTTAGGGCCTACTAACGGCTTCTGCCCCTCCCTGGTGTTGCCCTAAACTAAATAAAGCTGAGCTTCAACCTTCTGCTCCAAATTACCATTTTAAAAAATGCAATAGGCTTTTCCGGCCTACTAAAGGTGTCTGTCTGTGTGCCCCTGCCTGGTGTTGTCCTCAACTAAATAAAGCTGAGCTTCAACCTTCCGGCTCTCATTAAGTGGTTTTAAAAAAAAAAAATGGTGGTTAGGGCCTACTAACGGCTTCTGCCCCTCCCTGGTGTTGCCCTCAACTAAATAAAGCTGAGCTTCAACCTTCTGCTCCAAATTACCATTTTAAAAAATGCAATAGGCTTTTCCGGCCTACTAAAGGTGTCTGTCTGTGTGCCCCTGCCTGGTGTTGTCCTCAACTAAATAAAGCTGAGCTTCAACCTTCTGCTCCAAATTACCATTTTAAAAAATGCAATAGGCTTTTCCGGCCTACTAAAGGTGTCTGTCTGTGTGCCCCTGCCTGGTGTTGTCCTCAACTAAATAAAGCTGAGCTTCAACCTTCCGGCTCTCATTAAGTGGTTTTAAAAAAAAAAAATGGTGGTTAGGGCCTACTAACGGCTTCTGCCCCTCCCTGGTGTTGCCCTCAACTAAATAAAGCTGAGCTTCAACCTTCTGCTCCAAATTACCATTTTAAAAAATGCAATAGGCTTTTCCGGCCTACTAAAGGTGTCTGTCTGTGTGCCCCTGCCTGGTGTTGTCCTCAACTAAATAAAGCTGAGCTTCAACCTTCTGCTCCAAATTACCATTTTAAAAAATGCAATAGGCTTTTCCGGCCTACTAAAGGTGTCTGTCTGTGTGCCCCTGCCTGGTGTTGTCCTCAACTAAATAAAGCTGAGCTTCAACCTTCCGGCTCTCATTAAGTGGTTTTAAAAAAAAAAAATGGTGGTTAGGGCCTACTAACGGCTTCTGCCCCTCCCTGGTGTTGCCCTCAACTAAATAAAGCTGAGCTTCAACCTTCTGCTCCAAATTACCATTTTAAAAAATGCAATAGGCTTTTCCGGCCTACTAAAGGTGTCTGTCTGTGTGCCCCTGCCTGGTGTTGTCCTCAACTAAATAAAGCTGAGCTTCAACCTTCCGGCTCTCATTAAGTGGTTTTAAAAAAAAAAAAATGGTGGTTAGGGCCTACTAACGGCTTCTGCCCCTCCCTGGTGTTGCCCTCAACTAAATAAAGCTGAGCTTCAACCTTCTGCTCCAAATTACCATTTTAAAAAATGCAATAGGCTTTTCCGGCCTACTAAAGGTGTCTGTCTGTGTGCCCCTGCCTGGTGTTGTCCTCAACTAAATAAAGCTGAGCTTCAACCTTCTGCTCCAAATTACCATTTTAAAAAATGCAATAGGCTTTTCCGGCCTACTAAAGGTGTCTGTCTGTGTGCCCCTGCCTGGTGTTGTCCTCAACTAAATAAAGCTGAGCTTCAACCTTCTGCTCCAAATTACCATTTTAAAAAATGCAATAGGCTTTTCCGGCCTACTAAAGGTGTCTGTCTGTGTGCCCCTGCCTGGTGTTGTCCTCAACTAAATAAAGCTGAGCTTCAACCTTCTGCTCCAAATTACCATTTTAAAAAATGCAATAGGCTTTTCCGGCCTACTAAAGGTGTCTGTCTGTGTGCCCCTGCCTGGTGTTGTCCTCAACTAAATAAAGCTGAGCTTCAACCTTCTGCTCCAAATTACCATTTTAAAAAATGCAATAGGCTTTTCCGGCCTACTAAAGGTGTCTGTCTGTGTGCCCCTGCCTGGTGTTGTCCTCAACTAAATAAAGCTGAGCTTCAACCTTCTGCTCCAAATTACCATTTTAAAAAATGCAATAGGCTTTTCCGGCCTACTAAAGGTGTCTGTCTGTGTGCCCCTGCCTGGTGTTGTCCTCAACTAAATAAAGCTGAGCTTCAACCTTCTGCTCCAAATTACCATTTTAAAAAATGCAATAGGCTTTTCCGGCCTACTAAAGGTGTCTGTCTGTGTGCCCCTGCCTGGTGTTGTCCTCAACTAAATAAAGCTGAGCTTCAACCTTCTGCTCCAAATTACCATTTTAAAAAATGCAATAGGCTTTTCCGGCCTACTAAAGGTGTCTGTCTGTGTGCCCCTGCCTGGTGTTGTCCTCAACTAAATAAAGCTGAGCTTCAACCTTCTGCTCCAAATTACCATTTTAAAAAATGCAATAGGCTTTTCCGGCCTACTAAAGGTGTCTGTCTGTGTGCCCCTGCCTGGTGTTGTCCTCAACTAAATAAAGCTGAGCTTCAACCTTCTGCTCCAAATTACCATTTTAAAAAATGCAATAGGCTTTTCCGGCCTACTAAAGGTGTCTGTCTGTGTGCCCCTGCCTGGTGTTGTCCTCAACTAAATAAAGCTGAGCTTCAACCTTCCGGCTCTCATTAAGTGGTTTTAAAAAAAAAAAATGGTGGTTAGGGCCTACTAACGGCTTCTGCCCCTCCCTGGTGTTGCCCTCAACTAAATAAAGCTGAGCTTCAACCTTCTGCTCCAAATTACCATTTTAAAAAATGCAATAGGCTTTTCCGGCCTACTAAAGGTGTCTGTCTGTGTGCCCCTGCCTGGTGTTGTCCTCAACTAAATAAAGCTGAGCTTCAACCTTCCGGCTCTCATTAAGTAGTTTTAAAAAAAAAAAATGGTGGTTAGGGCCTACTAACGGCTTCTGCCCCTCCCTGGTGTTGCCCTCAACTAAATAAAGCTGAGCTTCAACCTTCTGCTCCAAATTACCATTTTAAAAAATGCAATAGGCTTTTCCGGCCTACTAAAGGTGTCTGTCTGTGTGCCCCTGCCTGGTGTTGTCCTCAACTAAATAAAGCTGAGCTTCAACCTTCCGGCTCTCATTAAGTGGTTTAAAAAAAAAAAAATGGTGGTTAGGGCCTACTAACGGCTTCTGCCCCTCCCTGGTGTTGCCCTCAACTAAATAAAGCTGAGCTTCAACCTTCTGCTCCAAATTACCATTTTAAAAAATGCAATAGGCTTTTCCGGCCTACTAAAGGTGTCTGCCCCTCCCTGGTGTTGTCCTCAACTGAACAAAGCTGAGCTTCCACATTCTGGCTTTCGCCCTATACTATCAGATATTAAACTGCATTTGGCCTACTAGTGTGGTTAGGCCCTTGAAACAGTGTCTGCTGCTGTTGGGTTTGCTACTCCACTGAACAAAGCAATGCCGCCTGTTTAGTCCTGTTACCAATTTTGAACTGCATGTAGCCTACTTTATTCTTTGGCCCTATATCTGTTTCCTCCTCATCCTGCCCATTGCCCAGCCACTGCTAAATGAGTCTGCTGGTACATTGACCTAGACCACTACATTCCCCTTGTACTCTACACAGCCAGAATCTGACCCTGCTGAAAGTAAGGTTCCCCTTCCCGCATGTTATACCACCTTACACAGGGACAAAGAGGAAGGTGCAGATGAAAGTGCAGGTTCCTTCATCAGGTGGGGGGGCATACTCGTTGGCGACGTCACTGGCACAGGGCCCCTCAGAGTACGCAAAAGTGTCGCTGCTGGTGGGAGGCGCCCCCGCCATGCAAACACACCGCCGTACTTTGAGGGGCCCTGTGCCAGTGGCAATGCGAACGAGTGGGCCCCCCCCTGCTTGCTCAGGATCACAGCACTTGCAACTTTTAAATACTTACCTTTCCCTGCAACACCGCCGTGACGTAGTCCGCATTTCCTGGGCCCACGAAAAACTTGAGCCAGCCCTACTCCCCCCACAACTTTCCCCCAATTCCCTATGCCCAACTATTATTATACAGTTAATTAAGATTGGCAAGCTTCAGAAACAAGAATGGATGTTTTTGGCATTAAAATGGGCACTGTAGGTGTTTTCCTGGCCTCCACTCACTGCCGACTATGCTTCCCCATTGACTTGCATTGGGTTTCGTGTTTCGGTCGATCCCCGACTTTTAGCGATAATCGGCCGACTGCACTCGACTCGACTCTGAACAAAATCGGGTTTCCCAAAACCCTACTCGATCTTAAAAAAATGAAAGTCGCTCAACCCTACCCCTCACTGTACACACCCCTGGAAGAAGCGAGCAGCAAAACGGCGCCCGTCGGGTGGGAGGGAAAGCACAGCTTTGTGACAAACATCCCCGACCAGCACAATCCTCCATACTATCGCTTCACTTACCCCCTCTGGCATTAACCAGGTAATCACCGATCTTTTGTATAAATATATTGTGGTAGTGATGGCTCTATATCAGGTTGACAGATTATATATTCCTGGGTTATAACCTGTGTAATATTTGGGATTGCTTGGTCTGGTTTGTTTTATCAACAGCAGGATATGGGTATAACATGGTTATTACAATATAATTATGTATTTATATTCTCTATTGATTGTATCACATTTATATGTTGGTGGACTGTGGATACATATTATTTATACTTTAGATCAATTGATTATGTACCATCCCTTTGCCAATTAGTGGTAATATATTTTCCTATCATTATCCACCTTTTTTGGCAGATTTATATTTCAAAATAATATTTTCGTGATTATTCCACATATCCCTTATTGTTGCATTGATAATATTGTACTGTGACTTTCCCTCCACATGTAGGTTCTTTTAGCCCTGTCTATTCAATGTTTTTAACTCAATTATTAATAATAAAAATTGTATTTTTAAACTAATTTACGATTTTGGGTTGAGTCACTTTTGGTCTTGTGGTAATGGCACCGCAACAGACATTTTTTGTTTACACATATTTAAACAGTCTGTTATCTCCATCAGACGCCCGATGTATCTGTGGTGTCAAAATTCTCGCTTTGCAGGCATACATTGTATTTTTTGTCTGCTAGCCTTGGTCTACTTGGTATTTAGTGGTTTAAATTTTTTTTTTTTTAAATGCCACATATTTAAACAGTCTGTTATCTCCGTCAGATGCCCGGTGTAACTGTGGTGTCAAAATCCTCGCTTTGCAGGCATACATTGTTTTTTTTTTACCTGCTAGCCTTGGGCTACTCAGTATTTAGTGGTTTAATTTTTTTTTAAGGCCACATATTTAACCCCTTCACCCCAAAGCCTGTTTTCAACTTCCTGACCAGGCCATTTTTTTTTTTTTCAATTCTGACCACTGTCACATTATGAGGTCATAACCCTGAAACGCTTCAACAGATCCTGGTGCTTCAGAGACTATTTTCTCATGACATATTGTACTTTATGATAGTGGGTTTTAGGTGTCACGTTCCCGCCGATGCACAGGGGGAATCTCGAACCAAGTTCGCTGCTGTCTCCCATTCTTCTCCAGCCGCAGTGGAGTCTGCTCAGCGGAGACGTCAGTCCCAGCGTCCTGCTCAGGCAGATACTCTGCGCTTGGTTGCTGCTGCTCTTCCAGGTTCAGCTATTGCAGCCAGTACTGGTCCAGCGGCAAGCAGACGCTTCAGGGACTAAATCCTGCTTTTCCCCTTCTGAGCATGCCCAAAGGAAGACTTCTCATTGGAGGTCGGGGGTCACACGCTCAGGTCCTGTAGCAACTCCCATTGGTCCTCTAGGAAGGTCCTTGTCTCCTGCAGCTATAAAAGGTTCGCATAGCCATGCGGCCATGCGTTAGTATCAACCTATGTTATGAGCTTTGCTATCTTTTGGTCATGTCTGCATGTGGTTAGGGTTGGCTGAAATAAGCCCCTAGAATACCGGCACCTCCAGTGAGGAGTTTTGTGTGTATGGATTCAGGGTTGGCTGAAATAAGCCCCTAGAATTCCGGCTCCACCAGAGAGGAGTTGTTTGTATGCTAGGCTGACTGCATGACTATTTTTTGCTTTTGCTCAGTTAGGTAGCTGTGATACTCTGTGAGGTTAACAGGGCACAGCGCTTTCATATCTTTGCGATTCTGTGAAGTAACAGAGTTCGCTTATACCACCATACAGCACCGCCATTTGCTAGCAGCAGGTTCTCTGTTATGATCCTTAGTGGTTGAGGATCACAAATTACTCCAGCTAAGTAACAAACATAGGACAAGCTCTAGGGAGGTGGCAAACTGGACTGACTGCAAATCTGAACCTATCCAAACACACTAGAAGTAGCCGGTGAACGTGCCTAAAAATCCTAGATGTCTCGAGCCAGCCTGAGGAACTAACTACCTCTAGAGAGAAAGAAAGACCTCTCTTGCCTCCAGAGAAATAATCCCCAAATATATAGAAGCCCCCAACAGATAATAACGGTGAGGTAAGAGGAAGGCACATACACAGGGGTGAAAGCAGATTCAGCAAATGAGGCCCACTAATACTAGATAGCAGAAAATAGAAAAGGGAATCTATGCGGTCAGTAAAAAACCCTTACAAAATATCCACTCTGAGATTTCAAGAACCCTCACACCAACTAACGGTGTGGGGGGAGAAACTCAGTCCCCTAGAGCAACCAGCAAGCGAGGAAATCACATTTTAGCGAGCTGGACTAAAAACATAATGAACACTGATAATCAAAAAATGATCAAACAAAAACTTAGCTTGTCTTGGAGAGACTGGGAGCAAGGTAGCCACAAGGAATGTGAAGAGCACTGAATACATTGATAGCAGGCAAGGAACTGAGTCTCCAGGTGAGCTAAATAGGAAACCAACCAAGGATAACGAACCAGCTGATGCAGCCAACCTGCAGAAAGACAACACTACACAGTACCGCTTGTGACCACTAGAGGGAGCCCAAAAATAGAATTCACAACAGTTCTCTCCTGCACGGTGGACCCCGGGTTGCGAACGCACCTATTTAACATAAATATTTACTCGGTGCATTCCGCAAGCCCTAACAGTAGTAAAATTTCTTCGATATAACTTGCATTTATTTGTGGAAAAAATTTAAATTTGGTGAAAATTGTAAAAATGTTGCAATTTTCAAAATTTTAGTTTTTATTCCCTTAAATTAGAGAGTCATAACACACAAAATAGTTAATAAATAACATTTCCCACATGTCTGCAATACCACAATTTTGGAAACGTTATTTTTTTGTTAGGAAGTTATAAGGGTTAAAATTTGGCCAGCAATTTCTCATTTTTACAACAAAATTTGCAGAACCATTTTTTAGGGACCACCTCACACTTGAAGTGACTTTGAGGGGCCTATATGACAGAAAATGCCCAAAAGTGACACCATTCTAAAAACAGCACCCCTCAAGTTACTCAAAACCACATTCAAGAAGTTTATTAACCCTTCAGGTGCTTCACAGGAATTTTTGGAATGTTTAAAAAATGAACATTTATCTTCTTTACACAAAAAATGTACTTCAGATCCAATTTATTTTAGTTTACCAAGGATAACAGGAGAAAGTGGACCCCAAAGGTTGTTGTACAATTTGTCCTGAGTACACCGATACCCCTTATGTGAGGGTAAACCACTGTTTGGGCGCATGGCAGAGCTCGGAAGGGAAGGAGCGCCATTTCACTTTTCAATGCAAAATTGGCTGGAATTGAGATCAGACACCATGTCGTGTTTGGAGAGCCCCTGATGTTCCTAAATTTTTATTTTCACAAAGGTAACAGGAGAAAGTGGGCTGCAAAGGTTGTTGTCCAATATGTTCTGCATATGCTAAAACCCCAAATTTGGGGGGAACCATCGTTTGGGTGCATGGCAGAGCTCGGAGGGGAAGGAGCACCATTTTGGAATGCAGACTTTGATGGAATGGTCTGCTGGTGTCACGTTGCATTTGCAGAGCCCCTGATATACCTAAACAGTAGAAACCCCCCACAAATGACCCCATATTGGAAAATAGCCCCCCTCAAACAACTTATCTAAATGTGTCGTGAGAAATTTGAACCCCCAAGTGTTTCACTAAAGTTTATAACGCAGAGCCGTGAAAATAAAAAAATTATTTTCTTTCCACAAAAATGATACCTTAGCCCCCAAATTTTTATTTTCACAAGGGTAACAGGAGAAATTGGGCTGCAAAAGTTGTTGTCCAATTTGTCCTGAGTTCGCTGATACCTCATATGTGGGGGTAAACTACTGTTTGGGCACACGGCAGAGCTCGGTAGGGAAGAAGCACCGTTTTACTTTTTCAAAGCAGAATTGGCTGGAATTGAGATCGGACGCATTTGGAAAGCCCATGATGTGCCTAAACAGTGGAAACCCCCCAATTATAACTCCACCCCTATCCCCAACCTTAACGATAACCCCAACCATAAACGTAATCCAAACCCCAACCCTAACTTTAGCCCCAACCCTAATTCTAACTTTAGCCCCAACCCTAACCCTAATGGGAAAATGGTGGTGATAAAGGGGGTTTGCTTTACTATTTATAGCGGGTTTTGTCGTTTGTCAGCTGTCACACACTAAAAGACGCTTTTTATCGCAAAAAATAGTTTTTGCATCACCACATTTTGAGAGCTATAATTAATATTTTGGCCCACAGAGTCATGTGAGGTCTTGTCTTTTGCGGGACGAGTTGACATTTTCATTGGCACATGATAGTTTTTCATTCTCTTTTTATTCCGATTTTTGGGAGGCAGAATGAACAAAAATCAGCAATTCCTGAATTTCTTTTGGGAGGAGCATTTACACTGTTCCTCATGTGGTAAAATTGATGAAGCAGTTTTATTCTTCGGGTCAGTACGATTACAATGATACCTCATCTATATAATTTTTTTATGTTTTGGTGCTTTTACACAATAAAACTATTTTTTATAAAAAAAATAATAGTTTTTTCATCACTTTATTCTGAGAGCTATAACTTTTTTATTTTCCTGCTGATGGAGCTGTATGGCGGCTTGTTTTTTGCGGACAAGATTATGTTTTCAGCTGTACCATTTTTATTTACATCCATCTTTTTGATCGCGTTTTACTGCACTTTTTGTTGAGCAGTATGATAAAGCATTGTTTTTTAGTTATTTTTTGTTCACTGAAGGGGTTAACTAGTGGGATAGTTTTATAGAGAGGGTTGTTACGGACG
This sequence comes from Ranitomeya variabilis, assembly GCF_051348905.1. Lineage (NCBI taxonomy): Eukaryota > Metazoa > Chordata > Amphibia > Anura > Dendrobatidae > Ranitomeya > Ranitomeya variabilis. Next base: position 321,748,393 of record NC_135234.1, read on the forward strand.
CGGCGATACCAAATAATTGTACTTTTATTGTTTTCTTTTATTTACATAAATAAATGGTTTTATTGAAAAAATATATATTATTTTTAACTTTATAATATTGTCCCAGGTTGGGATATCACTGTATCATGTCAGATCGCTGATCTGACACTTTGCATAGCACTGTGTCAGATCAGCGATCTGACAGGCAGTGCTGGAAGCTTGCCGGCGCCTGCTCTAAGCACTGAATGACCCGGAAGGACCCTGCGGCTATCTTGGAGCCAGGGTCTCCATGAAGAACGCCAAAACAACGCATTTGCATTGCGTTGTTCCAGTGGGAGAGCGCAGGGAGCCCCCTCCCTGCGCGATTGTTCTCTATGCCGCTGTCACTACTGACAGAGGCATCAGAGGTGTTAATCATGGGCATTGCTGCAGGGTGTCAGCTGTCACATACAGCTGACATCCGCACCCGATCACCGCAGTGCTTAGCTTGAGGCCGCCGTGATTGTGCTGCTCTACTAGTACTAGAAATGCAGTTACCGCAGCGCAGTGCTAGTATGGCGCATGTCGGGAAGGGGTTAAACAGTCTGTTATCTCTGTCAGACATCTGGTGTATCTGTGGTGTCAAAATCCTCGTTTTGCAGGCATACATTGTATTTTTTTGTCTGCTAGCCTTGGTCTACTCAGTATTTAGTGGTCTAAAAAATTTAAAAAAAGGCCACATATTTTAACAGTCTGTTACTGTATCTCCGTCAGATGCCTGGTGTATCTGTGGTGTCAAAATCCTCGCTTTGCAGGCATACATTGCATTGTTTTGTCTGCTAGCCTTGGTCTACTCATTAATTTGTGGTTTACATTTTTTTTTTTTTTTTTAGAAGGCCACATATTTAAACAGCCTGTTATCTCCGTCAGATGTCTGGTCTATCTGTGGTCTCCAAATACTTACTTTTCCGGCATACTGATCACATAAATGTTTTCTCAAAATTGATCCATTTGTATTGAACTTTTCAAATATTTCAGTAGTCCATTTAAAATGGGCAAGGTAAGGGATAAGGGGGAAGTGGACGTGATGCATGCAGAGGATGAGACCGTGGCCAAGCTGAAAGTGGGCCACAACAAAGACCCACATCTTCTCGCTCGACCTTCTTTTCCCAGTTTTTAGGAGACCACAGCACCACCACTACGTCTTCCACACGGTCAAGTCTGAGTAGCCGCACCCCGATCCTCCTTCCTCCCACCATGCCGAGTGCCCTGAGAAAACTGATCCCACACTTAGACACTCCGAAGAACTGTTCAGTTTTCCTTTTAAAGATTCTGGACTCTCGGCCGGTCATCTTTATGTGGGGCCAGATGAGATCGCATGTAAGCGATGCCCAAAGATTTGAACAGTGTCACAAGAGGTGGACGATGATGAGACACAATTGCCAGAAAGTCAGAAGGAGGAGTAGGGTGTAGATGTGGAAGACGAGGTGGTAGATGGCACAGTGACTGACCCAACCTGGCAGGAGGACATGCAGAGTGAGGACAGCAGCACATATGGGGAAGGAGGCATAGCACCCCAACAGGCAGGAAAAAGCAGTGTGGTGGCCACAGACAGAAGGTGTGCATCCGTTCCCCGTAACACCAACATGAAGGAAGTTGCCATTCCAACTGTTAGATCTTCCCGAGTCTGGTTATTTTTTAAAGACTGCTGATAACCCCAAACAGACCATTTGAAGCACTTGCCATTCCCGCATCAGCAGGGGTAGCAAAACTACCAGCCTGACCACAACCAGCATGATCAGGCACATGGCAGCAAAGCACCCAACTTTGTGGGCTGAACCCTAGGCTCCAGGAACACTGTCTGCAGGTGACACCACTGCTTCTTCCACTATTTTGCGTAGAAGCCAATCCCCAGTCCACGGTGCATGTGAAGATGCCTTGTGCCCTGCACCTGTTGTTGCCCACAGTCAACCAGCACCATCATCAAGCCTGTCCACGTCCTTGTCCCAGCACAGCCTTCAGTTGTCTATACCCCAGTCATTGGAACGCAAGTGGAAATACCGAGCCAACACCCCACAGGCCACAGTACTAAATTCTAACATTTCTCGTCTGCTTGTGCTCGAAATGTTGCCTTTTAGGCTCATTGAGATGGAAGCTTTCCGCAACCTGATGGCGACTGTCCCCCAGTCGCCACTTTTTATCCCAGCATGTCATACAGACATTACACCAGCACGTGTCCCACAACATTACCCGTGCCCTCAGCAATGCTGTTACTGGGAAAGTCCACCTAACCACGGACACATGGACAAGTGCTTGTGGGCAGGGACATAACATCTCACTGACGGCATACTGGGTTAACATAGTGGATGCCGGGACCCAGTCGGACCTTGGGATGGAACATATCCACCCAAAGCCGAGGATCGCGTGCCCTACGTCAATCAGGGTTGCCCACACAATCTACAGCTCCTGCACCTCCTCTTCTTTAGCCTCCATCTCTGAAATGAGCACATCAGTCAGAAGCTGGAAGCACTGCAGCACTGCCTCAGCCAAGCGGCAACAGGCTGTGATGAAGCTAATCTGCATAGGTGACAAACCGCACAATGCTGAAAAGTTGTGGACAGCTCTGAAAGAGCAGTCAGATTTTTGGCTGTCACCGCTGAACGTACAGCCAGGCATGGTCGTGTGTGACAATGGCCGGAACCTGGTGGCGGCTCTGAGGCAAGGTGAGTTCACACACATACATTGCCTGGCCCATGTGCTTAACCTCGTCGTTCAATGTTTTCTCAAAATCTACCCGGAGCTGCCGGATCTGCTAGTGAAAGTATGCTGCCTGTGTGCCCATTTTAGAAAGTCAGCTAAAGATTTAGCCGCCCTTGCCGTGCTTCAGCAGCATTTGCAGCTTCCAGGTTACCGACTGGTTTGTGATGTCCCCACGTGTTGGAACTCTACACTGCATATGTTGGAAAGGATTTGTGAGCAGAAGAGGGCAGTTGTTAACTCCACACATAAGACCTCAGGAGTGGACATAGATGTCAGACATATGCACCAGCCTCAAAAACTTTGAGAACTGCACCAAGATGGTGAGCGGCGATGACTAGAGTTGAGCAACTTTTACTTTTTTAGGATCGAGTCGGGTTTCGCGAAACCCGACTTTCTCAAAAGTCGGGTCGGGTGAAATCGGACGATTATTGAGTAAAGTCGGGTGCCGACCGAAACACGAAACCCAATGCAAGTCAATGGGGAATCAAAGTCGGCAGTGAGTGGAGGACAGGAAAACACCTACAGTGCCCATTTTAATGCCAAAAACATCAATTCTTGTTACTTAAGCTTGTCAATCTTAATTTACCTTATAATAATAGTTAGTCATTGAAAATTGGGGGTCATTTGGCTAAAGTTGTGGGCCCAGGAAACAAGGACTACGTCATGGAGGTGGAGCAGGGAGAGGTACGTATTTCAACTTTGCAAGTGCTGTGATCCTGAGCAAGCAGGGGGGGGGCACTTGTTCGCATTGGCACTGGCACAGGGCCCCTCAAAGTACGGCGGTGTGTTTGACGGTGGGGGCGCCTCCCACCGGCAGAGACACTTTTGCGTACTATGAGGGGCCCTGTGCCAGTGACGTCGCCAACGAGTATGCCCCCCACTTGATGAAGGAACCTGCACTTTCATCTGCACCTTCCTCTTTGTCCCCGTGTAAGGTGGTATAGTATGCGGGAAGGGGAACCTGACTTTCAGCAGGGTCAGATTCTGGCTGTGTAGAGTTCAAGGGGAATGTAGTGGTCTGGGTCAATGTACCAGCAGACTCATCTAGCAGTGGCTGGGCAATGGGCAGGATGAGAAGGAAACACAGTTAGTAAGCCCAAATAATAAAGCAGGCTAAATGCAGTTCAAATGTGGTAACAGGACTAAACAGGCGGCAATGCTTTGTTCAGTGGAGGACAACTGTAATGAGTGGCAGACACAGTTAGTAGGCCCAAGTAATAAAGTGGGCCAAATGAAGGGGGCGTGGCTATGTAGCAGAGGAAGGAAGACGTGCCTCGTGTGAGCTCCTGCTATCCTGACTCTATCCTGCCGTTAAAACTCATCATTTATACAAAATACGGGCTGACGCTGGTGCCCCAGGACCCCCAGGAATCTGGTGACCCCTCCGGACGGTTACCGCGAGGTCCTGGAGTGCTGGAAGCTGTGGTAACCCGGGCTGACAGACCGCTTGTGTGGCGGCGGCCATTTTACCTGCACACGCTTCGGCTGAGCAGAGCGCAGTGCCGGCTCCCTTTGGTGTCGGGCTCTCCTCGTTGGACCCGGCGGCTCTGCAGACATCGGCGGGGATCGCTGGGAGACACCGGCACACAGGAGCCAGAAGATCTAGGCGGGCGGCGGTGCCTGCAGGGAACGGCGGCCATTACTGCAGCGTACCTCCCAACAGCAAGGGAGGAAGCGCTACTTACATTAATTGCGGTGTCACTCAGAAGGTGAGCGGATAGTCTGGGATGACAGGGGGTGGTGTGGTGTGTGTGCCCTGGAAAATTGGGCCCTGCGCCCCCCCTACCGGATGGACACTTCTTCTATTGGCGCCATAAATCTGGAGGGATTAACCCCTCTCCGCTGATTCCCCTGTTAGGGCGGTGGGTCCGCTCTAACATGCAGAGATTGAAGGACTGCTAAGGCTGCTGTGGGTGCTGCCCTTCTTGTGTCCTTGTCCAGAGATCCTCTTTCTTTTGAAATATCGCCCTGTGTTTGTTCTGCTGGGTCCACGGCTGGAGAGTGGGCTATTTATAACTCTGGGGAGATTAACCCCAACCCTGCTGCCCTGCCTGTGGAGGCTGTGAGGCTGCTTCAGGGCGTAGTACTTGGGCTAATCCTTAGCTGCTGCTTCATAAACCCCTGAAAATCTTTCTCTGCCTGACCAGTAATCTGCTTGGACCTACTTGGACACTTAATTCTGCTGAGACTGTTACTGTGGAATAAACTAGTTATAACCATAACGGTGATCCTCTGGTGGGGTCCTTCTGCCAACCGCCATGCAGCATTCCAAGGGTGCTGGGGCTGCTGAAAAGTTAAAGAAATATGCCAGAGAGGATGCCCCTGACAATGTACGCACTCTCAGAAATAATCCCACACAGAACCAACGGGGAAGAAATCGTCTCTCTGACAGTAATGAGGAGGGAGAGCGGGATGAACTTACTCTTAAACAGGCATCTGAGCAATTAATGCAGGCCATATCCCTCACTAGATCTTCTCTTACTGAAAAGATAGAGGACATACACACGGAAGTGGGTCGCCTACGTCATGATATGCAAGCTATGAGAGGACGTATCTCAGAGGTTGAAACAAGAGTGTCTCATATAGAAGACAC